>NW_024504233.1:34679-680154 GCF_017590055.1 Onychostruthus taczanowskii
TGTACAGAGTTTATCCCTTCCTTATAACAAATCAAGCCTGGGGTCTGGGTCACTGAAGGAAGTTGGGCTGTGCCAATCAGTTATTCCAGCCTGTGGCATCAGTGAAACCAGCAGGTTACCTGGTTCACAGTCAGCTTGTGCCTGGACAAAGCAAAACCTCAGCTCTTGCATCCTCTGCCCCAGTGGTTTGAGGCAAGTGAGTGCTCCTTGTGCAGGTGCTGAAGGTGTCTGAGAACAGGCATTGCTTCCACCTTGTGCCACTGGCTGAGGCATGGCAAATTCCTGCCTCAGGTGTGTTAGGCACCTGTCCTGGATTAGGGCAAATTTGGGAGGAAACATCCAAAAGCGGCTCCCCCAGAAAGCCAACCCACACGGTCCCTCCCCACAACTGGTTCAGGAAAATTTGCTCAGAGAGAAGTGGAAAAAAAACCTGTTTATTTAAACAGGCAAAGCACTCCCCAGCACACAAAATGAACAATCCCAGATGACAAAACTCATTAGTCTCTCTGAAGGTATGACCAATTCAGAAAGTCTCTCCTGTGGGTGGTCACTCTGTTATCAGTCCCTCTGGCGCTGGGAAAGGCCGCTGCCCAGAGCAGGCCCCGGTGGGCCACAAAGTGCAAGATCTCGGTGTTTCACCGGGTACCAGTCCAGAGCAGGTTCAAACAGTTCCAAGAGAAGGAAAGAAAACCAGTCCCAGGAAAACTTGGATAGTCTCAGCTAGCTAAACTAACTAAAAAGCAAAGGAGGGCCCTGTCCTGCCCCGTCCATGCCCAGACAACACAGTGGAGTTCTGTGTTCCAGCAGACTGTGGAGGAGGGAGAGCAGGCTGATAACAAACTGTGTGCTTCTTCTCCCCATCTTTGCCCTCAGAGCCAGTCTTGAAGGCACAGAAAATAATATCCAGCATAAACAGAACAGACAACTGGGGATACAAGCATCATCATGTCACCCTAGTCCACACCCTTCTTCTCTAATATCTCAAAGAAATATGCAACCACAGCACAAGTTTGGCAGCTTTCCCAAATCCCTTGTCAGCTGTGAGAAAATGCTGAAGTAAAAGCAAGTGTGCAGGCCTTGCTGTAAGTCAGAATCTCTGCTAGGTTAGAAGTGCTGACTGCATCCCTTTCTCTAGGGAAAAATGGAAGGAGGTTGTTCCAATTTGAGGTCAAGGTGCAGTTTTAAGTTTCCTTTCTGTGCTGTTGGTGGTGGATATTGGCTCTCAGTGTGCCCAAGGACTCCGAGTGTCTGTCAGGGCAGTCAGGCTGTGGGAAGTGTCCCTGGCCCAGCACTGGACCTCCCCTCTGTCTCCCTGCTGGCTGTGGCCAGCATCTCCTGCATCCATGCACTCGGCCCTGCATCAGTGGAGAGGTGCCAGAGATCTGGGGACTCGTTCATGGCCTTTGCAAACCGGTTATTGCCCCACAGGGGCAGGCCAGGGAGTCCTGGGGTCCCTCTGAAATGGACAGGAGCTGCCTTAAGTCCTGCATTCAGCTCTACCCCTCAGAAACCAGGATTCCATCCTCTGTCATTCAGACATGGCCCAATCCCAAATGGAATAATCAGTTCACATGTCAAATTGCAAACCCAACACCCAGCCCCACAGCTTTTGTGGCAAATGACTGAAATGGCACTCACTGATCTGAGGTGTCCATAAATCAACAGGCTGAAAATGGAGAAGGTTGTCTGTGCCTGTGAACACATGTGGATCTTACTACTGATCTCTAAGTTTTGAAAAGAATGTTAGTATTATGAAATGTTTATCTTTATTTTTATCATTTCCATTGCTACTCTTCTATGTGAAGTGATGAGAGTAAGACCTTACTTTTTTTATAAAGTGTTCAATGAAAAATTGAAATTATGTTATGAAATTATCAAATTTAAGGTATTCTCTGGGGCAGAACAGGAAGGCACAACAGATCTTCTGAATCGTAAAATCTTAGAAATTTTGTGGCACAATGGAATATTTCATTTTCTGTTAGAAACAGTGCTCACTTTCATTGGCCAGACCATGAATTTAACTGTGTAATTAATCTCTGATTCTAGAAACACATTGTAAATTTAGACTTATGTATATTTTTCATTTTTTTTTCCTATTTATTTTTCTTTATATCTTCCTTTTTTTTTTTTTTTTGGGTTTTTTTTCCCCTCCATAGGTCTGTCTCTAAGTGCAGCTTTCTTCATAATAGTGATCAGAATTTAATGGAAGTGCAGTACAATAAAGCAAAGTGAACAGCTGCTTGTATGTACAACTGCTCACTGCTAATATTTAAGTCAAAAAATATATATAGATAGACAGACACATTCAGACAGTAAACACTTTCACATTCATCCAAACAAAAATGTTGTGATTTGATAATTTATCCTTCTAGTGGGTTTAATCCATGGAGTTAAAATTGTATATTTGTCAGATAAGTGGAAATAAAAGTGAGATTAGAAAAGCCATGAACCACTAGTGTACTATAAGTGGACCAGAAAGTTGTTTCCTGAATTATTCATGGCAACTTATTTTCTCAGCTAAGTGCAAAGAAAAAATATAGAAACTTTTGTTCAGCTCTGCATGCCTTTGTGTCAGCTTATTATTTCCCTGAATCACTGTTGCTTTTCTAAGAGAAGAAGGAGTTCTGTAAAGGGAAACTAACAATCTATTGTCTCTTTTATGGAGACTATAAAAATTTTATTCAAGTTATTTTCTTTTAACGGGAAACAAATGAAAAACTCAACACACAACACTAACTTTTAAATTGCTGATCGTGTGTTTATCTGCAGTCTGTGTTTTTAATAGTTTTAGTGTATTAGTCTCATTGCACAATTCTGAACACTATACAGATATTCCCTTTGCAAGTGTTTTCATGCTGCGGCAATTTTAATTTTGCCTTAATATTAAATCAGAATGGTTGTAAGAATGAATGCTGGTGACACTGTTTGGGATGATAGTGGTGAATTATCTTCAGTCACTAGAGACAAAATGAGAGTGAGTGCTCGAATTTTCACCCAGCTGACACACTTAAAAGCACTTAGGGTGGGGATAAATACCCAGATTATTTAGTGTAGGATTAAGAAAGATGCTGTAGGAGAGCAGTAAAGTGTGAGCTGTGCTGTGGCACTTCTGAGTTGAAAATGGAAACACCAAATGTTTGTCAGAGAAAGACAAATGTTTGGTATTTCTTGGTCCTAAATGAATAATTGGACTGCATTATCCAGCCAACAAGACTGAGAAGTAGCTAGCTTAATTAACTGCACACCTCTACAGACACCTAAATCTCTCTTCGCTTGTCATTTGCTCTCCTGCTCTATAGCATTTGTAATCACCCTTTCGATTATATTTAAACATATGTAATTTGCGTGGCCTGGTAGAAAATGACAGGACAATCTTTTACTGTAAAGTTGCAGCAAGATCATATTGGGATCAACAACATATCAGAACCTTCCTGCTGAGATGGACCCTGGGATATCTGCCATGGAATGCATGTGGATTTCCATGGACTGGTATCATTGCATGTCAGAGAAGTTCCTCTGAACCTTTTGAAGACAGATAATGAGGTACAACAGCAAGTAAGGCAATAAAGGTTAATAACATGAGTTTTCTCAGTCTGGGTTCAGTGCGCATTTCTGCCTTTGCTCAAATACCCCTTGAATCTACCTTTTTCTAGGCAGGTAGCAAAGCACAGCTGATATGTGCAGTGGGGACAGGGAGAGGACAGAGCAGTCAGAGCAGGGTTGGACAGAGAGCAGGGCAGAACAATCAGATGGGTGGCAAGCTAAAAGGAATAGCAAGCTTGACTAAAATGGTAGCTAGAACAAGACAGATCAAAGAGAATAGGCAAAGTCCTAGATGACTTGTCTAGAGGACATACTGTATTCATGGGTAGAACTTGCAGACTGAAAAGGGAAAAACAGGAATAAAACTAGCAGTTCAGCAAGCACCAAGTTTGTGTCTTGTAGATAGGACATGCATACTTTAACTGGGGAAAGAAATTATATCTTAGAGCAGCTGTGAATGATAGAACATTATGGTGCTGTAACCTGTAGCAAACTATTTACTTTGTCATAAAAGTAAAGACCTTGTGCTGACAAATAGATGGCCATATTTTAGTATCAGGCTTGTAAGCTATATAAGAAGAATGGGATGTTAAAATCTCTTGATAAGAGAACTCAGATGATACAAAGAGAGAAGGAAGTGTGTCATAAAAATATGAGCAATGGATTTGAATCTAGTTTTCTACTGTTCTTTAGAATTCATTTCAGTATCTCTTTGTTTAAAGCAGCCATCTTTTACATATAATAACTACCACATTCATTGCCAGCGTCAATATCATAAATTAAGTTGTGGTCTCTACATAAATACCCCATTGCTTGCCAAGGGAAGCAAATGTGGCAGCTCTGCAAAAAAAGACCCCTACACATGTAAAAACTGCCAAAACAGAAGCTAAAATAGCTGCAATAAAAACCCATGTTCCTGATTTTTTTACATTGTGGGAAAATGCTTTCTACAGCTCTTCAGGAGGAAAACCATGTTATCTCTGCTGATACTCCTTGTGGCACTGTGTGGGTATCAAAACCTCATTTTTTCACCTCATATGAGACTGGACAATGTTTGTCTTAACAAGTCTACATCATATGTAGAAAGCTGAGAAACTGGAGAAGGGATGTAACTTCACTGTGGAGGGCTGTGTGTTTTTTCTAAAAGATGGAAACATCCCATAATTCAGCCATGATTCACCATCTTCCTATTTGTTATGCATGAAATACAAATGCCCTTTTACATGTCTGCTAACTTTGGAAAAATACTCATCTTCCAGAGACACAGGTAGCTTTCTGTTCATTTGATCTTCACACTCAAATGCCATGTTCTGTTTATCCCACACTTAGAGATCAGAAGGTTGGATAAAACCATTGGGGTAATTTCAGTTACACTATTACAAGATGATCCTCTCAACACACCTCTTAAATGTTTTATCTGGCCTACTTTGAACATGACTTTGTTGATTCATCTGTGACTTCTTTGAAGTGCTACTGTACTGCCTAATGGACTTTATGGGCAGATTTCTTTTTATCAGTAAGATAAAATTTACATTTGCATATTATAGTTCATTGCTCTTTAATCATCTTAAAAAACACCTTTTGTTTCCCCTCACAGTATTTCCTACCAATAGCAAGAAATTAAGTGTATGCTGCGTGTCAGTGTAGTGTTGAAAAACAATAAAATCAACTGCCACAAAATGAAATGCACTTTCATTTTCCCCTTCCACTTTTTTTATCTAGGTAAACACAAAAAAACCTAGTAACAAGACTTTTCTAGTCCTACACAATTCAGTAGAATTTTGGCCTCAAATGATCTGATACTTAAAAACTTAAAATTTGTTAGTTAACCCATAATATTTGCAGGTGTAAATAACCTTATTTCAATGCATCTGTCTACACTGAAAATATTAGGAAAGAAGTGGTCAGACTAGTGTAAAATCAAGTAGCATATAGTTGTGTGAATATATACGTATGTATATATATATACACATACATATACATATATATGTACACACATATATACATATATATGTGTGTATATGTATACATATGTATGTGTGTATATATATATATGTATATAAAAAATATACATGTATATATAGTGTGTGTCCATACACACACATATGCACACATCTTAACACATCCACATCTATGTGTTGAGGTTTTTTTCATTCCTTATGCTTCCACAATATCCCTTGGGCCCTTAGCTGGAAGTGAAATTAAACATTTATGGATCACTTCATGTTCAATTTCTGCAAATAATGTTTTAGGAATCTGAATTAGCAAGTAGGTTTATATTTCTGGTAAAATTAATGGTGCAATCTCACATTTCTTGTGCATACAGAATTTTCATTGAGATCAAATAGATATCACTATAGGAAAAAAAATTAGCACTGAGACTGACAAGATACAGTTAACTTGTTTTGTTTATGCATATTTCCCTTAAAGTGTTTGAAATATTGAGTCTTATTTTTTATTGAGATCTAACTGAGATTAGAATATCTTTAAAGATGCTTGTATTATTTTGCAGTGAGATGGAATTTTAATTCATCCTTATCCTAACAAATGAAGGAATAGTGGAGAAATTTTTACTGAAGCCTAACACCCTTTACAAGTAAAGCATCTTCATTTTGAACTCTTCCTACTCCTTCTGTTTCTCAGAAATGGCAGCTCTTTTTCAAACTTGTCTTTATGGTTTTCTTTTTTTTAAAGGGAACCTGATGTTCTTCTGTCCTTCTCCCTTCACTATTTTGCAGGAATACATTCTGTTTCTACATGACCACTTGAAATATTTACTTGGAAGGAGGTGACCAGATTTGGAAGAAGGAGAAGAGAACAGATGATTTCCCTCTCTTTTCATGTGGAAGAGTCTCATAAAAAAAGCAGAAGAGTTGACATATCTGTTTGGTGTCTCATTTCAAGACAGTCACATACAGAATGAAATAATTACTTGTTCAGCTGTTCAAAATACATTTGTGCTGCTACTAATTAAAATTACTTTGGACTTTTAGGAGCCTAGTGCTGTAGAGCACCTTGGCAACAACTCTGCAGGCCATGGCTCCATGCATTTTTCTATCATCCTTGAAAAGTAAAAGGCCTTCTGCTCTCAAAAAACCAAACCATCAAGAAAACACAATTCCTTGAGTCGTGTCATTAAAAATATTTTCTGCACAGCTGTGTAATACTCTTTGAGATATTCTCTACACTCACTGCATCATCTGCCTGTTTTTATCTTAGAGCCATACTACACAAATCCACAAATGCTTCTATCAGCAAAATTGAGGACTTTACAAAGTGTTAGTAAGTGTGAATGTGCAAATTTTCTGAAACAAATATCTAAAGATTTTAGAGAAACTGCCCATGCTGCCATTGAAGTCATAGGCACAATTCTACTATTTTAAACTATCCTGCTGTTTATTTTAGAAACAGTATATCCTCTAAGCCAGAGATAGTGTATAAAACCAAAATTATTTTGCTCTCTAATTTTGAAAATATTTACGTTGTGCAAAGTAAATATATTGTTTCTCTAAATACTGGTGTTTTTATATTATGTATACGCAGAGATACACAAAAAGGCAGTGTTGTATCTACATTTATAATACAGATGACATCATCTGTGTGTTTAATGGACCCTGCATTTGTATGGAATATAGCAGAGTTGTAAGCTTTGCTGAGTATCTCACTGAATTGAAATAAATAGCTTAGGCTCTTCAGATTCCATTTTTATGCTCAAAAAACTGTCACCAAGGAACTAGCTTTGCAGAGTTTGTGACATTTTCTAGAGATTTGCAGTTGTGCCCTGAATGCATTCAATTATACTTAGTATCAACCTTCAGAATCACTTTTTACCATTACCCAGACAACTTTAGCACAGAGGAATGTGCTTTGTTCAGAGATAGTATGCTAATGTCATCTATGTGAACATCTTACATATTGAAACAGGCCACTGTCTATGGAGGAAAAAATGCATTGAGTTTATATGAGATACCACAGGCCCTTTTTTCCCCAATTTGCCCAGCCCAGCAGTTAAACTGTAGTGACAGGAGGCTGACAGAGACAGGCTGAGCCTGGGAAATCTCAGCTGCTGTGAAGCTATATAGTAAAGAGAAGCATTACTTGATTTTTCTTTTTAATTTCAAATCATCTTTACTCCTTGAATGCCATCCTATGATTTTTCAATTAAAAGGTATTTCAAAAAGATGATGTGTAATTCAAAGATAAGGCCCAATTGCTACATGTTTCTGGGAACACAAAGTGATGTGTCAGTAATGAGTCTCTAACAAAAAAAAAAAAAATTAAAAAGACTGTCTACAGAAGTGCACGCTTACATAGACATACTGATGTGCCTAATTAAAGAAGCTGAATCATGATCATCAGGGTAATGTAAATACTAATAAAGTTAATAGCTTAGCTTCATCTAAATTGGACTGTTCTGGAAAATAACCACTAATTGGTATTGATAGGAAACAATGAAATCATGTAATTTTTGCTGACAGTACTATACCCAGCGCACAGAAACAATTTCACTCCAATTCTAGACAAAAGATTTCTGCTGAACTGCAAATAAGCACAACGCGTAAATGGTGCCTTTTGCTAAGTGCTAAGCATCAACAATGTGGCCTCAATTAGAGAAAAGTTCGAGTTTTGGCAAGTGTAGCAAAACACTGAGTGTTGGCAGGGTTTGGAGGCCCAGGTCAGCTGGCTGGGGCTGCAGGAACAGACACGTGGCGGTTTCTGGCTGGAGCAGCTCTCCTCAGGCAGCCTGAGCCAGGGGAGCCAGCCTCGAAGATCCCTGCTTCTGGAGACTTCCCTCTGTGGGAAAGCTAACACTTTGTTGGAGTCTTTACAAGTCTTTGAGTGATAAAGTACTGGAATGGCCTGCCCGGGGAGGTGGTGGAGTCACCATCCCTGGATGTGTTTAAAACAAGACTGGATGTGGCATTCCGTGCCATGGTTTAATTGAGGTGTTAGGGCATGTGTTGGATTCAATGGTTTTTAAGGTCTCTTCCACCCTAATGATTCTGTGAATTCTGTGAATTCTGTAAACCCTTCAAAGCTTCCACAATCTTATTGTTAAATCTAAGACAATAAAATTCTGCAAGGCCAGTGTTGGCTGTGCAAGCAATACAGAAACCCCTTAACTAAGTCAAATGATCTGATAATATCCTGTTCTCTAACGTTTTTCTCTTATTGAGCACTGAAGTAAAGGTTCTAACATCAGCCTCTTGCTTTCCCTCAAGAAATGGAATGTGCTCTTCTGTAGTTTGAGAAATTATACTAAAATCAGAACACTAAAAAACTCAGTTTCTCATATTAAAATCTACTTTGTCAATTTGTTGTATGTATCACACTATATTTATGCAGTGATAGAACCTTTCTGCATTATGGTATACTCAAAAATATGAAGATAAAAGTTCAGTGGTTTGAACTTTAGTATCACCTTAAGAAATGTGTGTATATTTTAATGTCTGTGTCATTGGCTTTTATAGGTATCTGAAAATTCTGTATTACAATTATACAGAATGACTCTTTTAAGCGGTATACCTAATTTGTTGCCTTTTAGTCACTGCTAGAACCTAAACATTTAAACTGACATTCTGATTTCTACAGCTCCAGCTGCTAACTTTGACTCAATGAGCCTGTGCCTGCTACAGGTCACCATCACTCCCACAGATGGATACCATTAAAATGTTGTTTCTGTGAAGTGAGAACAAAGTATGCAAGACAGGTGATCTTTTGATTTAGCTCTCAGAACAAGATCTTTGCTGATGACAGAGCAGATGGTCAGCTTTGCTGAGCAGGAGAATTAGAATAACTAGATTTATTTTGGCAGATGTTCAAATGATGAACATTCATGCACAGATAAATTTAATTTTTATCTTTTGTCTCAGTCAGGTTCTAGGTGTAAAGGATGTTTAGTACATCATGTATCGTGTGTTCTAAAACCTGAAGCATCACAACACTACGTTTTCTGGTACCACTACAGTGAAAGAATGATTTATTTTGCTTTTATCCATCAGAAGGCATAAAGATTGTTAAAATCTTAATTGATTTTCATATGTTTGCTTTCTTGTTTCTTACAGAGGGAAAGTTTCTTACCAGTCAGAATAGAATTTTTGGAATAGGCTATTCATCTTTGGAGTAAAATCAGGAACAATGTAGCACAGATCTTCCAGCAATGCTCACTGCTCAAGGGAAAACCTGGATGCCAGTAAGTATTGTAACTCAGTCCTGAAACGCATATGTAAGTACAGATCCTGGGGTTTTTTTGTGTTTAGCATATTTCCATTAGCAGGCTACTCACTTTGGGACTTTCCAGGCTGAAGATATTACTTCCACAACCCATCTATCTTGATTAGTGGTCAGGAAAATTAAAACAGAATACTTCACCAACGTGTACAGCTTTGATAAGCTTGAATATAGAGAAAGTTTGTCAGGAATCCTTGGATTATCAAGAAAAGTTATTTGCCAATAAATTCCCTCCCTGACAATGTGGTGTCCCTGGACTTTACCTCCAAACCAGAAAATTCTTCTTCATAAGCTCAGTGTCCTGAGAAAAAAAGATGGAGTTCATGAGTTCATGTACACTATACAGTGTTTCACACTGGTGAGATTTTCAAAGGTATCTGTTTAGTAACTGGCGGGTTTCTACAGGAGCTTCAATCCAGAATATTGAAAACTACTGCTTTCATAGCAGGTAGAACAATTCCAAGATCAATGTGAAAGAGCAAAGACCCAGGGAAAGCATTGCTCATTTACAGGGCCTTGCTTCACATGTGGAAAGCCCTGGCTCAGCATGTGTGTTGGGGAATACTTTCTTGGGACCACCAGAAGATTGATAACAAGAATATAAGAAATTCTGATATAAGACTTGCTATTTGAACAGAAAATAAGTAGCTTGACATTTTTCTCGAGAGAGAAAAATTTCTTCCTTATCTCCTAATATGCAGCAGAAGTCACAGCCTCTTTCCTTCACTGGGAGGTTGTAACACCAGGTGCTACTCAGCACACGTGAAGAGTCCAGACACTTGCTCAAGGACGTGGCTGGAACAAACTAATTTCAAAAGTGGGCAATAATTAATAAGGCAGCCTTTATAATCAGGTGTCTCACAATGACCCTTCTCTCTTCCTTTCAGTGGAAGAAGATAAAATTGTGTTAAAGAACTGATAAACATTCAGATATATTATGACATTCAGATATAGGGGTTTTTTTCTTTCTGTGAATCTTTTATACCTGGGACAATACTTATCCTGTTGCATGTGCTACAGCATTTCAGGAATTCTTGCCAATAAATAAAGATCAAAAAGGTGCAAAAAGAAACAAAATGATAAAACTTGTTGTACCACAAGATGGCAATACTGTTTAAAATATCAACCTTACTCAACTGAAACAATAGTGTTATGAACATCCGTAGCAGATAGTATGCACACCACTTGTTTGCAACTATAGTGTGAGATGGATATTTTCGAGGAAGATAATAACAAGTTAGTGGTATCTGCAGGGTTTAATTTTCCTTTTAAGAAGTACTGTAGAACAGGTTCTTGTTTCGTATTGTGGCTCAGACTCCAGTGGAGCAATGTAAGTGGATTTCAACAAAAAAACCTGTAGAGATAAGAATGAGCATATTGCAATCAATGAACATATTGTGCACTCGTTTTTTCTTTCATGTCCTCAGTTTCTGGAGAAGAGAAATTTGAGGCCATTAAATACTGTCTGGCAGCTATTCTTGTTGATTAGCTATCATGTTAATAATTACAGCCACTTTCAGGCAGCAGAGAGAGCAGATGCAGGAAGCTGCCATGGGATTGCTTCATCAATATAAAATGTGCTGCATGCAAAATGTGTCGTTCAGAGCAAGTAGATAAAATGATACTGTATACTCAAGGGTAAACATCATATTCCCTTTTGTGAGGCAATACCTGGTTATGTTATTAAGTAGTTATTGCTGTTGTCTCTTATAACAAAACAATCACAGCACAGTGTTTCTGCAGCAGCAGCAGCTCAAAGACAGGTGGGGAGCTCCCAGCATGGGAATGTGAGCTGGGTGGTGTCACAGCCAGGCAAAAGGGGTCCTCACAGGCAGAGAAACTCATGGGCACAAACACACACATCCAAGCTTTCACAGAGCTGAAAGGAATGGTGGAGAACTATAAAGAAATTCTATTCCAGGGACACACATAATTATATAAACCCAGAAAATCTAGTCTTGCCTCTCCACTAGTGGCCAGAGGAGGCCTAGACACATGCATGCCTCCAAAATCATGAGGGAATTCACTCTCAGCAGGTCAGCCCTTGCTGCTTTAGTCTGTGTCAGGCAGCACTGCTGGGAGCTGGCAGTTGCAGCTGCAGAGCTGCTGATTTGCCACACTAATGATTTGTCATGGTGTAGTAGGAACTTGTTAGTCTGCCCATTGCCATGACAGGCCAACATTTCTATTTCTGTTTGCAGTGGCAGATGTAAATAACTACATAAATCACTAGTACAGAGCCTAATTCAAGGCATGTTTTTCAGCAATGTGAACACAGTGCTCAGTAGTGGTCTATGAAGAGGAATGTTATTATATTTAACTGCAGGGTGTATCTTTTTTCCTTGATGTATACTGTAGCATGTAACTTCCATTAACTTTAAAAGGTTATAGACTCTGGAACATCAAAGTAGAACATACCCCGAGGAAAAAAAAAGTCTGTCCTTGGGTGCTCACACAGAGCTACTATTGACATTAATTTAAGGGTGCAGTTCTTAGCCCTAAGTATGCCCCTTTCTACTGAATATGGAACTGAGCTAAATTCTCATGGAAAAGTTTTACAGAATTTCCAGAAAATAACAACTCATAAGAATATGTTTTAAACCAGACTATTTAGAATCAAAACTTTATTAGACAATGAGGTACTTAACTGCATTGCACAAGACTCATTTCAAAATAAGCAACAGCAAGTATCTCACCCTGCTTTATTTATAGGTCTTGTCTCATACCTTGAACTGCATAGGCTCACTCTTGCAGATAGAATTCTTTCAAGGAGATGATATCAAGTGCCAGATGAGCCCAACTTTTCCATACATTGCTTGCCTGAACATCCAAGCATTGTGGACATATACATGATTTTAAACCTAGATTTTGCTGCATAATTGTCATCAATAGCCATCAATATCTACACTTTATGGAAGCAAAAACTTCACATTGATCTCAGTGTAACCTCTCTGTCATAATTCAAGTTTTCCTGAGAAAAAGTAACATTTTTCCACACAAGTATTAAAAATTGAATTTTCTCCTATACCTCCAAGTATTTAGATGTTCATACCTAGTTACCTGTTTGAGTGAACCATGGCGGGGGGGGGGGGGGGGGTGGGGCTCTACCTTTAAAGGTGACTAGACAAAGAGCTCTTTTACCCACCTTCCAACTCAAATTCTCAGCTTGTATGGAGTGAAGTAGGGGTGAAGGATGTGTGTGCAGCAGTCTGAGAATGTACAGCTTTTGGTACCAAGTGTATGGGGTGCTGGTCCTTAAAAACAGCCTGCCATGATTTACCATAACAAGCCAAACCTGCTACAGGTCAGGATGCAGAAGGTTCACTGAAGAAGTGGAGATCTTGAAGGTCAGAACAAGAAAGGATTTAGCAGAATTTCAGTATTTTCCTCTGCAAACGTGGAAACACAGTGTGGGCCAGACTGTGCATTCATAGGTGTATCTTCAAAGCAGTATGAGACACACACACACACACACACACAGAAATCGTAATTGATATTGCTAATTATTTTATTCACTTTGCATTGTGACATCACCTACATCTCCTAAAACTCAGAATCTCTTTGCTGCACATTTTGTAGCATGACAGTGTGGAAGAAAGCATAAATAAATAATAAAGTTACCTGTAGGCTAATACATTCCCTAGTTCAGAAGTATTTTCTGAAAGTACATATTTTTAGATGACATGCCATTAAAATGAAAAATTAATAAACAGAAGCAAAAAAAAGGCAACATATTTCATTTCAAATTAAATACATCTAGGTAACTTGTCACTTTGCCACACCTTATCACAGGATGACACAAGGAACAGGCTCCAGGACCAAAGGACGGCAGCTGTGCTGTAAGTCACCTTCAATTTGAGCACTGGATCTGCTGTGCCAGAGCACAAGCCCCACATATCCTGCCCAATATTCTGTCCTTGAAAATAACCATCATCTACACAAAAAGTGCAAGAAAAGGATGTAAGGGATTATGGGATAGCTTCTTTAGATGTGAGGAACTGCTCAATTAAATAAAATAAAGTACAAAGCACCAAGGTTTCTAGCCTTTACCCTTCTTTTTTTCTATCTTAAATATAACCAGATCATTCCTTCACAATGTTTTCAGGTTAAAGAATCCTTACTACAGCAACAAACATTTTGTTACCATTTTTATTTGCCACTAAAGAGCAATAATGCTGCCACAGAGGCAAGGAGCACAGGTTTTATTTTTGTGTTTGAGAGGTGGCAGAAAACACTTGCCAACAGAAGACACTGGCAGAAAATTAGAATAATACTATGGCCAAAAGACAGATCTAGAGTTACAGAAGGTGACACAGATTAGGGTATGGAAGGAGGCATTTAGCAAGCAGCAGCTGCTCCTTGTGAGGTGCCACTGGAAGGGGAATTGGTTACCTTGTGTGTTTTGGCTGCAGGCGCTGCATGAAGGAGATTCATAGAGGAAAGCCCCCCATGCTATCATATCTTTATGATTACCCTGCAGTGACTTCCCACACAGAGCAGCTCTAACAGGTGAAAACCAATGCTGTTATGGCACTGAGAGTTCGTGGAGGCAACCATCAGCAACAAGAACCTGAACTGCTCACAGAGAGTGGTGCACAGCTGAAATACTGTCTGCTAAAGGATGGCTTCTGGCCATCTTTCTTTTCTTTTTTCTTCAGCCAGCAAAACCTGGCTGAATCTCATCTACATCTCTAGATCTCTTTGTACATGTTTTTTACATCTTTTCTATGAGGAAAGGCTTTATAGTCTTTCCCCTGGTAATTGAATATATTTTTTGCTTTTCGAAAGGGATGGAATTTTTGAAAGTTTTCCTAGCAAAAGACAACACTGTGTACAAGTCAAATGTTCTTTTCTGGCTACATTCAACATGAGCAGGGATTCACCATTCTGCTCAAAATTCAACAATCTCCTTCCAATGTCCTGTTAAAATCACTATTGGTTAAAATTTGTTGTCATTGAAATATTTGGAATATCTCCCCAGTTTATCTCCTACTCCAGAGTATTTATTTGAACACTTGTAACAGTAGTGTTTTGGGTTTTTCCCTCCACAGAATCAGACTAATATAGAACTGCTAGAAAGAGGAAGAGTAATTGATAATGAGCAGGAAGACATGATAAATTTTTCAGCCACCTCTGGATAGCACATAAAGCTATTAAACCAGCAATAGGAGAGATGAATTTTCAAAACCCAGACACTTAAAAATAGTAAAACAGGTGTTCTGCTAAAACTTTAACAGCAGCACATTGATGATACCAGATATTGTTATATTTCTGTCATATCTATTAAAAAGCCCAAAGACAGTTATATGATAATTTCAACATTTTTGCATGAAAAGTGATCCAGTAAACAAATATTCTAATTTTATAGAAGGAAATATGGCACTGTAGATTTAGCTTCTCAGCATGTTATTGCAATACTGACCAGAAGAGTAAAAGCCAAATGAGTGAACAGATTTCCCAGCTCTTTGAACACCCAGTGTTTACATTGAACAGCCCTAAAAGATATGCCAACTTCAGAAGTTTAATGCACATTTTCAAAATGCATAGTCTAGAGAACAATTCAGACAGAGCTCTCTGGGGGCTACTTTTCTGTTTATGAGTATTCAGCTGAATTTCTAAATCAGAAGAATAAAGCTTACATTTAGCAGAATTTAGCAAAAGGTTCTCAAGTGCATGAACACTTCTAAGCTCCATCTCAGTGATTTAGCTGGAAACTTTATGGAACTAGAGGAACCCGCTAGGATGGTTTTACTACCCAGTTTAATAGAATCAAAATTTCATCACTTCATATTTACTCTAAGACAAACAGCTTTAAATATACTTAACATGTTTAAAGCCTCTAACAGATTTAATATTGGAGTCCTCTTACTTTTCTTCCATTAAAAGAAACACATTCTATCCTTCTAGGAGAAAGTTTTAGTTGTAGAAATTCACATTAATCACAGTACTGATTTGTACCTGTCCTGTGAAAGATGAACTCTCTAAGTTTTTTCTAGCTTTTGCTAGATGACAATCAATCTTAGAAAATGTTCATTAATAATATTTGTTTAACAGGAAACACATATGGGAAAAGGCAATCTAAAGATTATAGAGAGATTTTTTTTTTTCCTCTTGGCTTGGGACTATTGGTTTATAGGCAGTGGAGAGGATATGGAGTGGATTTCTGTTTCCTACAGAAAACTGGATACTTATAATATTTCATTGATGGAATGGCAGTGCAATATCCCTGCTTTTGTTTGTTTTCTCATGCATAGAAAGCATGAGGAGATGCTGCTTACATCATCAAAACAAACTCTCATAGAAATTTTATAAGGCAGCAAATCACAGATGTTGAAGGCATATGTTAGATCACTATTATAGTTTATATGCTTAGGAAGACTTTCTCTGCTCAGGTCCTCAAAACTTTCTGTTAGTACTCAAAATGAGCAGGTGAAGCGAGTTACATAGCGTAGCTGCATAAAAGAGACTTTCCCAACAAAAATGCAGTTGAAATGCTCAATAAAAATGAAAGTATCTATTATTTATAACAGTTTCTTGTAGCTTTCTCTTTAGTATACTTTTGTTTTAATAGGCAAGGCCAAAGTACAAATCACTAAAGTCAGTTTATGTTAAACTATCGCATTAGATGAGGATGGAAGGGTCACTTGTTTTAAAGATTCTACAACTTTTCACATTAAAAAAAAATAATTCTGTGAATGAGTTTTTTACTCTATGTGCTATCTCACAGGTTAAAGAGGCAATTTTAAAAAGAAGCTTTTGCTTTCCCATTTAGAATTGTTCTTGCATCTTAGTTCCTATGGATTCAGGCAAACCTAGGATACCCAGCATCAGTTTGGGTGCCAAAACTTATCCAACAAATCTGTGGTTTTGCATCTATTATCTAGCAAGCTGCAAACCATTGTTAAAAGATCATGGTGGCTTGAATTTAGGGACAATAATATTTTATTTTCAGCTGAGTAGGTCTCTGATGTCTGACTTACACTTCGACACATATTTTCATCACACCAGTAGTCCATGAAAGGTCTCTGAGTCTCTTTTTCAGCCAGGGGTCTTTCTGGGACACAGCCAAAACACACTGCAGCTCCTCATTGTTACTATGCAACTGCCAACACCAATAGACTTGGGATAAAATCTCATAAAGGATTTTTTTTTTCAGCCAACATTTCAGGAACTTTAGAGCCTTTATAAAATTTAATCAAGCATTTTATTTCACAAGGTGCCATAAAAAGCAAAGCAGCACAATAACGAAGCCCAAGTGCGTTACCACTTCCTCTCAGCTGGAGAGTGCTTTAAAAAAAATTCCAAACAGTGATGAGGCTTCAAATATCTGAATAGAAACATCACTTACACATAAGGATGGGAAAGCCCCAGCAGTCCCTCTGTGCACACAGGCACACACACACTGCATGAAGCAAGAGACTCTGGAGGACACCAGCCCCACTGGATGATGATTGTCTTTCCTGCCTCTCGCAGACATAGAATCCAGAAGTTGTCTTTCTGCCTAGCAAAGGCAGCTGTGCACACCAACAGCTACAACATGCAGGGTGGGGAAATGTTTCCTCTCACCAGAGCCTTAACAGGTCAAATGAAAAGGTCTTGAGACACTAAGCCCATGAATTAGATGTAACAAAGTCTAGTCTGGGCTCTAGGAAGCAATTCTTTCCTGAGAGGTTGGTCAGCCACTGGAACAGGCTTAATTGCAGTTTTGTAGTTTTAGATAATTCCAGACAAGAAAAATCTAAGGTATACATTCTAATAAATTCTAATAAATGAAAGGCATGATTTGTCTACTTAACCATTGTCATTCAGCAGAGTCACAAATATATTCATCATATGTATCATACTTACTGAAAATCATTCATATATTTTAGTCAATAATACCATATAACTGATACATGTGAGCCTCACAGTATTTATTTCAGGTGATTTATCATCAAAAGAAACTTGAATCTTATAACTGATTACAGAGACTTGATTCTTGACTCTAAAGCAACACAAGGGCACATGAATATTTGTCTGAAATTTTGATGGGCTGAAGTACATCAGTACTGTTAGATTGAAGTATCTCAAAATCAATTGTGGATAGAATAACCATACTAATCCTTCTCTAATTTGCTTCTAATTATGTCTCATACATCTATCATCCTTCAAGTTACACTTTTAGGCAGTAGAAATACTATGGAATTCACATGTCCCTTGATGTACATATTTCTGCTAAAAAGCTGTACTAAATTCTGCTTGAAAATAGTTGTGGGTAAGAGTTGTATACCAAACTAATGTAATAATTTCACAATGGCCACTCTGAAGTTATGTTCAAAAATGCTCTGTTTATATATATTTGTGCATGGAACATTTGCAGCAGAGATACTATGGAAGTACTGGTTCCTTTCAAGACAAGATAAAAATCAATATTTCATTAAGTATTTGACTCTATATATATCCATCTACATTTTCATAGGAAAACAACCGTCTTAAAACAAACAAAGAAGAAAGAGCTATTGGGAGATATTATTAAATTAAATAATCCACACTTAATCTAATATTTCTAATTTTCCAGCTGTGAAGCACTCCAAACTGAAAAACATGTAGTCTTCAAAAGGAAGGAAGGAAGGAGGGAAGGACTCAAATTAATAGATAAATACAGCTAAAAATTAATTTCCTGTGTTAAGAAGTTGAATGTTTTAAACCAGCTTGAAAAGGCTGATCAAAAATATCTATAATGGAGAAATGCTTTCTCTTTAAATACAGCCCACTTGAAAGACAGTGAGGACTGAGAGACAAAGGGTAAGAAGTTGCAGATTTATTAAATTTAATGTTTTATTCCTGAATTTCTTGATTAGAAGCAAAAATGAAATGCACCAAGGACCATATTTCTTCATGGGATAAAGCCGAAATTTGAAAATGTTTCAGGTACAAGTACATGCCTGTGAATTTTAGTTATAATATGTAAGAAGAGACTGGCAATGAATTTTGCCTTGCAGAGTATTGAATTTACATGGATTATATTTCAAAATACCTAATTTAAAAAATTCTTATGATGGTTAAAATTGTATTTAACCTGCTTTTCTCAATTCTTCTTTCTCAAGGTCATTTACACTCACAGACATACACATATATGCACATTTTGTTGCTTAAAGCTAATTTACTTTTGTTGATTATTCAGCAGTGGAAGTCATACACTTCTCCCAGCAGCATCATTACAATGAATTATTAGCACTGTTCACTGTTATTTTTATTGGAAAAAATGACTTTCAACTACTATGTCTCAGCTGGAGCAATCATACAATATTTTAGGTTATCTTATTCATGTCACATCTTAAAAATAACTTGAGTGCCAACTTAATTGGATGAATATTGTAGGATATATTAAGAGAACATAATGAAACACTTTATTTCTTTAGACATTTCCCAATATGGGTTTAATTAAACTCCCTTTTTCATTGTTGTTGTTAATTCTGATCAAGTTTTATGAATCAATCTTAAAGAAAGCTAAAGAGGAGACATTTTGTGTCCTGGAGGCCCAGTTCTGCATTTATTATTTGTGACACTTCTATGGTATTCTACCAGAAATTTTAGTGTGTAAGGACAGAGGAATTATGCCTTGGCAAAGAAAAGATAAAGATAAATCAATTTACCTCTCCTGGGAACCAAATAACAAAGACTGAGAATATATTGATTACTGGAGCACCGAGCAAGGCTAAGCATGGGAATGGGCAAGCCAGACATTACTGTCACCACCACGGGCTTCCAGGAGCTCTCCCTGGCTGTGCATCACCTGCAGGGGAGGGACAGAGCCCTGCACAGCCCTGGGATGCAGGAGCTCTCTGTGCCTGTGTCCCACCTGCAGGGAGGGACAGAGCCCTGCACAGACCTGGGATGCAGGAGCTCTCCCTGGCTGTGCATCACCTGCAGGGAGGGACAGAGCCCTGCACAGCCCTGGGATGCAGGAGCTCTCTGTGCCTGTGTCCCACCTGCAGGGAGGGACAGAGCCCTGCACAGCCCTGGGTGCCATGGCCTGCCCACCGGGGCTGTGCCCGCGGACAGGGGCTGCCCGTGTGCCCATGACCTTGCCCTTGCTGGCTTATCCTTGACTTCCATCAACCCCTGCCCAAAGGACTGAGGGAAATGATTAGGAGGAAAGTCATGCTATAAAAGAGGTCACAACAGCCCGTACACTCATGGCAACTGAATGATATGTGGGTTTGATTTCTATCCTCTGCATGAAACACAACTTGCCCAGGTGACCCCTTGCCCATTAGAGGTAATGGCTCCTCTCTTGCTGGCTCCTGTAGCAATGTATTCTCAGTTTGTTGCCTGTCTCAAGAGTAATCATGACAAAAGCCAGACAAAGGCAATCAACAACCAGGAACAAAGCAAAACAAGACAGCTTTCCTTTTCAGCAAAATAAAAACACAGATTGTTTTTCAGCTTACTCTTGGGCTCTTCTTTTTATAAAGTGATCATATTTTAAAAGATAGAGGAAAATAGCCCACAAATCCAATAAAATTTAGAATACGCAGCTACCAGCAATACCAGGGGATTTCAAACCAATATATTAGCCAACAAATCAATAACAAGAGTAAATCCGTCTGCATTGAGAGCAATCAAATGCTCACTAACAGGTACTATCACCTATATTAATATAATCCCCCAAGTGTCAAAGTTAATACCAAAGGAAGCTTATGCTTCACATGTGATAAGCTGAAGGATATTTCTTAATAATGGTTTAAATAAAAGGAAATTGCATGGAGATTTTGCATTAAATGATCCTGAACTGAGTTGGCTCTGCTGAAATTTTTTCTTTCTGGAGATGCCGTGTTTGCTTATCCCAGAGAACATCCTGGTCCATCAGGACTGTTATGCTAAGCTTGAAATGAATTCACAATGCTTTTAATCTAGAGGCTTTCAAAAAGTAGCTTGCTTTCAAGAAGTTTAAAAATACGTTTTTTTCCCGGCTTGTGAATGCCAGGAAACACATTGCAGTGTTTATTTCAAACTTACTTGCTACCTATGTAACTTTCTAGCTGACAGTTTAATACTGGTATGTCAACCAAACACTTGCTATCATTATTAATAATTTCTCATCTGGACTGTGATTACATAAGTATATAGTGGGAATTTAAATATTTTAATCTGAAAGATCCTACTGGGGATATTTTGTGGTTTTCTTTTCGGGGAAGAGCTATTTGTTGATTATTTACATCTGTGCATAGTCCAGCTCCAGCGTTTGCCCAGTCTATCTGTTTCTCCTGGTCATGTCATCTTCAGGATGCTCCTTTCTGTTCCAGGCTGTTCTTGTATGAAAATGCACATAACAAATAAATGACATAAAAGCAGACAAAGTAACCCTTAACAGTCCCTGCTGACTCAGATCAGTTGGAGGTAGGTAGGTGAATTTGCCTTTACCTTCTCTGATTAAGATTTTCTAGCAGTTAAGGTGGCTTGGAGGCCTTACCTTTTCAGAAGGAGCAGTGTTGCAGTTAAGCCTTTTGCTGGCTTTCTGAAAATTCAGTAGCAGGTTACTACAGGTCCTGGGAAAATATACTTGAGTTCTCCTTGTTTTACTGATCCACACTCAAAAAGACAAAATCTCCTCATAATCTCCTCTGTTGCTCAGCAAAATTCACAACAAGACATTTTTGGGCTGGGGTAAGATCTACAAGTTAATGGTAACAAGTGATATTCATCCTGTGTGTTCCACATCACCTGCTCTGAATTCAGAAGCCTACAAAGGAACATTCAGGATTTTGCAGAGGCATGTGCAAAGCTGGCTATGTGCAAACTGATTTAATAAGGTAAGTGACAGAAAGCACTGAAACATGAAACATTGCAGTTTGCCAGGAGAAGCAGCAATCTTTGCCTAACAAGGTGTTATTGTTACAGTGGTAATGAGCAAGATCAGTATCTTGTAATTAACAGAAGAAAATTTCAGATGCCAAACTGATGAGTCAGGAGTTCAAAGAGTAGGTGTTTAAAGGATATTTATGACATAAAGCAGTTACAAGCTGCCTTTCACAAAATGGTTCACACCTAAATAATAGCATTCTAAAAATTGGTGCAGGGCAGATGTTTTTTAACTAAGCAATGCAAATTTAAAGGTGTTTCTCAGATACAGTCATGAAAAAAACTGCTCCTTTGCAGTAACACCTCTCTAGACAGAAGGAAATGAATCCTCATTGCAGAATACAAAACAAATAAGATGGGGTTTTACACATATATTAGTGAGGATGAGTAGTTTAAGTGAGAAAATCTGCTATTTAAAGAAGACCAAAAAAAAAAAAGATCATGCTGATTCTAAACTGATTGCACTCCTATGTGGATCTCTAGCGTCAATGAGGAAGAGAGCAAGCAAAGTGGCTAAGTGGCTAATTAAGAAATGATGAACACTGTGCATTTGATTCCAAATGTCCTGAAAGCACACATCCATCAACATGCTTCAGGTGAATACTTACACTGCTCTTCATCTTGTCACAAGTCTGACGCTCAGGTGATTGATAAAAAGCTGGTAAAGAAATGCATGGAAAACCTTAGTACAGGCCTATAAGCACTTCTGTGTGAGGTACATTGCAGTGTTCATGCTAGTTACTTTATATGATTAACCACAGAAATCTTTTTAGAGTATTTTATGGCCTGGTTCTGCAAGAGTTATCTATATGCCTCTGTCAAAAAATATGAGCAGCATTCTTTGCATCGTTAGGATTCACATACTTAAAATTAGCCATGTGAGTATTTTTTTTTTTCCTTTGTAGGTTAGGGCTTTTGCAGAACTAATGAAAGACCAGATGTCTGGATGGCACTGAACTTTAGAAGATGAATAAAGAGTAATCGTGGAAATGATCATCTGGTAAACTACATTACATTCCCTAGGAAAAGAACAGAAATGAGGTTTTGGGGTTTTTAAAAGCAAAGTAAGCATCTGACAGCAGAAATATGAGCAATAAACAGCAATGAGTGAAAATATGATCCCAGACATACGTGTTGGAGCACAGGCTGACTACAGTGGGGCATCACGTATTTGTAACCCTGAGCAATTTTGGATCTTGTACCCAGTATTGGCAGACAGTAGAGGCAATACTTCAGAAATCGTACTTGAAAAATTAAACTCAGTTGGGTTAGAAATGAGCACTGTCCATGGATTTTAAATTGGCTGACAAGCTATAAAAGTAGGGTAATGATAGATGGTGAGACATTGAGCTTAGGGGAAAAAAATCCAAGAAGCAATGCTAATGTTTAAGCACGGAACAATTTGACTGATGGGAACATCTATGAGAATCATGTACTGCAGCTGAACATTGACCAAGGGTGCCACAGTAACTGTAGCTATGCTGGGAGAGGAACTCCAGAGAATGGGCTGAGAGAATAATGCAATACAGAAATTAGAAATAATGGGGCATTACAGAGGCAGAAGAGAATAAAGGAAAGCGTCCTGACTAGAAGCCATTTTTAATTAGGAATAGCCTCCTGTAAGAAAAGTTACCTGATCTATGACTGCGTTTAAAAATGTTTGGATGCCAAGAAACTTTGTGGACCAATTCCACTTATAGATAGCACTTATAGAAGCTGAGGCAGAGAAGCCTCTTTTCCTGCTATGATATGACAGCACATTTACATTTACTGGCTGCTTTTTGTATGTATAGTATTAAATTTATCTCTATTCTTGAATTATTAGTCCTTCATCTATTTACTTCCATTATGTTACTGCCATGTGATCAAGTGAAGAAATTTAGCTTTGTGCAGTCCGTCACTTATGTACCCCCATGTGGCCATCCACTGTTTTCTGTCTTCCTGTGAAAAAACCAAGGCTGGCTGCAGTGCAAAGGAGCCATCTGTATCCACAAAGAAGCAGGATTAAATTCTGTAATGCAGATCAAGCAGAGAGTGAGCATGCATTGATTAGTCATGTGCACATGTCCTCCACACCGTCTCCTGTTTCTCATATTATTATGTTTTTGGCTTAAAACCACGAGTGCTCAAAGAAGAAGCTCTCATTAAACCTTACATAAAACACCAATGAACATTTTTGTGTTGTAAAGAACTACAGTAAGGTAGCCTTTGTTTCTGGTGTTCCCATTCAATCATCTGGCAGGCCCTTCATAAACTAAAGACTTTTCCAAACATGCAGGGTAGCTCTGATTCAAGCCTACAAGTGCGGTCAAGGTGACAGGTATCTGGTGAAACCAGGAGTCACAGCAACTTTTACAATTTAAAAATCTGGAGTAAAAACTAATCAATAAACTGACTGAAGTTATTTCTAAGAAAGAACAAAGAAAGGAAGAAAGGATAAGTATGTAGATGAAGATTTCACACTGTAGATAAGTAAAAAGCTACACAGCAGCCTCTAGCCATTTTCTACCCCCAGCTGCACTTCCTCAATTCTGCTAGCTCATACTGAAACACTATTTATTGACTCACATATTTTTCTATTCCACTATAATAAGAAATGTTCATTCAGATTTAAAAAAAGAACAATAATGTTACAGATACACCTCCCACTCTAATGCTAAATAGATGTTTTCTCTTACCATATTTCAAAAAGTGATTTCTGTGTCCAAGTAATCAAAAAAGTTATAGGAAGAACACAGTGGATTTAAAAAAATATTTTAATTAAAAATTATTTTAACTGGGCAAAAGTGAAATTCTTTTAATCTAGCATAGAAATTGAATATTTAGGTTTTTTTTTTCTCATTGCATGGCTATGGTCTGAGCATGTGTCTGTTATTATTACAAACTGCTATTTCAGTTTTAGAAGGGGAGTAATACTGCCAGGAAACTAACATTTCAGGTTCTGAATCTAAATGCAAACAGTCCTAAAAGACCTGCATGCCTGAAAACCCCAAAATTTTGCCTGACTTTGGAAGGCTGAATATTTTGCTGGTCAGAAGTACCACTCTATTTCCCATTTTCCATGTATTCCTAAAACTTTCACTGCTGTACTATTTATAAAGTAGAACATTGGGTGATTTACTCTCAAAATCATTATAAACATCAGCTATTACTAAAAAACCTTTCTTCACCAACAGTTTGCAGGAGCAATGCAAACTTCTGAAGGCCTAATTAGATAAAGGTCTTGGATCACCAAACTCAGCCCAATCTATCTTCAAGCACTCGGGTTTTTTACTCTGTTATTGCTTTGCTACTTGACTGGGCAGAAGGTGGGCCAAGGTCAGATGATAATTTCTTGCCAGGGGAAGGTTGCTTGGGAGGGGATGTCCTCCTTCTCCAGGGCCATCAGTGCACTGACACCTCCTGCAAGATCAGAGGAGCCAGCCTGGTGTCAAAACAGACACATAAAACTCTCATACCAAGTTCAGATTTTCCCATCTGAGATACACCACGTGACCCAGAAAAAATTTTCTGCTGGCTGAGAGGTGCCTGTACTGCACCCACTAACAAAGTATTTTTTCCTTCATTTCATTCATCCTAATACATCTCTAATAGGTATTTTTCATTCAGTCCTCCAATTATTCTATACTTGTTCTTGTACTCCCTCCTGCTTTTTAATGGATTTATTTCAGTCACTCAGTGGCTGCTGCTGTACATGAAGTCAGAAAGGAGTTGTTCAAGAAGCCAACCCCACCAACTGACTGTGTTATGCACCTCAGTTTTTAAGGAACATGTCTAGAAACCTTCTGAATTGAGGATGACTTTTCCTGACAGCTCTGTCCTGTAGTGGAAATCAATCACTCATCTTGTGAGTCTGCTTGGACATCTGGGATGCCAAGGACAGAGTGCTTGACCTATGTTTACAGGGAGTACCCTGAGACCAAGGCAGGTAGAGCAGCCAGCAGCATGCTGTGTACTGGATCCCAGCATGATGTGCAGTAATGACCTGTCAGGGAAGCAGCCTGTGTACCACCACACTGTGAAATATCCTGCGGGACTCTCTTGATGAATTCAGCATGCCCTCAGGCAAGAATGAAATCACACATCATTTAAATATTGTTTCATACTTTTCTTTTTGGATGTCTCATCCCTTTCTTTGGTCTGTTCAAATCTATTTCTCTAAAAATTTTCAAAATAAAGAGAAAGCCCTGAAAAGACCATTCCAACCTTCCCACAGAAGTGCTGTGTCTTGGAGGTTACTGATTTTTTCACACACAACCCCTTTTTATCTCAATAGGGGTTTGAAAAGACAGACAGAAATAATTTTTTTTCTACTATTATCTGATTATTTTAAACAGGAATTGATTGCTTTATCACCTTCAAAATTTGGCAGCCATTTTCAAGAAGTATGTGTTTCAAGGAGTATGGGGAAGCAACTTGCAAACAGTCTTGGAGAACAAAGGAAGTTTAATTTCATGCCCTTAGTGTAATAAGATGGTGCACAACACAAAACCAGTGAAATCTCCACTGGAGGTAACAATAAACCCCGAATCCTTTATTTGCCAATACTTTTGTCTGCTGGTTTTAGCTTTCCTTTCAGCTTTGCCATTTTAGTGCTCTTGCATCTTTTGTTTTTCCCTGCAGTGCTGATGTTTGTTCCCAGTACAGGGTGCCAAGGTTTTGTCTCCCAGGCTTGCTGCTGCCCTGTGTGGCTCTGCCCTCCCGCCAGCCCCACACCCAGTGCTGCACAGCCTGCAAGGGGCTGAGGGTTCTGCCCTGCCCCTGCTTCATCCTGGACTCTTCTCCAGCTCTGGGGCCACAGGAATGCTGAGGGCTGCCAACATCATATGATTTGTCCAGGTCGCGCAAGAAGGGGCAAACCACATTTCCTTACTTATGATGAAATGTAGTAAAAAAAGAGTCTCCTCTTGGAAATTGTTTGTAGTTACAATAGGAAGGGATTTCCATCTTCTGAGCATCATTGTCATTTCTATAATTGTGAATTATTGTCCAGAAGAAACTTTTCCTTGTGCGCTGAGCCCCTGTTTAAAAGGAGGGCTTAAATATACTCAAAGAAGCATCATAAATAGCCTAAAAAACTCTGCATATGAAAGCCCCATAAATGACTCACAGAGACATGAGTCAGATGGAAAAAATACATTCCAGGTATCTGTAAAGGCCTGCATGCAGGGCTCAAAATGGTATTAATTTCCACGGACTATGAAATAGAAGTGTAGGCATGCACTTCATTTTCTCAGCAAGCTCTCACTGATAACAGCAATTCAGAAGCTTCATCTCTTGGAGCTATACATTGTCCCACTCACTTGAGAGCTAAAAACCAGCAGCACAGACAAGAGCTACCTCGACCAGAAAACTTGCACTCTTTTTTCCCCTTCATCATTAGAGAGAGTGCATCATTAAAAAGCAGAATTGCTAGTCCTTCCACTGAGAGCTGCAACAGAATAGTTACACAGGGAAACAATACTTAAGGGGAGAAAGTCAAACTACTTAATCAAAAAAATTCTGTGCCTCTGTTTCTTGAAGTGGGCTTATGGGTCAGGAATATATAGCTAGTCAAAATCAGTACTTCTTTTGGTTTTTTTTTACACTTCACATATATCAAGCACAGCAGATGTAGCAGATTCCTTTTGGTAGCAGACATTCTTTCCTGTATCTGAATTGTCTCTCAGGTATATAAATGAAGATGGGATTATGTCTTTGCTGGAGCAGCAGGTGAATGAATCACAAAAAAGCCTCAGTCAGTCTGTAGATAAAACATGATCATTTTCCAGGCTTTGTGTCTAAATAAAGAGCTGCAGAGAAATGGCCTGATTTTAGAAAGTGGGAGAAAGAAAGGAACTGGTGGAGGAATGCTTTTTTTTTTTTTTCTTTTTAATAGAGTCTTAATCTATTGATTGACTGCCTAATTTAACTTTTGATAAGTGCTCATCACTATTCTTGACTATTCACACAAGCAAGCAAAAGTGTGGTTGTGAAGGGGGTAAAGAGGACAGTTCTGTTCCATAATGTATTCAGCCAAGGTGCCCTTGTTCATGTATTATACACATGGGCATTTTTAATATGCAGTTTGCAGCTATTTAAAACCTTGCTAATGCTTCATGGAAAAAACTGAATCAGTCTACTGAGATTTCACCTATACAGCAAGTCTTTTTTTCCCCCTCACTATTTTATAACCAGAAGCTTTTGCACTAATGCTGAATCTTTGTCACTAAAGAGTTTGTCTGATTTTGTTCTGAGATGCTTGGCTGAAGTTACAGCCCTCACTGATATCTCTTGGTGTTTGCTGTGATGACACTAACTGGTTCCTGTTTCCAGAAAGAGCTTCTAGACTTTCTGAAAGTGACAATAAAATCTTGTTCTCTCTCAGGTTGAGCAGTGTGGTTGTTAAGAATTGTGGATTTGTCTCACCCTAAACAGGATTTAAATCCTTCAGGTTTCCATTATTGTTGTATTCACACAGAGTGTTTCTAAAATGAACACAGAAATCAGAGGCTGACCTTCCCTTCACAGTATTCTTTAATCAAAAGGAATTTTTTTTTCTTGCTGTTTAAGCCATATTGCACCCTATTTCTGAAAACAAGAGTATTCTGATCTGGACTGTTTGATAAACACATACTAATACTCTATTTAATTTATCTGAACCATTTTCAAGACAACAGATATTTCCTAATTGATTCTGCTTGGCAAGGTAATTAAAGCACGTTCATATCAAAAATTTCTCAACACTTCAAGATTTCTAATATTGTATTCCTTTTCAGGGAACAACTCACATGGAGAAATAAAGACAATGGTTAATATTAAAGACATCACAGAGCTGAAGAATAACAGTCACATGTACTGCAATGGTTCTCATCCAGTTGCACAGACAAAATGTACCTCAGCTCTTAACTGAAAGAGCTCTGGCTCATCATCATATGAGTTGTGCTGACGTCAGAACTCTTTTACCCCTCTGACTACATGTAGGTACAATAATACCCACAAGAAATAAGATACCTTGAGCTATCTTCAATTATAGGTCAGATAGTCACTGTTTGTTTGAAGAGTGGTGATCTTCTGTTATTCCAAGTGTTATTCATCTCTGCTTGCCCTCTGCTTGAGTGTCCTAAAAATAAATGCATTCAAAGTTTCATGACCCTTGCCAGGCTTTTCCTTTTTCAGTAACTTGAATCCAGCCCAGGTCAGCAGCAAGAAGCTGGAATTATCCTCCCAAATAGACAGTCGTTTGTAGAAGCTGGAAGAAGGTGGTCATAGGGCTTGCTGGGCATCTCAGCAGTAAGTGAATTAAAGAGACAAGAGTTGTTTGTACTCCTGTTGCCAAGTAAAAACATAGTGAATAGAGATAGTTCTTAAAAAAACCTGCTGTTTACATGAAAGTTCTGAATAACTTTACCATCCTAACACAGAGAAATTATTATATCTGCCAATAATACATTAGCATTGCTATTACCCAATTATTACATATGGAAAAGCTAAGGCATTTCACTGGCCTGCAAGATTTTTGAAGTGCTACAATAAAATACTTTTCATAAATGTGTTCACATGCATACATATCAAACACCTCTGTGTACTCCATCCTTATTGCAGTTGCATTGCTGCATTGCATTGGCTTGATTCTACAGCAATGAAGCCTGTGCATTTTTTTTTCTCTCAGCAGCAGTTAGGAATCATCCTCAGTTGACTTTTCCCTCGAGAATAATAAAATCTGAGGCACTTATCTAATTTTTTTACATTGTTTGAATCAACTATGGATAGAGCTCCTATGCTGTCACAGGTAATACCACACCATAACATGCTTCAGCACTTCAACTCAGCCAGGTGTCCTTGGGCCTAGAAAAACCTGTTAATCATCTGTTTAGATCTTTCTAATAATGCAGTTGAACATAAAAACTGAATTCTGTTTTTATTCAAAGTAAACATGGTAAGTAATGAACTGTATTTTCAGTTCTAATGATTCTCAATGCTGGTTGAAGATCTATTTTTCTTCCTGAGAAATGGTATAGGACTATAAGCAAAGCATATGGTCAGCATTTTTGTTTCTGTCACAAAAATTACTTTTGTTAATTATCAGTTTTCTTGGCAGCAAAATGTCTAGGAAGATATTTTCAAGAGCCATCAGATTTTCACACTACATGCTTTTTAAACTATAAACAGCACACACGGCCTGCCCAAAAAATAGGCCCTCCCACCCCACTCCTGCAAATGCACATATTGTTACTGAATTAAATGGCAGGGAGTGCAGCTGAATTAAATTGTAAATACCGGAACCATACATGACATAGAAATATGTGATAGTTACAACACGGAATAGAAAACCAAGATGGGGGATCCCATTCCTAATTTCATCACTTAATTCTCCCATGGATTTGAGGAAATAGCTGATCTACACATTATCCAAGTCCTATCAGCTATAATCTGGGGATGATAGTAATATTCACATAAAATTCTTTGAAATCTTCCTGATAAAAATGCTAAGCAATGTAAATATATTTTAAAAATCCTGATTTTTTTCTTTTGACATATTTCCTGGGGCTTGGTGCATTCCTAAAATAGCAGAAAGTCAGGAAATGTAGCACAGCTTTCCAGGACAAGGGACCTACACATGCCACACATTTCAGGCATGAGAATGAACACTGGAGGGGTTTTTTTTGTGCAGAAGCTGCTTTTAGGTCACTAAAATCGGACACTGTCACAACTGGCCTGAGGAAAGGGCTACTGTTGCCAGCTGAAATTGTGTCACAAGCATTGATAAACTGGGCTGAGGTTCGGTTTAAAAGGCACAAGATGGCCTGGTCCTGTCCAAAGTAGCAGGAAGTGTGGCTTCTGAAAAATAACTGGAGAGAGGCAGCCAAGGCACAGCTTGCTCTACAGCCACGATTATCTCTGTAGCTGTGGTATGTCATGCACAGAAGTGTTAGTCTGGGCAAGAAATAGTAGAAATAGTCTGTCTTCTAAAACACAGATTGTCCTCGTCATGGTAGCAGCAGTGAGCCTGTTATTAGCAGGCCACTACTACCAGGTTGGAAAGAGATGTTCCAGGTCAGCAAAATAACGTGCACTAAACCTTCTCACATCACAGAAGATTTTCTTCAATCTTCTGAGTGACTTTGCTAAGAAATCAATTCCTACCATCCATTCATCTGACAACCAACATCTCACACCAACCACAAGACATTCAGAGAAGCAACTCCATGCTCTTTGTTGTACTCCATCCTATGAAAGAGCTTCGGAAGGAACAGCTACTGGAGGTTCCTCTTCAATCTCTTTGGTTATAATGCACCAAAAGTAAGAGACTGTCACAGTGCTGCTCCTTAGAGTCACTGCTGCTTAGCATGCACAGTCATGTAGCCTCAAAGTACTCTTATCTGTCTTGATATACATGTGTTATTTTTTGTCTTCTACCCAGATTGTGTTTCCTATGGCATTAACTAAATGGAAAAGGGAGACAATGGCCATGTCTCTGGAGTGTTATAATGTTAGAATAATAATTATGCTAATAGTATCTTTCCAAGAAAAAAATTGGGACTGGCAAGCAGAGACCAAAGGAGTCAGAAGAACAAATATTATAATGATACTTTAAAATGACACTGATGTTCTGCCAAGGCAGTGTTACCAAAATCCAAGAGAAACTTAATGCTACTCTAGTGAGTAAGGCAGAAAGAAGGAAAGCAAAGCATAAACCCTTGACCTGGAAATTGGGAAACATTTTCTCAGCTTGGCCATTACAAGCAGAGTTTTGGAAAGTGACAAAGAAAGGCATCATGGCTAATCCACAGGAGTTCATGTAGTATATCCCCCCTGTTTTACTTTGGTAGAATTGCAAAGAGGAATCCAAACACCAAAGGGAAAAAATCCCATCATATTAAAAATGCCATGTATTTTAAAAATACTTTTGAGATATATAGCTACTGGATACGGAGTTTTAAATACTTGTGATACTAGTGACAATTTTGTGGCATGGGATGCATTATTCATTAGTGTATCCTGAAATTTCAGCTATTTCCACTGCTGGTACTCCACAAGGAGAGAAGAGCTGATCTGCAATGTTCACTGAAGGACTGTGACTTAAGTCAGCATTTACCATCCTTTTCACCTGGGTTTTTGAGATGCTACCACTGTGAAATTCAGATGTTGATAACAGACTTATAATCTATTTTTGAAGGATGCAGGAAAGATATATAAAACGGAAACTCTTCAACCCAGTGAGTGATTTAATTTTTGAAGTTTTTCTTCCTGAGACAAATCTAAATGGGAAAACTGGTATGTCAGTAAACACTGACACAGGGAAAGGTGAGACCCAGTTCACTGGCATAGCATCACAACCTAAGCTCAGCCTTTTAAATCCAGGGGGAACTCTGAGGAGATTGCTGGGATATGTAATGGGTGTTTATATCTATTGCAGCATATTTTGCCACTTTACCACAACTAGCTTTGAGAGGAGAATTGATGTGGTCATTTGGTTAATTGAAATGCTTAAGCAAAATTTTTGTTTACACTGGAAGCAAGTCTTTCATGAAAGGCTTTGTCCATCCTAAAAAAGAGCTCACAAAGCAAGGGAGACACGATGGTGGCCACTAGAGAGTGGGAAGATGAATGTAAAGTGAAGTGCTGCTTGCAAAGTGCTGCTTTTCCTGTCTCAGGAGAGCAGCTGCCAAGCACACTCGAGAAAGAAATCTGAAATCAGACATCTGTATGTGCATTGCGTCCACCATGTTTGCTCTGAGGAGAGAGAACCATATGAAGCAAGACAGTAAAGGTGAAATCCAGCAAGACATCCTACTTTATTGCCATGGCAACCCCACCCTGATGAAAAGTAGGAAAACAATAAAACATCTTCAGGAAAAAAAAAAAAAAATCAGTGCTATCTACCAAGGGAATTGAAGAAGATGCACTTTAAGGAAGAGCTTGACATTTCCACCATTTGGTGACTCCTTGAAATAAAGGTATGGCTGCAGTTTTTGCAAGCTGCAGAGTTAGAACATATTGTACTTGATAAATTATTTAGTTTGTTTAGCAGCTAAAGACTGAATTATAAGTGAAAGCTGTAGTTACAGATTAGAATCTTTAATGCTGCTGTAGCCCAACAGAATACTATTATTGTGATTTTCCTTGATGCCTTCTAACATCTGTCACCCTAGACTAAATTAATGCTAGAAACACCTTTCCTGCATTATACTTTCCAGGATGGGTGTATATGAGTGCGGATAAGTGTGTGCACCTTATGTAAGCAATATCTGAGTCTCAGTGTCTGGGCTTGTAAACAGTTTTATGCATTATGCCAGCTCTCTCTGAACTGGTTGTTGATTTTCATGTGAATTGAAGTTGTTTACATACAGGGCCTATATAGGGGCCGAGGTCAAGGAGCCCAGCAATGAAACATCTGCTTGTAAAGAAAGCAACAGCTCCCACGTGCCTGTACGGACGCAGAGCCAGTGTGTGATAACGGGGTGTGCAACACCTGCTGCCAAGGGCAGAGCTAGGGCAGGGGAGAGGCTCACATTGGGCACTTTGTCGGCAACTCTTTTGAGAGCTGGAAACTCCTACACTCCTGCTGCCTCTCTCCGGAAGGCTCCTGGAATGGCCCAACAGCTTCAGTGGAAAAGCCTGCCATTCCCTGCACTGAGGTATTCCTGTGCAGCATGGAAGGTGCGATCTGTACCTCCCCCAGCTTTGGGGAATCTGATCTAGCAGTTGTGTTTGCCAAATATAATCCTTTAATTTTCATCTGCTATTTGCAAATATTCTTTCTTGTAACTAATTTGCATGGGCAATGATTATTCTAATTCTGCACAGTAATGAGAAAAGCAATAAGACTATCTTACCAAAGGGCACTTTTAAAACTAAATATATTGCTCTCTGTTTTAAATAGCTTATATCTGATGGGGTTGTTTTTGTTTGTATTAACTGTAGCTAAGTGCTTACAGTGGCATCTAGAGATCCTGTTTCAGGTTATAATTCCTGTGTACAAGCTGATGGGTATACCACAGAATAGAAAAAGTAGAATTTGTCTTAGAAATATGGCAATTGTAAGATATGAAGGTGAGAACTGATAGCAAATCACTTGATTCCCAGATCAGGCCTTGATGTGATCACCTTCCCGTATCTCCATATAAATAATGGATAGGGAGATCAGCATTCTTCCTCAGCTCTGTCTGGTCAGCACTGCTCACACCACGTGGACAGCCTTGCTCTTCAGCACCCACACCAGCAGTTCTGGCCCTTGGAAGAGAGAGGGGGAAATCCTCCCCAGAAGCAAAGCCCTTGGCTGCCCCACCATGTGGAGCCCTGAGCTCACACTGACAGTAGCCAACAGTCCTGGCACTTGTTCTAAAGGAGACTCAAACTACAGTCCTACAGAAAAGCCAATGGAAACCACTTGTCAGGCGTGAGTAGCCATTTTTGAAAGGGCTACTGAAGTTTAATGCCTTTGTAACTGGAAGGATAAAAAGCTCCGTCCTGTAGTAAATCCATACAGTTTTTACTCTGAGGGGAGGCTGTGGCCTTTAATCTCTACTACATTCATCAGGAACCATGTCAGAGTTTAACACAATACTGCATTAGTGCATGATGTAAAATGGAGTTATGATGACAAGAACTTATAATAAATTTGGTGTGCCTATGGCAACAACTTAGCAGCTGGAGTGTGCCACCCTATGCTGTGAAAAGCATATACAGACTTGTCTTTGAAATAGCAGCAATTCAGAAATACATTTGATTAAAAAACAAGAGATGACATGCTGTCTGGTTCCAAAGAAAGGAATGTTTGGACTTTTGCAGAACTGCTTCATTCATGTGGGAACAAAACTTATGCCTGGTGGCCAAGGTCACGGAGACTTGGATAATTCACTCAAAGGCAGCACAAACTGAAGTTGTTTTGGAACAGAATTAACAACAGCTCAAACTTCCTCATTGAGCATGTGTCAGGAATAGCTTTTTCCTTGCAGTGAGTGCAACTTCCCTCCTAATATTAATGGGAGATATGGCTTCCTTCATTTCCCATCAATATTAATGAGAAATGCACGTGCCACTAATGCTAATGAGAAACACACATGTGTGTAATTCCCATTAATGATCATTAGATAGCCACAGGAGAACCCTCATTAATGCTAATGAGTGTTGCAGGTATATGTAATTCCTACCAGTGTTAGCCTGAAATCTATGTGCAGGCATTTCCCATTAGTGTTAATGGAAGATCCACATGTGTGTGGCTGAAACTGCCATCAATGGGAAGGGGATGTATGCAGGAGCTGACAAAATAATGCACTTTACCTGGACAGCAGGAACTTGCCCTTGGTGTTTGGGTTCTAGCTCATGGTCAGGAAATGCATTGCCTTCTGCTAATAATCCAGTGTGTTTCATGCTGTGTTCTAAGAACCATGCCAAATTAAGGCATAATGCAGAGATTCATTTTCCAGGCAATGTGAAGTCTCTATGTCACAGATCAGAGAGCAGCAATCTCAGTGGTTATGCTGGGGTCAGTATGTGGAGTCGGTGAATACATGCCTTGATTCAATGGGGTTTGATCAAAATTGTCTTTCTTAATGACAATAAATCTCACCCAAGGCTGTACTCTGATCAGTACTTGTGCAGTTGTGATCTGCCTTGAACTTGGGTCCTGCCAGCTGTGCTTTCACTGGACCTGTGAAGTTTGCGGCAATTTATTTACAAATTTTCTTTTGTAGTTAGTTGTTTCTAATTAATTAGAGGCTGTGTGTGGAGAGGGGGCATGTATTGTACCCTTCAGTGAAAGGAGTTAGTGGAATTTGCAAACTGAAACTGTCACACATGGGCTGCATTCTGCTATTTCTGGGGCATCATTTGTGCAGATACTGAAATTTCCTACATATCTTTCCCATCCGCAAAAGCCCATAGATAAACAGTGAGCAGACAAGACCCCAAAGTATTAAAGATCACAGTCAAAATATAATTCCCTGCAATCTTCTTTTGAAAAAGCAATAACAGGGCACACCACACCATAACCTCAGAAAATCTCAGAGCTGCTTACCTAAAACAGGTCCCATTATGTGTTGGCTGGCAGCATGCAGAGCCACCTTTGCCTTGCAAAGCCCATGTAGCAGCATGAAAGGGTAGAGAGTATCAGCCCTACGTGGCACCACACAAATGACTTTTAAAAGGAGCACCCACAGTGTAGTGTGGGTCTGTCAGAACTACAACAGTGTAAAGTATCCGGTGTCTTTTTCATCCCCATATCTGTTTCAGGATTGCTCTTATTTGTTAAGACTGGAAGATAAGTGATTGATCAAAAAGGGACTTGTCAGCTCAGTAAGACTTACCCATGTAAGGAGAAGGAATCTCCTGCATTGCTACACTGTTTTCTGCTTAGAAAACATAAAATTTAACACTACTGTCTTTGTCAGAGAGGGTCTGTCTACAAGACATGCTCATGGCATTGGCACAGCCAGTCTAAGACATTCATGCTCCTCAGCACATCTCTCCACAGCCCTTCTTCCCCTGCTTCAGCCCAGGACTGCAAGTCATTCCAGCACTCTTTCTGGAACTGCACAAAGAATTAGATAATTGAAATCAGCTGCTTTAGAGACAGCACACAGCACTGCGGTGCTCTGCTGGTCCTTTTGTTTTTCTTGTGGCCAGGTGATTTGTATGACCCAACTTACCAAGGACAATCATTTCAGGATAACTGAGGGGGTAAGGAGGACTGTGCAAAGACAGGAAGAGGCAGTTTTGGGAAAGGTGGTTACCACAAGAGACAAAGCCTCACCAAATTATTCCCAGGTCCAGCAGTCAGTCCTCATGACTCCTGGAGTGAGCAGAAGCCCAGCATCCTCACAATTTTGGAGGACTAAGGCCACACCTGGATGACAATTAAGAAACAAATTAAAGCCTGTGGCTTATTTTTCCTGTTAATCACTTTTTCTAGATGCTGCATCACATTCTTCAAGCTACATCTGCTCTTAATTGCTTTATTGCTACCAGCCAGGAAACAAGGGCATTCCAAGTCAGAAGAGCAAATACAAAATGAGAAGAAAAACAATCCCAAACCCAAAGAAAATAACCAGAAAGCGTGCTTCTGGAAGCGCATGCACTTCAGTCTGGGAATAAGGAATTAAATTTGGCACTGGGCTTCATGTTAACTAAAAACTAACAGAAGTCTATCACAAAACAGTGACTTGAGGCTCAATTTTCTTTTCTGAGCATGTAACCTTTGTTTACATAGATGCAGCTCTGGGGCTCAGCAGTGTAATCAAGTGCTCCTGCTTTTAATTAAGGGAGTAAAATTTGCATATGCAAACTCCCCTCTTACTGGTGTTAATGCCTCAGCAACGCCAGCAGCTTTGAAGGAACTAAACCAATAAAAAGTAAAAAATAAAAACTATCCAACCCTTAATCAAATTTGTTTCACAAAAGTAAGGGAATACAGAGAAGATAATATTAAATATTTCCAGTCCTAAACCAAACATGCAGTAGCTGAGATTCTGGACCATGTTTTAACTGTGGAGGTGTTTTCATAGGTAACAGAGAGTCCTTGTCCTGTCAAAGGGTCTGAAGGAGATAACTCAGGAGTGAGGTTTTCATGCTGTGGGAAAGCCAGGAATAGGTAAAAACACTTGTTGTCTTGAGAGACTGCTGTTTACAGAAGCGCTCCTTCCTCATGCAGCCTGGAGAGATGTTTCTGGTTTGAGAAGTAAAGCCTTGCACTTCAGGCTTTCCCAGGACACTCCAGCTTGCTGCTTCACCTTCCTTTTTGGATCACCACAAACATACAGATCTCCTCTGCAGGGAAACACTGACAAGAATCAATGCAAGATAGAGACAAGTGTGTGTTATTTTAAAAACACTAAATCTGTGAGCTTGCGATAATGTCAAGGAGATATTCACAGACACACCAGAAAAACAAGATTTTTCAAGCAAGCAAGGGGTTACCAGAGAATTGGAGGCAATTTTGGGTGTTTTCATATTAGTTTAACCATACAATCCTGCAGTGAAAGTTGGAGTGTACCATTAAATCCCACCGGCCTGCTGACATCCAGAAGGCAAGTCTCATTCTAAGGAGACAGAGCCTTGCCATAACATAATGCTGCTTGGAACAATCTCCCTGTCCATGCAGTGGTTAGAAAGGAGTCAGCCCAGCCCTTAGATCTTCCTGAAAGGGCACACCATGAGTATGCCTGCATTAATGTTGGAATTGCAACCTGCTACAAAGTGCTGTACAACATAACAGGCTCCAGAGGAGCCACTAAGGGACACCGAGTAAAATGTGCCCTTTCATAATTGCTTAAATGCATTTTGACATGATAGACCAAAAATACAGAGCTGGTCTATTGAATAAACACTGCAATAAGTTTCAGAGGTGTTACAGCCTATTGAGTAAATAATAAAAAAGTTTTAAAATGGTCTGAGCATATATCTTCTCAATATGACTGAATTGCTTCAGAGAAAACGACTGTGTTGATTCCCAGGCATGTCCATGAGTGATTTTTTTTCTCTTCCTTTTAGATTCACCATTTAGCCTGACTGTTATGCATGGCACTTGCATAATGATGTCCCTGGGCACAAATTATAAGAAACCTGTTATAAATTCACCCCACGCTAAAGTGGTTTAGCTGCTGTGGGTTTAAAGACTAACCTCAGTAAATATTTTAACATAATCTGGGAGTAGGGGGAATGAAAGGTGATGCTGAGAGAGGAAAAGGTATTTTCTAGCAAACTGGGAAGAGATGAAGCTGTCTTTCTCTGCCTGCTGCCAACTTTACCTTCTCCTTCATTTTTTGGCCTGTTTCTTGACTTGATTCTTCTTTCCTAAACTAATAATGGAAGGAAGCCTTTTCATAACATTCCATTTCATGACAGAGAGAAAAGGCCTCTTGATTCATGTCCATCATTAGTCTTGATAATAATTTTATTTAATCCAGTGTTTTGAAAAGGGTTATAAAGAACAAAACTAATTACAAGACTAATTAATCTTCCCTGTAGAACACAATAAATAAAGAGCACATAAAAAATTTACTCCGACAGCGGTCAAAAAGAAGTTTGTTTTCTAATTGTCCTGGGCCAAAGTATCCATAACTGACATTCTCACAGCCTAGGAACAGCTAAGTTAATAAGGCTGCATTTTGTTCTTACATCTCTAAATCAGAAGATACTCCTCTAGATTATACAGCTGTAATTGTAAGTAGAATATTTGAGTCTGGAATACTTAATGGGCTGTCCTATGAGCTTTTCTGAGCATTTCCTTGAGGAGATACCCCTGAGTCTTTCTTGGTCCCACTGAGAGCCTCTGCACTGAAGGAACTGAATAACCCTGCTCACCCAGGAGGCAGATGAGAGCCCCAGTACCTGTGAGGTGTACAGAGCACTGCAAGCAGACTTTTCACATCCTCCCTTTCACTTAAATGCGAAACAGATGTAAAAATAAGGAAGACATATTTAATAGTGCACTAATCCTAAATCAAACTTCAAAGATAAACAACAAGCAAGGTACTGTTCTGCTTAAATATTCTCAATAGAAAGTATGAAAGAGTTACATAAGTTTTAGGATAAGGAACCCAGAGATTCAGAAGGGGAAAAGGTAATGCTCAGGCTCTTTCTGTTAGTGAAACAGAGGGATAAGCTTCTCTGGAAAGACTCATACCTCATTGGGTCCTGGAACTCCACCAAACAGGCTTCTCACAGGCTGCTCCCAGAAGGAGAAGAAAAAGAAACCAGTTTAATTCTCAGACAGTATAAGTTAGATGAGACTCATTGTGGACATGGTTTCAGCAGCTGAGGTTCCAACAAGTGCATATGATATAGAATACAAGGCATCACAGCTTACTGACAACAGATTTGTAGCCCATGTTAGAAGTAAAGAATATAAAATCATAGGGTTCTCAGTTTTTACTGTGTCTTTCAGTTAAGAATAAGAAGCAACTCCAAAGTTTTGCAAAGTCCAGAAATTGCTGGCAGCATGAAAAGAGAACCATAGTAACACTGAATTTTTATGGAAACTGAAGCAGAATGCACTTTGAATTATTTTAAGTTTACAATGTATCTTTCAAGTAGCTCTGATAATACAGGGCTTCCAGCAGTTCAGATTCAGATTCAGTTCAGATTCCCTGAACGGAGCATTCAAAAGCAATTTCAATATGGAAAACAATATTTCATGTATCAAGTAATAATTTTTAAAACAATGCTTAAATAATTACCAAGTCACTAGTTTCATGGTGACTTAACTAATTTTTTATTGGAAAAGGCTTATCAGTATCTTCAGGGTTTTTCCAGACAGGAGAAATAGTTAATTCTCTTTGGTTCCATGGTAAAATAAAACAGCCCGAGGTGTTTATCAGCAAGGCTGTAAATCATGGCAGAGCATCTGTGGACTTTTTATTTTAATGCCCCATTATGAAGACCATAACGATTTGCAGTGTTTACTAGCATGATTCTAACATAGAAATCAAAGAATTTTTGTTTGTGGAATTTTTTATACCTACAAAGAGGCTAAATGATTTTTCAGGTAAGAGAAAATCAGTATGGTTATGGAAAAAATTGTGGACTCCTACTTTGTCATAGTACAGTTTAGTGAATGGCTTAAGGCTGAGAAAACAAAGCTGTGGCACTCTCCCATATGCCAGGTCGATCAAACCCAGTGCCTCTCAACACTAAAACCAGAATTAGCTCTTCCACAGACTGTTTAATTTAGCAGAACTCCTGGTTTGTATTTCACAGTCACAGTCCCAGGATGCTTTCCCAAATTCACAGTAAAAGGTCCATTCGGGCCCAGGCACAAAAAGAAGAATTTAAATGCCAGAAGTCTTGTGGAAGATGTCTCCTCATGCACTCCAAAAGCTGTGCTGGAGGAAGGTGCTGCCCAGAGGAATTTTTTTGGGGTGGGCAGGCCCTTTGCTGGGCAGTGACAGGGTCTGGGCTCTGTCTGTTCATGGGCACTCCCTCGCTTGCTATGAGCTACAGAAATGCCAGGCAAGAATTAGTGCTGCCAGTGGTCTGCCAGTGCCTCCCCCAGCAGGGACTTGGTGAGATGCTGGCACACTGCTCCTACCCCCAGCACCACTGAACTCCTGTCTGAGCTACCCAAGGGAGCAGGAAAATATGCTACTTTATCATGGTTTGGCAACTTGTGCACTTAACAACCGGTTCAGGATTTCACACCTATTTGTCACCTGGCTAAAGGGCACTTTATTTTGCAGAAACTAAGTCAGACCTCTTAAGCAGAGCATGTGCCAATACTATCTTGATTAACTGGCAGTCAATACTCTAGACTGTCACCAGTTTCCATGGAGATAGACCCAATAAAGCAGCTAACCCTGTTCAGTATGGCCCAATTGAGTATATAGTAATAATATTCTACATTTATAAGCCATTCATTCTCAAGCTCTTCAGAGATCATAGTGCTCTGATACCATTGTGGTGACTGTATCATAACTACCCACATCCAGCCACACTGAACCACAGCAGTTTTCCTACCATGAGTGCAGGAAGAATACTGTAATGTTTCTGAGATAAACCAATGACACCCTAAGGAAAAAAAAAAAAAAAAAGAGTTTCTGAATGTTCTTTTGGAAGACTTTTAGCTTTAGAACTAATCAGAATAAATCCGTGTAATAAAATGGAAAGATCTCAATCAATTTAACTTGAGAAAACAGCCAGCGGAATTATACATAATTCCACAGATCCTGCAGATTAAATATTTCAAAATCTCTTATTTGGACTGCTAAGCTCCCTTTGCCAATGACTGAATGCTGAATTACTGTTGGATGAGTTTTCCTCCCTTTAGTACCTAATTTCAGTTTTATTTCCTCTTTCTACTGTAGAAAGTATTTCTGACTAACCATCCTCTTCTACAGCCCTTCATTTTTTGTTATAATCCTCCATTTTATAAGAGCAGAGAATGTCTCATCTTCAGCCACATTTTCTAAACGACAGAGGGAATGAAAATGAGGTATTGAACACTTAGCTATTACTTTCTCTGCAAGGGTTGTGCAATACTTTATATACATGGCATATGCAGCACCTTGTTTAGTTGTTGTGGATGGAGCGATGCATCCACTCATAAGAGAGAAGCAACAATATATTTGATTGAGAAAAGACACTGAGTTAACAGCACTGATATAACAAGATCTGATGGCAAGGTACACAAGAATTTACTGCATAATGAATAGGATCAGACAAAACTGTCTGGAAGATCATGAGGTTCATAAAGGACCCTCTTGCACTCTAAACATCTCAGAGGAAAGTTCAGGTGCAGCTGAATCCAGATTTAGTCCCAGACCTGGTCAATGGTTTATGTCCAAAGGATGATATACTCAGCATCCATGCTTCATGTCACTTAGCTAAGATTTCAGAATTTCAGCGTTTTGCCAACAAATGAATAAAGAGTGATGTGATAAAGTTTTTCAAACTGAAGAGTAGAAACCTTGAGAGGCAACCCTACCCCAGGGGAGAACCTGGTGTGCAGCCCACTGCCAGGGAGGAGAGCTCAACAGGCCGTGGGCTGTCCACTATTCATGGAGTGAAATCATAGAGTCAGAATTGCAGACCAAGTACAGAGGTTTATTTCTTCTAAATATGGCTTGAATTGGACACTGGGCAGCACTGTGGTTAGGTGGGTGTATTGCTCAATTAGCCCGTGGCTATTGAGCTGTTTGCTGTCTCCCCTGAATCCTCTTTGAGCTGGTTGCAGCCACCACGACCAGCATATACAGGATGACTGCCACTGTGGTTTCCACTCCAGCAGGGTTATGGCAATGAAGGTCAGGCTGGGTGGGGGAAGCACACCTTTACATAGATCAGCTATACCTGCATGCCCCCCTTTCCCTGATAAAGTGTCTCCCTCCAGGGTCACTCACAACTGTACTGACACTGAAGCTCTTGCAGTGCTTGTGGTTAAACTTGCCCAGCTACCTATTGAGACGACCCCCCCCCCCCCCCCCCCTTCCATCTGCTCTGTCAAGCAAATGTTACCTTCAGCAAACAGGCAACTTAAACTACTTGTTTAGGAGGTTGTGTTTGTCTGCTGATGTATTTCCCCAGAAGAAAGCTAAGGGTTTTTTTGCCAAGTCTTACAGACCTACCATTTTCCTTTAGAGGTGTCAGCTCTCAGTTCTTCAGACCTTCTGCCACATTTTGTAAATGCTATGAAAATACTATTTATAAAGTACAATATTTTAAAATGCTCTTAAGAACAGAAGTCCAGTAAGATTATTTGTCTTATTGCCTCTCTCTTACTCAAAAATGGATGAAGAAGTTTTACACAAACTTGCCAAAATAAAAATGTTACTTTTGAGAAGGAATAAGTTCAGAAAGCTGTTTCAGCCCAGGTTTAGCTCTGGCATATGGTTACTATTTGCTGCAAGGGGACTTAATACATTCTCAATGCACTGTTTTTGAATAGAGACATTTGCTGGAATTGAAGCTGAAGCCCCGGAAAGTTTAGCAGTGGAGATAAATGTTTTGGAAGGTTAATAGCCTGTGGAAATAGAGGAGCCCCATGTTATGTTTAGTACTCACTACAGCTGAAAGATGAAATAGAGACTCTCTTCACCCAGGCGCTGAAATGCAGCCACCTGTGGGGAGTAATGTGCCAGCTCTTTAGTGCAACAGTGCAAAACCATTTAAGTGGGAAGTGGAGCGTTATGCTCAGTCCAAAGGGAGTGTTTGCCATTGCTATTACTGAACAGCATGACATTTTTCTCTGGGTGGAAGGCACTGTTTGTGTAATGCCATGTTTCAAAAGAATTTGACTTTAGATGCACAGGAAATGGGATCCTGCCATCAGTTAATCAATAACTCACTGCCATGGACCAATCTCCCTGCTTAGCACTGGAAGAAACCAGCAGAGGCAAGACCAGGAACAAAGTGAATGTTACTTAATGTGAGTGCCCTCTCCAGTAGGAGTGCTTGTATTTATAATTGTTTTTTCACTAAACTTAAAGAGAGATTGAAATGTTTGGTAAGGCAAATAGCTTTGAGAATTTTGCTATAGAATGATATCACTGTTTAATTAATTGTAAATTTCCTTTCTTTTCCAGCAGAATTAGTTGTCTCGCCTTAATTTAGGGAAATTCTCTTATAAATTTAAGCTGAACTATGACCTGAATTTCAACCAAGCCAATTCTATTCACTTTAAAAATCATCTTTATTCTTCCATATTAGAAAAGCAGAATTTGGAAGAAGTTTTGCAAGAGGTGAAACCACATAAAGGTAAACTGCAGGATTCTAGTTTTCTGATGATTTGTTCAAGGAAACCACACACTATTTGGGTTTAATGTATTAACTGTGGTGCCTTCTTCCACTCTGCTTTGCTTTCCTCAAACCCAAGGAACTGAATTTCCCCAAATTCAGCACACCACCCTGTCTGCCTTTCTGTGCTCAACTGTCAGAAGGAAAAGCATAAACATGGTTTAAAAATAGTTAAGATGAAAAATTGTAAGAGTATGTGTGAAAAATTCTCCTTAAATGTTTAGATACGCTTTCACCTGAAGGTGGCAATATTTAATAACGTTTTGAAGAAAGAAGCTTCCATATAGATACCTTTAATTAAAGATTTTATGGTTTTAAGAGGATATCCTTCTCCCCCATTATTTTTCACAATATATTGAGAGGGAAGTATGATGAGGTATCGTATACTGGTTTCAGACAATCTTGAACATACATTATGCAAAATTATTTGCAATTAAAATTAAAGCAAACATACAATATATAAGCCATAATTTTAATAATAAAAATATAAACCTTATATAATAAGCCAACCCTTCCCTGCCCTCAATTTAGAAGCAATTTTAAAAGAGATAGAGATATTTCTTTTCACAGTATTACTACCAATATGCTCTTAACTCCAAACCCAAATTGGAGCTGATTCTTTCAGACCAGACCTTGTCTTTATGCTAAGTTATTTCACCTGCACTCAGTACATGCTGTGATTTAGAATGTGATGCATCAGCCAGGCAAGAAGAGGCAGCGTTCTGGGTATTGAGCTGTGTGATGGCAGGACTGGGGTGCCCTGCAGACCAAGGACAAAGTGCTGTGTGCACTCAGCACGGGCTAATAATCAGCAAAGAAGCTTGGCCCCAAGCATTTTCTGCAGAACAGAAGAAATAAGGATTTAAAAATAGAATTCCTTTTTAAAAAATTGTTTTATAGATTTTTTCCTAAAAAAACCCAAACACCAAATAACCTAAATCTACAGATACCTGTCTTTGGACTATTAAGAAGATAAAGTTCCATAAATTTCTTAATCTTTCTGTCCTAATTCATGTTTCACTATTTTCCACAGGGCTCAGTGATTTTTTTCCTCTGATTTCTATAAAATTCAGTGTTTTCTGCAATCCCATTGATTATTGTCCTTGTGGCTACATGCAGTAAGATATTGTACATGGAATTGAAATGTTTTACACAGTCCTGGCTGGTAAGGCTACATCTGCAATGCTCTGAGCATTCCCTACTAGGAAATCATGCTAGATTTAAAGAGAAAAGAACACTTAACTAGGGCAGGCAGCAAACAAAAAGAAATCCTCAAAGTTCAGAAGACAGCAGCTATTGTATTATGAGTAGTTAGGCAAGAAAGCCAACTGTTGAATTTGCCCTGTCTAGAGAAAAGATGAAATGATAGCAGGCTGTGAGTACTTAAGAAGAATTAATAACAAGAAGGTGGAGGGTGGTGTGGGAGGACAGGGAAAGCAGGTAGAAGCATAATAATAGCTCAGAATTACTGAAGGGGAAAATGTAGATTAAATAGGACTAAATGAGAGAAGAGGGAGGTAATCTGGTGGGGAGTCACTGATTTCAAGGCAAATGTTCATCCCTGAGGACCACATCAAGCTCCATTGTTTGCAGGGGCTGGAACTGGTGACCACAGATGTTTTTTCATCTCTAATATTTATGGGTCAGATGACTCCTCTCTTTGGCACTAACTGGAGGAGGAGTGTTTTGTAGGAGAGCCCTGCTTCCTGAGGGTCTGCCCTGTGCAAAGGAAGCTGGGGGCCTGGCCATGCACACCCTGCCAGCTCCTACCCCTTGGAAACAGCCTGCAGCTCTAACCAGGCTTTCCAGCTTGAAAGAGAAGAACTCTCACTAACAATGACTCCTGTTGGCTCTGGAGATGGGCTGATATAAATAAAGCATAAACAAGAACTGGAGAGCAGTTAGTTGGAGTACCATTAGTTAGGGTACCATTATTTTGACTAGAAAAAGTGCCATTGATGAATTGATGGCTCTAAAACCAACTAGTTCACGTAATTTCTGAAAGAAGGTTGATCTTGCCTTCATGTCCACCCCTGAGCAAAAGAGAACTGTAAACTATTATCCTTCCAAACCAGAAACAAAGGCGATCTAGGAGGAAAGGTGAAGAAAATAAGGCTAAGGTAGTATTTTCCTGCCTGTTTTTCCTGCCCAGCCACTTGCCTAGCAGAAGGTGTAAACTGGCAAATTCCCTGAGCTGTGCCACCCCTGGGAAAGAGATAGAAACTAGCTCCCTCAGGGTATGAAATGGGTTCCTACTGCATGAAACCACAGCCACCATCTTGTTCTTAATGATTAGCCATATTTCTCATTGAGTTTCAAAAGTTTTTTGGGGGAATGTCTCAACTCCTTTTTTAATGCATCCACTCTGTGACATTCAATGCACTTAGTCATTTAAGTACGCTCACTGCCTTTGGCATTTCTATTAAAACTGCATGTTCAGGAAAGGAACAGTGTCTGAGTGAATCACTGACAAGAAAGTACAGGTATTGCAGAGGGGAGAAACGGTGATTATCTCCAGGCATATTCTGCTGGAAATTGAATACACTCAATAAAGAATTGACAACGTTGTAATAAGAACCACAATCACAAGGTAACAAGGCAGAAAACCAAAATTAAGACAGTCCTAAGCCTATGCATTTAAACTTCCTGGTAACAAAAAAAAAAATCATAGCACAAATGGCAAAAAGACTTCCTGTATAGTCTGACACCAGATAATTCAGTAAAGCAAACATGACACAATATGTTCGTGAGCAACAATGTGCTCAGATTAGTCATTTGCCACAGCCATAGCTAAAGAAGATTTTCAGTCTGCAGCTGTAGGAACAAATTAAGTGCACTCACAAACAGGATGCTCTCAGTATAAGAATCTCAGAACAACAAAAGTGAAAATGAATTGAAATAAAAATAGAGGAGTGAAAATAATGTAAAATAGATAAACAAAGATAAACCATTGTGCCATCCAGAAAGTCTTGCTACAAGTAGAGAAGTTTTTATCAAAGTGTCCAAAGCAAACACTTTTGGCCCTTCTTGGGTCTGGTGGGATTTCAGTCTGCAGGCCTAGGTCTGAAGAACAAAGCTGCCATGTCCAAGCCTCAGGTTCACGGCACTCATGCCCGGCACAGGGAAGGGCAGAGGCAAAGGGAGTGCTGGGCTCCCTAATCCCAGAGCTGGCACTTGAACAGATCAGTCCCAGGCACAGCACTGTGAAGGCACAGGGTTTGTACCTCACACCATCTCAGGGAATCACTGAGCACCACCATCTCCAGCACCTCTCTGCTCTCCACCAGCTCTGGCCGCTCCCTGAGGCTCCCAGGGAAGGCTCTCTGCTGCTCTGGGTGGGATCTGGAGTGGGGATTCCAGGGGTGCAGAGTGGTGCAGGCTCCCCTGCTCCACGGCCTGGGGCAGTTTGCTCTTCACAGGATGGGAAATGGAGCCCCAGAGGCCTCATGCTGCCACACAGCCCCTGCCACTCACCAGGCCTGGCTTGGCAGGATTAACAGAGCCGAGACCCCGGGGCCTCGGCTGGAGCACTTCATTATGGCAAAACACTGCTAAAGCTGTGACACATTTTGCAAAGAATAGCTTAATAATAAATTTTAATAGAGTCGCATGCTCTGCTTATTTGTGCTTTAATTACAATGCCTCTCCTCTCCCACTCTGCTGCGTTGTGCCGTTTTATTTTCAATAAGGGTGCTTGATGAAGATGAATTAAAACCTGTAATACTTAATTTAGCACAGAATAAAATATTTAGTGTGTTAGTTCATATTCTGATGTGCTAGGCAAAATTTTCTCACACTTAACAAAATTGAGGGTCAGTCAAACAGCAAGAATCTGTCAGGTCCAACTCTGCCTATAATGATCTGTGGTTTTGCCAGGATCTCTTTCATGAAAGAGAATCTCACTAAATCTTTTTTTCTTGGTGAAATCACATTGCAATGTACCTTTGGGACAATAGATTCATCTAGCTAATGAGACATATTTCCAATGTGCATGGAGAATGGAGGTGGAAGGGTGCTGGGTTTTTTTGTTTCATTTTTCTTTTGTAAAAAGCTTACACAGAAAAAATTCTTTTCCTTTTGGGTTCTCTTGCAGTTAGTTCAGGGCCCTGGAAATGGTTTTATCTTTTATTAACCAGCGGGTCATCTCTATTATCTCAGATGGAACATACTGTCCCATTTACAGCACTGCCTCTGAATACATTTTCTGTGTTTCCAAATTTTTCCTTTACTGAAAGAATCCACTGTAGGAAAACAAAAAAAATAAATTTCAGGTTGAAGAATCCTTTACTAAAAGGAAGAAGTACTATGGCAGAGGAAGCAGGTCATTCCATAAGACTCATTTGCTAAATTTTACTGTATGCCTCAGCAGGGTGGCATGTGTCTAATTGGATTTGAAAATTGTGTGAATCTCCTGTAATAAAAGCCATATTTGCCAGTGCAGCTACAGGAAAATATTATTCCTATTGGGTCTTAGATTTAAGGGACAGCAGAATGAAAGCATGAATAACAAGCATTCTCCAAAATACCCTTCCACATGACTGTGGAATGCTGTGCAACTTCAAATCACAGTTCCAAAAAACAGGATTTATATTAGCTTTATGTTGTCTCTTACCAACAACCTCATATTGATAGAATACTCGGGGGGAAGCTTTAAGGAAGATTAGCAAAATAATCCTTTCATGCTGGGAGTTGCATTTCTTCAGTTAAATGGCCATTGCAAGCAATGAAAACGCAGGCAAAACTGCCAGTAAAAGAAGATATCCACAGAAGACTGAATCTGAGTGTTTTCTGGAGCCAGACTAAATTATCTGTTAATGGACAGCTATCACCCACATCCCTCTTTCAGTGAAAGTGTATGATCTATATTATAACAGCATCTGTTAATGAAGTCTCACTGACACAGACAATACTGTATTGATGTAACCTGCTATTTAATTATTTTTTTGGCTGGACAAAAATGTTATGAAGTTAAGCATTTAGATTTTTCATTTATTTCCTGTTTAAAACATTTAGAAGCATGCAAAGGAATTGCACATGCACTAAGTCTTAAATGTGAGGGACATAAAGGTTTTCTCACAGTACTTAATAAAGCTGAGCTTTTTCTTAACCCCACCTCAATGACAGATCAAGGAGAATTTTGTTCTTAAAAAAGACTGCCTCCAGAAACACAGCTTTCTTTAAAGGGCAATGTATGGATAAGAGTTCAGGAGTACCTCTACAGTCAAATGTGAAAACAGCAGCATTGACCTGGCAACAGTGTTGGATAGAAATACACTTCGTCTTTAAAAGATACTCTGCACAAGTGGTTTTACAAGAAAATCACTGCCTTGAGTTTGGGGTTTTTTTGGTCTTTATTTTTCCTTATTTTTGACAGAATAAACCAAGATTAACTCCATTCTCCTGACAGTTAACAATTTTATTTCTGGTTCAGCACCCTCCTTTATATGCAAAGACTCATGAATAAAGTAGCTGATCTCTTGAGGTAACCATAGGTGATATTGCTATTACCTGCTTGTATTTTATAGCAGTTCTGCTATGAAATCAGCCCCAGAGCAAGAAGGCAGAACACTGCCCCGCCTGGGATGTGACACAGCATCACTCAGGCCTGATGTGATACAAAGTAGTGGGGTTTCACCCAATGAAAGTGAGGGAATAAATATTTGCTTAATTTGCTTCCTACTCAGGAGATTTTTAAATCCTAGGCTGAAGGGCTGCACCACAGAATTTACACTGCAGAGAGAGAGGTTTTTTTCCAGTTAAATATGAATCCTGAGATGCTTACAATGAGACCTTTTCCAAGTGAAAAGTGATAATTTATGGGGAATTTGGGCATCACCTCAGCAAAAGCCCATTTGATCATATAAGATACAACAGGCCATTTCCCTCTCTATCCAAGCAGACAAAATAAAAAAAGGAAAAAAAAAAAAGAACAGCAGTTGCAAACCAGGGCCATGACTATGATCTAATTCTACTCTCATCCTGAGATAAGTTACTTGACAGCAGTGTACTTTCATGCAGGTCAATATTAGGAGGGAATCAAGCCAAATGGATTTACATCAGTCCATGCTTTCACAGTTACTGTAAGAAACAGTCCCTGAGTTCCAGAGCAGTTCAAGCTGTGCTTTGTCACAGGTTGGAGAGGAGGCAGGTCCCATCTTCATGTCCCTGTGTAACAAAAGCCAGTGAATTTATAACCTGTTTTCTCTGTTAGGGAGTTGTACTCATTGAGAAAGAGCTCTGAGACTGATGGTTTCATCCATTGTCATTCTTCTCACCAAACACAATCTCCACCATTACCACCACATGAACCTCGAGTGTTTTCAGGGGTTGTTGGTTTATTCAGCCAATGCCAGAAATTAAGGCACTGGGCATCAGTGCAGTTTGAACCACCTCCCTGCATGCCCTCTCTGCTAGTCATGAAATCCCCTGGGCAACCCCTGCAGATGCATCAGCTCGTGGTTAGTCCAGGCTCTCAAAGGCAATTACATTTGCTACTGAGAAAAACCTTTGCAAAGTTCTCCCATCCTCCAACACTCCACAAGTTCTAGGGGTGGGAAGTATTTCCAGGATCTCATAGCAGGCAGCACCAACATCCAGTACCTCCTTTGTGCTGCCCACATCCCAACTTTTACTGTCAGTGAACCTTGAAACTGCACCTCAGAAGGTTAATTGCTAACCAATATGACAGTTCTCAGTCAGATGTCAGCAAAGATGCCTTTTCACTTCAAAGCAATAGTCCACAGGGATTTTTCAGATGCTGATACATTTAAATAGCAAAACAGTTTAAAGAAAGAGAGCCAGTTTTCTAGCTGACTAGCCCCAAGTCATAAAAAAATCAAAATTGTATTAACTGTACTTCTCTTTCTTTTTCCATCACTTAAACTCTCTTAACAAATGCATATGTAAAAACATACCTCCTGTAGTAGCCACTCTAGGTGAGTGCATGGAAAGCATTAAAGAAAACTCCTCAAATACTGCAGAATATTGCTCTTAACCTGCATATATATTAAACTTCTAATAGACACAAGGTGGAATGGATATGAATGACAGAAAAAATTATTCTCTTGTAGACATGACTTGTAGCACAAAAAAGTGGTTTTCTTTGTTTTTTTTTTTTTTTTTTTTTTTTTTTTTTTTTTTTTAACTGATTAGGAGGAGCCCTCAGTTCATATTCCCAAAATTAGCCAGTGACACGAACTGGTAATTTGAGCTCATCAATAATTATACTAATTATCTCCAATCTACAGTAAACTGAAACATCTTAATTTCGGGTTTTTTTTCGTTTAAAGGATGCATTCTTTATTTGGGTTGTGTCTACTTAGAAAAGGCTTCAAATCCTTCTTCTTATAAGGGAGAAATTTTTTTTTTTTTTATTTTGCATGTGTGTAAAATAACTTCCCCCCCACCTTTATGATGATTTTTGTATAGTTCTGGAAAGCAATTTTTCACCTGTTCTGGAAAATCAGCTGTATAATTAAAATACTGTTGCACATGAAATTAAAGAAAAAAGGAGATGCAAGATGAACAACAGCACCGGTTGACAGATAAGAGAAATGAGAAATGTTGGTTTTGAGACTCAGTTATTAACATTGTTAATATTAATACAGTTATTAATACATCTGAGTTATTAATACATCTAACTCCCTAAATAAAAATCTAGGTCTAGGTTCAGGCTGACACAGGATCACAGGTGATGGCACCAGAAATTGCAGACAAGTCTAGAAAGCTCCATCCAATTAGTGGCTCACTGACAAGATATTCTTACTCCTTCCGTTTTCAATGCTGACAGAATTTTTATAGATAATTTTCATTAAGATGTAAAACTAGCTTTTTAAAAATACACATACCTGAATAATACTTACATATGCAAATTGCAAAATTTCAGAATAACTAATACAATAGAAAGCAGGGAAGGGTCAATAATTGATAGGAAAATATAAAATGCATGGGAGTGCTATGCTGATCTTCCCCACAGGAGATGATGAGACAGTATTTTGAACTCACATAGTAAATGTGAATTTTCAATTATCTGCAAATAAATCTGCAAATATGGGACTTTTCAGATAAAAAATTTGAATAAAAGTCAGATCTTACATATATATATATATATATGTAATTTCAATAATTCCCACCTGAGGTACTTTACAATTCCATGTAATGGATGTATTCTGTACCAAACCCTTTCTAGTTTTTGAAACTTTTTTAATTAAGCAAAGCATCCTAATTTGCACAATTCATACTTAGCTACATTACTTATTTCTGCTATCTTTTCCTCTTTACATTAGATGATAACATGAGCTATTACTCTCTTGTTTAAGCTTCCTCCTGATTTAGCACTTCTGTGGCCCTTCAAACCACAAATTTGGAGTCAGTTTGAAGATAAGACAAGCCTCAGGCCAAGTTAAATTCGCCCAGCATTGCTTGTCCATTTCTTTCACCAGACATTTAATTAACATTATAGAAAGAAAGAATACATGGAAATCACAAGGATATTTGATGATTTATCTGACAAAATATATTTTAAATTATGTTCAAAGGAAAAGGCGATAGAAAGACATTGTACAAATTGCCATTATACTTCCTCTGTTGGACCTGGTACTGAAAAAACTTAGAACTAGGTCTTGCAACAAAAATGAGGAAGAAGTGAATCACAAAAGTCAAACATATCTGAAGCATGTGATTAGAATTAGGAACTTACTCAGTTTGGCACCCAGGCATTTGGACACCATCACCCTAAACAGTCACTGTACAAGGCAAAGGAAAGGCAGTCGCATGGGTTGGGTGGGGCCATGAGCCAGGACTCAAGGCGAGGGCAGGTTGAGCTGATGGTGTGACCAGAGTCCGTGGGTTGTACTCAGCATTGATTGTCTGAGGTGCTGTGTCCCCATGGAACTTGGCAGCATTTCTACACCTGCTCTGCACACATTTAAGGAATTCAGGAGGCAGTGCAGAATCGACACAAATACAGATTGTGGTGCAATTACTCATAGTTAAAGTGATATTCCAAAGTTGTAACTTTGCCAAGATGACTTAACACCTCCTGTTATTGTTACTTATATGTTGTCATCACTGGGACTGTTTAGGATGTTACACCATCCCAATCTCACCAGAACTGGGCTAGAAATTGTACAGCTTCTCAAACACAATAAAGGCTCATCAGCTGCTCCTTGGCCAAACTGAGTGATGCATGTGGTGTGTTCTTCTCTAGCTGCCAGTCTGTGGTGCACGACAAGCAGTATTGTTAACACGACACAGGCAGGATAAAATATACAAAACCTCCATAATTTAGCAGAAGGTAATAAATAAACATCAATGCATTTATTAAATTATCTGAATGAGAAATCAGCTCCTAGATACAAAAGGCCTGCAGTCAGCCAATGTGCATTCCCATTCTACTATCCTGTCCCATTTTCTGTGACATCCTTATGTTTTCTTTCACTGATCTCTTCTGTCATTTGGCCAAGATCAGGTTCAAAATCTTTTCCTTGCCATTAGTAATGACCCTTTGCATACCCTGGGAAATCATCTTCTTTTTATATAAAAAATACTTCACCAGAGCCTTTGCTGTCAGTAAGGTTGAAGGGACACCTCTAGCACCTAATAAACACAGAACAGATTTAGCAAGGAGATTCAGAAAAGTAAGAAAATATAAAAAAAATATATAGTAGATGAAAATGTAGTACAGCATTAAAAAAGAGAGCCATGTGACTCAGTCAGAAGATTAAAGGATTACTTCTATCTTGGAAGCTTGTGAGATGAAGGGTCCAAGTAACCTATGCACCTATGTAACCTGGCATATTTAACTTTCCTGATACAAATTTATTTTCTGGCATTTTTGCTAGACAGAGTAGTTAACTAAACCAGTCATGATGGCATTCAAATAATGAGCCCTCTATCAGTGAGGCTGGAATAAATTCCTAGAAGAGAATAGTCCACTACAATTTAACAAAGTGTTATTTTACTGTAATCCAGTTCTCATTTTTACAATTTATCTGGGAGATTCAGCACTTATGAATTTTTTTGTTTTGCCTACTCAGTATTATTTAGAGTATAAATATTCTCCCCTAGGAAAAATCTGTAGTGTCCAACACTTTTGGGATCAGTTGTGACAGCCTATATTAAAGTGCTACAAATTTCCTTCTACACCAGATGTTAGAATCAATGACATAATTTAATATAACACAATATAATAACTATAATAGCATATGTTTGCTCAGGAGAGTTATTTTTCACTTGTCCAACTAAGTTTCTTTTGATACACCAGGACTTCTTTATTTAAATATATAAGGAAATCTGGCAAAACCCTTATTGTACTACTATATTATGTATTTTGACATTTTCTTTTCATGCAATATCAATGTAATTCTTCATGCCATCCTGTTTTCTTATTCCTACTTTCAGTAACACAGAATATACAGACTTTTAGCTAAACACCTCATTGAATGAACCAATAAGTAAACTTTGTTGTGTCACAATCAGGCAGAGAGGAGACCACTTCAGGTGTGCTTTGACAGGGAAGTATCCTGACAAAATAATGGGTTTTGCCCATTTCCTTTGTGCCTTTCCATGAAGTAGTCTATCTGCACCTACAGAAAACTGCTTTCATCAGCAGGTTTCCCGTCTGCTCTGCAGGCTGGCAGCACAGCCCTGTCACGGGAGCTCGTGGCAGACACCCTCTCCTTCCCAGCGTGGAGTCCAAGGGCAGGCTGCAGTGCTGTTATCTGCCCCTTCCAGAACACTGACTGAAGCTTCTCCAGAGCCAGGGACTACAGAAAGGGTAACAAGGAAACTTGGTGTGAAATAACCCATTTCAAAGCGAATTTTGCGTTTTGAAGAAGTTTTCAGAGACTGTTAAGAACCACTAAACAGACCAAACCCGTGAAGGCACTGCCCACATGTGCAGCAAGCACCATCCAGGGGGTGCTGAGCACCTCCAGTGGCAGAGGGAAGGGAGATCCTGCAATAATAAGCAAAGGACATGGCTAGACTTGGGCTTTAAAAAATGATTCCCAGCTTTGGTTTGTCAAAGTAGATGATCTAGTTGTTTTTATTTAGCCAGGAAGCAGTTGTACCAGAGGTTTGAGGGTCAGGGAGATAACTTGCTTCTGTAAATTACATAAGGATGGGATGTGGCCCTGAGAGCATCTGTAATTCAATTTCCAAATAGTTTCACTAACAAGTATTGCAACATCTTCTCCACCTTAATGCTTTTCAAGGACTAGAAAAGCTTAAACATTTACTCTGAACTTCCAGGTCATGTAATTCAATTCTCATAAAGGAACATGCAGAGCACGTGGGTGTCATAAAGATGCCAATCACTAAAGCAGACTTGCATGTAAATGTTGTACATGTTTCTCTTTGTTTTTTTTTCCCCCCCATCATATTGTAATAGGATTTTATTATGATAATGAGAGTTACAAGAAATTGTTCCCATCATAAATTTGGATAGAAAAGCTGAGAAGTCTATTTAACCCAAGTCACCATCATGCAAATCTATATAAAGCAATAGTCAAGATTAATTTTCTTGTGAAATGAAAGAGGAATAAGACTCATTTTACTTTGCTTTGTCTTACACATTAAGGTAGCAGGCATTTTAGAGAGAGCACATTAACTATTCTACATTATCATGAGAAATGAAAAAATTGAACACATGCCATTGGGTATGTGCAGGTACATCTGTTTTTCAGCAGTTAGTGTAAAAAAGGCTAAACTACATAGGTGGAAATTATCCTTTTTTTTTTTTTTTTTTTTTTTTTTTTTTTTTTTGCTGTTGTGAGGGTTCAGTGAGTTCACTGAAGTTCCTTTCATCCATATCATGTGAAAGGAGAATCAGATCAATCCAAAATTAAAATCCCATTAGTAGACTTGGACAAAACTGATCCCTGTGCAAACCAACTTTAATTGTGAAGTTTCCCCTGATTTAAATTCCACTTAATTTGACTGAAGGCAAAATCATAATCCTGTCTTTGTACCTCACTATCTCCTCAAGTTCACTGTGAAAGCAACTAAAAGATGTATTTAATAGGCTGAGCTATGTATTCTGCAGGTCAATAATCTTCAAGGATCAAGAGCAAAAGAAAATGCTGAATTATACCCTGCCAATGACACTGTCTTTCTTGCAACTGCCAAAATACCTGCAGAGGGTTATCTCAGCTCATCTCAGTTACAAGGGCAGAGCATGACAAGAGGAACAGATTTGAAAGATTCAAAGAAGAGACTGAAACCAAGAACCTGCATTGAATACAGAAACAGCACATAAAACCTTTCTAACACGTGATAATGTGCTCTGTGCCTACAATGCTGCTGAACTGAAAATGGAAAATAAACCTTACAAGATGCCCAGTGTAATTGAAGCTGGGAATAAAAAGCCACGGATAACCATTCTGAGGGACCTGGGCAGAAAAGAGCACAAACCCTTTGGCGACTGTGGGCAGAAAAAGTGTTTTTGGCACCTTTATGACACCATCCAGAAGCAGATGAATATCCAAAAAGACACTTTCACTATGAGCTTCATTAAGAAAATAATATACTATTTGTTCAAATAGTTATTCTAATAAAAGGATTCTTATTTGCCCCAGTTGTTTCATTTCCCAGCTAACATGTCTGAGTTCTTATCAGCAAAGCAAAGAAAATCAGAATTTTAACAGCAGTGTTGCATGGGGTTTCACTAAGAATTTAAATAATAAAAATCTTTAGCATCCTCAAAATATAATTTTTCATTAGTCTCAGGAAATACTAGTACCAAAGATCTGTCCCAGATATTTTGAAACAACAAATGAAACCTTTGCTTTGTAACTTCTTTCCAAGAAGTTACAGAAAGTCAAGTAGTGTCAGGACTGTGGAACACATCAGAGTGCTCTGAAAGTCCCTCAGGAATAAAATCCTTTTCTTTCAATCTTTAGAATAAAATGTTGGGACTTTTGGGTGTGAAAAGACATATTTTCTAATTTTGACATTTGCCTAAATCAACTCTTCAGCCACTGTTGCCCTTTCTAGGGCTTAAAAGCCTTCACTGTTTCGCCCAACAGCTAAAAAAAGATTGAATATATTTCATTTTAATCAGAGGGACCGCTCATATATGTATGTTAAAATACAATATTTATATAAAGTGGTCTATAAACTAAAATTTGTCTTTTTTTCCCAGTCATGAGGGTATCCAATGTTTCCATTTATCTGATGGAAGGAAACTCCATCTGGTGCCTGAATCACACATTCAGTGCAGTCTGTGGAACCTTTGTTCAGGTTCAGTTCTTCCATAAACATTTTTCCTGGTTTTGGGACACTGTGGTGCCCTCAAAGGGCACTTCCATGTAACAAAAGGGTAACCTAGTAGGTTCATCTGGATTCTAGAATTCAGGAATAATTTTTTTAATGAATATATAAAAAAGAATTTTACTTATCAGGTTTATAGAAAATAAAGAAATATGTTTAAACTAAAAAAGAAAGAAGCTTCTACTTTAATTTTTTTTATGTTTGAGACTGAGCACTTTCAGACTAGGAGCAGAAATCCTGACAGACAATAACATCCCGATGTAAAGCTGGGGTCTGTGACAATGCATGAGGCAGAGCACTGATAAACCTCTTTTGTAAACACACATCTAACTCTGACCCAGTGCCTTTATTAAGAAATTCACCCACACACTGAGCAAGCCATTGCTTTCCAGAGCTTAGTAAATTCACATCTATTTACTGTAATGTTTTTCAATATAGAGTATAACACACTGAGAAAGCACTGAGAGCTGGCCAGATAGCATTTATTCTTTTACCAGGAGGAATAAAACATTCTATATTGAAGCAAGCATGAAAGCCCCTTTTATCAAAGGTCTTTTGCCAAAATCTGTCGTTGCAGTTATTCAAAAAGTATTGATAAACATGGTTCAAATACACTAAATACCCACCAAAAGATGTAGGCAATTTAAATCATAATATTAGTGTGGAGAAATTTCCCTTTTGTGGGATAACCCAGTGGGTAAGATGGCTGTGCAGTCCAGGGTTTTCAGTGGACTGGGTTCTCAGAAATCCTCTTTCCCTCTCATGTAAAAATCTTTATTTCATTAGTTTTGATTAAAAGAGAGAGGAAATTACATGACTGATCATGCTAGCAAGAAAAACACGAGTGGTACGAAACCTTAAAAGAAACAGAAACTCTATTAAGAAAATTCTATTTTTCCTTTCATACAAAGAGATAACCCCTTCTTCTGTACTCCTTCCCTGTCTTGCCTTTTCAAAGTGATCTTAATTTTTACAACAACTCCAACATTCTGTGTTCACCACCAGCAATACTACAAAGTACTTTAAAAAAGAAAAAAAAAGGAAAATAAGAAATAAATAATAGTCCTTGTGAACTTGGGCAGCTCAATTATGGTGTCACTGTGGGCAATCTTTCCAGCCACCTAATTTAAGAAAGCCATAAGTTATTTAAAGATATAAATCAACACCACATTTCCTAATTCTGTTCTGTATGTTATCCCTCTGTTTTACAGTAACACATAAATATCTCCATATTCATAATTCATAGAGGTTATTGTTACATTTTTCATTGCCTATTTTCAAATGGGCTTGAAGTATGCAACACAATGTCTTGTTTTCTGTGAGTATAAGTGTATCTGCTGAAGTAAGGGATGACAATAGTATTATAAAAGTCTTTTGGGTGAGTTTTTAAAATTAAAAATTCAAAAAGCAGATACTGTCCCCAAATACAGGGTTTTGGTGCAGCAGGAGTTATTTCTCTCATAATGGAGGGTATTTATGAAGAAAAAGAGCTTTTCTTTATTCGACATTTGCTTTATTTGAGAGGGCCATATTTGCTCGGTGACTGGTACATGATAACAGAGTAGGGAAAAGGAGAGAACAAACAGAAGTGGCTGCATTTTCAGAAGTCATGAAACACTAATGAACACATCCCAGAAGTGCCCATACACATCCTGGTCCTTCCCTAACAGTGGGGGAAGCAAGAGGTCTGGAGTTTAATTTTCTTTTAGGGCAGCACAGTAATACACCTTAATTCATTCAGCACTGACTTGTTTTCCTGTAAGGCCACAGGGGAAATGCTGGGAGGCTGGAAGGGTTATTTCTCTCCTCCCCCTGCAAACAGCCAGTGGCAGAACTGTCTAAGGCAGCAGAAATGCCAGACACTGGAATAATGCTGGAATGCTACGCAAGTTAAGTGAAATGACAAAAGGCAAGGCACACTCCCCACACCCCCCCAGCCTGCTCTGTGTTTTAGCCAGAGCCATCTCAAGGGCTTCGTGTAACAAGAGAAGACACAACATTTTCAGATGGAAATGTGATTTTCAAGTTGACAGTACAGCTTTAATTAAATGGGAGTCCAAGGAAAGAGCATAACACTGGGAAATAAATAGGCTATAAAAGAAGAAAACCACTAGTGTGGATTGCCAAGGAAATTAAGGGAGAGACCAGGAAAGAGCAAAGGCCATGTGAGACATCTATTACAAAACATCAAGGTTAATGCTACGAGTGGAGGCATAGACAGCCAAAGTGATAGAGATTACAGAAATGATCAAGGAAGCAAAGATCAAGCATGAAAGGAAATTGGCAGATTCTTACTCAGTGCATTCTCTCTGCACTGACCTGCAAAAGGGAAATTTTTGTGTTTTAAAATGTTGTAGCTGAAAAAAGGGCACTGAAATATATTGTAGCTTTTTAGACAGTGAATTGACTTAAAATAGCAAGCAGCTATAGAAAGCAATTATTTTAATATTCTACATAAAATTACAGACTCTCTGTCACTCCCTTAAAAACTGTGTCCTAGATCAATATGAAAGAAAGCACTTTGAAGTATCAAACAGGGAACTTATGATTCTCTTAGTGTAGCTCCATATCTGAACCCTTCTGCCATTTTCTATTTTTCTCCCAAAACAAGGAAATAAAAAGAGAATTGCTGCCAAAAGTATTTTGGAATTAAGGAAAAACAGAGCCAGGCACCATGGTGCAGCTAGAGCATGAACTTCTGCAGCTTCCAGTGGGAACAGGGACACCCTGTTTGAACAGGACACCTGGGCTCTGAGGCACCCCAGGCAAATCAGGTCAGTGTTTGCTCCCAGAGCTGGGCTGTGCTGGGAAGTCCTGCAGCCACCCTGGTGAGTGTAATTCTGCTGTTATCTTGCTTTTATAATGGTGGCCATCCCTTTTCCATTGTGGTCACCACACTGCTTTCTGCTACTTCTGTTTCGTTCTACCTTAGCCAACTTTTGACTGCGCTTGTGTTCTGTTTGCTGTAGTTATTTACTCAATTCAACTGAGCCCAATCTGAGGAGTCACAGTCAGACCCTGAGCAGACACGTAAAAAGGACATTTACTGTTCTGGAAAGCTTGTACTTTGTGTCTCAGAGAAGACGTGTTCCACACCGTATTCAATCTACCTGGCATTAGTCCTCCACATATTAATTCAGTCATTGTGACATCTGCTTAGACTAATTATTCTTATTAGTGAAACAATAAAAAAATCACAGATACACTCATGCACACTTGAATTAGGTTTTTTTTTTGTTTTGTTTTTTTTTTTTTTTTTTAACTTTTTGTTAAACTGTCAATTTTAGCAATTATTTTGCCTCATCTTGAGACTTCTGTCTTTTCCTTCTGTCTTCACTTTTAGGTTGTACCTGTAGCTCACAGGTTTTCAGCTCTTGTACCTGAACCTAGCATTTAACAAGAATTTGCCTTTGAGATAAAAATGAAACACACTAAAATGGACAATTTCTGTGTCAGCCCAACTTTTTCTCTATCCTAAGGGCAGAATTTCAAAGGAGCAGCCACATCCCTGCTTCTACCATTCTAACAATCATTTTTGAACGATAACATTATCATATCTGCGATTCACCACTTAGAGCAAATCTAAAGTGAAGAAAGACAAGCAAAAGTAATTAAAGAATGTCTGTTTTTTACTCCAGAGAATTAAAGTCTATTCTTACAAGATTTATATAATCATGCTCGAATTGCACTTGACTCCAAGTGTTCAATTCCCTAAGGATTTAGGAACAGTGCTGCTGCCTATACATTTTCTTCAGGGGACTACAATGGGAAATGTGAAATCCAGTCTGTTGGAGGAAGGCCTGCAGAATGCTCCCATTACTAGGATTTAGGAGGAGAATCAAGGAAAGGAGCAGAATTGTTGTCATTAGTCTTTTCTGAGCACATCACATCTTAATTTACTGACCAGTTCCACAAAAGGGCTCATAACTATCTATTCCAGCCTTGAAGTACTAATTCTCTTTGGTGAGTGGAGACAAAATCACAGCAGTCTTGCCAGTCCTATTTTCCTCTGTTGGCTACTCCCTTCTGAAAGAGCTGGGTGGAGGCATTGCTCCTTCAGCTCCAGTCTCTGGGCAGGGGTGTTCCCTCAGCCTCTGGGTGATCACAGGAGAGCAGCACACTCACCACCAGGCGCAGGGAAACACTGCCGAGCACAGCAGGAAAGGGAACTGGTGTTTTCTGACTTCTGAAGAATGTTTAGAAGGGTAATACACACACAGGAGATCAACCAAGCAGAAACTCAGTGGGCACATGACAGCTGCCTACAAATAGTTGAAGGAAATAAGCACTGCTTTAGGAGAGGTACTATTTATCATAAGCATTGGGGAAGCAATGCAAACACTGGATAAACACCTGGGGACTGAGCTCTTTTAGCTTGTAGAGTCAGTTCCTGTGTCAACATTAAAACATTTGCAATAAGTCATAATTTTAGGAAGGTAGTTTGAGGGCCTATTTGACTATCACAGAAAAACACTCAGAGACTGAATAGGTTTAGAATCAAGTGTATTTACAAGTTGTTTTCCACCACAACAATCTCCTTTTTTTTGCCTCTGGAAATGTAAAGAGACACGTGGTCTTTTTACACCTGCATTGGTCAAGGTTTTTTCGAGCAAAAAATTAATGCAAATAATACATGATTGTTAGCTCGCTTAAACCAGTTTCTGTTCACTGGGATGTGTTTAGACAATGCAAAAATGGAGTGCAAATGCAGAGAGCTTTGAAAGGAAGGGTCAGTGAGCAGTGATGACAGAACTAGCCTTCCAAATTTGCTTGGAAAACATGTTTTCATTTCTGTCTAGCCTTTGAAGGACAATACTATCTGTTTTTTTAATGCAGCCTCACATAATCATAAAATATAAAACTATGCCTGCTCCTCTGAGGTAGCCAGAAAACAGATGTGAAACAACACAACTCCTGGCCAATTTGGTTATGGCTGAGTGGTCTGTTGGATGCCCTTTCCTGTAGCAAATCCTATGGCTACTGTGAGAAGGAAAACCCTGAGAATACAAATATATTACTAAGAAACCTTTCCATCCTCGTTTTACTGTTGGGTCAATATCCATGATTAAAGTAACCTTTGGATAGTATCTCTATTATTTATTTTTATGACTCAGCCAGCTATTTCAGAATAGAAAGGACAGTCAAAGTTATGGATGATGTTGACAGAGCAGAAAAACTTCAAAGACCAAAAGATGTTTCTACTTGGAACTTTCACAAGTCCTTTAAATCTGTGTTTACCAGCTCGGTTTCCCATATACCAGCATCTATTTCTTCTGAACTGATCAAATTCTCACTTTGCAAACCGAAAATTTCAGGATTTTTTTAAAAAATGCAGACATAAAAATCAAACTTAGAGAACAATGAACTCAGTGTAGAAATGATGAACATTCAGGATGTTCTTATATCCTACATGAGTAACAGTGATTTTTTTTTTTGTTTGTTTGTTTCATTTGGTTTAGTATTATATCACCTACAGCTTGTTTAGGCTCTAGTGTACCAAAAATAATCCCTGTTGCAAAAAGTTCTTCTTTTACTTTTGGACATATTTGTATAAATACTGCTATGAAACATTTATTTTAAAGTTGCAACTCAATACGCTTTTTATTCTAAATATAAAAAAAAAAAAAAAAAAAAAAAAAAGAAAAATTATCTAGTCTCCCTCATCACTATCTCCCCCACCTTTTTGATACCTCTTCTTATACGATTTCTGCCCACTAACCACTCTTTTGTTTCTCCATTCTCTTCCTTCTCTCAGCATTCCCTTACACCTTTGTGATACTGCTGGCCTCTCCTTTTGTCCCTTTCTGCCCATCTCTAGTCACCAGCAGTTTAAGGAGGAGCCTTGTGTCCATCCAGGGGCCATCCCTTGGGCAAGCTCAGCCTTGTGCTGGGAACACAGACCTCACAGGGGCAGGTGGAATGTGAATGCAAGCAATGAATGTTGTTTTTCTTCCTAAGTTAGAATGGGGACACTGGGCATTATCAATTTGAGAGTGGTGGAGAAAGGGTTCAGAACATAAGAGAAGAGAGAGTTGGAAAAATGAATTCTGGTCCAGAACCGTGGAAGAAGGAATAGGCATTAGAGGGAAAGAAATACTGTGTCCTAATGGTTGTGGCCAGCTATGAAAACTGGATATCAAAATGCTTTCTGGGATGCTATCCTGGATGTGAGTCACTCTATGGGCAATGGCAAAGACACCCCCATTTTTCAACCATTTAATTGCTAAAATGTTTGTCATTATTAGATGACAAACATCAGCATCTGATTCAGCATCAGATGATTCAGCATCTACACTGAAGCAAATGGCAAAGCCATTCTAATGATTTCAGAGTATTTAATACTCGACTCCTTTCTTAAGTGCACATGAGTCCCATTAGGGCATAAGGCCCATTAGAGTCACTCAGGGTAGACGCTAACAGTAAAATTAAGCTTATAAAAAATGACTCATCATGTAATTTGATGCATATGAAATAGAAGAAATTATTTCAACCATGGGTTATTCCAGTAGGGAAAAATATGGGGAAAAGTTTACTGAGAGATAATAATTTATACAGAAACAAAGACAGCGTGTTTGAGCATATTAGGACTCTCCATGATGCATTTTGTGCGATTTTAGCTTGTTCCTATGAGCAGTTCCATGGGCAGATACAAAATGTTCTTTCCAGCACTATCCCATAATGAGATGTCTCATCTGCTTATGTTGTCTGTGTGTTTTATTTTAAGCAAGTGTTCACAAAAGTAACTTGCATTAAATTACCCAGATGTAATGTTTTGCAAACAGCCAGTGAAAATTATGATGAGTGTTCCTAGTTAGCTGATCATCAAGCTATAATAATTTTAGGATAAATTAAGCTATGGATATTATGGAAAAGTAAAGTGTTCGTGTCAAGGATTTTCTGGTTTGTGTTTTTTTGTTTTTTTTTTTCGTTTGTTTTTCTTTTTGTTGGTATGTTGCAGTCAGAGAAGAAGGGCAGAAGAAGTTAGTTTTGCACTTAACCTCTGTTCACTTGTACCAAGAAAACACAAGTTTCTCAAAGCTCAGAACAGAAATCCTGGTTTGAACTGATCTTTTCTTCACCAAATGGGATTTTCAGTAGTGAAGAACAATTTGTTTTTGTCAGATTTGACCCCACTTGTCTTCATCAGGTTACTTTTTTGAAAGAAGACTTCAATGATTACCTTAAAGAAAGAAATGATGTACTGATTTAAATGGCCCTGAATGGTATTCTCAGAAGTCACACTGCTATCCTGAAAAGGGCTAATGAAGAAAGACCATCTCCTCTTCTATGGCACTTCAGTGGCTGACAACACATTATTAAAAATCTTTAATATTCTATGAAACAACTGACTAGGAAAAAAAAAAAAAACAAGAGAGAGACATAGACTCATAATAATCTACCTAAATACTGCATGTTTGCAGACATAACTATGTTAAAAGAGTAATTCTGCTGTGGCAATTGCTAGCCAATATAAAAGGCATTAAAACTGTTTAATTTAAAACATATGGAAATCTTCACTGCTTTGAAGGTCTTTCAATCCATTTTAAAATGAGCAGTGTTCAAAACCATTATGAAATATGGACTTTCTAATAACACTTCTTCTGTTTTGACACCTGGGGCAATTAGGAAGGTCTTGCTTTTACGGGTTCTACTAGATTAAGTTCTCTGTTTATACATGAACCATGGCAGCTTCAATTTGTGTTTCACAGACACTGCCCTCAAAACCTTCCTTAAGACTTTAACTCTGGAGTAATTATGCTTTATAATACATTTGGGCCCTCAAGTTGCAATGAGGTTGGCATGGCAAATTAGCACACACTGGATTTGTTTCATGAATGCATTGAAATTTTTCTGCTCTGGTATAAAATGACAAAAATTTCCAGTGATGATGAATTTAGAATTTTAATAGACTGCAATTAATCTTTTGTACATTTTTTTCCCTAAATCTAACCTATCTACCTTCCATACTAATTACAAGAGTGGCTGTAACAGTGAAATTTGCCATGCAAAACAACTGTTTCTAGACCTCCTGTTACACAGAAGTGAAGGAATTGCGTTTGGCCTACGTTTGGAGCCAGGGAATGTCGACATGTAATAAATGACATCTAAGGATTTTTCCTTTTTCTTTCGATATTGTCCCAAAAGAGATGAATCTAAATTAGGAGAGGCATTGTAAAAGTCCAGTCCTGCCCTTACTGCCTTGTCTCTCAGAGCCACATTATAATAAATGCCATATATAAAACTCAGTCTGACACAGGTGTTTGTGTAGCTGCAGGCCCAAGCTTTTTTTGACCAACTTGAATAGATAACCTTTTTGCAGTGCTACCTGTCTATTTTAAGGATTTTTTTAGTTTAAAAGGTTGTTCTAAAGAAGCTAAATAGAAAAAAAGCACTGATCATTTTTTAAAAAATATAATGTGCAGGATTGTAACCACAATGAGAGATGTAGATCATGTATCGGAATTTCATTAGTTCAAACACTAACCTCATTAAAAACCTCCATAAAAGGAAAGTTAAATATTATTGCCATCTCTGGCAGCAGCTAACAATCACAGAATCCATTTAGGAGTCCACCTAGGTTTTGCACAAAGGTGGGAAGAAGCAGCATGAGAAGAGGTGGATCAAAGGCTGTCCAGAACTCCTGCTGAGGCCCTGCAGGGTCTGAGAGAAGACAAGAACTCTGGAAGCTCAGCAAGCTTCTTCTGGGCTCTGACTGTCAGCCAGGGAGGGCATGGCTATACCTGAATCTCACCCAAAGCTCATGAGAAAAAAACAAGCAAAAAATGCAGCAAATAAATAAAATGCATTAGAGGCCTGCTGTGCATGTCAGGGGAGAAACAAAGAGCCTCTGGTTCATACAGCAAACAAGGGTACAGAACTCAAGGACCAATTTTTTCTCAGGTTCAAGTAACCCCAGATATGTACTTTGAGGGATCTCAGACAAAATTTTGAGGAATTTAAGGCAGTTGCAGCCTCTTCTACTTTCAAATAAAACTATGAAACTCAATGGCTCTTAAAATTCAGCTCCTCAGTTTCATGCAGGACAGTTACAGAAGGAGACTCTAAGAACTGAGTTACAACTCTGTCTGTCAGGTTTTGGTTTGTTTATTTGCTTTTTCTTTTACAGGAAGTGTGTTTGTTTGAGATTTTCCCCCTGGTATTATATTTTAATTAAAATGAAGTATTTAAGGTGAAATTCAGTATTTTCTACCTATGTATAAGGATTTTAAATAAAGCATGAAGTCCTAAAATTGAGTGTAGACTTGGGGACAGGCTTGTCCTTTTAAAATGTTTTATTTATTTCCCCATCAGTAGTCTGACTGAGCAGGAATCAACTTTTTCACTTGATATTCCTTATCCAAACTGACTGGATGCAGAGGACTTCTGAACACAGAAACTTTTTCTGAGGCAGCACACTGACTTTTTCTGACTGCCCTAATTTACTTCCAGCAAATGAAGGGAGTCAAATGATCCACTGCAGGCCCAGGCCTGGTGCAAAGTAGTTGAAAATTGCAACAAGGTCAGAACAAAAGTGTTTCCTGAGTGTTTATGCACATCTAATATCTCTCTAGATGCAAGACAGAAACAAAATTAATTTCAAAACCAGCTTGTTAACAGTGTTCATTTCTGGAGGAGGAGGACCTATTTTTTTCAGTCCTGAAAGAATTCTATGGTTTGTTTTTAATTTATACAGAATTCAGCCTTAGTATGAGGCTCTTTCTATAGTGATTCAACCAATTAAAAATTGGTTTAGAAAACCAATTTTGAAAAATAATTAGGTTTCTCAAACCTTCAGGAATAATTCCCTGGACTCTTCAAGAAAGCTTTCTGTTGCCTTTCAAGCCTTCCTGCACTCATGCAGCCTCTCACATTATTTGATACTGATGGTGGTCTGTCACCTTGCTCAAGTTAAGGTTCAGTACTACAGTTCCCAACAAAAACCTGGGCAAGACCTCAAAGCCCACCATCCAGTTCTGGGTCAGACCCCATTCTGCAGCCAGGAGAGGCTCTGTGCTCTGGCATCCATTGATTGGCGAGAAGGTGACATTCAGTTTTCCATGCTGGACACTGTAGATGGCAGCAGGAATCCTGAAGCCATTCTTACCATGTCACTGTCTATTATGGCAAGTGTTGATGACCATGCCTACTCTGAGCTGCTGTGCAGAAATGACACCACAAAGCAGGTATGTTGAAACCACATATCTCAAGGAATCTTTGTACACAATAGAAGTAACCTTCTCTGATTATTTTTCTCACTACATGTCAATTAAACTACCTGTGTAAATATTAAAGGACTTCCTTCTATTTTATTTTTACCCTTACCACCCTAAATACCATATTAGACTTAACATCAGCTTTGAGAAGAGGGATGGAATAGCTGAAAGGAAGGAGAGGAAACAAAAGAAGTATGCATAACATTCCTTTTCATTAGAAGAGTTTCCATTCCTCCTAAGATTGATCAAATAAAATTCTGACTAGTGGTCATGGTCATAAACTACAGCACAAGATTCACCTGAACATGAGGAAGAACTTCTTTCCACTGAGGGTGGGAGAGCACTGGAAGAGCTGCCCAGGGAGGTCATGGAGTCTCCCTCCCTGGGGACATTCACATTCTACCTGGACATGTTCCTGTGTCACCTGCTCCAGGTGACCCTGCCCTGGCAAGGGGTTGGAATGGATGACCTCCATAGGTCCCTCCAACCCTAACAATTCTGTGATTCTGTGAAAGGATGTCTGCAGAAGCGCTCGTGCCTGAAAGTTACAAAACTTCCAAGGAACAGGAAAAGACGTCTCAAATACACATCCATAAATAGTTACAAGTCTGACCAAATCCTACAATGTCAGTGCTGAAGAGTAAGGTTTGCCATCTTTGATGCAGCAGCCCAGCAAGTGGCAGTTTTCTGATAGCTTTTTAAAGCAGGATTCATAAACTTTCAAAAACTTCAAACCTGCCCAGTTCATTGCAGAAAATATAATTTTCAGTTGATACCAGTGAACAAGTTGGTTCTGCAATGAAATATCTCACAGACCTCTTCGTTTGCATAGTGAGACATCCTTTGAAGATTCCTTTACTCTTTTTTCCCTTTGATTAAGGCCCAGTTCTAACACTCAGTCTCCCAAGGTCTATTTGTGAGAGTGATGGGCCTCTGTGTCTTGAGAAAAACTTCAGAAGTGGGATCTTGGAAAGTGCCCCAGCAAGGAAAGTCATGACAAAAGACAGCTAAAAATACAGTGTTAGATTTTCTTAAATTAAGCTCTGACCATCTCAGAAATGACTGAATGTAAAATGGGAAAATGGCTTATAGTGACAGTCTATGAACACCTGTAGTCTAATTTCTCTTCTCATTTTTCTGTTGCACTTCGATTTATTTAGCTAGCTTTTGAAAAACAAACAAACAAACAAACAATAAAAACACCTCAAAAACCCAAAACCAACCAAACAAAAAAAGCCCCACCTGTCTAACAGGTAAAATCCCAGCCTGGTCCTGCCTGCAGCTGGTCCTGCCCTCACATCCCACTGCTCTTGTACACAACAGATCCCTTACAACCTTCACTACACCTCACATACCAAGAGAGAAAAAAGAGTTAGCAGCATCAATAGGACTGCATTAATCACTTGCACTGGAAAAAAATTCCATCTTTCCACATTCTTGGTTTTATTTTTTGGATATTTTTCTTGGCTGATATTTATATCTCCACAGCTGGCAGAGCTCAAACCTGCTGTAGCTCCAGCTAGGTCTCAGAGCTCTCCACGCAAGAAATCAATAAAACTGATTAATGAAAAGCATCATTCATCAAACCCAGCTCTTGGATACAGCACTGCAGTTGATAAAATAACTCAGTTGTCTTATCCTTTAGCTAACTGCCTCATGTGTGGCACAGGGGATTAATTGATTGTTTGCCAGTACTCACACTTTTCATGTGTTTTAGCTAGTTCTGAAGAGATCCACTTGAATGTTTGAATTATAATAAAAAGATTATGCTGTAAAAGTAGGAATTAATTCTGGCAAAAAGTAAATCTGTAAACAATACTCTCAGTTATTTTTGGTGAACAATACAACATGAAACAAAACTTAAAATCTGGTGACAAGGAACAATAATACACATGGGCTAAGGTAATGAAAGCATAAAATAATATCATGTTCAGTTAGTTATATTACTCTTTGACCATTAAAACGTTAACATGATTATAATCAATCTTAAATCAATTACTGTGTAATTGCTGAGTCAATAGAAGTGCAGTTAAATATTGATAAGTCTCTAAAAGCTCTATCAGGACATATTGACAACTGGAGAAATGAATGCAGGCCTGTGCAAAAGGAAAGCTTGACTTGCATTGCTTTGATGGAAAGCAGCACGAGGCTGAGTTTACATTCTTATTACCAGTTAGACGTGGCAATCGATACAGGCTGCCTCTGCCCTGTCAGCATGGAGCAGTGGAGATGTCTCCGTGTTATTTCCACTCTTTTCATCTTTACAACAGTGTGGAGATGACCAGTCAACATCCTGGGTAGAAGAGGACAAAAGGCTTAACAGTGCAAAGATAAAAAATTATCAAGTGATCAGAGAAAAAAACTATTTATGTCCAAAAGGGTCACTGCTGTTTCTGCTCAGCATTCTCTGGTGGTTGCTAAGGTAGTCAGAGCAGCCTGCAGGAACACTCACTGGAGTGGCTGTGCTTATAAATTATGAATTAAGAGTCCTTTTATTTTGAAGGATATAAGCAAAATAGCCCCAAAGATTCACACTATCTTTTACAAAATTGCAGGGACAAGACACATTTTAATAACACCCAGCTTTGTTTTATGATGCCGTTTATCAAAGGAATCACCAGTTTTGTTCCATGAAAGTGCAATAGTCATCCCTATCCTCCTGTTCTTCAGTGTATGAAAACTCTCTCTGTTTCTGCAATACTGTTTCTACAACACTTGTGTTCCATTTGTTTGATGAAGTCATTATGTTGAGGCAAATACCCTTTACTGTTTCTTTTGTGTCTGTGAGTGGATGAACAGTCGGTGTCTAGACACTAATATTCTTTGAATGAAACATGCTCAATTTTATCTGTAGCCAGCAGCAAAATATAAAGGAACAGAGAACAAAACTATTTGGCTTAGGATTTGGGTCAGATAAGATGCAGTATTATAGTAAGCTCCAGTAGCAGTAGCTGGTAAGGTTAAGTCAGGAGTGCCATTATAACTTTCTGTTTCTTTCATTCAGATAACTTTTTAAAACATTTTCCTTCTCTGGTAATATTTTCCTGCTTTGTGGTCACCCAGGGGCAAATGGTTTTTAGCAGGTTTCAGCTGAAACGGTTTAGCCATTTCCTTTTACTGAAATAATAATTTTCATTTCCCTCTTAAACCCTCAGTAAATATTAAGGCAAAGATTTTTTTCTTGAAGCAACAGCTGAGTAAACCTTTCAGGCCAGCCCTTATGGCTTCTTTTACCTGCCCTTTCAGGCTGGCAGCCAGACACCAAATATGAGAGGAGCATCCTCCCCCTCCTGCTGGAGTCAGTAGCAGACACTGCCTTCAAGGGCTCAGAACGTGGGAAGCTGGGAAGCAGGGAGTTCAATTCAGAGGTTTCTGACTGGAAACACCTCCTGTGTCATACACCTGACTTCCATGGCACGACTTTTAAACCCCACTGCTGAAAAATTGCCCTGGAGTTCCAACAAGCCCTGTGGATTTGCCAGCTGAGGAGCAGCCTTCCAAAAGCTCTGGCCCCACAGTCTCCTCAAGTCTAACCACATCACTGGGGCTCCAATTTCCTTTTTGTCTCAGGAACCTCAAACACATCCATTTGTCTCAGATACACAAAAAGGCTTGTGGTTTTTGCTTGGTATTGTATTCTTCAGCAAATAAAGGATGAATGGCCCTCAATAACAGTGACCCTTTAGCTTCGTGAGGCTTTGATGACATTGGACAAGATGTGCATTTTAGAACAGTCTGGTGCAGGTAACTAAATTGAAGTTTGTTGCTCACTGAATAACAAAATTTATTTTTATGGCCCATTTACATTGCTGAATTTGCTCCTAATACAGGAAAAAGAGAAGCACTTGTAAGTTCAGTTTTACTTCCATCACTTATTTCTTCTGCAAGTTTCAAGAATGAAAAAAACCATATTTTCCTGGGTGGTTGGTGTTTCTGGGAGTGGAACAACTGATATCCTCAGCAGGGAAAAAACCTTAACTGATGAACATTCTGAGGCCACGATAGAGCACAACCTTATAGAGAGATGAGAGAGATTTTGGTTACTGTTAAATTGATATGACTACTCAATTGCAACACAATGTGCAGAATGGCTGCCTAAAATTCAGGAGTGCAAACTGTGTGGGTGCAAAGTGAGCTGCGGCTCAGACAGAGCAAGCAAACTTCCATGGCTGTGGATCAACACTTTCTGTGCTCTTTTGTCTGTGCAGAGAGGGCAAGGACACACATCTGTACAACTGAGACTCCAGTCTTATTTAGATTCAGAATGTGAATGGGGTTATTTTCTAACAGGAACAGACTCTCTCTATCTATCATTGCCATTGATGAAAAAGTCACTCTAATGGGGAAAAATGTTACATTTTCTAACAGGCAGAAATTTTTTAAAATGTCAAAGACTTTTGATAGGTCTGCTAAAAAACTCAACCCATGTCAGGCTACAGACTGGTTTTATCAATTGTTTGGGTGTGTTACATGATAAGTTATGCTTTAAGAGTCATTTGGAAAAATGAAACAATAACTTATAGATTAATATATCTGCTAATGAGATCCCCATTTTAATTAAAGCTCTTTAGCAGATGAAACAGATAGGAGTTCAATAGTCTCCAGCTTTTCCATCTACAACAAAGCATGCACTTCTTAAAAAGTGAAATCTAAATGTCATGTACTTATTCAGATACTGCAGTAAGTAGCAGTTAAGACAAACAGCATCTTTAAAATTGTGCTGAATTCAGCCTCTAAACGAGATACAAATGACATTTACAGATTAAAAGAAAGCTTTATGGCACTTACTAAAGAAGACAAGTCAGAGCCATAGGGTGAGCTGTGGGGCACGGGTGCCATGATCCCCATGCCAATCCTGGTGGGCTCAGGGGAAGTCTCCAAAGGGCTGGGCCTGATAGCAGCACAGGGAATACACAGGGACAAAATGTCTGTACTCAGCTGGATCCCTCCCGTGTCTACATTTCCCAGGCAAGTTCCTTCAAATGCAGCCAGAGTCAAAGGCCACACTGAGTCAGTGGGAAGATTCAATTTGGTTTTTAAAATCGGGTGTCAAAGTTAACCCTCACTGTAGTGTGTTGTTCGGAGACCACATCAGGATCACAAAATGTTACCTGATGTTCAGATCATCAAAATAGGTCTGAAGTGCTCACTAATGCTGCTTTTTGTGTGAAGAGAGAGAAGCAAAGATACCTCACACATTTTAATAAGTCTGGATAACAAATTACAAACTGGTAGCAGTGAAGTACCCACGAAACAAATCAATTTGACGTGGAATTTTCAGTGTTAGTCTCAAACAAAAAGTATGAATTATCCCGCAGCCTTTTCTATTTCCCAGTAGACACTTTGACAAGGAAGACTGTGGAGTTGCTCATGCTCTCTAAATTCTCCATGTCTACATGTTTTAAAAATATATGCAAACCCTATATATTTAATTGCATTTGGAAAACTAAAAAAAACTGAAGAGTTTGAGATTATTTAAACAGGAAACTAATTACCTGTGAGGAGAGAACTGGTTATTTCAGCCAGCATGATTTTAAAATCAACCTGATGGTCAAAAAAGGAGATGTGATACTGTGGAGTTGGAAAATTTCTAATCACTGAAGAGTTCACCTTCAAATCTGCCTTTGTCACTCACTCCTCATTAACATAAGCTTCACATATTGAAAAAGAAAGTAGATTTTAAAATGTAAGTTTTAATACATTCTTACTATTAAAATATGCCATATATAATTTGGGATATGCAGCTTAGCCACATTACAATTAGAACAGCCCAGCCTTCTGAAATATTCTGATTTTGAGTGTCTGATATTACAGTGCTAGCACTGCATTAATGTACCATTTTGAAGCACAAACTGTTTGTATTTATTATTAAATTTATAGAAGTGGTTCTGTGCTCCTTTAGAAGTGTGAAGATGTATTCTATATATACCCCAGTACTCCTGCTAGGCCTTTGCTTTTCAAATACTGACTGCAAAACCAAAAGAGGCGTGACACTCTTCTTTCCAAGCATGACAGGGAATCTGTTCAATATTTATGACCTTCAGATGTAAAAATGCTCTTTATCAGCTCCTGTTTTACATTCTATTCAGCTAAAAGTCACACCACAGGTCAGCTAAAAGACTATCACTAGTGCAAGATAAATGAGCAGCTACCAGTGTATGTGAAAGGCTGCAAGTATCATGCAGTGTAAGTGGATAAAGTATAGGATTTGCTTTTACAGGAAAAAGCAAAGTCCTTTGAAAATTACTAATAATGAGTGAATTAATTTGTGCTTTACACAAAACACCTACTTTAGCAAGAAAGAGAGAGGACGAGCTTCAGCTGTGTGATTTTTAAGGAAAATTACAGATGGAAGATTTGTTATTTCATTCAAGGCTACCTCTTGCAGCATTTGTCAGTCATGCATGTCTTCTCCTGTTGCTCTTAGCCTTGGCATGTGCATCTTCCAAATATGGCCCGTGCATATCATGGTTTTGACAAAAATAAAAAGTGTGCTTTTGTCCACTGTAGGGCAGGAAGCACGATGCACTGGGGTCTGTGCTTAAGGGCTGGGTCAGCAGCACACCAGTGATGAAAACCTGTGGAAATACCCCTTTTTTACTGACATAATGCTAAATTCAAGGAGATTCACCCTCCATGGAAACAATCTGTCTCTAATGAACTGCACTGGTCTGAATCCCTGGAAGATAAAATCATAAAGCCCCTACACAGAGGGATCCAAGGTTTATAAAGGTGACTGCTGGTTGTTTTCTTTAATAGGGTGTCAATTTTGCAGAAAGTGGTAAGAAGGGTTCTACTGTTAATCAAATAATATTTTTTTTAAGGAAGTCCTTTCAAAAGAGTAGGTTTTGTTTATTTAATTTGTTTGAAATTGCCTTTTCCATCTCTCTGGAAGGTAAAAATGTATAAGCCTTGGAATCACTGGGTGAGCCTATCAGGAGTAGAAAAGCTGTCTAATGCTATTCCAGCCTCACTGTAAGGTGGTTGGACACTTTTATGTTCCCCTGCACAAGGATCATATAAGGCCTGTGCTTTTTCAGCAATACACTTAATCATATGAATGTCCAGACAAATAAGGACTGCTGCAAACAAAAGGTAGAAATACTTTCCATTCCAAAGGAGGCAGGAGATGCTGTTCTCCTCAGGTTCTGCTCAGTGAGTCTAAAAAAAGGTGACATTTTTCCAGTTAAATTGTTTTATTTCCCACACACTTAGGAGAGACATTTCTCTATGTATTACTTATAAAATATTGTTGATGCTTTACAAGAAATACATGCTTAAAACCAGTTTTGAGGGGATGCTACTGTCTGTCCTGCCACATACACACTATCTAAAAGCACTCCTAAGGATTTCAGATCCATTCCTAGGTCATCTTTTCAAATCACAGATGAGTGGAATGATTTTCCAGTGTAAGAGTTGGCCATGGATAAGTCAATGAAGTCCCTTTCCAACAGGGAACATTTGTCCTAAGTTTTTGTTAACAGTGAGCAGCTCCAGTGTATATGTGCAACTTTTTACAGATAAAAGGAGGAGCACACAGGAGGTGCAAGATAAACCACTATGCTAGAAAAGATTTTAAATTTTCCAGGAAATCTGTCTTAGCAAATCTGTTAATTGAAAATGAAAATTCAGATTTTTACCTCATTGTCACTCTAGCAACTTTTTTAACAAGATAAATCTGCTCCAGATCTCTCCACAAAACAAAGTATATTCCATCTTTTTATTCATCACACATTTTCTCTCAAGGCATATTCAATCATTTATTTCAGGCACTAATCATTTAAGGCTATAAAATTGATTCAAAATAGGAGTCAGTGTACAGGTATATATTTCACCTCTGACTTCACCTCTGGAATACTAATGCATTCAGCTGCACAGAGCTTCATGGTAGATTTTGACTTGACTTTGAAGAAAAGCTAAACACAGCATCCCTGACTAAGTTAATGCCAGGCATCCACAGGTATAGCACGGCGAGAATGTGTAGTTGAGGTTTAAGCTGAGAAGCTTAAAGAAAAATTCACTTCAGGAGGTTTTTTAGTACCAGTATAAATAGCAATTGCTGTTTAAAATCTGTCATGGTATTTCAGCTTTGTGTAGTGGAGAGCCCTGAGCAAAAAAGATTTCTAAATGTGCCTTCTAGTTATTTTTTCTAATAGCATGGTAATTATGCGGAAAGTATGCTGAAAATTGGTACACTGAATGTCTTGGTGCACACTATATTTTTCTCTCTGAAAAGAATTGTGTTTATTTTACTGAGCTGTTTTCAGTATCAGGAGGAGAAATTTTCCAGTAATGATCCCAGGAAGCCCTTCCCTAGGTATCCACTATGGAGATCAGGCTTTTCACGGAGGCAGGCTTCATTCCCACAGCCACAGGAGCCCACAGATCCTGCTTGTGCCACTGGGGATGCACCACAGGAAGAATGATACAACCCTAACTGGCCCCTGCACCAGACTCTAGATAGTGATGTTGGGAGAGCCACTGCTTCCTGCAAACTCTGCCCATGGCATGTCTGACGTGGCTGAGATCCTGAACCAGGGAATTAGAGGGAAATCTCAGGGAGTGGTTGTGCACCTGCAAAGCCAGCCACCAGGTCTGTGCCACCAGAGGTGCCCTGAATGCAGCGTTGTCACTCTGGCCAGCAGCAGCACAGAAACTCTGAGCGTGCCGACCCCCTGTGACATCTGGGCTGCAGTACAACAGGGACAAAGAAAGCAAGCAGCTTTTTGAACCATTTTTTGGCATGACAGCTGAACACATCTGACTTGTACTAGCTTTGCTAGTTTACTTTTTGTAAGTTTGGGGCAGTATCAAGACATGTCTCATCTGTGGCCTCCCACCATCAAACCAGTTTGCTTGTACGTTAGACTGGGATTATCCTATCTGGTATCACTCGAGGGTGTTCCCACAATGCTGTAAGTCTCCTGATGCTTGCGATGCTGTTATTTAATATTTTGCTATCTTTTTAGATATTTGGGCCAGGTGACAAGCTGCACAATACAAGAAAGTAGTCAATTCCTTTTAAACATAGATGCTAGATGTGCATTTCTCTACTTTGTCTCTTTTGCCCCTCAAGATATCTCAGCTAGTTCCTTGCGGGCTCTGCTGCAAGTTTGCTTTTTTTATTGTTGAATTTTTCTGTTGACCTCTGATTTCTCTAAAAGTATCCTCCAGCCCATTCTTTCCATAACTTTGGAATATTCTCATGATCCTTTTTTCTTAGTTTTAGTACTGTCAAATATCCAGTAACATTAAAGCCTTCTGTAAGTCAGCAGCAAGAGAGCATTAAAGGTTCAATATTTTCCACATCATCCATTATTTGTTGCCTCCTAAATAACAGACATCCACAAGCCTCTCCTCTGATTGTAGTGAAATTATTCTCTTTGATTCATGGGCAGTATATTATGGTTAAGAACCTCTACTGCTAAGAACACTTAGACAAAAGCTACCCAGGAAGAGCTCTGCTTTCATCTTCGAAACTTTCCTTGATTTGCAAGCATTAGAGAGGATTACCTAACACATTTTTACATTAAGAGCAAAATAAAGAGCATAGACTAAAAATGTGAAAGTCCAAATGCCTTAAAGTAAAATGCCAGAATCAGGGACCACTGTCAAATCCTCTGATTGAGTGGTCATTTCCATTAAGTTGTATATTTTCCTTTCATTTACTCCATATTACTGTACTTTGTGGCTTTTCCCTGGGGATTTAATTTTGTTCTACCTCAGCCTTGTATAGTGTAGAGCATATTTTCAATACAATAATTAATTTTTCAGCTTCATATTGCTTTTTTCATCTTCTTTTATCAATGACCCCCAGGTTGCTTCACAGAGCAATTTTTGTGTGTGGCATCGACAGACCAGCTTTTCATCAGACCAGACAACAGCAACCAGAACAAGGACATTTTATATTAATGATGAAGGTCCTGACAACAACATTAGAGCCAAATTGTTTACATTTACTGATTCTGTTCTTCCGTGTGGTAATTAGGTACACACACACCAATGTACTGCCTTTGTAAAAGAAGAGAGCCCAGTGGGTTTTGTTAAGTTGTATGCTTGTTATTATTTTTCATCATGCACTCATTATGGTTACTACTACATGTCCTTAAAAAAAAAGTAAAGATAATCATTAATTACTCCTGGTTTTCAACTGAGCATAATTTCTAGAAGGTAGGAATAGGAGCTGAAAAGGGGAGGTGTTTTGGAAGGATATGCATACACCTGGGTTATGTGCTTGTGTGTGACAGTACTGGCTGGGAGAGGATACAGTACAGCTGTGCACCATATAGATTCATCAGAGTTCTTCTTATAAAATGTACACAGATGAAGAGAGGTATTTTATGTCTGCAATTAGCTATCATTACTTTCATGGTCAGTAGTACCCCTCTGTTAGGGATTATCCGAGGATAAAAGAGAGTTTGTTTTCATACTACTAAGATGAACAGAATGAAAAAAGAATAATTGCCAGCACTAGTTACTGTTATTTTGAGCAGTAACTCAATAGGATAGAAAACAGAAGGAGCTGCAGTTTCCTTTTATAGGCAAATTGGTTTATGACCAATATTTAGGCAAGATAGAAAATTCCCTTTTCTTCTCAGTTAATTTTGATCTCACTGGACTGCTTGTACAACATCACCATGCTAATATGAAGAGAGACATCATCTGGTCCATGTAGGCAGAGTACACTTGTCAGTGTTTATGATTACAGAAGTCAAGCTGCTTTCAAGTCACATTCAGAAACGCTGAAAATGTGCGTCTTTTGATAGCCTGCCAGTAGTGTATAGATATATAACCAGTATGGTTACAGCACATGATAAAATTTTATTTCCTGCAGATTTGTCTGCCACAGAACATTTACTCGCTGTCAAAAAGGTAAAAAAATATGCTAACAGCTCTGGGTTTCCTCTACACACTGAAATTTCTGAAACCATCCCTACAGCTACTGGTTTTTTCCTTCTTGCAGCATTTGATGTACTCCACTTTTGATGTATGAGGACAATTTATCTTTAGAAATGGATTATTTTCATATTGGTATCTAGGGAACAGCAGTTTCTGGAGATATGATTTAATTTGGGTCTCCTCCATGAGGCTTAGGCACGAGCCTGCTGCATGGCACTGCACATCATCTCTTTCTGGAAAGAGCCTTCACAGAGCAACACTTACATGGTTTATTAGATCCAGGTATTGCTTGGCTCAAGGCTGTTAAAGCAGAGATGAATACAGAGCAGACCCATTGCCAGCTCAGTTGTTTCATGGTTGCCAAATACAGGGGTTAAGATGTCCCTCCAGGGCTATCTAATGGAGCAAGTGTTTTTGTGCTGTGTCTCAGGGCTCCTGGTACAGCATCCAAGCTCTGCTGAGGGGGGCTGAGCAGCGGCCTCAGCTAAATAATTAGGGGCCAGTGTGGAGCCACCACAAACTCAGAACTCCTTGAGCTCTTAAGTCATCCTGTATCATCAAATTACCTGAAGATATTTATGCCAAATCCTTCATACAGCTGGGCTTTCCCTCCTACTGTAACATAAAACAACCCAGGTGTGATCCCACCGCAGACATTGGCAAGCCTAGGTTTTTACTGCTTACTCAGCCCATCCCCTGGTGTACATGGATAAATCCCACAGCACCCATGCTGAAAAGTGCAGGGAAGGTGCACAGCTCCCATCCATCCAGCACTGACTCAGCTCTTCCCAGCAAGCGCTGCTGGCCCAAGGTTGAAGAGGAAATAACTTGTTTTTAATCCTCACGTTCAGGAAGCAAAACTCAGGTCCTTAGCAGAGCACAACTCCTGCGCCAGGAAGAGGTTCATCCGGCCCTTTCCTGTTTGGGGGTTCTCCCAGCAGTGATGGCAGCACCCCAGGGAAGTCCCCATGGCCAAAGCAGCCTCAGCAGAGCCCCCCTGCCCCGAGAGGCCCTGGCAGAGCCCCAGCTCAGCCACTGCCCGTGCAGGCAGCCCAGGCTTAGCACTGACCCCAGCACTCAGGTGTGCAGTCTCCTGTCACCATGATCTTTTCTGAAAAATCCTTTTGCCAGGATTTTCTCCTGAGGAGCTGAGGAATTTTTTGGTGTAGTTTTAATATAGCATTTTACTATAATATATATCATAATATAATAAACCAACCTTCTGAAACATGGAGTCAAGATTCTCGTCTCTTCCCTCGTCCTGGAACCTTGAACACAACCGTAGTCTCCACCTGTCTCTCCTGACTCCAGGAGCTGCCCTGCCTGCACCAGCAAATATTTCCCAAAACCTTGAACACAACCATAGTCTCCACCTGACTCCAGGAGCTGCCCTGCCTGCACCAGCAAATATTTCCCAAGAAGTTCTCTACTGACACTGTACATGTAGGAGAAAAAACCAGCCACCAGCTGACTGAGCTCAGCCACTACCAGAGATGACAACACGACAGCTCTGATGTACCAGCCATAGGTGGGGGTACTTTCTGACACCATTAATGACTTCTTGAACAACTCTGGCCATGCTATAATCCTCTCCTTGCTAGAGTTTTAATGAAAACAGCTTTCTTTCAGGATATGTGTGGCATAGAACTCTTGGGGAAGGAATATATTACACAATTTGCTTCCAATTAAATTTTCTTTCTGTCCAAAAATATGCAGCAAATCTGGTCAGGCAGGCGACACAGGTTTTCCAGTCTTAGATGTTTTTGTGTTGAAAGAAAAAATCCACAATTCCAAAGAGCCTTAGCAGACAAAACCCTCAAAATTACTTCCTAACAAAATGTTTAATTTTACCTTAAACCTCTTAGTATACTCCATGCAGGAAACATCAGAGTTATACATTTAAATGAAATAATTTATTACAACACATTTCCCAGAGGACTGTTTTCTGAGGAAAAATTATTAGTTTTAGTGAACAAACAGCTTCTAGCATTTTTTCCTGAAAGATTCCCAAGCAATTTTAATCAAATAATAGTAATACCACTCTCAAACTCTATTTGTGTGCCTCTACTTTCTCCTAAGTAAATGGGATGCTCCCAAGACTAGAGGGAGGAAAACCCCCCTAAATTTTAGCACTTGGAAAAGGAAGCATAAGAGAAACCAGTGCACTTCTGTGAGTGCACGTGGAACCACCCCCACACTGCACCTGGGCACGCAGCAGTGCAATCTGTTATGAGCGACTGCACTGAAGTCACACACTCGTTTAGATTGGAAAAAACCTTTAAGATCATCAAATCCAGCCATTAAGCCAGCCCTGTCGAGGCCACAGCTGCACGCTGTCACCATGTATCACGTCTGTGTGTCATTTAAATACTGCCAGGGACATTGACCTCACCACTTTCCCAGGCGGCCCATTCCATCCAGCTAATAATTTTACAATTAAAAACTGAGAGTCTTTCAGTGACAGACAGCTGAAAAGGAAACCCATTCAAAGAGTTTTCAGCAGCCTGGGTGAAAATAACCTGCTGTGCTTCCCCCAGGCAAGTGAAAATACTGACTGATGAGCATGGCTGAGGGCTGCATTGAGGCTCACTTCAGCAGAAATGTGAAAATCAAGTTATTTCACATTTTATGCTAGAGCCACTGCCCCTTGGGCACATTTCCCCACAGAAGATGGGAAGGACTTTCCAAGGATCACTCTCTGGCAGCAGGCTTTGAACTGGAGCAGAGCGGGGTCATTGCAACTCTTTTTAGAATATGTTTTAAACAACAAAGCTAAGCTTTGCATTCGCAGTAATAATGGCCCAAACACAGCAGTGTTGCGAGCCTTATGTGCTATTAGCTGCATTATTTTATGTGCACCAGCTCTGAATGTCTTCTGTCAATACTGTACAATATTTTTGTTTGGTTCAGTGCTCTCCTCATTATGAAAGTACAATAGCATGTACCTAATCCCTGCTAGGAAGCCTGGTTTACACAGACCTCAGAAAGCTACATTTGAGTTGAAAAAAATCTCTGTATCTGGGGGTTTTCAGAGAGTCATAATATTTCTATTTTTATTGTCATTGTGTCTTTTTTACAAATTCCTAAGCACATGCAGAATAAATACATCCAATTCCATGTAGAGTTTTTCAGTACAATAGGCATTTATGACAAGTAAATTGCCAAGAAAACATTTGCAATGCTTATAATTTCATGTGAAATCAGACCTTTAAAATAGAAGTCATTTTTTAGAGTTCCACAGTTTTTACAGCAAAAGCTTGAGGAAAGAGTGTTTCCCTTCTGAGAAATAAAGCAATAAGATAATTGCAGAGCTGCTGTGAACCATTTGGCAAAAGCTGCTTGCCATATTTGAGATTATCCCTATGGTAGGTTTTACTTTTTCTCATAAACCTTAAAGTAGCTATTAGATGAATAGTAATGAATGAGCCTGGAGAAATACCCATATTTGGCCATGAAACCAAAAGAATATTAGTATGTTACTGTTTTTTCTAAGGAGCTAATGGACAGGCAGATTAACTGAAGGAAAAAATGGTTGGATCATGTTCTGTATGAAAACAAGGGGAGTCTTAACCTGGACATTAACTAGGAATGGAGTCTTGAAGGGAATCTACCTATTCTCTTCTTATTTTAATAATGTGGCATCCTCTTATGTTTCTAGCTAGCAAGTCATAAATGCAATGGAAGGAAAAAATGAAAAATGGAAGCGGCAGCATTGAAATCAGTACTTCTGAAACATTTCCCCTTGAGTTTTCCCTTGATGTAAGAGAACACAATTAGAAATCTGGACAACTGCAGGCCACAGCAAGCAGGCAGCAGTACAGGCTGAAGGGGAGTTTCACTTCATGAACCAGGAAATTAAAAATAAACAAATAACTATTAGCACTAGAAAGTGTGGATTTCACACTTTCCAACAGCATACAACATGTGCTGCTGGCTCCAGGAATTGTGCAATTATGCTCTATGGTGCAACTGCTCATTCCAGGCCAAAACAGGGCAGCAAAATCAACCAGGCAGAGAAGCCAGAAATGCCCTGAGCACCAAGTCAGCTTTTCAGCCACACTGCTGTAATATAGTCATCACAAATATTAAAGTCTGTAACAAATAAAATTGCAAGTATTTAAGATGCTTATTCTGCAGAGTCCAGTGTTTCACTGACACACCTGAAGGCTGGTGGTAGAACTACAGCAACCAGGGATATTTATGATGAGCTGCTTTTCATTATGAGATGCAAATCTCATCATGTCTTTAATTTCAACTGTCAAACCCAGTGATATTTCTAAATATGCCACTGAACACACTTAGGTAGGCAGACCTTTTATAAAATGTTGTAATTTCTGAAATATGAATGAATATACTGTCATCCCAGTTCAGAAAAAAGGGTAGTTCTATTTTAATAATTGTTATGAACTATTGAATTTGATTTCTCTCACAAATAGCCACTCATATTGTGAGAACTGAATGTTGACTTTGATCTACCTTGGGGATTAAATGAAAAAATGTAATGACTTTTCAAACCTAGAAGAAACTGTTTGAAGAAAGAGTTACTAGAGTCAGTGTTGTGTCACTGAAGAGTCACTATGACCACCAAAAAGATTTCTCTCCACACTCAACAGCCTGAACATAAGTTTAAGAAAAACTACAATAAGTCAAATTTCTGATGTGCCAATGCAAAGATATTTGGTTTGGCTGTTTGTTCAGTGCTGTAGGGTTACTTGACTTATTTCATGTAGGTTTGAACAGAAATATTTTAATTTCAGAGTTTCACACAGAAGTTATATTGATTCTGTTGCTGTCATCTCTTTACCAATTTTATAAATGTAGCAAATTATTAATTAATTATTAGTCAGATTTTGGGCTGCAGTCTAAGCTTAAGACATACTCCATGAAATCAGAGCATGCTGTAAAACAGGGCAGGGGTTCTAGTCCCTGATTATGACAAGCATGGGCTACTGTGAGCTATACTTCCTTTTCAGAGAGCTCATGAAAAAAGCTCTCGTAAGGCAGCAACAATTTGCATTATTCCTTTTAAAATAATGTGCGCAAAGAACCAAGAGGAGGAAATAATGAGTGGGATTTCTAGAGAAATTGTAGAACACAAACCTTCTCTGTAACTGCATTCAGAGCCCCACTAACCATTTCCAGTGGTTGCACTGACAGGAAAATTGTATGCTCTTGTTCTGAGTGGGTAATACTAGACACGAGCAAAGGTGTGCCCCTGCACAGCTCGCGAGAAGAAGAAATTACTGTCAAAGTTTGTGAAGCTATTTAAAGCAAAAATGAAATTCTGCTGGAGAGGAGTCCCGTAATGACTACATTTGCTCAGATGACAGTGTTTCAGTGTTTCTAGTTCAGTGTGCTAATAAGTCTGGCTTGACTGCTGTCCCTCTGGATCCTGGTGTGACAGCTAACCACAGGGACTCCGCGCCGTGGGGATGCCGAGAATGTTACTGCGGGAAACGAGCTGGTTTTATCCCTTCTCCAAAAACACTATTTCCTTTTATGGTATTCATAAGTGACCTATCACACACAGTGCCACATCAGCAACACCCTTTAATCTCCTAATATGAGGGTGACCACATGATATTCACTCATCTGGCAGGCTCCTGTTTGTAGGGCATCTGCCAGGTCCCATTTCTTCCCCCCAAGGTCTGGTGGAGACAAGCTTCTCTGTGCTGCCATGGAATTCTGCAGGCACAGACCACGGCCCGCAGCTCAATTCCATCTTGTCTCCCTCTACACCTCATAGTAATCTGATGCTACTCTTCCTGAAGATGCTAGAAAATAATATTTTAAGTAGGATCAGTGCAGAAAACAGCGACTATTGGTCTAATCCCAAATTAAAGTGCCACAACTGTGCATAATATTCATTATTCATACTCAAGAAAATATTCATATTCAAGAAAACTAACAATATTTCCTCTGGGATTTCCCAGGACTAAAATATTACTTACATTCTCTGCTCAGGTTAATGAGAGAGCAGTGTGCCAGTGATAAAAGTGAAACGTCCACAGGGTGTGTTTTCAGACATTTTCACAAAAATACTGAAAAATACTAAAAACAAACATAAAATGAATGCAAACTAATCTGTTATTTGTGTATCTTATGTGTCACTATACTTGATGTAGAGAACAGAGCCATATTACTTGCATTTATTAGCTAAAAAAATACCAAAGCAAAGCCCAACCAGAAAGACAGAGCCCAGTAGAATTTTGTCCTATTTAGACAGGATTTTTATCTAAGGTATGTAGATAAGCCATGGGAGGGAAAGGAAAACAAAACTCATTTTCCAATTAGTATTCTTTGTTATGTGCCTGTGGAGGGCGAAGACCATTGTTTCCCATGGCTATTGTAAAACTCCTAGTGTTCTAGAGATGTTAGATCATATGAGAAAGAATTAAAGCTCATCTTTTCTAAATTCAAAGCCTTCATTTCATTTTTCCCATGGATGGTTATGGCTAATCTTTTATTTTGAAATCTGGCTTGTTTGGTTTCACACTACAAAACAATAATAAATTCCTATATGAATTATTAATCTGCTTTGTTTAATGATACTATTTCACTTCCAAAATTAGGAAAGCCACTTTTTTTCCATCCATATACCTGACTTGTTCTTTTAGATATTCCCTTTATTTTCCCATGCCTTCCATTTAATATAGATTTTAAGCCACTAAAAGTTTAAGCAATTAAATCTTGCAGAAGATGATAAAGTCTTCCAATTAAAAGTAAACTCATATTTTGACCTGTGTAGCCTTTTATAATGTACCTTCCTTTATTTATTCAGTAGAAAGCTGCTACAGGAAAATTTAAGGTGGTAGCTATGATACATTTTTCCCTCTGAAACCTGAGTCTGTCTCTGGTTATTATGCTCTTCCTTGGTTGCCTGCTGCTTCCTAATCTTTCTGTCCCTGTGCTGGGCTCACTGACAATAATCCATTTTAATTAAAGCTCTCTACCTCAGTATTAGGTCAAAAAGGAAAATGTAAAAAGTGATGGTTAAAAATACACATTTCATTATATTACTGGAATCAACCCAAACCTCTTTTGCAGTGTGGTTAATTTCCTTAATTGTAAAGTGTTTTCTTCACTATTGTGCACTGAAGCATTGAAAAAATGAGGTTTTTTGAGAAAGTGGTTCTGAAAGTATTTGTCTTCTATTTGAAATGTGCAATTTTATAACTGTACCTCCTGTTCAGGTTACCTTCATATCAGCTTCAGGCAATGGACTTATTTTACTTGTTCTCAGTAAAATTTTGAGTTCTGTCTATCTGGCATGACTCCATTACTTTGTAAATGGTCTGAGAATGAGATGCTTGGATAAACAATAAATGGGGAGAGAAATATTTTTCTCAGGTTAGTCTATCATGATTACAAGAAAACCTTTTTTATATAAGAAAATATTTGTGAACACTCTTCCTAAAAGTTTTCATCTTCATATAATTAGTTGATCTTTAAGTGCCTTCCAGCCCAAGATACTCTATGATACCTTTGATGCCCAAACAAGAATTAATGTACTAATTTACCAGCCATAGACAGGATGTAATTTCTAATAGAAAATGTTTTTTTGATGTTCATGATGTAGCATTTATATACTGCTATCATTGTCACAATGTGGTAAAAACCAAAAGAATAATAGAAAGAGGTGGAATGATATAAAAAGACTTAATGGTAAAGGTGGGGTAAAAGCCTTTTTCCAAGCTTATTAGAATGGCTTACCTTTTCACAGACTGCAGTCTCATTTGCTGATAATTGGATAGTGGGTAGAAATTGTTCCTATCTTTTCCCACCTGAGAGGACTGAACTTAAAAATTTATAGGAGGACCGAGTTGACTGTATTCCAGATAGCTCTGCACATGAACTGGATACTCCTGTTTCATTATTTCATTACACACAGCTAGGAAACCTTCCTACAACCCTCAGCTCCAGTGGACCTCCCTGGATGCTGAGGTGTACAGGAATAATTGCCTGGGTTATCCATAGGGGGTCACAGGACACTCACAAACCAAACTGCATAAGCTACCACAAAATAGCAAAAATCACTTCAGAATTCATAAAAGGGAGCCTCATTCTAGAGTTTTCTTCCACTGTCAGTTTTCTACTGCTTTGCAGTTTTCTAAGAGATCCCAATCAGAGATGCTTGTACTTTCAGGAAAATGATGATGATGATAATAATAAATAAATTTATAACAATAAACTACTATCAGTAGTTCATAAGTGACTTCACCTGTGTGGAAAGTGAAGGTTAGCTGGAGGAAGACTGATGGTTTGTAATGCCTCTCAGGTATAGAAAATACCCCTTAACCTATTTTGCAGACAGAATAGTGACCATAATGCAGTTACACAAAATAGAAGAAAAATTATTAGATTACGAAAAGTGTTATTGGCCAGTGGAGGAGCTGACATCAGCACACCCAGCTGCATTCTCTGCATGGAGATGGCATCCCTTTGCAGCCCAGTTGTCAGGGGCAGATGTTCTGCAAAGTACATTTCTATTAATCAATTCGATATTCCAATGACACTAAGCAAGAAAGTTTTTCTGGCTTAATTTTAAGCAGAAAGAAGCACACTTCTGCTATTAGTTAATCAGTGTGTGTCAATTTAGGAAAGGGATTCACTGCTAATAACCTGTGGAGAATGTTGGTAAGCATTGAAATAATGCAGTTACATTCAAATAAATACCTGTCTCCAAAGACAAGAACTACTGAAAGAAAGGACTTCAGATGGACATTTTTCCTTGACTTGGGAATGATACAAATATTTTACTGGAGAAAAGTATTTAATAAAATGTTCTGCAAGACTGAGCATAAAGAATTTGAATAGTCTGCAAAAATTTTTAAAAGGACTGGAAAAAATCTTATTTCTGGATCTTCTTAAAGTGTCATGAAAATTTGGAACCAGGTTTTAAACCAGAGGAAAATGCAGATGAATAAATTCAGGCAATACGAAGCATGATGGTACAGGAATAGAAAGAGTGTGCCACCTGCATTCCTTTTGCAGCTCCAGCTTGATAGGAACTGTACACCCTAGGAAAAACACTTTTCTTTGTAGAGGGAACTGATAAAATTGCACAAAACGCTATATATTCCTGCAGAATTCCAGTGATGTATTTTGAACAGTACTTTCAACAACGTAAATTTTGAGGACTACAAAATAGAAAATTTACATTTTTTAAAAAAAATATATATTTTCCTGCCATCTCTCCCTGATATAAAACCAGCCAACTAATTTCCTTCCTTTTTCAGTTCAACTAGCAAAATGAGAGTAAACCCAGCCAGGAAGCAAATCAAGTAAAGTTACTGCAAGTGCTCATCATAATTCTGCACTTTCAGCCAGCTCAAGTTGCAGGGACTGGCATTTCAATCATTGCACTTACAGAAGGAAACAGGTTTATGATCTGGACCATCCCTGCTGACTTCACTGTGGCATTAGGAATTTTCCCCTAGCACATAGTTTTTATCATTTGCTTGGTCTCTAGCAGAGATCAGTACAGAGATGATTTGAAAGATTTAAGTGAAGCCTCAAAGGCTTCTGAAATGGTAAGTTTCAAATGAATCTGGATGGGATGTGTTTAAAAGATGTGCACCTATAGTAATCCTTTCATGGTGACAGGATGGGAGCAAAAAGGAGATGATGAGAGAAAACAGAATGAAATAGATGTTGAAAAGATGAACAGTCAACATTAAAGCAGGAGACAGATGCAGACTAGAGCCATGCCAAAGATGGCTTGGCTCCCAGCACTGCACTGTGAGAAAACCAGTTGATATATATGTTCCTTTTGTCCCATTATATAAGACCCTTCTCTGACTTCTTATTTTGAAGGAATTTTTGATGAATCATAATCAAAAGCTTATTCCTGATCAAGCTTGTGCCCAGGCATACTCAGAAGTCCCCATCTGCATGTTAGTTGACAGAAACTTTTCAAAATCTGGCTTTGTGTTACCAGTTGTCAGTGCAGATTGAATTGCTGAACAAAAACTACTGGGAAAGAAATGTGCGGGCAGACATTCAGAAACAGAGGTTTTTTCATGATCTGATTTCTTTACATCGCCTGAGCATTGCAAAGCAGACAGTCTGTTCACAACAGGCAAACAGAGTATTGTCCCAGTGCATGAGAACACCGCACTCCACAGAGCTGTTAGATCCATTCCCAGACAAGCAATGCCACCACCTCATGCAGCAAAGGAAAAAAGATAGAAGCTTTTGAAACCAAGCAAAGCAAAGTAAAGCAACCTTTGGCATGTCAGCCAGATGTGAGTCCTGCTTTGATACTATAAAGTATATATTCTGGTGGCGCCAGTGTGATCTTTGCAGCTAAAACTTTGTAATCTCTGCTCGTATATTCTGCCTGGAACAACAAAGCTTCTGTTTCCGCCTGAGTTGGTTTCAGCTGCATTCAATCTGTTTTCTCAACGTTCATATGAATAATACTGCTGCTTCAGGTTTTGCAGACATTCCTTTAAATCACAAGAACAAGGCTGACACGTGAACTGACATCTGCGATACTGCACTGTAATCTCCCTCACACATCTCCAAAAACAAAATTTGTGACTTATGCTGTCATTACAGCTAAATTAGTGCAGTATTTCTCAATTTTTACCTGATTTGCTCATACTTTTTTTTTTTTTAAATGGTGTTGCTCAATTTTATCATTCATTTAATAAGGTGAGGTCTGTTCTTTGGTGGGTCATTTGCCTCTTAATATATGTTGGTAGCACTGAGATTTCATGGCCAACTTAATGACAGAAAGGATATTATATGGTACCATCTCACAGTGTTATGGTCTAGTGAATCACATTCTGATGCACAAATGGTCAAGTGCTTACTTTAAAATGTACTGGAGATGGCCATCTGCAGTCACAGATATTTCCATGTGTTTAGGATATGCATGTTTCATGCATTGCAGTCTGGTGTCATTGTCCTTCTCCCACTTGGCATTACAACGATATTACACTCCCGTGAATGATGACTGACTGCAACAGTTCTGGCACTGACAGAAAATGCTGCTATTGTAAGATATGCAAAATATGGCTTCCAGCAGAGACCATCACGGCATGGTTCTCAAAAGCCTGGCCAGAAAGTCTCTTTCCAGTCATTCAACAGAACCACTCTTTATTGAGCACTGTGGTTTGAGCACAACAAATGTACAAGCCCAGACTGTGATAAGTCACAAAAACAATACTATTTTGAAGATACTTCAAGAGCTACATTTTCTCTTCCATGGTGTTTAGGTAAACCCAAGATTCTGCTGGGAACACATTCAGTCTACATGTTCATGCACTGAGTTCTGCCCAAACACCAACTAACACCAAATACAGTCTGCATCTTACAAATGGATTATAGCCACAAAATAGATGCTGACAATTGTATAAGTTTTCTCCAGTGCATGACTACGGGCTATCCTACAAAAATAGCATCTTCCTGATTTTCAGTGGTTTAAATTAATGGGAATAAATAGGCACACTGCACAGGGAAATGGATCAGTGATGCAGTCTGGTTTTGCTTCACTGAATTTAATAAGTATCAATTTAAAAATTAATTCCTAAGGAAACACTTCTTTGTGCTTTGTAACCACAAGGTTCCTTAAATTAATCCCAGGCGATCATTGCCTTTCTCCAGTGAACACCTCTGACCCTTTCATGTCATGAACTTGATGCCATGTGGGAGATGCTTGACCTCAGCAGAGAGGGCTACTTTAGATAGTGCTGTGTGTAGTTTATTGACTGAGAGAAGCAAATGAGAATCAATGATAAAAACATCTCTGATGGTCAATGAGGAGGAATCTGATCTGCTGGCCACTGAACTTAAAAGTCCTTTTTTAGTGATTTCAGAGGGACATTGGCTTACACACACAAATCCCCTCACTTGTCAAGAGCAGGAGAAGCACTGCATTCCCAATTCACCCATGGCATCCAACAATGTTCTTCTCAAATAACCCATGTGATTAATACAACACACTGAGTGCAAAGATTACAATTTTCCTGGCCACCAACCAGCAATGTTTAAAACAATAAATGTTTAAAGCAGTGATGCTTTGTAGCAAGCTCTACCAGCCCATCCCTTTTACACTTCTTTTCATTGCTGTTATTAATTTAGAGCTGCATTTTCAGTTCCAAGTAATCTGTATATGTGCATGCTCAATGTCATACAGGCACCTTTTCCCTTCAATCTTTTGCTGTATACACCTTGAATGATATGGATGACTATATGTAGTTCACATTTTCACCTCATGTGTATAAGTTCTTCATCTTTTTAAAAATAGCTTCTTTGTTACACTACATTAAAACAGAATAAAATTTTCTGATAAACCATTACCAGCTCCTGACAATTCAACTGTAGGGACTTTTGTCATCTTTAATACCCGTGATGCTGAAATTCAGTTTCTAAGAAGCAAGAGGACATATAACCATATCACCCTGCTGCAGCATAACATACAGGGAGTAAAACTTCAATGCATCAACTAAGAAGTTGCACAAGTTGCCTACAAAATTTATCCCATGTATCCCAGAGAGACAACCCCCTTCCTATCAGGATACAACATACTAAGCCCTCAGATAAGACAGCTTTTTAAAAGCAGAAATACTTCTTTTACATTTGACTTCTCTCTTTCTCAGGTTTACATGCCCCTTGGAGGCAAACTAGCAAATTACACAGGAAAATTTATGTGATAAGTCAGTCATTTCTTATGCAAATATTATGTTCTGCTTCAGGGTGTATCCTTAAGCTGCATCAGATATTTACCTCAGTTTTTGAAGGAATTTCTTCTGCTAGACCAAAATGCTGTCGTGTAGAAAAGAAATTATACTGAAGTTTGTGATAAAGCAATCTGCAGGCATTTTAAAAGGCATTATTGCTAGAATGGGTGAAGAATACACAATGAGATTTGGTTGCCTAGCAATCTTCTACATATTTACAATTCATATTGGGTCATTGGAAATCACAGTGATGAAAGAAACCAGTGAATTTTGTTCCTTGCTGCTGGAACGTGTCCAGAGGACAATGGAACTGGGGAAGGGTCTGGCGAATAAGTCATGTCAGGAGAGTCTGAGGGAGCTGGGGGTGCTTAGCCTGAAGAAAAGGAGGTCCAGGGTAGACATTATTGCTCTCTAAAACTACCCAGAAGAGGCTGTAGTCAGGCGGGGGTTGGCCTCTCTCCCAGGCAAACAGCCGCAGGATAAGAGGGTTGGTCCAAGATACACCAGGGGAGGTTCAGGTTGGACATCAGGAGGAATTTCTTTGAAAGGGCAAAGGAAGGGGCTGCCCAGGGAGGTGGTGGAGTCACCATTCCTGAGGTATTCGAGAAACAGCTGGATGTGGCACTTAGGGCCATGGTTTAATTGACAAGGCTCAGTCAGAAGTTGCACTGGATCTTGGAGGTCTTTTCCAACCTAAATGATTCTGTGATTCTGCTTAAGCCCTTCTGACACAATTCACATTTACTTTCCCACCAACTGCCTCTGATCTTCATGACATAAAGCAGTATGAATAATTAATTCACTATCTCTTTATATTTTGTACTCTAACTGGTATATATTTTTTTACGTCCTAGAATTTGAAAAAAAAATATTCAAAATTACCTGTTTTTTTCATTTCCCAACTATACTCATAGCAAATGCTGAGATCTCAATGTTACCTCTTCTGACATTACAATGACCTGATTTTGAGTTCCTAAAGTTAAACGTTATGTGCCAATTTCAGATACACAGCCTTACCATTCTGGCCCACATCAAAGCATTAAAAAGATCCCAAGGACATCATTCTGAAGGGTGTGAATGGAAGTCCCAGCTATGCAGGCTTCCTTCCTGGAAAAATAACACCTTTGAATTGGGTGGGGGATGTGCTGAAACTACTTTAGACGTTGGAGCTTCATTATGCAAGTGTTCAGATGTACCCATTACCATGACTGAAAATTCCAGCTGCTTTTGACTTCAAGGCAAAAATTCAAGGTTACTTTAACATAGCTTTCTCTGCATTTGATAATACCTATTTTCTGCTAAGGAAAAATTAGTTTAGAACTTCCCCTGCCTCACACTGCAATTATTTTTTTCATCAGTTAGAGCAGCTGCCAATTTACTACACTTTGTGACCTGCATTAAGTTGGTTTAGAAGCCAATCTAACAGTAATAAGCCTTGCTGAGCAGGAAGAGCCTTCATGTTCACTATTCAGGGGATGGAGAGATGATAGCATCAACAGTCCTTATCAGATAACAATTGCAAACCCAGTTCTGACTCAGTCCTTTGAGAGCTATGAATCAATTGGTTCCCTCATAATATTTTAACTCAAAAATCTGTAAAACAAATAATGCATTATGTTCATTAAAAAAAAAAAAAATTAGTTTCTAGAATTCATCTGTGTTTTTGTTATAGGCATTTTCCATTTTGAGGATGTCAAGTTTGATGATACCACTGCACACAAATATATGACAATATTGAAGCCAATACAGTACATCTGAAGATAATTCAGCAAATAAGCTGTAACTTGCATATATGATTGCATTTACAAAAAAATAATCACTACTAAATTTATTAGAGAAGTCAATAAAAGAAAAATGTGTACTAAGAAACAAAAATCCATTTTTCTCACCAATATTTTTGACTATATTATCTCTAACAGAAATTAGATTTGACATCCAGGAAACATTTTTAGACACATTGCTACATAGGAAGTTAGTAGTTAGGTCTTTTTTTTTTTTTTTTCTTAAGGATCATCAGTAAAATCTTACTTGAATTTTATGGTTAAAAGCATTCTCTGACTAGCCAAGAGCTATTTCTGTATTATTTCTATAATATTTCTATTAGTATTTCAATTACTATTTCTATGTCTGCATTTGTGGTAATTATTACCCTTTTACTAAAAAAGTCACATCTCTGCCTTTGTGAAAGCTGGGCAGAGACTCCTATTTATTTGGGAATTTACTTTGGATGAATATCTGTGGGATCCAAGAACTCAATGCTTCTGCCCCAAGTGCAAGAGACAATTATTTCATCTCTCTCTGTAAGACAAGTAAACATGTCTCATATTTCAAAAATAGCAACAGAAAACCATACCAAAGGAAAATATTCCCCTGCAAGTCTAAGGAGAGTATAAGGAAGCAAATAAGCTGTGACAGATTTGGTTACTTAATGTACCACTGGGAGGTGCCCAGATCTGGAGGTAATAAACACATTACAAAAATTCATAGGGAACAGAACAGTCTAATTCACATGCAAAGCACTGTGCCCAAAGCATCAGGTGTTCCCTAGAGGGATATAATACAGTGGTGATGAAAATAACGGAATAATAAAAGAAGAAAAAGTATTTAGAATAACAAGTCAAATAAGTCAGAACAGTTGACACTTCACAAGGGAAGGTATTAAAGACAAGGAGATAGAGAAGACAGTGACTCTGGACACCTGAGATGACTGAAGCTCAGTTGGAGCCATATCCCATGGGAGTCAAGGTATGCCACAAGGTATAGTAAGTATTCTTGAGGTATATCAAGGAATCCAGTGGTAGGGAAGAAAATATCCTATATTTGGTTATGAAAACAAAACCATAGTTTTAGAGATTGTGAATATAATATATTTTTTTAATCAGGTGAAGTTTAATTTCAATTCTAGATAGCGCCCATTTTTTTCACTGTCAATACAGATAGGGAAGAATACACACATTCAAAGAAAAAACCCCAGTCATTATTCTTTACAAGACAGATAATTTTTGATAGAAAAAGGCCCTGACAATGGCAGCTGTGTTCAGACACAAGGAAAGGTCACCTCATTGATGAGTGTGTGTTACTTACTCCTATTAAATGTCCTTTAAGTTTTTACCTTCAAATAGGTGCAATAACATGAAACTATCTGAAGAAAACCATATCCTTTCACCAGAATGTTAATAAGGAGCCATTATTCCAGTCAAGCCACATTTCTCCTAAACAAAGTTACACTATCCATACTTATCACATATGTATGGAATACAAACAAATGTAGCATGGGTTACAATTATTTCAGCTCTTGTTATAAGAAAACCCTATGAACTAAAACACATTTTAATTCTTTTCTACTATGAAATATCTATTTTTGCTTGCACTTTCAACTGCTCAAATACAGCTATTTAGTCATATTTCATTTAAATGTAGGAAATAATGCAGTTTAAGGGCATAAATCATGACACATGTTCCCACATCAGTCTTATTAGAGGAAGTCACTCAAGCAGCCTTTTTGTGTAAGGGATACTTATCACTTTGGTGAATGATTCAGATTTTTAAGTAAAATAACATTGATGAAATAAAAGATCAGGAGTCAAAAACTAAAGGCACAATAAAAACCTCTTCAATTTCAACTATCTCCAAACCATAATGAGCCATAAAAATCCAGGACTTTTAGTCAGTTCACTTTACAGCCAATCTGAAGATATTTTGAAGATTGAGATTCAGACCATCACTGCAGGTCTGGTGTCCAGGTCAGTGTCCTGCTTTGGGTCTATCTCAAATAAATAGTTAGAGAGTGCAAACATGTTGAAAGTATCAGTACCTCAAAAGGCAATTTTTTATATATACTAAAAATAGGAAATATATTAATAAAGATATAAAATGGCTCAGGCTGTTATTGACTCGTTACCTGGGGTAACCGTTTTTACAGTTCATTTGTGTTAAGATTCAGACTTCTTTACAACCAAAGTGATTCTTCTTTATGTATGACACACGCTCAGAATAGAGGATTCTGAGGATCAGAAGAGGGGTTCATCATAATGAAAAATGGAATTATTTGCAGCAACCCTATGTTGCAAGTATGCCAGCAGAGAGCCTTACTGTGCATGGTCATGTTTCAAAACCACATATATGTCAAGCTTCAGCTGTTTCTGTCAAAAGGGATACTTGAAGGCATAATAATACATTTTTTCTTACTGAAGAGCTTCTGTATGCCATACAATAAAAGAAAATTGCAGGAAAAAAACTTTCCAATGTCTCTGTCTAAAAAGAAAAATAGATACTGCCTGATAATTTTATTTACAGCTTTTCTCTATGATAATTCTTTAGTGGTCAAATACAATTAAATAGGTGTGATACCTATTAGGTATCATCTTTATCCTTATTATTCCAGTTCACTCCTAAAGATGTTTCTAGGGTGTAGCAATCAGTATTCCCTGGAAGATTGTCTTACACAGCTAGTGCATAAATGCAGTGCATCTGGAATTAGTCACACAAATCCAGAGAGGAAATTTTATGTGCATCTCATATGTTTTGGGAAACTGATCTGAACTGGCTGCATCTTCCCTAAAAGTAAGATACAGCTTCTACCAGATAAGAATATGAGGTTTAGAGAAGGCATTTTTATTTTAAGTAGATTTCATAAACATAAAATCTAAAAGGATCAGTCTACAGATTCCTACAATTTGAAAAGCTCTCAGCTGATAGAAAGAAATTATGTTATGGAAAATAGGCCTTGCTACAAAAGATGCCGCAGATGAAGCAAGTAGAGGATACATGTTCCAGGAAAAATCAGGGCCAATCTGTGCCCTAGAGTTACACCAAAGCTGATCAGCAGTGAGAAGCAGCAGCACAAGAAGCTCAGCAAGGCCCAGAAATCTCTTCCTGCAGTCCAGAAAGCCAACCCTGTGCTGGGCTGCAGCCAAGGACTTGGGGCCAGCAGCACGAGGGAGGTGATTCTGCCCTTCTTTCAAGCACTAAAAAAGTTGGAGGAATACAACAAATAATTTTTAAAAATCCTTATGCAAGCAATTAAAAGTAAAAGAAGGGTCAGTTCTCTTGGAAAAGGACTGCTAATTCGTAAATCTAGCACAGTAAATTTTCTCTATCAGAAAGTCAATCACAAGCATTTACTGATGTCTAAATGTCTGTATTTTCTTTGATTTTAAGTAGACTATATTTTTAATGAGAATTTTCTGATGAACATAAATGTTTATGAGTGTCAATTAAAGACATCTCATCTCAGGTACAGGAGGGGTTGTATACTTCAAGTACTTCTAAGAAGTAATACCTTCAGGTACACATAAAGCTTTGCTTTATGAAAGCCACCCGTTATCTGATGTAAATTAAACTAATAGACAATATTCACTTTTACAGGATTGAGGATTAGAAAGAACTGAAACACTAGGGGGAAAAACATACAGAAGAATGGCTTCTTCAGTGAAAGCCTATTATTTTTTGAACACTAAAAATGTTCATCTCTTTCAAGTCAGAGTTACAAAGTGATACAAGCCTTTCACACAGCTGGAATTTCAATATTAGACCATTAGAAGACCAGAAAACCTGAAGAGATATTTTAATTACTGGTGAGAGTACAATCCTTTTCTGGCTCACACATAAAATTTTTAATCTCAGGATTCTTCCTAAATATGATAGAAGGGTACTAATGAGAATCTTTTCTGTTGTCACACTGGCTGTTTTAGTAAAATAATTTAATGATGCCATATCATGCAGATAATGAGGTATCTGGGCAGACACCCTCTATTATTTCTCTGTATAATTATAAGTAAAACAAAGCTTTTATTGGCAAATGTTTGTATTCTTTAATTTTCAGTTAGTAACTAAATATACATTTCATGTTATTTACAGCAACTCTACAGCATAATTGAGCAATTAAAAAAATTTATTTTTCATAGAATCTTTTTTGTTTTCTAAATTGGAATCACAGAGAGCTCTACTAGCTCCTAACAGTTTTGAAGCTACAACTATTTTCTTTCTTAATCTTTCAACAGAGATGGATTTCAATTACACCTGATTATCCTCACTATTATCCTCTGTTTACTGTCAGCTATCGTTCCAATATATTTTGGTAACAAAGCATAAAATACTCCATAATGGCAATGACATGAATGCCTAAAAGTGAGTAGTTAAGCTGCCCAGACAAAAAGGAGAGTAATGGCCAATAAAGTGTGGAAACAGGTAGGTACACAGGTGAGGGGTATTTCTGTCCTTCATAAGAATCTTTTGCATCAATATTGGTAGCAGTTCTCTCTATTTATTATAGATAGTATATTTCTACCAACCACCCCTCTCTGCTGCTTGATTTGGGCCTGATCACCAGCACTCACAGCCTGAACAAGCTACACCACTGAAAGGCTCAGTCTTCCTGTCTCATTCCTGTTAATTTTCCTTCTAATGCCACCAAAACAAAATCGGAAGTATGATGATTTCCCTTTTTGCAATGCAGAAGAGAGGCCAGCAAAAACTTGCTGGAGATTGACAATTAATTTATCTTAGGAGAGGCTATGCAATGCAACTATGCTGCCTTCCAGCATGGCAGCACTAGCTGAGGCTCACACATATTCAACTATCCTAGCCTAAAACCATAAGGCATTCACATGCTGTTAAAAGTATTTCTGGTTCTCTCTCTCTAGCTATCAAAAACTCGCTATCACTGGGTGCCAATCTGTGCAGGGTTAGGATTACCATTTGCAAAGCTATTAGTGCTTGCTCTACTGCTCCACCACCACATCTGAAATTATAATTTTAAATAGTCAAACAAGGAAGAAAAAGCAGCTTCTTGCATAAAAACATGTAGGTTATACAAAACTGGTTTCCTCAAGGAGAAAATGCAGCCTGAAGGTTACAGCTCTGACAGTTGTTTTCTACTGCCTCTGCTTTTCAAATGTGATAATGCCCTTTTATAAGCACCCTAGTAAGAGTTTACAACCTCCTCCCAGGGATTGTAAATCCACTGCTTTTCTCCTCTAAATTTTTAACAGATACTATTGTTTCCTCAAATTGCACACAAGGGGGTTGAAAGAATCGAGATTATCCTCAAGTACATTAAATTCAGTTTCAAGGCCCTTTATGACACACAAAACTGTATCAAGGGACAGTTAATGGGCATGAGAGATTCAATCGCAAAAGGTGAAAGAGCACTGCACCGGCAGATGAGCAATGCTAACCAAAACTGCAAGAAAGATCATCTGAAACAAAGATGTGCTGCCCAAGGAGTCCCTGCTCATTGGAACACCAAGCCATTCATTAATATAAATGCAATATCAAATAGTTCTTTTTATTTAACCCTCTTTAGGTAAAACATTGAGCAGAGCTGAATATATTTCAGACATAGCAGAGCACAGATGTGTCTGACAGGACACTTTAACTTGCTGATCCCTCCATACAGACACTGGAGTGGCAAAAACCAGTCCATACAGCACAGGGAATGTGCTGGGTCTTGGGGCAATAGAGCCCCTTCTGAGCAGGTCAAAGAGTGGGGAAACCCTTGAGTCACCTCCACAGCAGAACACTAAACCTCCGTATCTATCAGAAGCTAAGTTTTGAAACAAATCTAATTACCCTTCTAGTCAGTAACATCTTGACTTTCCACTACACTTTAAAGAGTAAGTTAAAGCACTGCCTCTGTGTGTGTACAGCCCTGCTGGGACAGGGCGCTGCAGAGCTGCCAGGGCTGCACTCTGCTCTGTGCTCCGTGGCCATCAGCCCCCAGGAACCCCCAGCCCACGGCAGCTGCAGCCAGCATTGCTGCGGCCACTGTTCGGCACACAGCCCCTGCCCCACGTGCTGAACTCAGTACTCAGTACTTCAGGTAAGAACCGAACCGTGCTTGGGGCATGGGCAGTTTTAGTTCTACACACACCTACCCAGACCAGATTGCCAGACACACAATAAGGCCTCAGTGTGCTCATTCAAGCCCTTGGCACACTCATGATTCCAAATTGTCTGGGAGGCATGAATATCCAGTCAGATAAACTACTCATCATCAAACCATGAGAACCGCCAGTCTGTGGAACTCTTTGTTGCATAGTTGAAGAGCTTGTGATTAAACCTTGGACGTACATTAATGGCTAGTGTTATTTTATGTCTATTATCTTAATAAAGCCTTCCAGCTTCCTTTTTTCCCCCAGGCAGTTTCCTCGCCATACTATTTTATTACTTCTTTGGACCACTCCAATACAGATCTTTAGGGAACTCATCTACTTTGGAAAGCATCCCTCCATATACCTCCATCATCTCCTCTCCAAACACCTCTTTGGTCACATTAGATTTTTCCTTCTGATTCTCATTTTATTCCATGTGCATGATTTCCTAGGTGATAGCATATCAAAAGCGTTACTGAAGTCCAGAAGCATTTCTTTCAAGCTTTTGTTGCCAGAGTACTTTCCAAGCTGGTAAAAAACTTTGCTACAGAGAGATTAGTTCTCAAAGAGAAGATTGTGCAAATCTCTCTCAAAGAGAAGAGCACATTGAAGATGTGCTGTAAAGCACATACATGCAACTTTGATTTTGCTTTGAATATAAAGATGTTTCCTGCTTTAACAGGCACATTATTTTATATTCTTCATTAATCACAATCAAAGATCAGACTGGGAGAAAACGAGCTCTGTGCTTTTACACTAATTAACTGTTGCACATATATGTGTGCATGCAATAACAATGAAGGATCAAGGGAATAAAGTGGTTTGTTTTGATTAAGGATGCTAGTGGAACAAAGCAAATAATGTGATAATTAAAGCTGCTTAATCCTAATGCTTTTCTCGAATTTTTTGCAGCTTCATTCCTGTCTGTCTTTCTGCCACATCCACCTTACATTTCTGCTTTTACATTTGTAAATATAGAAAATACACATGGTAAACCTGAGTTCAATTTGGTGAAGCCTCAATTAATGTTTTTCTCATATTTATTGAAGAAATAAATATTTCTAAAAACAATTCTGTCTTCCTCCTGCCAGAGTATTGGCACAGTGACTAAACTTATTTCCCACCATGTTTTAATTCCCCTAGTAACCTTGACAATTTATACAATATGCATATGTCGAAACACTGCCCTTTACTCTTCTGAAAGCAAGATTAGTGATCCTTACACTGATTACTTTTAGCTCTTCTAATTCAATAGTGATGGATTTCAGAGGCATTCAGTATGTCTAAAACAACTATCCTGTATTTACAGATATCATATTATAAAAGGAGTTCTGACCAGTTTTGCTTTTCAAAAGCAAGGATAAAAGAAGAGGCCATTTAAAGTTACCAAGGCAGTCCTTGTGTTCCTGTTCCAAACTGTTAACTTTCATTTGAGTGGGTAAATTGCTTTACATATTTTAATTTCCTTTCAAACATACAGATCTATTTGTTTACCAAAATCATAGAATAATCAAGGTTGGAAAAGACCTGCAAGAGCAAGTTCAGCCTTTGAGAGAATGCCGCTTTGTCAGCCAGCCCACGGCACTCTGGCCCAGCCATTTCTTGAACGCTCCCAGGGATGGTGACTCCAGCACCTCCCCGACCATCCCAATGATCAACCAACTTTCAGTGAAGAAATTCTTCCTGATATCCAACCTGACCCTCCCCTGCTGCAGCTTGAGGCCATTCCCTCTTGTCCTGTCTGCTCCTTCCTAGGAGAGGAACCCAACCTCCACCTTGCTACAATCTTCTTGCAGGTAGAAGGAAGGAGAAATGAAGTCTCCCCTGATCTCAGTGCTCTATCAATTTACACCAGTGAGGCCTGTATTGCTTTTGAAATCAGACCTCTGCTTTTAGTGTTGACATTTAGGTTTAGATATTAAATTCTGGGTACCTTGGTTTGAAGTACCTTATGGCTCTGATGGACTTTCATTTTGTGAGAAATCAGTTCTCACTCTTCTTTCTGCATTCTCTAGTTCATAAATGCATATATCTTTGCTTGTGTTCACTTTCTTTCCCTTTAGGTCTCCTCTGTTTCTCACTCACTATTCAGTTGCTCATTTTCTCTTTTCTCCCCCCTTCTCCTTTGTCTCTTTAGTTCCTTAGCCATTTATTATTCACTTGCTTATTTCAAGGCATTTTACAATGCATGCTAGTCTGCTTGCATTTTCTCAGTGCTGAGTAGTCACATCAAGAAACCTTTTCTCCTTACAACTTAAATTTACCACAATACCTATTTAGTTTTCAAGCACTCAGCCCAGCAGCTTTTGTGGCACTGTTTATACAGTGAAAGAGCTGAGATGTTGAATCCAAGAATTCTGGTCCCTTTACAAGGACATTGCCTGTCATTCAAAGCACTCACATAACACAGCTTATGCTGGTTGCAGAGTTGTAAATTGTAATTTATTGTTCTCTTGTCCCCTCCTGCTTTCTGGGGATGAGACCTTGCTTAGGATCTGGTGAGAGGCTCATTTCTGACACATCACCCAATCTCTCTGGCTTCACATTGAGGCATCCTCCTCAGAAGACAGCCCAAAATTCATGTTAGAGGTGATATATCCAGTCCCAAAGAATACCTGCATAGCAGTTACTGGCTGCTCAGCAAGGAAGAACAAGTCTTGACCTCTCCAGATTAGCCTTCCCCTCCCTGACAAACACAACAGAGTGACAGGCCAGGCTCTCACATGCATTTCAGCACAGAAAGGGAGATTTTAGTGCAACCAGAAAAATTGACACAATGGATTCATTGTAAAGATGCACAGTAAAGCCAACTCCATTTGTATTAATTACTCTGGGTTTTCCTTTGTATTTATTAGGCCACCACTAGGGCAAACTAACAAGCACAGATATTACAGGTGTATTGGGCTATGTGATACACCTGAGCACTGTGAAAAGAAGACAAACCTGTTTTATAGTAAAAAGGACTAATTAAAAATAGAAGCAGCTCCCTCTTTCTACAATATTTATAAATATTCTGCATTGGATAGATAAGACCTAACAATGTCTGTACCATACACCTGTCTGACCTGATTCAAGTAAAGATCTTTCTCTCTCCGTAGTATAAATGTTAGATAGTGCACACATAACCAAAGTCTCTCTGAGGCTGGAAGAGCCAGTCTATGGAACAACCTTTAGCAGTAACCTATTTCACATAGATAATGCAACAAATATTGAATTATTCAGTATTGACATAAGCTTTGAGTTCTTAAATATGTGTTCCCACACGTGTGTCCTGTCTGAGCCAAAATACCACTAGAGAAGACATTCAAATAAAGCATACAATTTTCTAAGCCTACTCAGTCAAAAATGTCACTTTGTGAGCTATATATATTTCCATCTTTTAGAGAAAAGAGAGAAATAACGTTCTGTGTGCATGCATAGAGTTCTTTTTAAACAAGAACAACATAGTCTTATATATTGCATGTCAAAAGGCATTGACCCAAAGACATGGTAGCTGGGGTTATTTAGTGTGATGAACACACTGCATGGTGAGTCTCTGTGCCTCCCATTCCAGATGATTTGCACAGGTGGTCTCTGAGCTGAAATACTTGGGTATCAGATGAAGGGGATGTACTCAGCCAGATATTCTGAGAGCATAAGCTCACTAGCCATTATTTCCAGGTTATTATTAGCTTTGCAACACTTTCATGTAGTAGCAGCCTGCTGCTTCATGACCAGCTGGTTATCATTTTCAAAGGTCTTCCAAATTCTTTCTGGAGTTTCTTTGGACCTCCCTCCGGAAAGATTTCATTTTCTTTGGAGTTAAGGGACATCAAAAGATTAGATTGTGTCATGCTTTTGAAGAGCTAGCTTTATTCATCTCAGAGAAAAAGCAGAATTATCAAGCTACATCTAACAATTTCAGCCTTCTGAAAAATCTTTTTGAAAATGTTAAAGACTAGCCAAGTCTGATCATGACCTTGTTCTATATTTAGTATTAAATGTATTCCGAAGGCATACAGAAATCTGGAGTTTGGATAAGAAGTCCCCAAATGAGAGAGATCAAACTGAAAGGAATTTAATTGTAGGGTAACCAGCAGTCCTGTATAGCAGGCTTTTAATTAAACCAGGAAGAAAAATTATAGTCATTTTAGATGAATAGTAATTTTACTACAACCAAAATTCTAACAGATTAACTGTCCTAACACTTATAAAATAACATCATAATTTCCTTATGAACAGCTTTATACGCAACTGGAGGAAAAGGCTATAACACTGAAATACCTGGCAACCCTGAGATAAAACTGCTTCTCAGGTCCCTCTGCACAGGTCTGCACCACATCATGTTCTTATCCCCATCCTGTGCCCAGACCTGCCCAAAACTGGGGACCTTGAACTTAGTCCAAGCCTCCAGATTTGCTATTTCATTAATAGCTCTGCCTTTCTTACAGTCACCAAACGCATCGTGGGGTGCAAGGCAGGAAGCTCAGCTTGGCAAGGATGAGAGATGGAGGCGCTGTACCCCAAGAGCCCGGCAGGGAAGTGGTCAGGAGCTGCGCCTGGACAGGGCACTTGCCAGACTTACTTGTGCTATAACTGGTGCCTTTTTGCACAAGTGCTCAGAGGAACATTAAAAACTCCTGTCTTTTTAAAAACTCATAGAAGGCCCAAGCTGCATTTTTGGCACTAATGCTTTCTTGTAATTTTTAGTGATTTTTCTCTGTTAGACTTAGCTGTTCTTTGACATCTTTATGTTCATCATCCTATCAAGCAATGCTCTATGTTCCTCATGCATATTTAGGAGATGGTATTTTATACATTTATTTGCACAAAGCACGAACAAAGACAAGACTTCACTCTTTCCAGTGGCTCATATCAGCCTTAAGGAGACAATAAAATTTCCTTGTTTCATTTACTCAGAGAATTTATGCACCTGTCCTTAAAACGTATTAACTACACAACAAAGTGATTTGCAACTAGATAATTTCATAAATTAATAGTGTTTATTTCTTGCATTTATAATATAATATTTACTTGCAATTGGAATAAGAGAAAAAAGAATTGCCATATATTGCCAGCTTTTCAGATCACGAGAAAACTGTACCTTAAATTCCATTATTGGCTATGCACCATAAGCATCTAATGCAGCATTCTCACTTTAAGTGTTCAGGTCTGTAAAAAGATATTTTTGCATTTTGACTTGTATAAAAATGTCTTTGGTGGTTTATATTCCATGAGATTCTCTCAATAGAAAAGGAGAATTATTTGGGTGTCCCTGATTAATGCTAACTGGCAGAATACACACAAATTCCTTGTTTGTTAATGAAAAACTCCACAAACGCTTTCTATTTGAAAATCCTAAGCATACAGATGTTTCAAAAGAAGATTATGTGATCATTTTTAAATAACCACTATTTTACCTCCTCCAGTCTTCTCTGGTTTTAATTATAAAATATACTTCACATTTAAAACTACAGGTCCATCCTCTGTTATTCCAAATGTTCTGTTCCTGTTCTTAAGTCACCTTTTATAGTCTTGATCATAAATAATTTTAACTTCATTTTACCAAAAAGAAAAGAAAAACCTTTTAGCCTAAGGCAGTCTTTATTTCAGAAAAGTTTTGTTTGTTACATAAAGTGAGTTGACTACTAAATGGTTTATCTTATATAAATTCAACTCTGGAAGCATAGAAATACAAACACATACTGATTCCTCTGAATGTCATGAACTCAGCAGGAGAATAAGGTGACAATCTGGCCTCCACACTTGTATTTCATTAGCAACTCTTCAAATAAGTGTTACACATTAGAAACTGAACTAATAGAAAACACTAGTGAAGGGTGACATCCCTCAAATCTCTCTTCAGCACTGTGATTCTGTCCAATATTGTCAATTAAAAACTCCACTCTTCCTGATGGTTGAACAGAGAAATACACCATAAGTCCTGAAGAGTTTAAAGCTCTATAATCTGGGATGATACTCAAACACAACCAAGGAAGACAATTATTTCACCACTTATTTTCCCTAGCACTAATGACTGAACACGAAAAAGCTGTGCTCCAATTAAATGTATGAGAGCCTGGGATTATTGATAATGATACTTTGGCCTGACACTAGCTCCTTTTTTCAGCTGGTATAAGTTAACTTGATGTCACTACCCACTTTTTGGAGGAAGAAAAAAGCAGTCAATGGATTGAAGTTTTCTCAGAACCATCAAATACATTTGCAACTTCTCTTAGTACTGAAATACACATTGTTTGAGGTTATCAAAACATATGAAGAACAATGCTCAAAATTATGTCCAAGTTATTTCTTCTAATGTCTAGATCAAAGACTGAATAGATCAAATCTGTGGCTCAGAAACCCTTCAGAACTCCAGTCAGCTTGGGAGTACTTGGGACAGACAGGAGATGAAGCAGCAGAACATGAGGGAGGCACAAATGTTGCTCCCTGCTGTGAAGGGAATGGCAAAAGATAACCTGCTTTCACATTTGCCTAAGTCCAACTAATAACCTAAATAACTCCATCTCCTGCCTCCCTGGGATCACAAGGCTGGAGATCTGCAACTGGAGTGCAGAACGAGCACACATGGGCAGAGCTGGCTTGCTGCAGCAGGCAGGAGCAGATTCCCACAGAGGAACCAAAGGAGAAATGGAATCAGGGCGTCCCTGCAGCACAGGGAGATGGTCACTCAGTTCAGCATGACCATTTTAATGTAAACTAGAAAGAGGTATGCCATCTTCTACTATAACAACACAGAGTAATGTCACACTGCACGCTCTTATTCTACACAGACACACAGCAAGCAAAAATTATGCTCAGGGTTCTCTCTGGAAAAGCAACAGCAAATATAAATAGGCATTTCAGAGCCCATATCTGACCCAGCAGGGTATGTTAATCTAATCTAGCCATGCTCAGAAGAATCTGATGCATATTCCAAAATACATTTGATGTTTTTCATGAACAAATTAAAAACTCTATTTTAAGTCTTTTAACCATTTAGTGCTTATCAAAAACACTCAACAAAGTCGCTTCAGCATCATTCCATAATAACAAAAGAAAGAGAAACTTTAGTGATCCTCAAACTCTGGGATTTGAAAAGCTGATGGTAGACAATAAGCAATACAAGCAAAAATGCTTGAGAAACAGCTCATACCATCTGATTTAATTGGGTTATAGAATTAAGTCGTGCCAGGAAAGAATTTCAAACTCTGCAGTCATTTTAACAGCCATGGATAGATAGTTTAAAGGCCATCAAAGTGGAAGCTCATGATAAAATGAGTCATAGAACTGAAGCTGCCAGAAAATGTGAAGAGCATACATAATAAGTACCTACTAGGGAAGCTTGGCTATTTGGTATGTACTGTACAATCAATTGTGGAATGCACCTTCGAAAAAGCCATAACAGAATGCATAAATAAGAAAGTAGAATCCTTCAAAAGCTTTTGACTGAGTTACAAAATTGTTACAAAACGGTCTCAGAGCTCAGCTTTATTCTTTCCATTGTAGAGGTGGGATTATCTCAGGGTTCATCCTGCTAAATTGATTTTTTTCTTATGTATCTCAGGATAATGTTTTAATTTGGTGAGCAGGAAAGGGGAAGTGGGGCTAATGGCCAACAAAAATGTAATTTAGATACCTATAAATATTTCAGATGGAGTTGGTTTAAAAACTAGTAACATAAAATATATGGCCGGCCTATATATTGCTGTGTATGATGAAAAAAACAACTTCAAACATTCCCTCACTGAGGAGAAATGCCATAAACTTGCTTCCCTGCTAAGCAATAATGCAATTTAGTGATCATTATCTGTTACCCCAAGATACCTCCTGGGTGCTTGGAGTTGGCCTGAGCAAAGCATAAAAGGTTCAAATTTCTTTGCTTCATATTTAGTCCATGCTCATCCTTTTTTACAAAAGACAAGCTGTGAGTGAAGAATATTTGGTACTGATCAGATGGGGACTGCTGAATTCAGTGACATTCCCCCAGGAGCCCATTCTCTGACTCAGCTCCCAGCAAGGAGGCAGCAGGGACTGGAAACCTTCAGTAGCTGGTGTGTTCTGCACATAAAGCATGCATATACAAGCAATATATAAATAAGAAATAATGGAAAGAATGTGTTCACATGCCATAAGGAATTTTAGCATACTCAAGTTACCTAACATTCTCTTCTTTTATAAAAAAAACCCCGTGTGGAAAGACTACAGGAGACCTTCTTTAGAAGCAAATTTGTGCAAGGTGCCAGAACTTTTAAACCCCTGGCAGAGGGAAGTGCAGGCATGCAGTCCTGCCCTGCTCTACTGCCTTCTGGAGACAGTTCAGCCCAAAGACAAACTTCTTTTTCTTTGACATAGACATTTTCCTTAAATATACCAGAACTACATCTCTCACTCCCAAACAGAAAGAAATCTTGTCCTTAAACAGCATGCCTTTTTGTGGTTTTGTGAGAACACACGGTTAGCTATTTTGAGGTTAAGTCCATGCTGTTAGTAGTTATCTGCAGCACAATATCTATTCTGGGAATGCATTTAAGACTTGAGGATGAGCTAACCTATCCACCAAAAAGGATGAGAAAGAAAGGCCTTGTGCCATAAAACCACCTGTAGCGGGGCTATGCTCACATGAAGCAGATCCTGAGAAAACAGCTGTGTGCCTGTGGGAAGGCAGGGAAGGGAAAGGGAAGAGCAGCAACAGAGTCATTCTCAGCTGTGGCATCATCTAGCTGCCAGGGCAGTACATCAGAGCACAGCCATCCTCAGCCAGGAGATGCTGTGGGAATGACACATGAAGTGTTCAGCACAGGGCCAGTGAGGAAGCTGCATTATTGACCACGGGGTGATGGATGCCGCAGCACACGTGGGAAGAGGGCCGGGCCAAGCTGTGCCACCCAGCACAACCACCATCAGCCACACTCGACCAGGCAAGCCTGGCTTGCAGGGCTCAGAGCACCCTTGCCCTACCAGAGGCTCTGGAGGTGCTGGAGGTCCCTGGAGCTGGAGCCTGTGCAGAGAAGGGTCTGCTGACCACAGCCCCGCTCACGGCACCGCCTGCTGCCCAGAGGGGCACAGGGACAGCGCTGCCCCCAGGGGGGCTTGGCAGGGGGCACGGACACAGAGCCACACCAGCCCCTGCACACAGCTACCAGGCAATGACACCTTGGCACCCACAGCACTCAGCATTTACAGGTGATTTGCAATCACCCCTACAACCACCCTTTCCTGCTCCTATGGAGGTGAGGTCTGTTGGGCGTTTTTCCCAGATTGCCCAAGCACACCTTCAGCTTGGGAATACCAACTGCAGCAAAGCTGAGCAGCTGCTGCTTCAGCAGGCCATGCTGCCTCTTGTGTAGGTGCATCCAAAACCTGACGTGCTCAGAGGGTCTGAAAGAACACTGCACACAGAGCATTGCATGGCTCAAGTCCCAGCACCCTCAGGTTTGGAGGTATCACGTTTAGATTATAAAGGAAATGTTCTCTATTATTCACAAGCATCAGGGAACATCACCCTGTTCTGAACAATGACTTTCCAAATCACTGTGGTTTATTTAATTGAATTTGAACTGTTCATGTAAACAAAGAGGGAGGAAGAAAGCTATTTGAAGAAATCAAAGGAATGAATCAACCACAAGACCACAGAAACTGAGTATTTCCCTTGATGGCTGGGGAGTTCAATACAATTTAGATTATATTCAGTAAGTAAAACTTTGGCTTGTGATATTAATGGGCTCATAATAGCTTCCTTTGGGATATATATTACTTCCACTTCTGTTAAAACTTCCTTTGATAACTTATTCATCACTTTGCCTTTTAAGAGTTACAATGTGTTTCTTGATACATTTAGTATGCAAGTCTGCCTGGAAAAAGGTTTTTGACCTTAGGTAATTTGAACTCTCATGATTTATTGTATCAAAATTAGAGTGGGTAATTTCAATTGTACTGTTCAAAAAGATCATGGAAAAGACAAAAGAAGAAATAAAAAGTCGTCATTGACAGAGACTATAATCTCAGGATAACTCGGGCTTCATGAAAATATTCTAATTTAGGTATAAACAGCATAAAAATAGAATGCATATAAAGAATGCTAATAATGGAAAGATATTGTGGTAATAAAGAAAACTATGCAAACAAGACAACACAGCAATACTCAGCATTTCGGACCATTTTACAATCAGTTATATAAATATTTCTTTTATAGCCAGTAATTCTGACAGTAATTCATGTCAGTAATCATATGGTTTAAAGAATTGCTGTCCCTTCTTGACACATTACTGAGAGAAAATGAGGGTCAGTGAAGAAATCAAGATTGATTATGAAAATAAGCAGCAAGCTTAGATTTGCACACACTGTGTTTTAATATATCAATCTATAAAATGTTTATGATTTTATCTGTGATATGCTCCTTCAAAAATGCCTCCAAGTGCATACACATAAATAAAACAAAAGCTCTCTAAAAAACAGGGAAACAGAGAATAAGGGACATCAAAACAACCTGAATCCCCAGAGCACATGGGTTTCTAGATAAAAGTCACTGTTTTGCACTATATAAAAAAAAGAAATTGATAAAAGCGGATACTCTATGGACAGGCAGGTAAAATTTATTTTATGGGAAAACAAAGGACATCCATTTTTGGACTTCTCTGTAAAAGGACACTTGTAGAGAAGTGAGACATTTATTTCACAGCAACTACCTAGGCATAGCACCTTCCTTATGTGAAATGCAAGATAATCTGTACAGTAGGGAGACTTGGGCTGTTCTCATATGGCAGAAAATGTTGACTTAGAAAAGATTTTATAACAGAACCAGTGAGTCATGATGTAGGTTACCAAGTGTTAGTTTTACTACACATTTCAAAAATAAACCAAAAAAAAAAAAAAAAAAAAAAATCAAAACCGGTGAACAAGTAGAAACACACACACCCCCCACCTCAAAGTAAAACACCACTGTATTACCATCACATCCTTCTGCATGCCAATACTGTCATGTCTTATTCAGACTGCAAGCAATTAGTCATGGAGGGGACACCACCTAAGTGTTAATTTAGGTTTGATGAAATAGCTGAGAGTAGCCTGTTGAAAGCATTTGCAACACCTCCATCCTTATTTGGGGGGGATAGTGCTTGAATTGGGGCCCCTCCAGCTGGCCTCACCCTTGGGGAGGTGGAAGAAATACAACTTTCTGTCTCTAGTGTGGGCTGCCTCCAAAACTACATTAAAATAAGGCTTCCAAACTAATGGAAAACATTATTCTCCCCTGCAAATGGGAATGTATAATTCTAATATTCCTGAAAAGGTCCACCAGTAGGTTAGCAACAAAGGCTAACAATACCTGCTTAGAGTTTTTCAGATAGAGGTTTTACATCATTTGCTACTATCATCATCTTCTCATGTGGATATACCCCCCACCAAAAAAAAAATAAAATTCCTGGTGATGTCACTTTTTTCCATAATCAACTTGAGTGTTAAAGTTCATGGCACTAGAATGTAGCAAATATTGCTACAGGACTGTTGGGACTTCTGCACTCTGAAACTCTCATTGTGTCTGTCATCCAACATGGACATTTTCTGCTTCTCACTCAAAGAGAATATACAGCATCTGGCGCAGGGCAACTGGTAATGGGATTGCCAAAGTTATCTGATTAAATGTGCTATACAGTTTGACATCTATAATAGATTTCCACTCATCTAAAAATTAAATTTCAGAGCCTGGTTTTTCAAAGAATGCAAGGAAAGGGTGGGGGAGGAAAGGTCCCTGTCCCAAGTACTTTATAGAAAACTGTACTTCCAACATCTTTGATATTCTTGGCTCCACCGAAGACTATTTCTATGCATTATAGTCTGTATTTGATTCCGAAGGCAACAGATTTTTTTTTGATCTATATTTTGCAAATCTTTATCCCTACTGCAGTACACAATCCGTGCATTTTAATAGCTCAGCAAATCAATTATCTGTTTTGCTCTACTGAAGCACTAATGCCAACAGTTTAGATACCTTACTGAACACAACCATGGAAGAGAACATTTCTAGCTTTTTGACTCGTTCTGAAAAATATATCCAAAGATAGTCCAGCAAAGATGGTATTTAATTATCAGACATCACTTAATCTGGGACTTGGAGCTGCTTGAAATTACCACTTTGCATAAAACTTACAGGAACATTGTTATAAAACTGAAGTGTGCCTGTCACAGGGCACTTCCTGCACTGCTTACAGGAAAGATTAAGGGTTTTTCATATTACAGAAAACATCAAATGTGCTACAAAGTTTTAAATTCTAGTACTTTATGTCTACATGACTCAAAAGACTTGAATATTGTTCAGTGCAAACTCCTACTATAGCATACCATGACATCCCTATATGTTTATTAGATTAGAGGCTTAGGAAATTCAGATTTTCAGACAGCATTTAGCATGTGAGCATACACGTAACTTAAAATAGTTATATATGTGCAAATGTACACTGAGCAGTGCCCTAAAACTGTTTTGGGCTTTGGGTATTTTTTGTTGAGGCTTTTTTTTTTGTTTGTTTGTTTGTTTGTTTGTTGCGTTTTGGGCTTTGGGTATTTTTGGTTGAGGCTTTTTTTTTGTTTGTTTGTTTGTTGGTTTTCTGAAGTTATTTCTTCTCTGCCTTTGTATTCTTCTGGTTTGATCACTAGACTAAGGTTTATTCTTCTGGTTTGATGACTGATCTGTGCTCAGCCCTTGTTTTATTTAATATCCCCACAAGGATCTCAGATATCTGTTGCAAGGCAGATATTGCACAGATATTAACATGGAGCCAGAACTTTTCTCTCCTGGCTGATGGAATTCACATGATGGGAGAAGATACAGTCCCTCAACCAGTAGAAGACTCAAGCAGTAGAAGACACTGAAAGCGATTTCCACACTATAATAAGAAGATTTGTAATACAGAAAAGAAATTTTTTTCCTCCTTTCCTTTCTGCAATCCAGCAGGGACTCTCCAGACCCTCATTTACATCAGTCTCAAAACTTTGTTGCACCTGTTCCATATCTTTCAAATTTGCTTAACTAGTTGAATGTCTGGTATTCTAGAGAAGATTTGGCTTTACCTCAGCTGAAAGAAGTTCAGCTGATACATCTGTGTTTTTCACAGTTGCAGCTTCAGCTGGCCCCTAGCCAACCTCCAATTAATTAATGCTCCAAGGGCCTTCTGTTCCTCTGGCCTTCTCAGCTGAAGAATTCTTGGCTTGTTGCTGAAATTTTTGTTTTTCCTTAAGTGCATAGGTTTGCACTTTGCATATTATAGCTCATTTGTTGCTTTTCAGGCCTAACAAATCATGTTGTCAATAGATTTCATTTGCACACAATTGTTTTCTTTCCAAAGCTGTGAAAAAAAAAGCCCTGAATGCTTATTTGGTTAGTTTGAGCTATATGTAATTGCAACACCCAGACCATCTCCTGTCACTTCTAAAATGTTTAAAATATCACATTCCACTCCCTAGGGAGAGGCCATCACCCCAAATCAGCTGCTGGAGGGAAAGTTATGTCCAGTCCTCTGTGCCAGACATTCCCACACCCCAACAGCCTTCAGGAGCACGTGGGAGGGAGGAAATGAGTTATTGCTTGGAGTATTCAATGAATACTTCATCCAATAAGAAAATGAATTAATTTTTCAGCACAGACCCAATCTAAGCCATAAAGAAAAAAAAGATTTATGTTCATGCAAAGCACATTAGAACTTAAAAGCATCTATGAGAATAAAATAAGTAGTTGTTTCCATGTAGGAATAGGCTTTCATAGGTACTGGCAGCATTTTGCTTAGAACTGGATTGAGGTTGAACAGAAAGATACTGGCATTCTGCAACACAGTGAAAGGTCCTTACCAAGCATTACTTGTCAGAACAACATTTGTGCAGCTTTTCTAACCAATGAGAGGATTCTGAAAAATTGCTCAAAGGTATGAGACCATTCTGGACCATGTGACCCAGTGTCTCATTTCTGTCTTCCTCAGTTCATCAGGTCTGAATGAAACCTCAGCAACTCTGCAAATCAAGTCTATGATTTATCTCCATTGTTTTATTTCATTACTCCAGTGCATCAGATATCAGTTGTAATGTTGAACTTGAAAGTGAAAAGAGAAAGCAAAAATAATCACTTGGAGAAAGACAAGATCCACATCAGTGGCTTGGTGCTCAGGCAAAGTTTGAAAGCCCTTGAAAATGAGTTCCCCAGCCGCCCTGTGCTGCTGCTTCATGCACAGTACACAGCCAGTGTGTGGTTTGCCTGTTCACAATGCAGCATGGAGGTTAGGTCATCACCCAAGTGGGGCTTCAAAGAATGTCAGTGGGCTGACTTGGCTTTCCAGGTTTTAATATTTACATTCATCCCCTCCCTGTGTACATTTTCCTGGAGTGGTTGTTAATAACATCTCGGGGAAATAGTTTTTCTTTTGGATAATTTATTGTCTGAGGTTGAAATAATTTTCTGCTATGTTTGCTATATAATCAAAACCTGGGACACCTGAAAGACCTCACTAAGTGATATGTTGTCACTGGGAAAAGAAGTCTTTTCTTGGTGAAATCACGATGATTTGACATTTATGATTCTCTCTCTGACTGTTCTTGTTTATGTTCTCTTATTTTCCAGTGATATCAACTATTTGCCTCTTGTCAAGCCTTCTTCCTCTGCAGGTGATACTTTTGCCTTTCTGCTTTTCTGCTCCTGTTGCCCATATTATTATTCCAGCTAACACTATGACAGCTGCTGCTCACTTGATTTTAAAATTCCTTCTAAGACCTCAGTAACATTTTGTTCCTTAAAAAAACCAAACCTAACACATGGATAAAAACAAATCCCAACAAAAAACAAACAAAACAAACAAAGCTACAAAAAACCCCTGAGAAACAGAAAAAAACCGAAAGAAAGAAAGCTTATGTCCCATGTTAATCTCAATTAAGAATTTAATCAATATCTAGAAAGGTTTCAAAATGCTACACTAATTAAATAGTAAAAGAGGGCTGAAAAGTGTGGCTGATCTCATGCCCACTGAAGCCATGACAGGCACAATTGTTGTCCTCAGTAGACATCAGATCAAGCCTTACTTGAGTGTCAATGTTCCAGCAGCTCTGCAGCTTAAAATTTAATACATTTCAAGTGAAGCCACTGACTTCACTATCCTTTCATGGCATAAAACTTTGCTGGCATTTCAAGGCTGGTCACAAAATCTTAAGGACTGAGAAACCAAACACATTTTATAACATAATATCTGTGTTCTGCAGCCAACATGGAATAGCTGTTGGCACACTGAAGGACCTGGGTGCTATTCATTATTGAATGCTACACCGAAGTCCTTTGTTTCTCCTTCTATTAAACCATATATATAAGATGTCTGTTTAAAGTTTCTGTTCACTGTCAGAATTACAGTTTTAAATTAAACAAAATATAAAACATAGTTGGATTTCTAGTTCAGTAATTGTAACATTTATTTGAAATTTGAAAGAAAGCTGATAATTTATGTTTGCTAATCAAAACTCTTGAACCTACTTGTTCCTCTTTACACATTCCAATTCTATTGCTGTTGTTGACTTTTTCAAAATCCATTTTATAACTGACAAATCTGAATGAGAAAAACCTACATTTTGTTCTGCAGTTTTCTTTGTTCCAAAACACCTTTTAACCCTGGTCTTCCAATCGGAGAAGCTCAAAATCGACCATTAATTAATTATCTACTGAGATTTTATTCTTGGTTGTAAGAAAGCCATCATCATTCTGAAGATTAGATTGAGCCAGTTTCTTCAGTAATAAGTTATAACTTAATGCCATCTGAACTCTAAAAGATTAATTCTTAATTAAAGTTTTCACACTTCCACGGTGCAATTGGTTTTACTAAAAGCTACTACAAATAGCATTCATGAAAAAGTCCTAGCAATTTGTCCTTAATATAAGGTTATAAAATGCTCAGGTTTGCCTTATTTTCCTGCTAACCAGCCATTCAGAATTTATTCAGGAGAATATGCAATTCAGTCACATAAAGACAAAAGCCATCTGAGAAAAGTGAAGATGAAAAATCAGCCTCAATGTTTTTCCTGAATGGAATAAGCATTAAAGCCTAAAGAGTTATTATCATACAATAAAAATTCCTTTCTTTTACTTTAATTCCTTGCTATGCTGCTCTAAAAAAAATGCTGCTGAACCACAGATGCCTTAAGCAATGTGAATTTCAGTATGCTTGTAATCGTTTATCAAAGCACAGCTTTACCCTCAGCATTGAGCCAAAGGTCCTCCCTTTTACTGCCAGACCTGTAACTCTTTAAGCATTAAGCACAGCCACAACACCTGCTCTTCTTTTTATAATTATCTGCTCTTAATGGAAAACATTAATGACATTCATTTACATGTGTAAAACACTATTGTATTCATATGAAATCTAACAATAGCAGTATATTCACATTTTCACAGACTTCCTTACACGAAGAATCACCTACACTGGCTGAGATTTCTTTTTGCTCAAAACGTCAATGTGAAGATTTTTTTTTGAGAATTTTAAAATGCTTATTCTCCTGACCAAATTAATTGTTTTATTTTACAAAAATGGTGTCAAATTTAATGTCAAATGTTGTTGCAAAGGTTAATTTATCACATCTAGTAAGGAGGCAAAAGTAATCACAAGATCATGATTTCAAAATTATCTGCTAGATAACAATTTTTAAATTACTGTCTTGTGAATAATGCAGGTGATGAGGTGGTAAGAAATTGTTATATGCAAAAATATTGAAGCATTTTCTCTGTATGAGTTGTATTGACTCTTGGTTTGTGAGTGCAAAGTAATTAATGTAGAATGTTCAATCTACCTGATAAATAAGTGTTCCTCTGTAAATTCCTTTGAGAGTGGCCAGCAGAATAGCACAAAGCTGAGCACCAATTTTATCATAGGAAGGCCACTTCCCCAGGAAAGGGTAAATTTGTCAGAAATCATTTCAGAGAGGCAGCTGGCCTGAACATAGTCCCTGAGAGATGGGCGCAGAAGTGACAGCTGTAGGCTGAGATGATTATGGTAGGCTTAAGAAAATGTCAAATATTAGTTTTGCCTTTGCTGAGTTATAACATAGGGTCAGACACGTGGATGGGAAAGACCATTTCTGAAATTATGTGGTACATTAGAAAAGCTGACTGGTCAATATGTTAATCTTCACTAAATCCATTGATTTCAGAGAATTGATTGATCGGTAATGGGAACTCTTAGCGATTAATCACTGCTAGCACAATAAGGTTCTTGGTCTTGAAGTGAAGTTTTAATTGAAGTAATATTGAATATTTTAATTACATGGATGAGCTTGAGGATGTGCTCAGAAACACCGACAAGAAGCAGCACAGCACAAACCATGGGCACATCCAACAGCAAAACCCACCATGATAGGAGAGACCGTGGGGTGAGGGGAAAGGAGCAGCCAGCCCACTCTTGTGGAGCCAGGGGTGGCAGAGTCCATAAAGCTCCCACCCTACACTGGTGCACAAACAGATGGGGAACACTTTCCCCTTTCCACCAAACATGTTTTACCAAGAGGAACTGGGCTGGGAGCTTTTTCTTCCCCCGTGCCCCTTACCAGGAGGGATGGGGATGGCTCCTTCTCACCCACTCCATGAACTCTTGGACAGGACACCAGAGTGTACAGCTTCCCCCTCTCTTTCATTTTTGATATTAGAACTAAATATACCTTTGTTTTCCCGCAAAGTGTGGTGAATAACATATACAGTTGTCCCCAAATGAACTCCACCCCCACACCTCCATCCCCCTCCCATTCTAGCATCTTGGCTTTATCGCATTTCCTTCTAATACTGCTTGCTTTGTTTTAGTAGCTTATGACAGTGGTAAAATAGACTAACACACTTGGTTCTCATAATGTTCTAAATAAAAATATTCAAATCATCTGGAGGCTCATGTGTTTTAAAAATAACTGTTAATCAACTCAATCTCAATAAGATCAGATTGTGTAAGTCAGAAAAACCCCAGAAAGCCCCCCCCCCCCCCCCCCCCAGGTTGTCTAGAGAACAAAATGAATTGCAGATAACCTCTTTTGGCTTATGCTGGATACAGCTCAGAATTTCATGCTTTTTATCTTGCAAGCTGAGTTACTCAATAGCCCAGATCTTTCCACCCAACATTGCTCCTCCAAGGCTCCCCAGATTAACCCCAGGTATCTGCCAGTTGTCAGGACAACAATTATTGACTTGAAGTGCAAGAGCCTTTCTCAGAGCTTGAATTTTCCATCAATCAACACAAGTAAGAGGCAGGCACATGTATATGACATTTTCAAAATGCATCCCCTTGAGAACTTACTGTTCTTTCACATTTTAATTGCATTTTCAATGATCTAATTGGTTTTGGTCCTTCTGTGTACAGGCAGCTCGTTGAAATGCTTTTATGAATAGCAACATATAATTTCTTCACCATTTCATGTTGTGGACTTTTTTTGGTAATAGATAATAGGACCAAATGAGACTTTCAAATTTCCATACCTCAAGATAAAAAAAGAAATTCTCAAATCTTCCTCTAAAATTCCTAAATAATTTCACATGTTGCTACTTTCAATTTGTTTACCTATAAATTCTTGTTGATTCTGTCAGTGAGGAGTGCCTAAGAAAATTACCATCAGAAAGTAACTGATTTTCTTTATAATTCTGAAAGACTATAAAATGAGTCAATAATGTGTAAGCAGTTTCTGTTCTCGCATGTTAATACCCAACTTTATGCTTCTTCATGAGAATATAAAACACACATTAAAGACAGAAACAAAGTACCAGTGAATATTGTCAGGAATCTCTCAGCCATTCTGCAGTTTTCTATGAGCTTCTTCTTTCAGTTTGGTTCCTCTGAGCCCTTTTTTGTTTTCTCTAAAGGGTCTTTTTAATACAATTTTTTTTTTTGCAAGTAGAATACAAAAAAGTCCTTATCTTCATAGCACACCTATTTTAGTCTCTTTGATGCATGGTAATCCAATATGCATGTAACCTGGGGCTACTTTCAAAAAAGATCTGCAAATGATAAGAGCCATGTAATTCAGCATGACAGAATTTTAAAAAGACATTTGCAAGGCTATTTACGAGAAGAACAGAAACTAACCTTTCATCTTGGTCTTGTTAGTATGGATCAAGATGGTTAGATGTAGATTGAGTAATTCTATATTTGTCAATCAACAGCTCCACCGGAGCTGCTTTTAAATTTTCATAGTCCCGTTTGTGAGCACTTAAAAGAAAAGCTGTAATAGCTCATGCCATAAATCCAGTAACTATATTTCTAGGCACAGGCATGTACATGTGTACATAATGTATAGCTACTAAAAGTTCCCTCAGAGCAAGGCACATCAGGAAGTTTGTCAATGAAAACAACAGCGTTGCTTTTATAGAAGAGAAACTACTCCAAAGAGTATCCAGGGAATTAGAGTCAACAAGAAACGCATCAAATGAGTATCCCTCCCCACATTCCTTCCTTCTTGGCTACGTGCAGACTGCTTTGCCACTGCATGAACCAGAGCTTCAGTGTTACACTGACCTCAGCCAAAGAGCCAAACAGCTGCTGTTCAAGCACTTGGAGAGAAGCAGTTCTCTCACAAAATAAGTGAGGAAACAATTAAGTAACATCTACAGAGACTGAAATCTTTACAAAGAGGCAAGCTGATGGGAACTGCAGGACTTATCTCGCCTGAGGAGAATGTTCAGGGGGTTTCAAAATCTGTAACTGATTTCTAAAAGATGGGTCATATTTTGGATCACATCCCAACACGTGGGATCTGATATCACAGAATCTGCCAGGTTGGAGAAGGCCTCTGAAATCATCAAGTATAAAGTTTGACCAGACACCACCACATCACCTAGACCATGGCACGAGGGCCATGTCCAGTCTTTTCTTAAATACCTCCAGAGATGATGACTCCACTTATTTCTAATAAAAAAAATACAGGAAGTTTCAAAATAGGATTTCTGACAAGTTCAAGAAGGAATCTTTTCCTCCCTGCACTGGCAGCAGTGTAAAATCAGCTAGAGGACTGTTTGGTTGTTCACACCAAGCACAAAGCATCCCTCACAAATATGAGTCAAGGCGTTTTAAGCAATAAACAGAGTGGGCTAAAAAGCAACTAAAATTTTGAAAGAAGGAAATTCTGAAAGAGATCTCTTAAGGTTACCTTGATGTTTTCACTGCTCCTACAGGAACACAAGCTTGTACTGCTCACAGTAGCAGTAAGTGGGACACTGCCTGTTCATCGCCTACAGTTCACGTACTTCAGTAGCACATAACAAACGAGATCTGTTCTGATGCTATAAAAACAATGAGTACCAAGGTCATCTCCCAATGCAGACTTCCCCTTCAACACTCATGTTTCTTCTCTTGGCTGAGGAGGAGTAAGAAGAAATGCAGCATAGCATTTTCTGTACAAGTGATAGGGTATCTGGAGAAACAGCAGCATCAAACCAAGTCAGGAGCAGGAGACAAACTGGATTCAAAGGAAGCTGTCAGGTACACCTATGCCCAGCACAGGAGATAGGGGTCAACCAGGCACGGTACAACTATCAGAACTGCAAACTGCATTCATATCTGTTCATGCTTGCAAAGCATCCTGTGCGGGCAAGGCAGGGACCTTGGATATCCTGGCAGGGAGAATGGCCAGCCTCGCACTTCCTACTTGTTTCTCACCAAGACAACTCACTAGTACATCCTTACATCTTGACACTCCTAATCCTCAATTGGCTGGCACTATTCATGCAGGCTTAAACAAGAAAACTTATTTCTGGGCTGCAATTCTTAAAACTGCTACAGCTGGGGTAATGCAAAATTTCTTTCTTGCCAGCACAGTAAAATCACTCTTTATTCACTTGGATCAATGACTAAAAGATCAAGACTGACATTGCCAGCAGTGATTGCCACTTGGGCATGGTGTATTTTTAGTGTACAACACTGGTCAGCAAAGTAACATCAAAACTTTTTGCCCTATTTCTTACCTATAGGTGTAAGCTTTGAATGGGAGATGAGAGACAGGTCTGTGTTCAGACTGATTCTCAAGCAAAGAAATGAGAAAGGAATTTGTGGAAGGCAGTGGTGTTTGAAGGACTCTGGATAGGACATAACTCAGAAGAGTTATGCTGTTGGCAGAGGTGTTTCTATCCAGCTGGTTCTTCCTCCTCTGGACCCTTCCTTTCCCACATTTTTTTCTGTCATGGACATCCTCCCTTAACTATCCCCCATTCCTGGACATTCCCATGACTAGTCTAAACCAACTTTCTTCTGTTCAAATATGACAATCTGATCTTCAGGTGTGAGCTACAAATGATAACCCTTGGCTCTCCTTGCAAAGGACCCCACACTCACCCATTGTGGCAGTGCATTGCTAGACAGAGGAGAGAAGGAAAGGAGCAGGACTGACTGCCCTGGGTAGGAGCAGGAGATGGACCAGGCTGGAGCTCCAGCTGCAGGAACAGCAGTGGGAGAGAGACTCACCTGACTGCCCGGATTCCTTTGGCAAGGCACAGGTGCCCTCCTGAGAGTTTTGCAAGGCCTGGGCAGAGCTCAGCCCTGCCAGGGCTCAGCCAGCCTGCTCAGCAGCAGGAACAGCCCTGGATGCTGCAGGTGCTCCTGGCTTTGGGGAAGGGATGAACAGAGGACATATCCAGACAAGCTGTGCTTGGGTGAGCTTTCAGCAAAGCAACAGCTGCTAGGGAAGGAGCTTGGTAATGTGGTGTTTTAGAGGCAAGGACAGGCAGCTCAGCCACCCCCTCAGCTCCTCCTGTGCTGAATCATCCAGCCCTGTGCCTTTAGCGGCTCTTCTTCTGCAGAGTCTATGTTTTACAAGCAAAAGTTTGAGTTTTAGATGGATGGAAGAGGTGAGAAATCTTGCCACAGATGCCTAGCCAGAGGGAAGCAGAGGGCAAAGGACATGTCCCAGGATTGTAATTTTTCCTTTAGGAGCTAGAGGAAATGAAAGAATAGCATCTCTATCAGATACAAGTGTTTACAGTCTTGAACAGGGGATTAAATGACAAAACCATCAAAGTGCAGAAGCATCAGCAAACCCTCTATCTCCCTTGGCTCCAGAAGGCAGCTGGTTCAAACCTTCAACCACCAGTTATCCTAGATTTTCTCCAAAGACACTGCATTTAAAACTGCTGTGTCTTCATGCTTTTATGTTCAAACTCTGATTACAGAAAATTCCTTGTTCATTAAATATGTGCCAGGAAGAACCCATCTTGTATTTCAGATTCAAGCTTGATACAGAGAGATTTTTAGGGTGGAGGAAAATTTAAAAAATCCACAAAAATCACCAACAAAAAAACTTTTGAAAGTTTTTCCCTAATACAAAACTTTGCTATTTCTGTCTAAACCACATAAATGGTTTGTAGAGCAGAATTACTTTCTGAAGCTTAATGATGTAGCAAAAATCCAAGTGCTTTCTGATATTATCCTACAACAGTAGCAATAGACAAGATTGTGTAATAGCTGTCAAATGTTTTCTTTCTTCTCTTCTATTATGTACAGTTTCCCTACCAGAATAAAGAAAACATGCTTGACATCTTTCTTGCACCAGAAACAGCACTACTATTGATAAGAGATGCCTATCTGTAGCCTCACTTGAGAGAGCATGTCTTTGTGTAAGGGAGAAAACTTTTATCCTGATGATAGTTTATAGATGTTTCAAAGTAAGTGAATTTCAGAATGTTGGAGCTGTCAGAAATAATGTATTTCTGTAAGTTTTATAATCAGAAACAAAAATCTTTTTTTCTTATCCTTCTGGACATGCAAAGCAAAGGCTTGGTCATAGCTATGTACTTGATTCAAACATTTAAACACTTAAGTGCTTGTTTAGCCGCAACCTGAAAGAGTGGTTTCAACTTGATGCTGAGAAAAAGGGTTTTTTGTACAAACTTTTGTAATAGAAAGTGCTGCCAGAGTTAAAAAAGAAAAGAATAACAAAAAAAACCAAAAACCAAAAAACCCCAACACCAACAACCAAAACCCCAAAACCCATAGCAGCAGTTGTACAGAATTTGATGTTAACTGCAGTTTAGAGATTTACTTGGAGAGATAATATGAGGCCTGAGTGGTCCTAGGCACACACTCCACCCTGTGCAATAAACAATAATGAGCCCTTCAGTTGTGCAGCTTCCATTTAATTTTTTCACTATTTTAATAATCAGGGACATTTGTGGAGAAATTGCAATAAAAACCAGGGAACATAAAAATTTTGGGATACCTTTAGGTTATGCCTAAGTACATACAGGGAGATACACTAAAACTTTAATTAAAATAGTATTAATTACTGAAGGAATAGCTGAATTACTGGGCAATAATGAACACGAAGTAACTGTTTTCAGATGGTCTAACTAGGGCAAATGACTCCCTAGAGAACTATATTGTAGTCACAAAATCAGAACATTAGGGATGTTAACACATGGAAAAGGACAAATGAAGGTCTAGTTAACATTGAAACAGCTCATTTTCAGAACAGCACAGAACAGACTTTTAGGCAAACCTCATTGCTTAGTACCTTTATGAAGGTTAAGTAAAAGAGGAAGCCATTCACACCCGTCCTCTTTATATAACTTTAAGTGAAAGGATATTTTAAAAATAACCCAGTGCAGACAGGGTGAACACCTGAGCAGCATCTCTGCTCCATCCTATCTATTTTCCTGCCAGTGCATGCAGCTGTGTCACTGCTGTTGATTATGGGAGGAATCTGATCTTTGTCCCACTATATTATCAAAATGCATACTTGACAGAAGGAGAAAATTCCCAAGACCAGAATGGATGTCTTAGGACTAGTGTAGCTCTATCAGAGAAGTGCAGCCGTAATATAAATAATCTTTTCTGCCCTGATTCCTAGAGCAATGAAACTCATGTGAGTGCACTGCCTGTTTCACTGTTTTCACCTTAATAATGGAGAAATTCTGCTGTTTAATTTTATCCAATTGACACAGGGTAGGGGACAGAAAAATTCTCAGAGATAATTAAGTTCCTGAAGGTTTCAGGGAAAAAAAAAAAGTGCCTGAAAGAGAAAGAAAACTCTAATTAGTGTTCCCACAGATGGGAAAGCAGGTAGGCTCATCTCCGGCTTGCAGCTAGTGACTGACTAATCTACACCCTGGAAATGGCAAACCATCCAGCACACAGATAGCTCCAGACAAGCACTGGAGAAAGCAACGTTATTCACAGAAGCTGAAGAATAAAGGACACACATGGGTAGGAAAATGGCTTAATTACTATGTGTGAAAAACCTTGAGTTAAAGCCACACCCCTCATTAGTGACATTCTGTGGAATAAGTAATTAAGCATCCAGTTCCCAGACTGTGAAACTCCCAAGGATATCTACACTTTCATATAAAATGCACTGTAGACATACAGCAGCTAAGCTCCCCTTTGCAGTGATAAGCCTCCATTTACACAGCTCTTCCAACACTACATCTACAGCTCATAAAACTTCTTCAGGCCAAAACAGCTTCTTCTAGTGTTGCTAAAATACCTCTGCTGGTCCTGAATTAGTATTCTAAAAACTAAATTTGATTTACTCCCCACAATGTGCATCTTTTTTTTCCTTCCATCTTAACAGGTTTCCAGCTCCTCCCCACCCCACAGTTTGATTCCTTTGATACCTTTCAGATCACCACACATTTTAACTTCGCAAACTCCATTGCCCTACAGTGCAATTTCTGTACGCTGTCTGCATTAAAATCTAGCAGGTACATCCTCCTTTTGACTTGCTGCTTAGCACTGACAACAGAACAGCAACAAATCTTCCTGCCCTCAGATCAAGCCCAGCATGACTGGAACCATCTAAGCCTTACAGTTATTCACAAAATCATGTCCTGAGCTGCTGCATATTAGCTGCAAAGCCTGAGAAGAACCTGAATGGGCAGGAGTGAATTGCAAAGTTTACCTCAGAATAATATAGACCTTTTTTGAACACAAAATGTTGCAGATACATCCCTGACAAAACTTGCTCCTTGTCAGTCCACTGTGTTCCAAAAAACAAACAAAACAAACAAACACAAAAAGCCCCCCAACAAAGCAAAACAAACAACCCCCAAAAAACCAGGACAAAACAAAAATGCCTTACAAACTTCCCTCATAGTAATAATTCAGCTCAAATTATCCTGGACACACTCGCTGTGTATTTTTCCCCAAGAGTTAAAGTTTTCCAAAATAGGTACTCTCTGTATGTGCTCTAAAGTATCCATCTTTTCAATTGGATTTGAAAGTTTTTAGCCATAAAAGTATGTTTTTGAAAGAGAAGTGGTTAAATAGCACATTTGCAAAGACTTACATGGTCTCTTGTAGCTTCATGTCTATTGTGAAGTTTTTTCCATAAGTTTTATGGATAATGGGAAACATTTCAGAGAAGCCAAATACTTTGAGTCTCTATTTTTCAAAGAAATCCCAACAGCAACAAAAAAGCCAAGAAAGAAGGATCGTTCCTCTTGTCCACAAAACTAAGCTGAACAGGTTTGAAGCTGAGAAGCCTCCTTGGCTCTTTTTTGTGGCTGTGCTCTTGGTAGAGACATGAGAAAGTCCAATGCAGTATCAGGGAACTCCACTGGTATGGTAGCAAAGAAACAGCTTCCAAACCATTGCAGCTGTCAGTTGCAGAGGTATCTCTCCATGTGTATGGGAGCAAACACCTCGGTGCTCTGCTGACCTGTTCCAAGGACAATGGAGGTGTGTGCATTCTTGGGAATACCAGACTCTACACTCAAACTTCCCTTTATTTTCTGTTGAAAAGTTTTGTAGGGAGGTCTATGTTTGGTTCTTGGCTGGTTTATGATTTGAATTTATTTCCCTCGAAAGGATACTTTTTTCTCTGTTTTCCTCAGTCAGAGCATTCACAGCAGAAGTTGCCATCACATGGCAGCCATTCATGTTTGTACAATTATTTCTACACTATTAAAACAGAGGCAGATAAAATTGGGAATTTCAAGGCATCATGGTCTCACGATGCTTTCACCTGTATTTCACCTGCTTATTTCCTGTATCCCTGACTGCCCTGCATAGAGCAAAAAACCAATAGCACTCTCACAGGGAAGTGCAGATCTTGTTTCTCCAGAGTATCAGAAAAGAAAGAAACCTTAATGGTACCTTAATTCCAAGTGTTTTGGCAATATCAAGTTTTGCAGGTGTATTTAGCTACCGTGGCCTGGGTGGGACATACTATTGTTGGGGTATGTATGAATTGAAGTGACATAAAATACAAGGCAGACTATGTTACTGTTAAGAATATGCAATTTATAAGCAGCATTCTCTGATAACAGGTAGCTTTCAGAGGCACTAAATGCTATAATGTGTAGCACCAGGCTATTTGCAGAATGACACCGCTTAACCTAGAGAGAATAAACACAATTTACAGCCTAATATTTTACAGGCAAACTAGGGCTGCTCAGTGAGACACTATTTCCTAAAAAATAAAGTGCTCATTTGAGGTTACATATGTGCAGTTCTAAGTGTGTGTATATACATAGCACAAATGTGACTAGGGAGTGCATGTGCATGGAGTCATGAAGACAACCACGTTTTGAAGCTAGATTTATTTTAATACAAGATTGCAATAATAGAAGTGAGGCCTAAGTAGGCTGATGACAGGAGCTTCTCAGGTGACAAAGTCACAATATTTCTTGTTCTCTCTACCAAAAAAAGCCATGGAGCATATCAGCTGTTTTGAAGAAAACTGCTCAAGTCAGGACACAGTGGGAATTTGGAGACAGTCTGTAACAAGCACTGTCTTGTCTTGTCATTTATGTATTTCTTCTGCTCCAAGTGTAGGACCATTTTGCACTGGAAATATATTAGCACAAAACTAAGGTAAACTTATAAAAGGAATGGTCTAACACTTTCTATTGCAGAACAGCCAGAGACAAGTAGCAAAGTATTAATTCAATAAAGAGTAATATTAGAGACAGAGAAAACAGCTAGAGGAATAGATTGGAGAATACTTTGTAAAATGTGCTGTCAGAAGAGGTTGCAGACAGTTTCTTTGAAGCTAATGCACTCAAGTTTCCTGAGGCTGGTGCAGCCTTAGGCTGGAGCATCATGTGAAGGAGACATTTCTGTCTAAAGCTGCTGGAGACAGACAAGTCTGGCAATTGAGACTGCGCGGGCCTGACAGCCAGCGGCACCTCCCCGTGACAGCACGGGACTGATGCTGAAGTACCAGCAATGCTGCAGCACTTCTGACAGCAAGAAAACAGCACACTAGACAAGAAATTGGAGACAGGATATTTTCCAGTCAAACAAGATGTCTCTTCATGGAAAACATCAAATCTACCTTGCTAGCAAATTCCATATTCCTTTGATTGCTGATATTTTAGACCTCCTCCTTTCAGAGGTACAGTAAAATTTAGAGAAACTAGAATGAGACTTCAGCATTCCTCATGCTTCTCAACAAGACAGCATACTCTGATTTCTCCCTCAACAGGGAACTTGAAATACAAATCTGAATAATGTTTGTCAAAATTTTCTAGTATTCAGCATATTTAGTGTTGTCAGAGTTATCTTTCACACTTGCTTTATTCATAGAGGCTTGGAATAGATTTAGATAGCTTTGTACAATCATATCATAATCCACTCCTTTTACCCTCATTTCCTGCACAGCTCTGTATCAATGACTACATCTGACATTCTCGACTAGTTCAGAAAGAAAGAAAGCTCCCATCCACACAGGATGATAATTCACCACAAACAAAAGAAAGGATTAGATCTAGTGATCAGCTTTTTTCTTGTCCTGGAAGCAGAGGAGGAGAAAAATGGAAGGGACTGAGGCCACTTTACAGGAGGAATGATTAGTAACTGAAGTTAACCAAGGCTTGGCTCTAAAACAAAAGATTTCTACATAACCATAGGTTTATAAAACAGGTAATAGAGCACAGTTTACTTACAACAGCAAAATTCAATCAAATAACCAGTGTTGTACCAAGATTCTCAAAAACATCAAACTAACCCAGAAATCTAACAATTTTCAGAAATTTCCAATACTTCTGAAGAATAGCACAAATGATAAATTTGAAGAAAACCAATCCCAAACACTAAAATCAATAGGAATTTTAAAAATTAGCACTTGTGCACTCTGCTCTGCTGCTTCCAAGTTTCAGAACTTGAAACCGAGTTCTGCTTTTTGAGGATCATTTCACTTGGATCAGAAATTACCTTGTGCTGGAACTATTAAACAACTTTGCTTTTATTAACATGAGAATTTCACATGGATTTACATCCAAATCTGAATAAACATCATCTCCTCATGATTAAGAGGTATGTAGAAGTATTGCTCTATGACAACAAAATTCCCAAAATCATCCAACCTTTCATTTCAATCTCTCTCAAGTACCCTAAATCATTCATTTTATTAAAAAAAAAGAAAACCAGCATGCAAAATAGGATTTCTTGAAATCATAATTATATTTCTGAGAGTTGTTGATGTGTTATCTGAGAGAAACAAATACGATTTTGAGCTAATATATTAAAATGGAGATGAAGGAAAGTCAGAAAATGGAATTGTGTTAATAAAAACAACTGCACCAAAAATAATTTGATATTATCTTATAACTTCATACTTTAAGACTCTTTTACAGAAAACCTTGAAAAATAAGCACTGGAAATGCAATTCTAAGCCAACTCTTACTGCTTGCCATTAGCACACTTTTGCTGTCAGGAAAACCCAATAGAGTGGGATTTCCAGAAAATACAAATTGTTTACCTTTTTGAGGAACCAGTTAAAAAACCAGAACTATGAAAACAGATTTTTAACCCAGCTGTTACAAAGAAAGAGAAATTGAACACTAGTTTGCTCCCAAAGCACAGGAAGTGAAGCACCTTTGGCATTGCAGAGTTTGCAGTGCTGGGAACCAAACCAGGTCAGTGCAGTGGTTTTATTTATCTCCAGGTACAACTGCAAACAGGCACTGCCTGCACCTGCCTTCAGTCATGCTTAGAAATGGACCTGGCCTTAAACAGCTCATCTTTGGGAAGAAATATTGATTTATTTAAATTACTGCCATAGCACATACATGCTGTACACTTAAAGGAAGCAAGCCTCATTTCTAGCATCCTCAAGGATTCAAAAAAGAACTGCAAGTCTCCAGGGAAGTCTGCCTCTGGTGGTGGCTGTGAGGGAAGTATATAAAAGGAAGCTTAAAGGAAAGTACTGTGCGTATGACAAATAAAAAAAAAATTAAATAAGGCTGTAATTTGTCAGTAGCTTCTAGAATTTACTTGAATGAAACAAACACTATCAGTTGATTATCACATTCACAATGTCTTTGGCTTAATAAAATCAAAACGAACAACAGATATCAGAGATTTCTTTTCAAGGATGTGCTTCTCCTTTCTCTAAACTAAACCCTAAAATACGCTGTATTATCCTTCAATCTTGCACATGCATTTGCAAACTGCATTCACTGACCATGCACACAACACCATACACAGTATTTTTCATTGTATTGTTAAGGCTTTTGCTTAAGCATTTAGATATTATCATGTCCATTGTTACAGGTTTGCCACACATTAGCATATCAATATTTCTGAAAACACACCACTATTGAAGTAATCTATAAACTTACTTGATGAAAAAATGTCTTTTTTTTAAATCCAGATTTCAAACTCCAAATCAAACACATGGTGAACAAGACCTGCTGCTATTACTTCACTGACAGGAGCATGTGACCTCAAATGGTTTATGGTAAGCCAAGTAATAAATAATTAATATATCCACATTACAAAAAAAAAAAAACAAAAAAACAAAAAAACACAAACCAAACTGAGGCACAAACAAAACCCCTGAACAAATAAGAGAACAAAAAAAACCCCAAAAAAACAAAAAACCACCAAAAAACAACAAAAAAAAACACCAACCAACCAACCAAACAAACAAAAAACACCTCAGAAAACCCTGAAGAAACAAAACCTACTTGAAGAGAAAATTCTGAGAAGACCACAACTAAGGTATGCAGCAAGTAAGGGAGGGTAAAGTAGTTTTGAAGCAAACACACTTTTTGAGGATAAATTAGAGAAGACATGAGGATGAAACAGGCATTAGGTACCACAAATTTATGGTGATGAGGTCCCCAATATTAAAATATGTTCTCTTTGTATCACTCTAAGTAGTTTTGAAAGCAAAGAGCTTGCAATGGATGCAATAAATTGCAGTGCACAGACACTGGATTTTAATTAGAATTACCTTGTATAGGTCAGAACTCTTTATTTAATGATCAAATAGTTCAATTTGATATCATTGTGCTGTTTACCAACTCAAAACCACTGAGGTGTGATCATGCAAAGCTGTTTGCAGTGTTATTTACTAGCATTTTTTATTTTCTACTTCTCCCTGTAGCAAATTCTTAGCTTAAAACTGGCTGGGGAGTATGAGCAGATATTTGAACTCGAGCCAGGGGGATTCAGGTCTCCACAGTCATTGAAGTGATCCTTACTGAGTAACATTTTATATTTTGCTAAATAGTATTCTAGAGAAAACAAAACTTACCTAAACGACTGAACTGATCTGGTTTCCTACATTTTTAAAAGTCTTCTTATAGTCAATGATGATTTTAGACATAGAGTTCATTCCAATTTGTCAATTTTTTTGTAACCCATTTACACTTTTTTGCTTCCCTGTGACACAGGATTGGCTCCACCCCTGGAACACTGGCCTCTGTAACACCGTGCCTTAGGAGAGGTTTGCCACAAAGTGTGGCCCAGTGTGAATCAGGAGACCTTAACATCAGAACACACTTTTCATTAGTTCCATGAAGTACTAGAAAGAGAAAAGATCACTGATTTCTGTCTTTAAGAAGAAATCAACTTATTAAGTGCTAAGACAAGTGTGATTTGAAAACACGGGAGGGTATTCTGGTCTTTTAACTGTAATTTATTGGCATTTCTTCAGAGTTGTTGTCTGTACTTTTATCCTTCAGATAACAGGAACAATCATACAAGAACACTACCTTTATGTAAAAATTGCATAAGTAAAACACACAAAATACTCCAGAAAGGGTCTTCCACCTAAGCAAGGGGAGTTTCAAGAAGCAACAAAAATATTTACAGACTGATTTTCTAGAGTTACACAGCTTAATTTCTATGCAGCCTTTATAAGGATAAATATATTGAACACAGCTTTTCTTTTCAGAGACAAGATTTATCGCCTCCATTCTAATTTGAACCTCGACTTTTAGAATCAATCCCTATTTGCCATGTTCTTCAACGAACACAGCTTGCTAAGTAACTTCAAAGGGAATCTGGGAATCAGCCTCACAAAAACTAGTTGCTTTAATTCCACGTCTATAGAACTGTACGAGTATTTAAGACAGGAAGAGTTTGACCCAGCATATCTTTTTAATCAGTCTGATAGGAGCTGTGCAACCTATCCAGAAGGATAGCTAACTAAGCTGTAAATATTCAAAGGATCTCTCTAAAAATATTCAACAGGTCTTTGACAAAATTCTTTTAAGCTTGTCAAGAGCATTTCTGGTACAATAATAACACCAGGGAAAAAATTAACCAGACTTTAATATATCAAAATCATATGAAATGAACAAATGGTTCAAAACTATTGACCCCATCCCTTTTTTCTAAGGTGTGATTTATTCCTCTTGATTATATTCAATGTTGGATCAATGCAGTTTTATCCCCTTGCTTACATTACCATTATAACTCAGCTTTGTTTCACTTTACATAAATGACCTCCAAAGATCAGGGGGAAAAAGTCCCTGTCATAAAAAGGAAACTGATACACTGCATCAGCAGCAAAACCAGAGAATGCTGGGACAATCAATAGGTTTATGGACAGATGGTAGAAAGGAAGGAAGGGAATAAAAATAACCGTGCCATGCAATCCAGAAAAGATGTAATGATTTGTTTTGGAAAAACGAAGCCATTTTTAGTGCACTAGAAAAAAAAAAAGCTTTTGTAGCATCATTTCTGATATCAGTGCTGGAATTTCCATCCCTGAACTACATCCTTACACCGAGGTAAGTAAATATATGTGTTGCATGTCTATCTAGAAGAAAATGTGCTGGTAAATAAACTTTGCATATGCAAAATTTAGACTGGTTCCCTCCACATTTCCAAAAAGTATGTGCTACTGATAAGTCTGCAGGTTTCTCCCAGGAGCATGAAATACACCTTACCATGTCAGGAAGGGGTCAGCTTCTCATTATCCCCTTTTCCTTTATTGCAATCCCATTTAGAATATTTGCACCAAGCTTCGATTGAAACATAAGACTGCAATTGCAGCCTCAAACAACTACAGCCGGTTCATTCTACAACTCAAATGTGGCCACACACATTTTCACTAGTAGGAAAAGACATCTAGTCAGAAAGAAGATATTGCATTGCATTGGGTGATTCTTCTGGTACACAAGTTGAGAAAACTAAGACTAAAATGTTTAGGCTAACATGAATTTTCTTAAGTAACCCATTTGTCAGCTAAAATTTTAAGTACTGTTTACCTCTACCCTACTAGATAATTAGGATATTACTGTAGTGTTTTACAATTTTGGTGATAATTCCCTATATATATTTTGTATATTCCATGTTCTGTTCAGTTTAATTCCTTACAGATTCTGTTTTTCCAACTTAGGCCCTTTTAATATATCCAGTTGAAAAAAAAATTATTTGCCACATTAATGCTTCTCATGTTCTTGGCAGGAAAATAAGATAATGGGGTTTTTTGATACATTTGACTTATTTGAGCTATTTGCAATCTTTTTTCCCTTATTCCTGGCATTATTATCCATTTTAAATCACTACCACATTGAAAAAGCTCTTGCCAGATTAAAAATCAATTTCTTTCTAGGAAAAAAAAAATTACCAGTTTTCACAAATAGCTTTACTGAAACCTCTAAACAGAGTTATGAGTTTAGAGCTAAGATAATGCCTCACTGTTTTCAGCCTCTTTCCAACAATGCTGCTCAGAATTTTTCCAGGTAGGTTTATTTTTTCCCCCCATGTTTGGTTGGGTTTTTTTTTTTTTTTTTGGTTGGTTTTTTTGTTTGTTTGGTTTGGTTTGGTTTTGGGGTTTTTGTTTGTTTCTTTGTTTTTGTTTACTTGGGTTTTTTGTTGTTGTTGTTTGGTTAGGTTTTTTTAAAACCCCAAACAATTTCTAGACAGCAACACTGAAGTTAGAGCTGCACAGATATGTTTTAATTTTGGCAGAGCTCTCTGGTTTGTTTTAGCCCCAACAGAAAATCTTGACTAGAAATGTGATACATTTTTTCTTTTCCTAGTAGGACGTGCCTCTGCTATTTTTGTCCAAATTAAAAGTTACCTAGATCAATGTTCCTGCATCTAAAGTATTATGGAAAGGATCATAGAAATCACATAGAAAAAAATACCTTATGGACAACATTCCTCAGAAAAAGCAATATAACTTATCCATAATACAGTTTATTTCCAGTTATAATAAGTGCAGAAAGTTGTTTCTATTGTGATTTTGACAGGTTATTTGATGGGAAGCAACAGCTATCCCAGTTTATCTGTCAGAGCAGCACAGAAGATGAGCACCCAGGACGGGGGTTGTTTTGGGCTTTCCTACCCACTGGAAGCCAGGCTGGCTGATGCAGTGGAATCCCTCCCAAGCACTGGTTTGGGGGACACAGGGGGGTCTGCCAAGCCCCTCACGGAGCAGGTGTGCTCCACAGCTCCCTGCTAAGCAGCAGCAGGGTGCAGCCAACTAAACAGACTCCTCTGAAAAGTGCTGGTGGCATCCTAAGAGCCTTTCATCTCTGGGCAAGCCAGGCTGCAGTGTGCTTAGTATGCTCGTCAGTCAGGCTGAATAAAAAGCCCAAAACAAAACAATTAAGCTTCTTTATGGAGTGAGATAAAGAAAATATTAGATGCTAGCATTAAGGATAGAGCTACGTGGCAATACCCGAGCAAGAGCTAACTGGGAGAGGGAAAAGCACAGCTCCCCAAGCAACTAACTCCACACACAGGAGCGGGCACATGGGTGTGTTTTAACTGAAAATTACAGGAAAAAAACCCCAGGAATTCAAGGAGAAAGCTCCAATACAAGAAAAGCCATTAAAAAAGCATGAACCATGGGAAAATTTTGGTAGTGTCAGTTGCTTTTGTGTGTTTGGTTTTTTTCCAAACAGAAAACACACAGAGTTAGATATTGATTGTTTCAGGGATACCCAAACCTGCATTTCCCAAGTACTGACAACAGCCAGCCGTGGCTGGTGCTAGGGAAGGGGAGGGTGGTTCTCTGAATTTATGATATGTTATTTACGGCTGGCAGCCGCTGCAGATCCCAGCCCCATGACGCATATAGAAATCAGGTGTTCTTATCCACCTTTCCAACTGTACTCATCAAGAACTTCCTCCCCAACAGTGCAGCCTTACTCAGCAATACCTCACTCAAGAATCATACATTCAAACACTTTTTTTGCTTCCATTTTCTTATATTATAATAGTTCCATCTCTACAATCACTTCTAACTCAGAGGTGCACTGTCTTGGCTAGAAGGTGCTGGCCCTTCATCTGTGCACAGATGCTCACAGAAATAAGAGGCCAGCTGCTGACTGCCTGCAGAAGCCATCAGAAACTGAAAATACTGAAATTCCAACTGTCCTCTGTCTGCTGTCTAAAAAGGTATCATATGCTAGCAGCATGAAAATTGCATCAAGTCTGTTTCAGATTCCTTCTACTTTTCAGCCAGCTGTGAACAACAGAGCATGCATAGCTGCACATGAATCAGTAGAACTTTCTTTTCCTCCTCGCATTCAGGCCCAGTAGCACTTTGAACACCTCCACTTGTTTATTCTGCATTAGCCACAATCAGATAAACTGCTTAGGCTCCCCTTTAATAGGCTGCTCATACAAAGCACTTCTTAAAAATCTTTTCCTGGCCCTGGGCTGCTCAGATGCAATTACAGCTTAGCTCCTAAATTTTCTGCTGTGAGTTTAGTAAGGTCCCAATTTTGAAAGGAATATTATTTAGGGGTTTGAAAGCTTGATGCATTTGATATTTAAAGCCAAATTACATACTACTCAGAGAGGCCTCTACTGAAGTTTTCTTGCAGCATTCTGTAATTCAGTACTTAAACAGAACCAAAGCACCTCCAGCAGGTCTTCCACTCTGGAATTTGTTGCTCCCCACCTGAAATGCTGAGTGCCTTTGTGATGCTTAAGAACACAGTGCTTTAGTGAGTCCAGCTCAAATGAAACCAGTCAGGTTATTCTACTTCTTCAGCAGGGAAACGTATTGTGAAGCAGCAAGGTCACAGCTCAAGAGACCACATCACAGAATTGCAACCAGACCTATTCATAGGAACAATGTGAGCTCACTGTAATTTACTCCTAGACAAAGCTGGTAACCTCAGTGACAGAATCAGAAAACCCTCCATTACTGTTACTGCAATATTTACAAAGAATATGTGTGTGTATATATATATATATACATACATATATAGAGAGGTAGTGAGTCAATCACATTTCTCTATAGTGAAGTACCACCTGAGAAAGAAAATATCACAGTCTAAGCTGAAAGGAAAAAGAGAAGATGTTTAATTGCTTCCTATTTTAACTTATCAGAACTCTCACTGAAAATTATTTGGACATGTACAGAAAAATTAAGGAAGGATTACAACCAGATTCTATCTGCCATGAAAGCTCTACTCCCACTGGTAATAACATAATTATTACATCTCTCATTCTCTGTGAACGTGGCTGTGTGTCAGTGGGTCAAATAGGTTTCTGCCTTCCTTAATTTTGTTCTTCTCTGTGACACTGCCATTCTAAGGTAGCACTTTGATACAGGAGCTACAGATCTTTGTCTGAGGGCAGGAGGGGATTCGCAGTGAACTACAACTTGTGTAAGAAATCACAACTAAATTACCAATAGAGTTGCACATCTGAGGGTTACTGAAGAAATACTTCAGAACACACACCTCAAATGCTAAATTGTGTAGGGAACCATTTCTTGATGTTCCCAGAATGCAGTCAAAGCTACTGACAATCTGCCCCACTAGAACTACTGTTTTTCTATAAAATACACTATTTCCCCCTCTGGCTTTTGACAATACATTAGAGGGAAAAAAACACCTGCTTTCAGGTTCAAAGAGCATATAATATTGAAAATTTGTCATCTTCCAGATTAATGAATTTGTATGTACTGGTGACAAGGTAGGAAGCAGATCTTTTGGGCAGCTGAAAGATTTCACAAGGCGTATTATGGCCCAACTTTAAGGTATCAAACCATAAATGTGGGGAAAAATACCCTAAATTTTGTGCCATAACTTACTGTGCTGGATGTACATCTACTTCCCAAGGCAAAATTTCCCATTAGAATTTGAATTTTGTAGAAAGAAATTAAATACAATATTTAGAGATACGGAAAAACCCATGTATCATCTGTTCATAGCTATATATCCAACTGTTGACTAAATATTAAAAGCAACTCAGATGGGAACTGCATAATTGATTTCTTTTTTATCCTATGGGACAAAGCAGAGTTACAAAAATAATTGCTTTCAAATGGTTTGCTGAAATTATTCCTGTTGTAGTTACATTATGTCGAGTACAGAAAAAGCCTCTTGGGTTTAGTCTAAGCCTCACTGAATGTTATTAAATCATATCTATACAATTAATGCTTCTTTCTGTGCACGTTATGTAGCCTGAATTGTGTCAACAGCCAAAGAAGTCACTCAGGTTCCATGCACAGTACTATTTGTGACACCCCATGGAATCCATAAGGCAGGAGGAATGATACTTTAACTACAAAAATGAGGGTCCTGAGTTATTGCTATAAGGAGACCAACCATGTCACATCTCCAGGTTTTTGGTGTAGGCCACATTTTTCCATGGCTTCAGCAAGTGCCTCAGCCATCACTTAGCAAATCCAGCATCTGCCCCACAGTTTTGGCACAGCACCAGTGCCATGGCACTTGGCACTGGGAGAAGCTGGTAGTTAAACCCTCAGTTAGGAGGCAGAACTCGTGCTGAAGCTTGCAAATATTTACTCTGAGCTACAGCCAGTGACATTAACGTGTCCAATATACAAAGCCTAAAGGAATATATGACTGAAAGGAACCTGTGGAATGAAGTTACCACAAAATATATTATTTTATACTGTTGGGGACAGACAAACATGCTTGTGCTTGGATTTAAGTTTTTTTCTATTTCACAGATCTGTAGGAGAGACCATGTGACTGTAAGAATGGATGCATAATTAAATTTCCAGAAGTTTCACTGAGCACAATACATATTTATTTTATGACTTTTTGTCAAAAAACTGCATAATATATTTTAAATATACTAGGTTACCTCTCATTTGATCTGTTTTTTTCAAAAACAAGCATCAATTAATTTATTTAACATATTTTACTTAACAGCTTCATTGAAAAGATCAGCAACTGTAAATGCTCTCTGACACAGCTAAAGGTTGGCTTTTAAAATATGATTATATCTTTAATGCTGAGTCATATATTTCATAAAGTGTAAGCAAAAAAGGGCTAGCACAAAGTGTGCCACCACCAATGAGTGTGTTATGGGACAATATTCTTCCTCCCACTCCCCTCTGAGTATTTTGTTTTCTCATAGAAATGTTAAAATGTCTCCTTCTGTCCCCTGAGTCACCATTGCAACCAGACTCCTCTCATGCAGATGCATTTCCTGAAGGTGCTAAAGCCTATTAGTTAACAAAATGCATAATTTACACTATGTATTTGGTAATTCTGCTTAATTAAAAAATAAAAAAATAAAAATCAAATTCTTAGTCAGACTCCTTGCTGATGATTTTCAATTAATATCTTACACTTCTATCAGAGAACACTATTAGAGTTGTAGAGGTCCTGAACAATAGCTATATTCTTATTTACAATTGTCACCTTTTCCCTAAGCAGATGCATTTCCTTTTGGATTTTATGCTCCAGACAGACATGCTGGACAAAGTCCCAAGTACATATGGGAGTACAGCTGAAACAATCTCCTGAAACCAACAGGAATTTCTGCAATAGGGAGACTGTGATCAATAGGTATCTAATTTAATTGTGATTTAAATGGATTCTCTAGAAAGCCGTTTGCATTCCCATTTCAAAGATGCCTATGCTCTAGAAAGTTTAATTTTAAACATATTTTGATAACTCCTTTCCCCAAAACAGAGATCTTGTGCAAGTGCTTTTAAGTGCATGAAGAAAAATCAGTTTGCATTGCAAGTTTCTTTTAAATAATGTTGAGCCTGTTCTGCTCCAATCCACTTTGCTACATTAAAATAAAGTGAAGTTACTGAAATTAAAGATTTAATTTACAAACTTCCAGTTATCAAAGTCTTCCATTGCTTTCATTTCAGTGTTTTCCTACAGCATCTCTTGCAATTGCTGCAAGGATGGTGCATGGGAGGGATAAGCTGCTGTGCTCTACACTGAGCACGTGGAGCAGATGGACCCACAGATAAAAACATCATCACAGGAAGGATGAGAGCTGATGTCGGCTCTCAAGGTGCCACAGGAAGCACAACACCCTTCAGGGCTAAGAAGGAGTAACAGGTGTTTGTTGTGTAATAGTTTTTGGGAATGCCCCAATGTGCTGACAAACATTTAACTGATTTGGGCACGTGTCACTGAGCTGGTGAGACAGCTCAGCTTTCAGCACTGATGGTCACTAGATGATGCCTAGCTAAGGTGACTGTGTACTTGCTCTCATTATGTTCTGCAAACCATCACACTTTATCTTTTATTTAGGGACTATTTAGCAGCATTCACATTTTATTTCATTGCTGTCTCGGAAAGTGTTTTCCAACTGTACTTAGAATAATTAGCAATACATTTCTTTAATAAAATCCAATTTCAAAGTTACAAACAGGTTATAAATCATTCTTTTTCTTTGATCTGCAAGAACTTGCTTACTTGTTGCTTCATTGAAAAACTCATCTCTAACATCTACATAGTCTGCAAGTGTGGGTGCATTTGTTTAAAAGCAGAAATAGTGAAGAATGAAAGTTAAAGACAGTAAAAATTAAATGTGCAGCAGCAGACCCATTAAACCAAGTAGACCTAAAAAAAAAAAAATGAATGCCCTGTGTCAGTGAGTACATAATTGTGTGAGAGTTTTATCACACCTTATTGAAGTTTGTTTTACTTTTTTCTTGGGCAAATTTAGTGTTCCACATGGTAGGCATTTCAACTAGATAATCAATAGGCTAATCTAAAATTTTGTACACATGGACTGAACATAGCAATCATTCAGCCAGCTGAAGCGCTGCATTATCTTATCAGCTCATAGTTTCCTCCAATTAGGAATGTATGAACATCACCACATTCCATTAAACAATTAAGCCATAAGAATTGTAGCTATAGAAACACTGCCAATTTATTTCCTTCCTTATTTCATGTCCTTGTCTTATTACTTAATCATCCTGGAAAATAATACATGGGCCATGAATCACTCGGTTCAGTGAAATGATAAATGAGCTGTAGGTGTTGCCCTGGACAAATATAATATCTGGCTCTGGTCAGAGATTGTTTTTCCACCTATGTGTGCTAGATGAATTAAAACTGTGAGCTTTTAACTGATACTTCCAAAGTAGACTTTTTTTTTGTTTTTAATCTATAATTCTGAGAATTTGTTTTCACATGGTCTTATTTTTCTTCACATGCTGCCACACGCACAAAAGAATTTTCTGCAGTAGTGTGGGCTTTCCATGGAAACCACCCACTGAGCAAAGCCACAGTTCTGCAAATTCTACCTAATTTACTTTTTTCCAAATAACTTGATATGGCACTAATTAGTCTGAGAGTCAAAAAAATAATTTAACTTGCTTAAGAAGACTTGGTGTAACACCAAAAATAATTTGCTACAATTGCAACCATTTTCTTGGCAATGTCTATTGTTATATAACTTATTTTGAGCAAACCAAGAGACAGTAATTTACATTTCCACAGAACACTTGAAAACTGACAAGAAAAATTTCTAAAGTGTTCTAAAATGTTAAACACCTCCAGCTTACCAGTTTTATGTTCCATAAAGAGAGAGGTAAAACAGATTGCTTATTTCAAAGAATTTAGATGCTTACTACAGGCATCTACTATATTTTAATTTTGATAATTCTAATTATGCTTAAAAAACAACCAGTGAAGTCCTTTGCCCAAAGTAGTCCTTGTTTTTCCATTTTCATTAAAAAAAAAGACACTTTAATCACAGGAGGCTAGTAGCACAGCAAAAACACTGTAGGAGGGGCATGAGCCCTTCAGGTTTGAGCTGTTTTCCACAGTGCCACAGCAAAACATACATCAAGAAAAGCACAATTACAGAAACTGATGCTACAATTTTTATACTATTAGACTGTAAATTCTGCTGAAAAACAGAACTTACAAGCAAGAAATATTTGAAGAAAAGTGATACGTTTAGAATAGCAAAGTCACATTAATATCACTATGTAAGAATACCATGCAGTACATTGTAATGAAGTGGTGCATTAAGGTTTTAAGGGTCTTACTCTAAAATATAAGGAGATTTTTGGCAACTCCTAGGAGGCCATATACTTCAGAAGTCACAGGACTACTTCAACACAGCTTTGGTATGCAATACACCACATTTCATTTCAAGCTACTTCACAGGGAGAACAGATGAAATGTGAATTTGTTGCTAAAATGGTTCTAAAAGGTAACAATTCCCATGATAACTAAGTTCTGTCAGACTGGAAGCTGAGATAGTCCTACAAAACTCAGTGCTCTCTGCCTCCTTCGAGGGGCACAGGGGCCCAGCTCACTCAGAGGCCTGGGCACTACTGAGCTAATCAGTTTATTGTTGCAATAAGAAAGATACAGACTGATAAGCCTTTGCTATTTTCAAACCCTGTTTTTCATCGTCTTTCTATCTCTGGTACATGTCTGGACATAAATAACCCAGATTCAGTGTCAGACTTCCTGTGACCTCAGTGTGGCAAAGACTTGAAACAGATTAGGATCTGATCCAGCAGCAGGCACTTGCAACCCATCTGCATTGCAAAACACAAGTTCAGCTGAACTCTTCTTTGATTTACTTTCCTTGGTACATATCAACAAACGTTGAGATGCCATTAGTACTGGCACATCCAGACATAATTCATTACCAAGTCCCATTTCCCAACTGGACAGTTCCACATTTCCTGTGGTCACCTAATTAATGGATGTCTATCAGCCCCATCTGCAAATCTTACTGGGTAATACTTCCACAAAACTAAATTGAGCTTGCCACAGCAGAAATGATGCCGTACCGTGGGGTACAATTAACTATACAGAGACATACTTTATCCTAAGCCTTAGGCACAATCAATAATGAGTTTCTTTTCTGAGATGTTATGGGGTTATAAGCACGAGATGATAGCCTTGAATTACTTAAGTTTTGGTGACCTTTTTCTACTTGAATCTTAACTCTCAGCAAATATGCAGCTAGACAAACTTTATAACACAATAAAATTCCCTACCAATTATAAAATTAAAATGTTTAACTTCCTAAACATAAAGCAGTATTTTGTCAGTGAAAAAATTAAGTTATAATAATAATAAAACAATAAGGACCAACAGATATCTATGCTTCATTTTTCTGGACACAAAGGACTGCTTTTGATTTTTTTTTTTTAAGACACTAATTTAGGCAAAAAAGAATATTCTAATTGGCTGAGGAGAATTGGAAGCCACATCTCAGTCCAGGTGACAGTGCAAGTCTTGCAAATCCACTGAATTTCTATGCTTCATTTTTCTGGACACGCAGGACTGCTTTTGATTTTTTTTTTAAGACACTAATTTAGGCAAAAAAGAATATTCTAATTGGCTGAGGAGAATTGGAAGCCACATCTCAGTCCAGGTGACAGTGCAAGTCTTGCAAATCCACTGAAGACAGAGAATGCTTTGTCCAGCCTCACTGCGAGCATCTGAGCAATGAAATCTCCAATCTCTTCAAATATCATTTGGAGATTGATTTTCATTAATCATGTCACTGTTTCAAGCATTTGTTTTCACTAATGTTCCAGACAGGATTTTACTTATTTACTTTTCCTAAGAAAAGTTTTATGCTGAGAGGAAAGACCAGCCTTTTTTTAAAGTAACCTCTTTAGCATATTTAGCATATTCTTATTCCATCAATATTTCTCTCAAAGTCATCTAGAAGTACCTCCTCAGACACAATTTTTTTTTTCCTGGAATGGGTTTCACCTCAGCTACCTGTAGCTACTTAAGCTTAAGCACACAGTACATGTACACCCCCAAACAATAGATGATCTCATTTATCTGGTAGCCTGTTGGATGCCAACTACCCACACACAAATCTAGAAGGCTCTCAGATTAAGTGAAACTAATAATCTAAAAATCTACAGAAAAGAGGAGAGAACAGATACAGTGTCCAGAAATTGCCCCACCCACATTTTCCCTCAACCCACCTGGTCTCCAACCACCTCTAACTTTCTTGAAAATATGTATTCAAGTAGAACATGGGGATTTTAAGTGGATAAGAAGATCAAACTGTGCCGGTGGCTGTGCCAGTCAAACTCGTTTTCAAACTTTTAACTTTAAACTGGTCACAAGAAAATTATTCATCTATTTACAAAGAATTTTGTGGCAGCCATGAAGAAATAACATTAGAATGTACAATTTATTACGCAGCACTTTGGAAGCCAAACTATTTCAGCAAAAGCCTAAAGGTGATTCTCTTGCAAGACTATAGCATGGGGGGAAAAAGCCCACAAAGAAAGTTAATTTCAAATCTAATTTCAAAATTCACAATGTTCATGCCTTTCCAAGGTCACACAGCAAGACATGCAAACTCAGGGAACACAGCCTGGAGCACAGCAAGAAAAATGATTGGTATAGGCAGTAAGTGAATAAGATATAAAACCAATTAGCAAGTGTGTGTTATGATGCATTAGGATTGGTGCTGTACAGGAGGGCAGGCAAAGCTGCCTGGATTTGGACTCGAGCTGCTGGATGCACCCAGCTGCAAACACCCAGCCAGTGCCATCCAGCTGCTGGCCTCCCATCTGCAGTGGTTTGCTCTCCCTGTTTCTGGGATAATGGAAGCACAAGTAATGGGTCCAAGGACTATTTAGGTTAGTTTAGAAGTGGAAAAAAAAGTAAATAAACATGTTTGAAGCTGGGAAATAACTCCAAAGAGACAAAGAAACTTGATAGATAATGATATACAGAACTTGGGAAAGCTGATGCAGTTCTGTCAATACCTTATCAATAGCTACAGGCAAAGAGATATTTCTTATTGAAAACCCCCTGCCTCACTCCCAAATAGGTAAATGTATATTGCTTGACTTTTATATCCTTGTTCAAGTACTAGAACAGTCTAAAATATCCTTCACAGTTACAAGTTATCCAAGTTTCTTAGCTTTCCTTGTTTTCTTATGTGGGGTTGTGAAGCTGGCTATTTTAACTCTCAAAAGTGACACAGAATGATGAATCCCATCCTTCAGTTCCACCAAATCTAGTAATCCCCCAAGACTGTCCCCAGGATGAGGCAGTCTCCAGGTAACATAATCCTGCTGCATACACCACTCCCTTTTCCTTCACAGGTTCAATGATGCTTTGCTGTGTCCTAGGAAACCTCCCTTTCCAAGTGAACTCTGGAGAACACTGGGAGCTGAGCATAAAATGGAGCAGCCTAGAGGCTACTCTAATTAGGAGGGGGATCCGTCTTGGTCCCTGCTGTCCTCAGAATTACGGGGTTTACTTCTGATACCCACATGTATTCAGCTTCACTTTGCCACAGCTAGACAGAAAATCACCCAAGCTGGTTTTATAGGGCAATTTTATGTAGGCTCAGAACAGTCAACAATGTTTATTATCTACTGTAACACATGAACTTTATGAAGCAAAGTTGATTCCCTGGTGGTCATAATTCAGAATTTCCTTTATGCACTGTTTCAGCAATGGTATTTCTTTTTGCTTCAAATGTAGGGTAATTTCTTAGACTTTTCCCACTAAACTCCATTGACAACTCATACAGAACTTAGCTCTCAAACTGTATTATATTTTCATTAAATACCATTAAATAAATCAAATAACATAATTATTTCACACAAATTTAAGGATTGAAGGATTCCACTGTGAAGTTATTTTATTGGTGCATGCTTATTTCATTATGCAGTACTTGACTATGTAGTGTCTCATTTCCATTTCAGATTTTAAGAAGACACCAACAGCTCAGTATCTTAGGAAGAAAATTACAGGAGATTTCAATGTGTTTTCACTTTTGAGCTATCCCATGAATATTTTCTGATAACAGATTATGGGTTGCATTAAACTTTCACAGTCCTGCAAAGACTAAAGCTACTTCAAAGAGTGGTATATTCCCCTGGGTAATATCTATGTGGCAGATATTATCTTTACTTAGGACCTAGCCTTCAGGATTTATTCAGCAATCATAAAAGCTAGCTTGCCAGTGTTAATAGGGTTATACTACAAATACACAGTACTTGCAAGAAAATTGATACCATTCATTACGCACAACGCTCTGTTTCCCAAGCTTGGCAGTGCATACAGTGCAGCAAAACCCCACAAGCAGCGCAGAAGCAAAAGAGATAAATGTGTAGGAGCAAAAGAGGACAACATGTTTTGAGACTAATGTATAGGAATGAGAGCCAGGATTCCTGGGGTCTCTTCTCAGGATCCCTTTCTTGTGTGACCGTGGGAAAGCAAATGTCAACTCCCTAATGTCAGAAGGCAAAAAAAAGCGAAGCCTAACTCACATAAATGAAAGCACCTTTGAGCCTCATTCTGAACAAATTTAAAGTGCCAGCAAGCCAGCTGTGTTACATTGGTCCTGGTGCAACACAGAGCTGTTAGCAAGGAGCTTCAAGCTCAGTCCTTGCCTGAGGGGACCTGACACCACTTCACATCCCCTCGCTGCAATAATGCTTCTCCTTCCTGCCCCTTTGCCAAGAAGTGGGACAAAAGAGACTTGGCTTAGCCACAAGTCAGATGCACATCAGCATCCCTTCAGTGGCATTGTCTGCTGGGCAAACTTACAGTTTTCAGCACTGCAAGAGTGGTACAGGGCATTTTCCAGGTGAGCAACAATGCCAACCTCCACCCAGCATGCTCTGAGTCACTTGGTCAGTCCATACAGTGACAGTCATAAAAAAGCCAGAGCACCTTAGGTCTGTAGGAGAAACAGCATTTGAAAACTTATAGGAAACAATCTCTTTTGCATAAGAAAAATGTTTAGAAAGCAGAAAGTCTGAATCCTTTTTACTGAAGTACTTTGATATCATGTGAATTATAAACTATGTGGTGCTTATCATACTCCACAGCTATCCAGTGTTTGGCAGAACTGCTGTCTAAACTCTGCTTTGTATCCCACGGATCATTGGAAAAACCAACAGGTCCAAGAGCATACATAAGCAAACAGATAGAGACAGATATTCCTTCTGCTCATGCCAGGCAAAGAGATGTGGCTTCAAGTCCAAGCTCATTTGCACTCAGCCAGTTTCCTGCAGGCAGAGCCAGAGTACGACAGGGAGCTCAAACTGTGTCCTTGCTCCAAACCTCATATGGTGTTTATTGAGAGCAGTGGAGACTCACAGTGCAGTGACTAATCCCTGTGAAAGCCTGAGCCTGGAGTGACTCACCCAACTTTAGAAATTAAGACATTAGTATTCATTTTTTTTTTTTTTTTAAATCTTCTGAATTTAGCTTTCTATTTAGTGGGGTCAGTCAACTTTTGCTCACCTCAAGGAGAGCAAACACACATCTTGGATTTCCATCAGACAGTTCTGGAGCATGGCAGTAGATCACATCTGTCAACATTTGAAAGCTACCATATGAGGAGAAAAATAGGGATAGAACTTTCATTGAAATACTCTGTTGAACTCTATTGAAATGCATTAGTCTAAGAGATCTTCTGTTCCAGAAGAGCTTTCTAGGGCACAGAGCAGAAATGTGGCTGCTTTCTTTTTTTCTGTTCTCTCCTTTTTTAAGAAGATAGCAATAGAATAGCTAATACACAGTAATAGAAAAATGCTTTTCAAAGAGGAGTTGACAAATATATGGTTAATATTTCTAATATACTTTGCTTTAACCAGGCTAGTGCTTGTGAATAATTTATATACTCATCCTTATGACAAATTTGAAAGTTGCTTTGAGGAAATGCTTCATATACTTGATAGCTAGTTTTTAAGGTCAGAATTGAAGAGTGCAACCATGTAGTCTGATTACTTCCATTACTGTGGCTACAGATTTTCAGTCAGCATTTTTCCTTATATGTAATGGGAATCTAATTAGCTTAATAATGTCATTAATTCCTCTAACCAGGGAAAAATAGAAAGCAATAATAGTCTTGCATATTATTTCCAGCCAAACATTTCATTTCAGTCTACAACATTTCCTACAGGCCTTGCGAAAAGGCCTTGCGAACATTTGGGGTTCAGCTATAGCTGAGATAGATGTAATCCAAAATGAAAGCAAAAATCATGCTGAAACACCATTCATGCTTCCCTCCCAGTGCTCTGCCAGGCGTCTCCACTCAGATGAGTGCAGGACAGCCACAGCCTGAACGTAGTTCTGCTAAACTGGAATATGACCTGAGGGCTTGACCTCGATCTGGATGGAAAAACCTACAGTAAAAACCTAACAAAGTCCCTCTCCACAGTCTCTGGTGGTTCTGTCCACCTAGGATCACTGCACAGAAACTTGTTGCTATTTCTCCTAATTTCCAGCATGGGCAGTTTACTCCATGTGCCACTTCCAGTGCTTTGGTGCCTCCAGGGGTCTCTCTCATACCACAAAAGAAGAGATAACAAAAGTAACCTGGGAGGAGCTGGGTGATGCTATTGCAGTTCAAGGACATCGAGGATTTCTAGTGCTCCCAGCATGGTTGGGAAAAGCCTTTTTTTTTTTGATGAAAGTATTCAATAGTTAGTGACCTCAAAACTTGAAAACACCATAAGAATGATCTAAATATTTGTAATTGTGTGTATTAGTCAAGAGACCAACACACACAAACCATTTTCTTTTGAATCTCTCACCAGTGTCCCCAGTTGCAAAGACTGGTGCAGCCTGTGAAACAATCCAAATGATGCCTGGCTATAAAGTGTCTTACAAAAAGAAGCCACAGCAGTCACTGCAGTGGATAAAAGCCAGCACTGTTAAGCCATTATAATAGATACAATCCCTAAAGTAGGGCAATTTCAAAGGAAGACACAATTTAAAAATACTGCTGTTCTTCACTATTAACAAAATACTGTTCCCACAAAAAAAAAAAAAAATACAAAGAATATCCTCCAAAAATTGTAAAGGAACAGCAGCTGCACTAATTCTATAGACATGGTTTGCTAAGTGTAAAGGCTAAAGAAAAGGAAATGTGCACTTGCAATACAGTGAACACCACACTTCAGCTCACAGTTATTGTACCTTTTTTGGGAGGTGGGGAGGAGCAAAGCAAAGGACTAAAACACACATGCTAGGTTGCTGAAATTGTCAGTAGGTAAGATGGTGTGGTTACATCCTGTAAGTGATTGCAAAATAGCTTCGAATAAGCCTTCCAGGAGAGCAGCGATTTTTATACCTCAGCTTCCACAGTGGTTGGTGTGATAGCTTACCTTTTATAGCATTGGGCCTGCTGTGGCTCAGCCTAAAATGTATTCAAGCTTATCTTTCCTCCAAGGGTGATTCTTCTACCATGGCTTAGAATTTGAAATAAAATTCTTTATTCAGTTGTGACTTTGCATGCAAGTACGTTTTCCATGGAAGCTCTTACATGCTGCAGCTGACACTGAAAGTTTTACATTTAGTCAGTGACAAGTGAAAACTTAATACATATACCCACATCTGAGAGTGATACAACAAGGTTCTGGGCTGCTCATCGCCCAAAGGAAATATTTCTGGCATATAAACAAGCGGATAGTTACAGCAACTTCCAAACAATGCTAATGATAGTGTATTGAAAAAGATCCCAAAATGCCATTGTCCTTCATGGGGTGTCCTTTCTGCTGTCCAGCAGCAAAACAACTGCCAGTTAAGCTTCTAACACCACATATGCTCAGCTCGTGCTACTTTCTGTTAGATTTGGCTATTGATGCAGCAGGTCACAATGCAATTTAGAAGCAATTAAAAGGTAATGAATGTGCTGAACTGAAACCATTGCCTGGGAGGCTTTTTCTGTGTACGAGGGAAAGAGATAGATTTATGTCCTTCAGTGATTTCTGTTAGTGAAATGGCAAAGAAAAATGCTTCTGAAATGGGCCTCAGATGTCTGAAGGACAGTCTGTTTTTGCAAATGTGAGCGCTGCTGAAGTGCTGTGATACACCAGCTCAAACTCCTACACACAAAATCAAAGGAACTTCTTACACCGGTAACTATCCAAGAATTCTCCCTCCATAATAAGGCTTTGGGGAAAAAAGAGAAAAAAAAAACCATCATACCACTCTTGGGATACCATGCAGTTTCCACATACTGCTGCATAGTGTGGAATTAATATCCTATTAAACAAGGTAGACATAATCTCTCCAGTTAATGATGGTGTATGTCAAACACTGATTAAAACAATTACATTCTATTAAGCCACATGTACCCAGAGTGGTTTATCCTCCTTCGAAAGCTTTATTTGAAATCGCATTTCATGGTTCACTTTTCTTTAAAAGTATTGCATTCTGTATCTCCAAACATTTTGTTGATATTTCACAGTGGGTCAACCAGGCGAAAAAACAGTGTTCCTAGCTTTCTACACCTGTTAATTTATGTGTATGCTTTTCTTGCATTTTTAACCCTTTAAACACTGTTGTTGGAACAAATGGATTAGACCTATTCCAACCAAGAGACATTCAGGATGTCAGTTTTAGTATCCAAATTAAGCAGCTACAGAAATATTGGAAAGAGACATACATATACACAATGCTATGCAGTTTCAAAACTACAGGGGCTGTATATATTCTTTAAGGTAGGCACACAGAACCTGTACACACAAAATAGGTGCAAAAATGGCCATCTAGATAATACTGTGACAGGACTATGTCTATCTAAAAAAATATACTTTTGCATGCACCCTAAATTCCATGTACCAGCGTTTTCTGCCTCTTCTCACACTTAGCAGCATCTGAAGCAGGAAATGTTTTACAGCAGTTTATGCTTAGGTTACCCAGAGACTCTTTAGCAATGTTTTGAACTGTTGGCATTTCCAAGAACTGCACAGAACTAATCAGAAGATTCATTGCATTATATTCTATTTTATGATCTGTGAATTGCTCACAGGCCAATTAGATTTCTTGAAGCCAGCAGCACCAGGGGCTGCCCAAAGCCGCTGGTGCCTCTCTGGCTTCCCCAGGGCTCCATGCAGGGAGAGCAAAGGGGACAGTATTTCTGCCATAAGCACACTTACTAGTGACAAACTCTTCTAGACCAATGTATTCAAAGATAATTTTCTTTAGGTATTTCAAAAGTGACATACATTCTGACATAGACTTTTTTCAGAGACCAGTAACAAATAATATACAGTCATGTTGCATGTTAAAATGTGGTACAGGATTTTATTTAATTGAAAAAAGGAAAGCACTCATACCAGCTCTTTTTAAAAAATAATTATCATCTTCAAAATATTATAGGATGGCAGTCTTTAAAACTAGCAATGTCTTGCTCTTTGGAACAGAAATTGAAATTTGACTGCTGTTCCTTCAAAAACAGATGTCAAGTCACTAGCTCCAAAACCTGCCCTTTAGGAGACAGCAGAAAAGTATACCCTTCTTCTAGAATTTTTTTCCTGTGGTTCCACAGATCAAGAAAATTCAGTTACATGCATTTTTTTCTACTTTAATTTTTATAAGACAAAAATAATTTCTATTTAACCTGTTGTTGAACACAGTATTGACAAATAAATAGACAGGTATAAAATAATACATAACAGACCATAATAAATTGAGACTTACTATAACTAATCTTGTGTGCCCATAAAATATGCTTATCAATAACATTAATTCAACAGTTCACTCCTGATATTTGCTAAAGGATTCTATCAGTTTCTCTTCAAAATATATTTTCTATCACACACACAAAATCTTTTATAAACCACAAAACATTAAGGTATCCTCATGAAAACCAGCTTATAAAAAAGTTGGCTAAACTTATTCCAAGTTAGCATGCTTTTCTGGTATTAAAAAAGACTGCAGGATCAGGCTTAAAGAAGGAAGGAATCTGAATCAGACTGCTCTTGTACATGGCTATGTATTCTGTTTAAATTGCTCTTTCCAAGGCTAGGAACGAAAGAAAAAAAAACGTCCAAATGCCTGGGGGTGGCTTTCCAGCTTGCATTTTGTGAGACTGTGAATTATTTCACATGACAGAGGATAACTGCACATAACCCCATTTAATGTGGTATGGCACTTTTTTAAAAGCAATTTATTTCAGCTGCTCATAAAAACATGTTGAAATCTTATTAGGGAGAGTCTATCAGGGCTCCCCGTTGTAGCTGTTTTACAAATATAGGTATTCTGACTCTGCAACAAAGGTTAGCTCTGTTACTGGGTAATACTGAACTGCACAGAGCAGCCACCAGCTCTCTAGGATGGAAATCTCTGAACACAGTCTGTCTCAAAGTAAACTGCTATTTTGACAGGAAATACTGACATGTTTACAACAGAAGAGGAAAACAGAGAAATCAGGAATCAAAGAAGAAATGACAGTAATCGACTTCAGAGAGGCATTTTCTGAATATGACAGAGAGAAACCTTCCCTCAAAGATGCCTGTAACAAAAACCTGCACAGTCTGACTGGTGTCAAGGAGCAAGCCTGAATTCATCGCTTCCAGTGCAGCACCTGAGACGCAAATTCCCTGCATTTGTCTGATACACTCAGAAAATTATTTTGCAATTACAGGAAATAAGCAAAATAACCAGCTGAGAATGGCTGAAACACCCCGAAATTCCCACAGCAGCCACCTCCAGAGCTTGGCTATAGAGGCAAAGTGAGACCTCTGGAATATGGAGCAGCTCCACTGGTGAGGAGCAGAAGAATTCCATGATGCTGGAGCTGGGCAGGCGCAGGGATGGAGCTGAAATCCCACATCTGCAGCTCCTGCTGCTCTCTGCACCCCTGTCCCACCACGGGGGCTCAGAGCACACAGGTTGTGCTCACTGTTAACAACTCCAGTACTTATCACTAGAAAAGACAAATGAGCAATGCCAGGCTTTTGAAAAAGCTGCTTTACACGTGTTTAGGCTGTTAGAAAAGAAAAGGGTGAAGGGAAGTAGACTTAACTCCAATTTCTGAGGCCTATATACACGCAAATAAATGAAAGCTAATATGGGTTCATAAGGAGAGTCAAAGGGTTGGGCTTTTTTTCCAAACCACCTTGAAATCACAACAAAATTGCTACCGACCTCAGATCACAAAACCCTGATAACCCCCAGAAACTGACCTGAAAACTTTGTGCCCATCCCAAAGTTCAGGTTTTGTTCTTTGCTAAAACATACTAGAAAAAAAAAAAAATAGAATAATCAAGTAGTCTGCTTGGATTTTTAGACTTTATACTAGACATTGGATTGAGGGGTCACAGTTAAAAAAAAATTAGAAAAGCTTGTCTTCACTGCTAAGCATGACAATCTAGGTTTGGTGTGTGACAGAGCTACTCACAGTGGCATTGGAAGGGCTCTCTATATCCCTCTCCTGCACCTTGAGTTTTACCTCTGCAGAGTACTGCTGCAAATCTTGAGTGTGTTTTTAACATAGTTTTTCTTCCTTGATGAATATGAGAATTGTACCATGCTCAGCATATCTGGAAATCAGCCTACTGATTTCTGGAGCTCCTTACTCTGGAGCTCCTAACATTGTAGTGCAATTTCAAGCCTCCCAGGTTGTCCATGTTGGGATTCTTAAGTTCCTTGAAAATACTGACAATTCCAACATACTGACAAATCCCAGTTCTCAGCTCTGTGTCCAGTGCTGCTAAACCCACCGACAAGGAGTAGAATCACGTAAGTAACCCTGAAGAATGTAAATTCTTGAAACTTTCTGCACTTGCGAATGTAGCCCAAATTTATCTTGGAAAGTCTCCTTTCATTTTTGATAGAAATGATCTGAAAATATCATTTAAGAAGCACAGTAATTTTGGGGAAGAAATTTAACTGGATCCAATTCTGCCCTCTAGCATAACTTTGTCAGAAGGGGCCTGGTTCATACACTTATCAATAACACATCTGTAGGGTGAAAGAGTGAAAATGATCCTGGAGACAACAGCAGCAACTGAAATAAAATGGTGCAGATCTTTATACATGGAAATAACAAAAGGAATAATTAGCTTAGTGATCCTAACCTCAGAAAGTCTTAGCCTCTCCCTTTAAGACTGGAAAAAACAATTCCATTTTTACAAACCTATAGTTGCAGTAAAACCAGCTCTGATTTGAAAAAAAAGAAAGGCAAAAAGCAGGTTCTTCTTGGTTTTATGATGCTCAAGTGCTAAAGCCGCACAATGTGCCTCTCTGGCTGAAGGTATTCAAAAGCTCTTGTTTTTCATTTGGGCCTCTGGGTACCTTAGAGCTCTGATTAAAAGCTGTGAAAAATAATGAGTCTTTCCCCCAGCTTCAGTAGGCTTTGGACCAGACCCTGCATCAGAGCAAAGCAAAACAGAGCACGTATCCTGGAGAAAGCTTAATCATTCAGTTGTTGTACTTTAAGTCGAAAAGCCAAAAATAAATGCACAACTCTACAAACACACCAGATGTTTGTGCTACCAAAGAAGTTACTCTGGATGAATTTTCTGTCATACAAAAACATGCATGCTCCTGCAAACCTTGTAAAGGATAAAGCTCACAGAAATCTCACTGAAGAGTTAAATGTATGTAAGGGCTAAATTAAACATGGAGCTGCACACTTTGCCTGACTCAGTACGATACTTAAAATGCACTTACTCTAAGTGCATTGACTTGATAGGTTTGAAGTTAAGAGCATGAGTAACATGCTGAATCAACACTCAGGCATCCATTTTACTGAGACCTCTTCCCAGGAGACATCACCTACTCCCTCAGACATGTCTATCCCTCCTTGTTCCCCTTCTCAAATCCTCATTTCTGCAGTTCCCTTGTCTGCTTATCAACATATCAGGTTGCCTTTCTTCTCCTTCTGGCCACTCCTGCCACCATAACCAGCAGTTCCCCACTTTTCTGTACCTCCACAGGGCCTCACCTTTCCCTGTCCCCCCTTGCCTTGGGCTGGATGTGGTGCCCCTTGTCAGCCACACTCCCCTTGCTGCTTGGGGACAGGAGTTCTTCAGCAGAGCTCACGGTGTCAGGACATGGCCACCTTCAAATTCTGATGACAAGCATTGAACTTGTCGCAGCAATTAATTCTGATCACTTAATAAATCTGGAACAGCATTAGAAAGTGCAGAAGGTGAGTTACTGCTTAAATGTAAACCACAACTGGTTACGTGATTCTGTATTTCCACCGGACATGAAGGATGCTGAAATCACAAACAGAGAAAGGGAAACAGAAAAAAGGGCTTCTTTCCACAGCCCTGTGTGCAGCAAAGTCCAAAATTCAAGTAACTGGGGATGAAACAATAAATATGTCTAATGTAATATATATCTAATATATCTGTGTAATGTAATGTATATCTAATATATATGTGTTTTGACACACCATTGTTTCTGGTCAAGAAAACCCCTGATAACTTTTTCAAGAACTCCTGAGCTATTCAGAATGAATAGGCATGGAAAACCTGACCATTATAATTAAGAAATCCTCTTTCCCTAGTTAAAAGAGAGAGAAGAGATGGTTACATATAGTGGAAAATGAAAATAAAGATGAGCATTCTTGAAGGAAAAAAATGTCCACACCTACAAATGTAACAGGGGACAAAAGTGAATGAGGAGCCATAGGGAAGACTGGAAAGATCAGCATTTTAATTTTGCTGCTCCTTTCTCCACCACACAGTCCCTGCTCAGTCACCCAAGATATAACTCATCTGAAAATAACCGAAAAGAAAACCCCCTCTCTATGCTTTTCAAATGTGCAATTTCACAGCATTTATCAGGTGGGGAGGTCTCCTTTGAGAAGCAAGTGTTTAAAAATTACACATCATGAGCAACTAAGGCTAGAAGCAGATATTTGACACCCCTAAACCAAACCAATTATTTTCAAGACAGATTACAAGGTAAAAAAACTCTAGTAGTGTCTGACATCCAAATATATGATGGATTCTTTGAATGTTAAAATGCTTTTACCTGTAGATTTTGAGCTATCTTCCCTTGAAATGCTATACTCAAAAGCACAAGGTAGCACAGTTTTGAAGATTAAAGATATGTGAAAATCAGAGGTAAAAGCTGTTTAAGCCTTTTTATTATCTTTTAAGGGTGACATTTATATGACATACAGCCTCATGAAAGGCAAGGTAATACAATTCAATAAGACATTCTTTGCTATATGTTTACAGTGATCTCCATACTGCTCCAGTAGCTTTACATACAAAGTGAAAGGTATTTTCCATGCATGCTGCAGTTCAGAAACACATTTGGATAAAGCCAAGGACCTGCTTGGTGATAAGAATTCAAAAGCTTTCTTGAACTGGGACACCCAGTCCCTTAAAAATCTCACCCCTTTCACTACTCACATAGTTTACAGGCCTCCTCCTCTCATTTATGCAACACCACCACACCATAAGTTGTTCCACACTTGAGATACAAGTCCACAAACAGTTTGTGCTGACACTTGACTACATTTCCAAAATAACACCATACAAGTTAAACTTATTTTTCAGGCTTTTTATCTTTTTAATAAAAGGTCACAATTTCCTGCTTCAGCAGTATACATCAAACCATACAATTCTTCAGGGAGGATTATTTCTAGCACATTACTTCCTAGAGCATGACTATTCTGTAATATCCCTTAACAATCAATTAAGCCTGAAACAAAGTCTGATATAGAATTAATGGTTTCAAATCTTTCCTCAAATCCTTTGAGCAATCCAGTACCTTAAACCTGACCATATTTGAAAAGCCATAGAAATTATAATACTAAAACTATTTAAAAATCTTTAGGCTAATGCTAACTTCAGCAGTACTTCTAGAATCCTGATTTTTTGCTCATTCAATGAATTGATGAGAAATCATGTTAGCATCACTATGAAGGTAACTTTTAATCTATTATTAAAACTCATTGGTCATATTCAAAGCTTAGTAGTAAATTAACACAACATAACACTGTGTTTTTGTCCTAAGAGCTTAGCACAGAGAGGGGGGCAAGAGAGGGAAATTGTGATCAGAGGAATCTGTACCAGCCTCATGCCTCAGTGAACAGACACCAAACACACAATTAGCTTTTCTAGTTGTGACAACCCTCAAGAATTCAGAGGGATTTTTTTCCAGGCACAAAGATTTTCACATGCATAAATATTTCAGATATGGCTTAAATTCTCAGAGCCTGCCAAAATACCTGTATCCAGACACTGTGCAAGCAGAACAGGAAATTTGCTGCATACCCTGCAGCTACATGTGCTCCCCATGGACTCTCTTTAACAAGTATACTTCAAATTCAGAAGAAAGAGTCTGGAATATTGGGGTTATAACCAGCAGCAGTTCCAAAGACATTTTTGCACAGAGTACCAGTTCAAGAGGAGATGTGTTACCTGTAGATGGCAGTATCTTATCACATTGTCCCGACGGGAAAGTAATTCCCCAAGATTTTGTTCTTGATGGTGAGGTGGCAGGGAACGGGGGCTAAACAAGAGCCATTTGTGACACCAGTGAACTAAAACTTGGGATTTTTCAAAGGTTGTTCGTTACTACTAGTATCTGCAGGGATGGTTTCTTGTTAGCTTGGTTGTCTTTTTTGTTTGTTTGGTTTGTTTGTTTCTTGTTTTTTTTGTTTTTTTTTTTTTTTTTTTTTTTTTTTAATGCATTTCTTTGCCATTAGACGTTATTACCCATTTTCACAACAGGGGTACTACTCCTGGACAGCACTAAGTTTCACGGGCAAATCAATTTACCAGCACTATCCACCTTGCCCTATATTCAGTTTTCCTTGGCAAGTTCCCTGATACTTTGGGGCAATGGTTGAAATATTTCCTAGAAAGCAGAGATCCATGGCAGCACAAGCTGAATGTGTGTGGATTTTCTGTGCAGCTGAAGAGCAGGATATGTGAACACAATCTCCTTTGCAAGTGGGTTTAGATACATGGGTCCCCCCCATGGCACAGCATAGAAAAAGACATTTTTTATTGCAGTTGCTAAGACCAGAAATCTTAATACGTAATTTCATCATTTCCCATAATGAAACACATAAGCAGCTTCACTTTGAAACACAATGAGCTCCTTCAAACTCAGTCTACCACTGTCAATCTCATTCATAATGCCTTGTTCAGGTGCCACATTTCAAAGAAATTATGTGATTGCTTTGCATAAACTGTGCGCCTGTCTTTGAATTCACAATATGTTTTTGTATAAATTATAATAATTTTCAATGTACTGTAGAAGAAGCCATATAAAGATCCACTGCAAACAATAAAAATAGTGAACTAACTGAAACATAAGAAATATCTCTTCAAAAAAAGGTATTATCCCCTCGAGAGAGATGTACCTCCCTCAAATAAGTGGAGAATGATAGCTATACAAAACAGGGAAAATCCAGAATTATTAAAGCAAATTTGTCACAGTGACAGAAAGAAAACTTATGTGAGAAATAACTTCAGTGACTACAAAATCTTCATAAAGAGGAAGGTGAGCAGGCACACACAAAAGCTCCTCATCAAAACTTATCATGGCCCTTCACCAGGAACATCTCCAGGTTGGAAACATTCACAAAAGGAGACTCATAGAAGAATAAGTGTTATTCTTCCACCATAAAATTACAGAGTTCAGGGGGTGTGGGAGGAAAATAGGGTTTCTCTGCACTCTAAGCCAGCCATGACAAAATACACTTGCCAGTAATAGACAGACATACCTGCTATCAGAATTTGCAGGTTTTGTAATTCTATTCCTATTACTTTATTAAAATGAGACACCAAGTTAGATGTTAGATTCAGTAGCTCAATTTCAATTCTCAATTTTCATCTCAAAGCCTTTCATGAATCAGTTTACTCTTTTTAAAGGTAATTCAGGTTTTTTATTTCCCTCTGTCCACTATTCTTTCCAAGCTCCCTAATCGATATATTCAGAGAAATCACTCTCCCTTAGTAATCTCCATTTTTAAGGTAACCTTTATTGCTATTTATTTATTGCAGATGATGGATACATTTAAGAAATTTCTTTTGCTCTCTCCTAATTTGTCCTTTAGGGGAGGAAGCTGTATTTTCCCATTTGCCTCCTTGTGTAGCTACCCATCTTTACATCTTAGAAAGCAACATCAGCTTTCTTACTTCAAATAATATCCATTTTGGAGTGTTTGGGGTAGTTGGCAAACCACTGTAACTCTGATTTCAATAGTGACTTATCTTCTAGGTAAAGATGTCTGCTATACTGAATTATTGAGCTTGAAACAAAATCATTTAAAAGAGAAGATGACACTTTTCACAAAACGAGGCTGTCAAAGGCAAGGAGAAAAACAGGAAATTCCTCTGACCAGTAGAAAGGATAAATCTGCATCACACTGTGCAAGAAGATGTGTTTCGCTTCCACCTCATCCAATGCAGTGCTCAAAATACTTGGTATGAAGGAGCCAGGGTATGGGAGGGATGACTTCCAGCTAGAGCATGTCAATGCAGTCATGGATAAAAACATCTCCAGGAATTCTGTTTTGCTTTGCTTGCATGCAACACCTTTCACTTACCCATTAAACCCTCTTTATCTAAACCCAAGATTCTCAGTTTAACCCTTCAGATTCCTTCCCCTTCCTGATGTGGGGGGAGAGGGAGCAGATGTGTGGTATTTAGCTTCCAGCTGTGGTTAAACCTCTGCTTTACACCATGCTGTTAACTGGATTGTAAATAAACCTGGCCATGTTTCTGCCTTTGAAAAAACACACCCAGCCCCAGCACTTCCATTATTAAAAGGAAAAAGGAAAGTTTACTAAAACAACAAAGCATTAGTTGTCTGCCTTAGGTTTTTCCTTATATTTGACTTAATAAAAGGCCAATAAATTTGACAGTACTTACCACTGCACCAACTCCTGTACTGCACAATAAATATATCACTGTAATTCTCTGAACTTTATCATTCAGTAGAAAAGAACTAGTGCATTTTGGCCTATAGTTTTGTGGATTTTTTTGTTTGGCTCTTTGCTATGACCAGTAAAAGATTGTATATGTCTTACTGGAGCAGTTTGGAAGAATTATACTGCAGCTGGGTAGTCTCTATGTGCATGTGTCCCTCTAGTGCTTGGTCCCAGTTCATAACTTGTCTCTCAAAGGGTTCAGTTTGAAGTGATTCAGATGTGTACTTTGACACTGCAGACCTCTGTTTTTAACTCCTCCTGAGCCTCTGCTTTCCAGGCAACAGAGGTGAGAGCAGAGGAAAGGGAGGCTCTTTGCCACAGCACTGCTCACAGTGGCCCCAGTCTCCTCCTCAAGCAGAAACTGTCTGCAGATCCACATCCATGGCCCTCACCACCTTGCATCACTCGTGTTTCAGGTCTGCACCAGGAGGTCTTGCTGGAATGCAGCTGAAAGCTGTGGAGAAGGCATCAGCACCCTGTGCTAGCTAGAGACACTTTCCCATGGATCCCACAGCAGGGGCAATGAGGAGGCTTGGCAAGAAAGCAGCACCTGTGGGCTACTGGAGCAAGGACAGCCTGGGACAGGGGAACAGCCCAAGGGAGATTTCTGTGCCCTCAAGTCTGAAGCAGACACCAGCATGTGCAGCTGTGCCTGTAAGGAGGCAGCTCTCTTGCTATTACATCATTTCTAGATGTAGTTTTATATCACTCTATAGATTGGATATACATATTTGTTATACATCTAAACACACTTAGGACAAAAAGGACTTTCCAAGAGATAAGATTAAAAAAATTAGTATTTGAGAATAGTTTTTAAATTAAACCTAAACCATGGTGTAACACTACCCTGGAGCCAAACTAATTTGAGCTTTTCCAAGCCCTTAATTTGTCATGCTCATAGCTCAATAAATAGTTACTGGATTAGTTCCTTCCATTTAGCCTGCTTCTTCATTTGTTTTCCTACTTTGCTCATTTCTAGATCTTCCTGCAATTATGAATAAACACCATTATCATTGACCACTAAATTATGTTTTTATTCTTCTCCTTGTCTGTAAGTACACTCCCATAAGTTACCAATATTCTCCAGAGAATTGCTAAATGATTCCCTCTCAGGAGGAATTCAGTGCCTCTTATGGTCAACTCCACAGCTTGCATTTATTCTAACACTTGCTCAGAACCTGGCACACATTTCCTAATATATGGCAATGTTTTGAAAGATTTCCTTATTGCTGTTCTTGCAAGTTACATTAGTGGCACTTCTGCTCAACCACTAAATGCTGTGTTTCAGAATCCATAAAATCTAACCTAGTACCTCACTTGGTGTGATTACAGCTGCAGATAAACTACCTAAATTTAATGTAATATGTAAGATACAAAAAACATCACTCTACAATGGTTAAAAATAATCAGAATTGGTTAAAAATTAATCTTTGCAAAGAATGTTCCAGGTCAGATTCATTGTGGCCACCTGCTGTGAGTGTCAGAGCCACAAACACACACTAATGGCAGCAGCATGCGATAAGCCATGTTTGTCTCCTGGACCAGCATTAACAGCTTTGAGCTCAATCCTTTGAGCTTCAGTTACTCCTATTAGAACAAAAATGTGAGACTGGGGAAAGTGGTGGTGTGGAGAGTTGTGAGTGGCAGGAAGGAGGAGGGTGATTCAGCTGTGTCCGCTGGTCTGCTGCGTCCTCACGAGAGATTAGCAGATTCCACCTTTTCAGTTCAACACTTCGGGTCCTCTCCCTAGTGAATATCTTTGGGTTAGGGTGAGAAGCAAAAAGGATCCAAGCAGGCACTGGACTACGTGCCCGAGTTGTGAGTGGCACGAAGGAGGAGGGTGATTTAGCTGTGTCCGCTGGTCTGCTGCGTCCTCACGAGAGATTAGCAGATTCCACCTTTTCAGTTCAACACTTCGGGTCCTCTCCCTAGTGAATATCTTTGGGTTAGGGTGAGAAGCAAAAAGGATCCAAGCAGGCACTGGACTACGTGCCCATCCTTAGACATCACCTAGGTCCCCTAGTTTTATGTTGGCTCGTTGTTTTTAGGGGTTTTCCTGAAAAACTGTAAAATTTGGTGCAATGCATTTCTCATCTGCATACGAGCTCTGATGCCACTCCCATTCTCCTGGTGCTGCAGGGTCCGGGTGTCGCTCCCTGGCAAGCACCAGGGGGACAATGGCTAATCACCAACCATTAATGGGCAATTGAAGAAGAACTCTTTAACAATGAAGCTAACTTAATAGCAACTGATCCAACCAGTTTTAACTTTGCAACCTTAAAAATAAATAGATAACTTTTTATTCATAACACTTTCTACAAGTGCATCAGAGGTCTCACAGTTGCACCTTTTTCTTTTTCATGGCAAGTCATCCATTCACATTACTAGACCTTTTCTTTATCTGTTCCCATTTGAACCCATCTTCTTAAATAATTCTGGGTAACCAGAATTGCAGTCAGTTTTTTGACAAGTGTCACTACATTACTTTGCTCAACAACATTAACATTTCCTTTTCTCCCTTGAGAAGAAATCTCACATATTTTAATGCATCCTGAAGGATCATATTTATCTTTCTTATGTCTCTGTCTCATTAGTGCCTGATTCTTGAAAGAGTACACAAAGTTCTTTCCTCCCTCAGTCGTTTCCAACTGAGGAGCTTCACACTTAGTGCAGAAATCCCAATTGTTACTTTCAAAGGGCATGAATTTGCATTTTATATAACTGAATTACAATTTTATTGCCATTATTACAGTTCTCAAGTTCTTCTAGTCCTTCCTTTGTGGTATTGTCATCCACCTTTGCACTGGACACATCCACACAAGCAATACTCATCTCCCCTACTGCTCAGGAAAAGGTCTTGAATAGCTACCTCTTTCAGCCTGATAAATCTTTGATTCATTTACAAAAAAAAAAAAACAAAAAAAAGAATTGGAATGGTTAAGAGGCACAATTAAAGCCTTAGGACTTTTATAGCCATCCTTGTATGGTAACACACACAACTCAAACACTAACATTACATATAAAAATCATAACATGCAAGTGATCTTGAAATTTGCTTTTGCATCCAAGCACTATCAAACCACTGTGAGTAGAGCTTTACATTTATACCCTCTTTATTCAGATATAATTGTGTGTTATAACAAGTTCTTTAGGAATAGATCCTCATCAATGTACACTTCTTGAGTTTTATTTTATTCCAGTGTTAATGACATTATTCCAGAAAGTAAAGAGCAAAGAAAAGAAACCATCTTCATTTAAAAAAAACTGTCCTGACAGGCCAACATACAAAGCAGGGCCAAATTAGGCTTTCCACTAGAAAACAGTACAAGTTATAAAACAGTAAGCTCAACTCTGTATGAACACCTTGTAGGAACTCTGTAATTAGGGTTTCTCTCTTGATTACCTGAAAAGAAGGGCTTCATCTGGCTTTTTGTTAGAACAAAGTGGTCAGCTGGTAGGAGAGTTTACACAGATTTAGTTTTTGAACTTTCAGGACATTGCAAGTTACCTTTGTGCAGGTGTTCTGCTTTGGGTTTCTGTTTGTTTTGTTTGTTTGTTTTTAACAAACACCAGAAAATACTTTTTGGCTTGAAACTTTGTGAGTTTGCTATAAAAAAAATTATGCTATGTTGCCTTTTCACAGTTTCCTTGGGAGATGTACCTCAAAAGTAAATTTTATACTAAGAAATTTTTCTTGAACCACAGATCTGGGTATTGGAATATCTTTGTCTGTTAACTATACCCTCCTACATATTCTTAAAAATGCATGTGTTAAGTCAATTATAATAAACCTGTCTCCAAGATTCAGTTTTTGAAAGCATCAGAAGCAACCTTCCCCAAGGTCTGAAGTGTGCAAGTGGACAGCAAATTTAAAGCACAGTGACACAGCTTAGGAAAGAGTCCCTATACTCCAGGCAGCAGCAGCAGAAGAGGAAAGGAAGTAAATGCTCCACTAATGAGACCATTTTCATATTAAAAGTGCTTGATTTAATGGGGCAGAAATGCTAGTATGATCCAATGTTAACGCTTAAATAAGAACCGCTTCTGAAACCAAATTTAAGAATTAATGACCTCTGGGCCTAAATATAAGTGAAGAAAAAGAAACGTGCCTTTATTGCTCATTGTGGGGATCACATAGGAATTCAAGTGGAAAAGGAAGTGAAAGGTGAGAATTGTGGTGTTGGAAAGTTATGGTTGAAAATCTGGGAGAAAGAATGGTTAAGCTGACATTAATGGAGGTAGATGTCAAGGATCTTCAGGCACAGGCCCAAGTCTTTTATGTGATACAACCACCAGAGATAAGGCAAAGGACTCCCCCCTATTTTACACAATTAAACTAACATGGAATATATTCCACAAAAAAAACCAGCACAATTAATTTATAGCTTCTGAATTTATCATTAATAACTTCTAAATCCCAAAATAAATTGGCACCCTGTCTCAGGGCTGTGTCCTGGTTGTAACCTCCCAACACCTGCTTCAGACAGTGCCACTACTTGAATCACCCAACTGCAGCTTGCAGCTCTCTTTTAATCCACGTGTCCCTGCTGCACGTCCAGAACCAGCCTGGGCCTTTATTTAGCCATTCTTGGACAACACTGCTTGCTACCAGTGCTCAAACACACCTTCCCCAGGGTACAAATGTGTCAAAAGTTGTCCTCCCTACCACGAAGCCCAGAGCCACCAAGAGAAAGTCAGAAAGCGCCAATCACTCAAAGCTGCTGCACAGTGCCTGCCATTTTCAGGCTGCAGGTTCTCCTGTAGATATGCTCTTGGCTGACTTAAAATCTGGTTTTTAGAAAAGAACGTGTGCATTGTGCAGTCCCATAATAACAGCATAGCCAGCAGAACTAACACCACTTGGACTTTTGTGATATATTAAATAAATCCAGCTACTTCCTCTTCAGAGAGGAGAGCTTAGACTTGTAAGTCTATTTAACACCTGGTTAAACACTACTTAACCTCACTGCACTAGCCAACTACTTTTCATAGAAGCTGAATTTTGGCTAATAATGTCCCAATTAAACAGCAGTCATTGTCATTCACTATCATTAGGCTAAATTGGTTTCCTGGGAGATGTCCCAATAAAACAGTCATCCTGGTTAAATGCTTACCAGTTAAGTAAGATATGTGACACAGAAAAGAGTTTGTGAAAGAAAACATTCAACTGCTTTTTACCTCACTCTATGTTGATAATTTGCCAACAATTTTAAGACCACATGCACTGAACCACAGAAACTTCAACTATTAGTTCTCAAATATAGTTGTTTGTGAGGGCTCTAGCAGGCAGTAAATAGCATCTGTGTAAATCCCATTTCCTTGCAGAGCCAGGGCAACGTGCAACACAAACTTACATAATAGATGCCCTATGAGAGAAAAAATAATGAAATGCTGTAGGAACAAACAAATTAGAAGTGGCTCTGAGGTGCTCTTTGGCAGTGGGTTCAGAAGGTTAATTTAGAATAATCTGTGTTTAATATTAACAACTGAGAAAAATTATTTCAAGATTATTTCGCAGAAGCCTGGATCTTCCTTTCCAAATCTTCTGGCATTGGCAAGTGTCTACCCAGAACTGCAATAAGCTGGGCACCCAAGGCAATGCACAATTCATTTAAATGTAGCTATTTACAGCAAGATGTCTAACCTAATTCAGCTGTTGAGAATTTATCTGGTGTCAAAGCAAGGCACTTCTGGTTGCAAAACCATTACCCTCTGATAGGAAAAATGAATACATTTCTTCAGATACTGATTTATCCCTAATCCCCATAGTGTGTGCTTATCCAAGTTAGGTAAGGCATTTTCTACTATTAAACTCCAGAGAAACTGCCCCAAAATTCTGGCAGAACCGAGTATGTGCCTTTCACTGAGTAGTCTTTTTAAAGGATAGAGAAGAAACAAGCATCCCTGAGATTGGCAAATCCAATCATTGTCCTGTACAGGGCATGCAGCAAGCAGCACAGGATAAAAAGGATGAGCTGTATATCAATCTCACAATGTCTTGGACAGAAGAACAGGCCTGAAAGAAAAGCAGCTTTTAAATGATCATGTCAAATAGATATAATGCTGTGGACACACTGTCATGAAAAGGTACTAAAACACAGCTTTAATAGCAGAGAACAGAGACAACTGTGTTAGGATGCTGTCTCTCTAACCCCATTTCCAAGTTAACACACCCTAATCCTTGGAACAGGACCTCTGTGGGCTTTGTAAGACAACAGGATCACACTGCTGTCTACTTTTCACAGTGTGCAGCTGTAGTCTGCAGCATGGCTTGCACTTCATGTCAGAAACAAAACTGAGCTAGGACTAAGGCAAAGTGAAGCAGTAAGTACATCAAATAACACCTTCCTTGCATACAGTTCTTGGAGCAGCAGATTTAATTGGAGCAGAGACTGATACACATCTAACATCTCACTGCTACAAAAGTTCAGCTGAGCATAGGGCTCCACGGCCTGCAATCACACATGCACAGAGCAATTCAGACTTCCAGCAACTCCTTTATGGTCATGTTGCCTTAAAAACACAGAGACTTCACCACTGCACAGTTAAGTGATCTTTATAAAAGTTTCCTCAACAACCAGGAGTAAAAAGGAGGGATAGGAGGGATTTATATGTTTTAAAGGACAGCTAAAATTTTAGTACTATTTAATGTCTTCAGTCTGTGGGCTGTAGGGTCCAAGCATTGAACTGGCTTCAGGACAGCTTCTGTACTTAAGTCAGCAAAAACCTGCTCTTCTAATGAATTCTCCAATCCTTTTCTTTCTTGCATGACAAGTTGAGTTGCAGTATTTGCAAATGCTGACTTTATGGAAATTAGGAAACAAGCAAACATAACAGGTTCTTTAAAAGCAACATTCTGAAAGGGAGCTGTGAGCTCCGCTTGAAAACTTCTGCCAAAGATGAAGAGAAAAAAATTAAAAGCTGTTGCTGAGGTTAAAGTATGGTAGGTTTTCTGTCAAGAAAATATTGTAGTATCTGGGACAACAGGGACACACCGGAGATGTGAGAAGAGCTCAAGAAGCTGAATTTAAAAAGTCAGATGCTGGCATACTGTACAAGTCTATACTGCTGCTTTATTCTATGTTTCTGCTGCTTTATGCTATGTTTCTATATTAGGACCAAAGAATAACATGCTCAAGGAAATAGTCTCAGCTGCACATCGCCAAAATGAACCACCAGCAGAGCCTTGAAAAGCAATTAACATCACCTTTTGTGCAAGGATGCAACCTCCAGCTGCAGGCATGCAAAACCCCCAAGTCACTGTATGACTGTAGGAGTATGAATCCATATTGCTACAGTCTTGCAGTCAATTTAAAGACCATGAAGATTTCTTTTCTTGCTGTCTGTCTCTTCCTGGGGTCTGAGGTCTGCACTGCAGCCTCTCCCTTGGGCAGCTGTGGCGGGCTGCTCAGCCCACACATCTTTTGAAGAGGTGCCTTATTTACCCATCTTTTCCCCTGCTGTGCATAGCTAATTAGCATGAATTGAAGTCCTGTCTTTCATCATTCTCACTCATCTGCCCCCCTGAAGTACATTAATACCCACCTCCCTTGCTTTGTTTTCCCCTCCTTCAGCTCCCTGCCCTTTGGTGTATTGTCCTCACCGTGCCTGCCTCACTGCCTCTGGTCAATAAAATGTGTTACAGACCTTGTCTGCACTCTGCTCCACACCTGGACACGACCTTATCTATTTATGTGGCAGTGCAAGGAACATGCCAAAGCCTGTCTGAGCTTTTACTAAGAATAACTAACATGTGATAGCTACCCTGAGGTAAGAAACCCCACACCTTTCCTGGCAGTGAACCAGTTGTGTAACCAAGGTCTTATTGCTTGACATTGGGAAAATTTTTAAAAAATATTTCATCTAATGATACCAAGTAAAAAGTGAACAGTAAATTCAGCACCAGCACTGAAAATCAATTCACGTGTCCAAGTGCATACAGTAAAAGGTACTAAATTATTTTCACCTCTTAAGCACAGATAAAATAGAAAAGGCCAAAACCCACTTATAATTTACCTAAAAGTTACTTTGAAGGAACAAAATTAGACATTCCTGATTGCACTGAAGTTTTGATACCAAAAACCCAATTATTCTGGAGACAGCCACATTCAACACCTAATTTATATTTATACAAAAAAACTCCAATTCTTGAAGCTTAACAATTCAAAATACCAGACAGTTTAGTTAATCATTTTTCTGAAACACACCTACAAGAGAGGAAGTCATAGGTCACACATTTATGAACATTTTGAAAAATTAAATACAGCCATTAGCTGGAGAAAGCAATCTCTTTGATGAAATTTTATACCAATCCAATCTTCAATTACTAACCACTCTTCCCTCAAAGGCTTGGAATATTAAATCCTGTTACCCCTGGGATTGCTACTGGTAAACAATTACTTTTAAGCATGAGTGATAGAAGCTTATGGCATTTCTACCCCAAATTCATGGGTGTGAGCACCACTGCTGCTGCCTTCATGCACAGCAAAGAAGGGATGGGCCTGGGCTCTGCACCTGCAATGCATAACTGAAATGGCACTGAGCACAGGTGTACATCAAACAAAGTGCAAGCTCTGGCCCAGCTTTTTTAATGGATTCTTAAATCACAGTTTTAATTTGCTCTCTCCACCTTCCTGAAGACTTCTGTTGTATTTAGCTGCAAAATCATGCCATTAGGGAAAGGAGGCAAGTTAAAGACGAAGAAAGAAAAGTCAGATAGGATGCTCCTTGCTTATATTTCTTAAGAGAAAAGAGAATTTTCATGCTGCTGAAGCCCAGTAGCACTTGACAACAACTTCCCCATGTCTAATCATCCTATCTGTTCACATCATCTTTATTATTTATGCCAATGACATTGCATCACAAAGATGTCTCTAGTGAACAGTAATGGGATTGATCTGCAGAGGTTTATTTCAATAGTTCCATACATTAGAGGTGTATTAATGAGAACTGCAATACCCCTATTTTTTACATTCTGTTGGTAGTTGTCTAATAAATTCTGCATCCTGAACATCCTATCAATACCAGAGAAGCACTGCAAGCTGCTCATGCAAATTATTGTGTGAACTTCTGTCCTATTTCACCAGCAATAGCTGCATAATAGATAAATGCCTGAATTTTTAAGCTCATTGGAATATTTTTAATGTGAACTGACCTTTGCAATCAATTGCAGTTCATTCTGGTGCTTGCTTTAAAAATAACTAAAAGGATTAATGAGTTTGTGTAGCTTTTATGACAACTTGGGTATTCCTGGTTGAATAGGTCTTCTTTTCATGCCAACAATACAATTACAATCAGTTATGGCAATACATAGCAAATAATCAAGGCACCAAATTGGGAATTAATTTTGCTAAATATGGACATGGGAGAGTTTTGTATGGATAGTAGGGATAAGATAGGAGGTGGAGGGGAAAGCATGTTGTAATTTAAGACAAACTCAAACTCCAGATGTTCAGGGCAATAGGAAGTATCATATATAGAAGATGAAATCTATTTACTGGCTGGCTGAAGGGGTTGGGTGTCCCACATCTGGGGACGAACACTGGGTTTTATCAAGTCTGTCTGATGTCCAACACCCATTTTGCTTTCACTGCACTTTAATTATCAAATATTATGCTTGAACATGATAGAACTAAGCACATTAAATCTGTTTGCTGCTTAGCATTTACACACCTCTTTAGCAAAAAGAATACGGGTCACATTTCCACTTAGCACTGATAAGCTCATTTCACTCTTTCAGCACCTTTTTCCTTCCTTCTCCTCAGAGAACTGAGTGAACAAATTCCGATTCTATATTCCACATGAAATTAATGTAGGCAGAATATGCAGCACTTCTGTGACATTTTACTACCCTTCTTCCTTAGGCAAAGTTCATCCCTGTGCCAAGGGTCAACATAAAGACTGTTCAGCTGCTGTTAATATGAAACTTGAGTATTCACTCTCTGCACAATAAGAATATCAGCCAAAGTATATATTATACAGACATAATTTAAATAATGCTGCCTCTAACAGGTTCAAATACACCATTATTTTATCTACAGCTTTGCAGAAGACAAAGGTGAGCACAAATATCAGTCCCAAAACTAACACTACATGCCAGAGCACAATATTCACGTACTCTGCTCTATATACTGCTCATGGCAATGAAGACAGAGTCTATGCTTGCAGCTGGTAAATGCAAGTAAAAATGCTGTTAGAAAAGTTCCCCATTCAGACAGGAATTATTTTCTCAAAATTTTAGAAACAGTTCCCAATTCCTTTATGCTTTTCTGAAAATCATCACGGGCTACAAATCAACTTCTCTCTGTCAGCTTAAATCTGTTAAATCTCCTGGCCTAGCTCTGGTTGTTTGAATAGTAGGATCATCAAGTACACATTCCACCTGTGGGTTAAATGACTACTGGAAGTTGATCCTGCATTAACATAGACTCCTAACCCATCTTTCCATTGTGAACAATTTTAATGGTGTAGAGGATTCCAACATGAAAACACAACAGCACCTTAATATCACAGAGGCTATTCAAAACTTTTCTGGCCTCTCGGGGTGTATCAGTTTTATGACTTGAGGAATATCGTACACAAGTTGTAGATCACAGGTCAGTGCACTGAGGGTCTCTGTCCCCTTCCCTTTGCTGATAAAGGGAAGAATTTGCAAGATTTTAAATTAGCAATTCCAAATCTTCTTCCTTAGTCAGAAGTGACTTAAACTTCAAGAACTATAATTTATAGGCACTATCCCTCTATCTGACAAAAAAAACCTGGGATTATTTCACTCACTCCCATTTTGGAAAGTGATTCTGCAATTCAATATCATGTTCAATATATCCTCTCCTGGCAAAATCAGAGAGAGAACTGGGGATGCCAGAATGTTGGCAATTGGGGGTATAAATTCTTATAGAGAGGCTAAAATTGCTGGCAGGGATGCTTGTCTAACTGTACAGGTGCTAGACAGCTAAAAAGTCAGCAGGGGGGATCAGGAATAAAGGATATAGCAGAAATCACACAGGCCCGTGTATGTCCTCCATAACACTTGGCTGTAACTCCAGATATCTGCAAAACTAAATGCACCTCTTGTGTCATGTGGTTTCTCAAAATAAAAGCAACAGAGACACATGTTTTATTCATGCCTGATTTTCTATGTTCACTCCAAATGTACATGGTGGTGAATTTGTCAACTACATACAAGTATTTTTGATCCTTTGTTTTTAATAGAAGGGAAAAAACAGTTTTAAGAAAAGAATTACATTTCTAGCTTAATGAAAGCGCTTAACAGGTCCTTAAACAAAGACAGGCAGAGGGGGAGCCAAATAGGGAAGCTGTGCAAAATGTAGTATATTTATATTTCCAACTCCATCATGCAAAAAGCAGCAGGTTCCCATGGACATTGGCATAGGATGCTTACCAAAATGGAAATAACATTGGAAGTACCATGTGAAGAGTTATGTAAGATCTGAACAGACCACAAAGAAAGTACTTTGTCTTTTTCACCTTTGCAACTTGCAGATCCCTTTTCTATGAGAATGGATGACAACAAATGGGTACCCTGCTTGTCTAGGCAGCCAGGCTTTGTCAACAACCTAACTCTTCATCAATCCATTTATAGGCAGGTGTACCAAGTTTTCCCATTTTGCAACTTAACTGCCAAAAAATTGATTCTGTCGTTTAATGTCTTCCAGAAACGAAGTTCTTGAATAAAAATAATCAGTTGCATTAAACACAAGCTGGAAAAAAATTCCTGTGGTCACATTTTAAAAAGTAAAATAAATTTACACTTGAGATTTTATCGTATATTAACTTTATTTTCTTTCTTCCCATGGCACAGCTCTTCAAAATGAAGGAAAAAGGATGATGCATCTGGGCAATAATTCAATAGTACAACAATGTTTATTGCAGCTTCTATAAAATCAAAGGACTTTGTTACCTCTTCAATAACATCAACAATTATGCTAACAGAATAACAGTAACTGTGGAAGTTAATTAGAAGCGTGCCTTCAAACACTGTATACACAATTTGCTTCCCTGTTGTGTTGTCTGTGCAGAACTTGCCTGAAAGATCTCCTTGAACAGAAAAAAATTTTCTCCCGATATGAAACAGATATGCCTTGGACTCCACAAATTTGTTTGTGTATCCTGGTAAACTTGTGGTAGTCCTGTTTTCAGAGATAGTTATGGAAATTTGGTTTAGCCCTAGAATATTCTGAAAAAGCTGCAAACTTCAGAGAAGCCATTCTGTCCTACTGTTGAATGTGAGAAGAAAAGGTAAACTGTTTACACTCTGTATCCCTTAACAGTTTTCAAAGGCATCTGCACACTAATTTAAACTGTGGAGTCAAGAGGAGGCAAGCAAGCCATTATGAAGAAAACAAAAGGACTCCACTTTTTTTTTTCCTCCGTAATATTTTTAAAACTGTGAAAATGTTACTGGGAAGCTCTGAGTGGTAAACTCTCCACAGGTATTTCTATAAAAACGGCACATAATGTCCTTATGGGCACAGGTTGTTAGACTACAAGAGCATCCAGTAAAAAACGCTGCGTGATACTTTCTGGTTTTCATTAGTCGTATATCACCTATAAAGATTTCATTTTTTTTCAAGAAAGCAACATGACTAGTACTAGGTTTAATTTTCTGATGCAACAAAGTGAACTACCTGAAGGACCGGTTGTATCTAAAGAGTTGAATCAAGATGAATTATACACCTAATACTTCTATATTTGGAGTACTTAATTGTTGTTTAAGAAATTAATCACTGTCTGAATGCTGCCATGGTCCCCTTCACTGGCACGGTATTGTGCCTTACATGTACAATAAGGCAAAGGAGCTTGGCAGCCAGAAAATCAGTCTTGCACAGAGTCTATAAACAAACACACAGCTGCCAAACTGTGCAAAATAAGAGGGATAATAATTTCTCATAAGAAATCCTAAAAAACAAAAAGAAACTGTAAGTTCAAGAGGATATAACTCAACAAAACGATGCTGCTGCTTTTCCCCCATGAGCCAAGTGTTACCTTCGCAAGGTTTTCTTGCTGGAAATCAGCAGGTATCCTCATCTGGCAGTGGGCAAAGGCCATCACAGAAGAGATCATGTGGGGCCAAGACAAAAGTGCCATGGGACAGGCCAGGAGCAACCAGGAGAGGCAGGGTTGGGACAAGGAGAGTCTGTGCTGCTGCAGTTGCTGACCCACACACTGCTGGCCCCTTCCCAGGGGCAGGCACCAGCCTTTCACACAGGCAGGAAAAGCAGAGCCACCCTTCTGCTGGACAGCACGTTCTCCATTTAAAATCCAGATTATGTGTTTTAGAGTAGAGGTTTGAGCTGACACCCTAGTAACATTCCGAGTCTGCTGTTAGTTCAAAGTGGCAACCCCTCAGATCAAACATATGTAAAACACAGAGATTAAAGTCTAGAGCTTAAATCACTTAAAACAGTTTGCCTATAAAAGAAATCAATACCTTCTGTATTTTGATTTTGTTTGTCTTCACATTACTTGGGAAAAAATATCTTTTATATCTTATCTGAGCACCTTGGTGAATTTTACAATTTGTCTCTTTTTAAAAAATAGCACCTTTTATTACTGTCACAAGGTCAAAAGGTAAAGTCTCCTTGCTGCAACTCATCTGTTGAGATACATTGGTAGCTATGCTAGCTATGCTGATGTGAAAACTGGGAAACATGCTGTTAAAAGGGACTGGAGTGGCACACAGCCCTACCAGAATGTGGGAAAAAAATCTGACAGCTTCAGATTTCACACCAACCCATCTAAACCCACAAATTTTGTGGGAGCACATATATATATATGCACATATAATATATAAACAGGACTGCAAAGTGACAGATGTAAGGAATGATGCAGCACACAATAACACAACCATTATTTTGAGTTTTCTAATCACAAAGTTTTAATTTGATCAAAATGCTGCCTATTAAGCATATGGATTGAGTTACCAAATGTCCCACTCAGTACTCCAAAGGTGTTCACTTGTCACGTGAACTTTGTGTGGATGCACTGGTAATTTTATGATAAATTTTTCTTCTCAGACAATGAAATTTTACCAGATGCCCATATGGCAATACCTCAAAATAACTCTACACCACTAAAACTCTTGAGAGAGCCATGTTACAGTGTTAGAATAGTTTAATATCCCCAGATGACAAGAATCAATTAATTCATGAATAAGGATCTAGTGCCTCTTGAGTGAAGTTTTTGTAAATAAAAGAATTTACTCTTCCTTTCTGTGCAGTTTGATTAGGAAAAAATGGTTTTCTAATCAACTTTAACAGCTGAGGCACAAATATGCCTAGATGAACCAGTTGCCTATTAAATAACTGTGCATCTTTAATCCAGAAAAAAACCTAGGTAATTCATCATAGTAGCAGCAAGAGAAGCTATAGTTCTTTTAGAGGAAGGGAAGAGGTTGAAATTAAAAAAAAATTTAGTTGTGTAAACATACAGAAACACACACCAAGAAGGTTTTGTTCCAAACCAAACAAAAATAACTACAATCTCATTCTTGAATGTGCTTCTATTATTCAATCAAGGAACAGAATTACAGCAACCTGAAGTATTGCCTAGAAAGGTCTGACATTAATCTATCCCTTTGGGAATGCTCAAATAAGCTTGTTGAAGGTTTCATTTTTTCTTTCCCCCAAAACTTTCCTTCTTCGTTCTAGTAATGGGCACATTCCAGCATATTAGGTACTAGGGTTTCAATAATCATGTTATCTTTTCCCAAAGTACATGATGGAACTTGCTGTCTGAAATTCAATTAATAAAACCTACTCTTTAATTAACCTATTAAGTTGTTAAATGCTTGAAGAATTGCTTTAGCACCTTATAAAAGCTACAGCTATGTAATAGATAATAAGTACCATTGGCATGACATCGTGATTAATTGAACAAACAGTGGGAAAAATATGTTCAATGCAACACTGACTCAAAGTCTTGTCATGGAATAAGTAAATGAACAAATGCAGTGTTGCAGGTAAGAATTTTTTCCCAAAAAAGTACATATGACTACAGAGGATCACAGCATGAACATTTGGAAATTATTTGCAGAAAAACCATCTATTTCAAGGGAGGTATAGGAGCAGGAATTGATAGCTCCCAAGAAGAAAGTGGTGCATGTCTATGGCTTCAGCTACTGCCCTGCTGTGCCAGATGCACCCACCCTGCATCCTTCCCCCTGGGCAGGGGCTGCCAGACATACCCTGCTGGGAAAAACCAGCAAGGTTCATAATCAGAGCCTGAGCATCAATCAAATTTCACCTGGCATGGGGCTAAATGCCTGGAGGAAAAATAGGGAGCTCTAAAACTTTTGTGAGGTGCCAGGATAACAGGAGCAGCAGCACCTGCCACCATGTGTGACTGAGGAGCAGAGAAAGGTCATACTGGAGCTCAAAGGAACTGTACCTTCTCTTCTGGAGAAATCCAACATTTCACACTTCTGGGTAATCCCAAATTACCTTAAATCTTGACAGCAGCTCTAAGCTTTTTATTCCACAAATCAGAAAGCCTACACACCGCCTTTCAGAACTTATAATGGCTGGTTAATTTTCTTAGCAGGTGTCTACTGAGAAAGCCTCTCAGTGAAGTCATTCTCATCTGTCACAAGAGTTTTTTCTCTTAGCCCCTAAATTCCTTACCAAGAAGCCAGCAATTGACTTAGAAACCCATGCCTGGACAAAATTACAACAATCTGAGAGAAATTCAATGACTTTCCAGAAACCAGTATTTCCTCTCCATTTAATGTCCCTGCCATCTGAAATCTCTTGTTGTACTAATTCATTTTTTTTCTGCGAAATCTTCCTAGATTTTTTTTTTATCTGTCTACACCTGAGAAGATTAAATGCAGTTATAATAACAAAATTTTGCCTTTGGAAACAGTCTACAAAAGTTCAGAGATATTCTGCCAGGTCCCCAGTGGAGTAAGGGATACTGCCAAAAATTTTTTTTGGTACTAGTTTAGGGTATTTGCTTCTCTAGAAAATTGACAAAGTATGTAAGGAGGATTTTTTTTAAAAAACACACCTGAAACAGGTACACTGGAATAGCTTTAAAATAGAGATATACCCCAGTTGCATCATCTAATTAAGAACATGAACTGCAGCACAAAAACAATGGTAATTAGAAATTATATCACAATCTGTTTCAATACTGAAAATATTTGCGAACTACAGGATGCTGCTGCCTCAGAAATTAAACCTCAAGAGAAGTGTTTCAGTATCAGCCATACTCATCTTATGAGAAAATATGAATGTCAGGCATGTCTAAACTGAAAACCAGCAAAACTTCACCTTAAATTCCTTTTAGTCCATTCACAGGAAGGTGACAGATAAGGGCTTGGAATGAAGAGCCTATTCAGCCACGCAATATAAGCTGCGTCTTGTCAACATGAAAAGCAAAAGACAAGTTATCTATGCTGCAATATCACTGTCATACACTTCTTTTTTTTTTGCTGTGCCAGAGATATTTTAAAGGGAGATTTGGCTTTTTGAACACCTTTAATAGGCTTCCTCAGAGTTTTAATTAGTAGGACATCCAAGCAGTAGCTGACAGCTGGCAGAATCTCCTGTCGTGAGTTAAAGTCAACCTAATTAAGATTCTGGAAGGAAAACTCATTCTTCCCAACACCCTTAATCAGTCAGGCTTGGTTGAAAATGCAATACAGAACCTTTTGCCTTGACAACAACATAACCTTCAAAATATGGCACTTCCAAACAACAATAATAGCGGAGTGATTTCTTCATATGGAAATTTAGTAGAACTCCTACTAAAGCTCTGAAATACATTCTTCACCTTCCCTTTAATAAATGTTAATACAATTTAGGATTATTTGTCATACTTAAGATTTGACATTTCTTGACGGAGACATTTTGTGCTATCAGAATCACAGACAGTGACATATAAGCTGCCCCTAAGAGATGAAGCAACATTTTTTTTCCCCCCTGGCACTTGTAAAATTATCTAACTATTTACAGCTTGAGTGGAAACACAACTAGAACAGTCAGGCTGAGCCAGATGTACATAAGCAAAAAGAGATTTGTCTCCATCACAAGCCAAGGGCTCTCCTGTCAGCCCAGGTTCAGGTGCAAACCTGAACCTCCAGGTGTCTGAGATCTTTGGTCTCTGCTCTGTCTGGAGCAAGCTGGCTCTCAGGGCAAAGAAATCCTGGCAGCCAAACTTTACCTCTAAAATAGTACAGCCATTACTGCCTCACACTTTGGGGTTCTGCAAGCTGAATCCAAGCTTTAGTACAGCAAGCAGAAGTCTGTTTACTACATCCTCTTGGCTTTGTTTGGTTTTTTTTTTTTTTTTTAAGAGAACTGACAATGCATTTTGGTAGTACATATCAGTATCAGATTTGCCTTTACGTCTACCTAAAATCATGACTGACTACAAGCAGGTCCAAACACCTGGCCCACTCCTGGCATAGCAGACTGCAGAGAGATGAAGATCTGGAAAATAACCCAGCTAAAAATAAACACCCCGGCACAGAGCACTGTCTAGAGTAAGGGTTTCCCTGAACATCAATACAACTCCCAGCAAGTCCAAGCACACAAAGACAGATTTGAAGAGGAACCTCATTTAGAATTACAATATAAAGCCTGCACTGTCTTCTTTTCTCTTTCTACAGCCTTTCTCTATAATGCATTTGCTTGTACCTCAGAAATACCCTAATACACAGACTTTCTACTAATTCTGCACATGCCCTGGTTCTTCATTGCTATATGCAATGTACAATCAATCTCTCTGCGAATGTAATAATACCACAGCCATTCTAGTGGCATCACATATTATAGTCCTTTTACACAGTTGTGAATGACTGAAGAAGGTACAAGGCAGTCAGGAATCAGGCCTACAGTACTTAAAAGTGATTACAATGAATATGACAATAATCCCTCTCTTTGTAAAACAAAATCCCAGGAAATGTGTATACACAGAGGTTAAAGCCTCTTGGAGCAGCTGCTAAGATGCTGCTCAGACTACTCAATTATGCTCTTAAAGCAGCAGCAGCCACCCAGGTGATTTGATTCTCAGTGCAGAAGCCATGAAGTACAAAGTAGAAGATGCTGATTTTAATAGCAGATCAAGGCAGTCTGACCAGCACAAGGTGCAACCACCATGAAAGAAGCTGTGCCAGCAAACTCTTCTGTTTCTCCAGTCACACCTGAATAGTCTAAACAACAAACATAATTGTGGCAGCTAACATCCCAGACCTATCAAGTGACTCATGAAAGGCACAGGGAGCTCTGACAAAAAGCACTGGAAGCAATCTGCATGCTGGCATTTTGTACTGTGATAATAAAATCAGTGACAAAGCTACCCTTGAAGTCCAAGGCAGCATTATTAATATTAATACTTAAAATTGGTCCAGTCTTATTTATCTTTTGGAGAGTGCTTTCAGACCTGCAGGATATAGCTCTCCTAGCAAAGAACAGGGAAGAGCTGCCTTTTTTCTCCTGATGCATTGCTCTTTAGATATTCAGATGGGTAGCTACAGGGCCACAGCCAGGAAAGCTGCATTTCCATTAAGTTACCGTATCCTATAGACAGGCAGTCTCCTTGTTTTTCACTTTCAGTACTCCACATTTCCTTTTGTAAGTCAGCTAATTTTGCTTCTGCCTTTTTCACTTCAGCTCAATATCTAAGTTACAGTTCCAAGTCCAGAGCAGTTAACATCTTACTCTCTGTCCTTCTAGCACCGTTTTCCTCTGCAAATCCACAGCACACAATTTATTTCCCATTACCAGGACACCTTTCCTGACTGAAGCTGCTGTGACAGTCACACCAAGCTCACAGTTGCAACACTTCCACTTCCATCCTCACTTCTGCCAACAGCCACCAGGCAGCAATGACAATGCTCTCAGCATCAGCCCTCTCCTCCCTCATTTGTCCACAGGCTGCCCCAGTTTCCCCGAGCCCGGAATATCATTTCCCAGACTAAGCTTTCCACCTGCCCATCTTTCAAGGACTTGACCTACACCTCTATAAGTGCTCTTGCTAGTATGTGCAGCTTATTTTAGAATTAACAAAGCAAAGACTGATATTTAAATGAAGTAAAAAAATGCAAGACACAGTTGTTGAACAAGACCTGATCAATAACTACCTTTATGCCGGTACAATGTCACTGACCTAACCAAGTTATCTTGGATGCTAAAAACCCCAGCTAATGCTTCATCTCATCTCTAAAGCTCATCACCTAAACCCACAAGCTTTTGCAGATGAACAAATGAAGCTAGGCTAGGCTTTTTTAAGCTTTTTTACGAGAAAAAGCAAATTAGGAAGGAATCACAAAGCCTTTCAGAAACTTTCATGCTTCAGGACATCAACATAAAACAGACCAGCAAAACCCCAAAACTCAACCAGGCAGATGCAGACCTAACCCCCCACTCTCCCCCCGGGAAATTACTGCCCCTCATCATTTGAATAGGCCTCAGGCCATACTTTGATGAAACAATGAAGGCAGAAACTAATGCAAAAAAGGACAACCTTCAAAAATAGGTAAAGAAAACAGAGAAAAACCTGCTTGTTTGAGGGTCCTTCCCACTGCAGGTGACCACACGAGGGTCCAGGAGCAGGGCTGCAGAGCGACGTGCCTGAAGCTGGGCGAAAGGAACCTCACGCAGACCAGCAGGGGCTGGCAGGGGGCAAAAGCACCCTCCAAAGGCAGGAGTCACTGAGCTAAGAGAGGTCTGAAGACAACTCAAAATTCAGAAGAAAGTTCCAGAGACTTTGAGAGAGGCTGGTAGACCCTTAATTACAGACAGGTGGAGCAGTTATGGTCAGTACCACCCCTTCTCCAGGTAAGGACAGTCAGGCCTCTGCCCAGGTGAGGACAATCAGGGCACTGACATCCCTTTCTCCAGGTGAGGACAATCAGGGCACTGACAGCCCTTTCCCCAGGTGAGGACAATCAGGGCACTGACAGCCCTTTCTCCAGGTGAGGACAATCAGGGCACTGACAGCCCTTTCCCCAGGTGAGGACAATCAGGGCACTGACAGCCCTTTCTCCAGATGAGGACACTCAGGGCACTGACAGCCCTTTCCCCAGGTGAGGACAATCAGGGCACTGACAGCCCTTTCCCCAGGTGAAGACAATCAGGGCACTAACACCTTCTGGGCCCTCAGCATCATCACAAAATGCAGTTATTTCCCCAGATGGGGTTGCAGTTGTCACAAACCAGAAGGCTGACTTGAACAATCTAGTTTCAAAGCATGGAACTTCCTCTAGTTCTCTCTACCAAGGAGCTTGCTGTTACCATACAACTTGGTTCTTGTTTATGGTTGAAAGAAATGTCAGAAATCAGCTACACTGAAACTAAACCCTAATTTTCATCCCAAGTGCATGCCAAAGGCACCAGTCACATACACACCACTTTCTACACCAAGAGGGCTGAAACAGTCTTCGTCGGGCAAGGTAAGCAGCATTCCTCACCACCTCTGTAGTGACAGAAAATGTGTAACTGGCCTTACAAATGTATATTTGTGGCTCAAAAATGAGTCTACAGCCACCTTAAAAGTATCCACAGAATTCTTCTATCTCAAGAACTGAGAAACAATGGATTTCAAAAATTAAGATATTAAGCTGGTGTAAAGCACCTTAGCTCCCCAATTAAGGTGGTGTGCTGAAGGGTTTGCATAACCCAGGACTTAGCAGAGAGAATATCTGATTGATGCCAACAACTTTACACACATATTTCCATGCAGAACTATTAACTAGGAGATTGGAATTGAAGTATTTAGGATTATAACACAATAAAAATGAAAGACAAATTAGAATCTGAAGTAAACCATTGTCAAATTTAAACTTCTCCAGTGTGGAAAATCTCCCATTCTGAATAGTCATTTTTTGAGTAGTATGAAAGATTCTCTTCTATAGGTTTTATTTTGTTGAACTACTATTCTAGACAGTTTGGTACCCTGCCTGGAAAGGTGGACAATAACTGATGCCTTAGAGGACTGTCTTTCCTGTGACAGCTGCTCTTCTTGCATGAAGCAGCACAAAAGCTGAGGATATGAAGCTGAATTTTTCCTGGTCCCTGAAGCAATCAGTGTATTCCTTGGAGTATGAAATTTGATTACACTTATTATCTTAGCTTGCATAACTGTGACTGTCCTTTCTGCATATAAAATATTCCAGTCCTGTTAGAGATCCTGTACAGCCCTTGATATCTTCCTCAGGCAGGAGTACTGCAGGTGGACTGGGCTATGTGAGAGTCCACCAACCCAAATGTCAAAATATTCAATTTTATCTGTAAGAGTTTACACCATGGGCCACGGTGGAATCATGTGATGATGGGGCAGCCTCGGGAAACTTCAACAGCCATTGTAATGCAGCACTTGTCCTAGAAGTAAAATATATTTATACTCCATCCTCAGTGGCTGTCAATGCAAGCCCTTTCAGGGACACTAATTTTAACCTCAAAATTTGACAAATGATTTTATACTTAGCAGAAAAAGAGAAACAGTCAATGGAACCTAACTGAGTAAGAAATCACAAAACACCTGAAATGGAGAACATGTTTTTAATTGCTTACTTCACTCCCACCTTAACGTCTGTCTGTGATGGATGATGTGACAGAATAATCCTCACTAAATTCTAAGTAAATTAGAATTAGCAGAAGTGGCACTACATTTATCTTATTCAATAATGGTTCTTTGTTTCTCTTTGGTGTCATCCTTTGGTTTTCTAGTTGATAGCATTATTCAGTGTGAGGGATGAGATAAAAAGGCTAGAAGATTAATAGGGTAGAAGGAAGGGGTGAAGGCCAAAGTGTTCTCATGCCATGCAGATTAAGTGCATTAAAGAAACACATTATGATCAAAATATTTCTTTCTCAATGACAGCATTTACTAAATTACCCACTGAAAGAAATTGTGCTTCTGAATGTAGCACAGTTTGCTTTCATATGGCTGACAAAGGCACATGCACTAAAAAGGGAAACTTGCTTTCACCTTCTTTTCTTTTCACAAAATGTCTTACCTTGTTGCCCATTAAGAGGTTAAGGATAACAAAGTAAACTATTTAAGAAGTAGTGCATTTCAAGGTTCAGTGCAAAAGGAACCATGCCTGCTCAATACTTAAAAAAAAAAAAAAGCAAAGAATATATATGTTATTTACATCTGCAGGTTGTTTGAGAAAACAAAAGCTTGGTCTTTTGACAATGGTTGTCCAACAATACATGGATGGTCTCTCCTATATACCAGAACTACCTAGGTAATTCTGATAAATACTGCCTGGGAGCAAGCACAACATACTGAGCCACTGAACACCACAAGTGCAGGAAAGTTCCACTGGTTACTGTCCAACTAAGCTACATTTGCCACATTTGAGGATGCAGCACTGACTCAAATGGCATTATAACTGTAAGCTCATTTATTCAGCAAATGCATGGAATGCTGCAGCTTTCATTTACTGTAGTACTACAAGAATGACTCAAATATAGGAATAATCATTTAACAAAAAACATGCTGCCAAGGTTGAGAGAAATTAATTTGGAAACAAGTGGCATATTCATGAGTATGTTTCCTTTGCTATTTGTATGCCTCCAACACGATCCTAATAAGCATTTCTGAGGAATAATTGACTTGGTCATTCAATCTGAACATGTATTTGATGGTTATTAAACTCAGACACATGTCCACAGAATTAATATATTGAAAACTCAATTAAAATTGAAATACAAAAATCAGTCATCTAATTCCTAATATAGTCATGCTGTCTCATGGCAGTAAAACAGAGCAGCTCTCATATCAGTTACTGACAGTGTATTCACCTCCTTCTCAAGCCTTGCTTTCTCTTTTGCCTAATTCCCAGCTCAGTTACTCATTTTTTGCTTCAGCTCTGAACACCTGCTGTACTAACAATCTTACTTCTGCTATAAACCTCTGTGTGTGTGGGTATGTGAGCAAAAAAAAAAATAAATAAGCAGCTGCTTCAAAACACATCATTAAGAGGCACAAATGCCAGTAGCCATAGGTAGTTTTGTTAAAAGTTTTTTCCCCTGTTTTGTTTATCCCAATCTTTCCTGTAAATCTTGAGAAATTTGATCAAGTTTTTTTGCAAACACTGTGTCGTTTTTTGACCTAAAAATGGATCTGAAGGTACAAGAGCTGAAGAGGAAAGTCCCATTGAAACAATACCAAAAAATCTCTGAACACATTCATACATATCTATTTTAATATAAATAAGAGATTATTAATGGACAATTTGTTTGGAGCCTATTTATACTCACATTTAGATGCTGACAATTTTCTGGTAAAATAAGAATTTAAGTTAAGGTTTAATTCAATTTTAAACCTTAAATTAGTAAGATATCCAGTTTAAACCCACCCCACATTAGTAACAGCTGTACAGTCAAAATATCACAGGGAAACTGTAGCATGAGCTACCATTGTCACACTAAGCAGGATAAAAACCCCAACAAAAACCACTCTTTATTTTGTGGATGCAAAATCTTTGTAAGATCATATAAAATATAAATTTTGTGACTTTCTATGAATATAAACAATCCACAAAAATAAAATATATTTTCAGGGTGACCAAGATCTACAGCTCAAGTACATACACCTTGAAAGATTTATGATCTATTTAGATAGATGAAGAGTCATGGAAGCAAATTTGAGTTTTCATAGTTGAAAAAATGAAGGATTGTCAGAAATAATAAATGCAGCAAAATACTTCAGGTCTTATTAATTCTCAGATTTCATCTTAAGCATCAATAATTTCCATGTCTAAAAGCATAAATGCAATTAATTAAATTGCAATTAAAGAATGTTCTCTTTCATCACACCAGATTAATTTATCTCAGACAGATTGTGTTCACAGTCTTAATCCTAAAATATAAAGAAATTAATGGGAACCTTCAAGCTGGGTAGCTCTGGACATGCAGGGTTACTTGGAGATACTGTCCTTTTAGGTGAGTCAATAAAGACTGAGGTAACAGTTTTGCCTGTGCTATTGTGGCATTAAAACATATTCAAATCATTCTGCAAAACAAAGCTAAGGTAAATGAATGTGTGTTCCATTTTATTCTGAAGCACTCGTGTTCTTTTTTACTGACAACATAGAAATTCTAATAAAGGAATGCATAAATCAGGTACAAATGCAAAGTAACTATAAAATAAGCTCATTTATGCTAGTTTTAGGATTTTGCTCTGAGGGTGTATCAACAAATTGTTTAATAATATATATGTAGCATTTTGAACATTAAGCATAGAATTTTCAGAAGTACCCACGTGTTCTGGGTACAAATATTTCCTTGTCATTCACTGGATTAGTGTTCCTGTTATTGCCTTGGTACAGTAGCACACTGATACCCAGGGAGCCCCTGCACAGAGACCTCAACAAATTACAGAGGTGGACAATAACCAAGAGCATGAAATTCAACAAGGGCAAGTGCCAGATTCTGCACGTGGGATGGGGCAACTCTGCATGTACAGACACACTGGGGAACGAGAGGCTGGAGAGCAGTGCCATGAAAGGGCCCTGGGGGTCCTGGGCAATGACGAGTTGAACACGAGCCAGCAGTGCCAGGAGGGACATCCCTGTCCTGGGGGCCCCAGGGACAGCACAGCCAGCTGGGCAAGGGAGGGATTGTCCCGCTCTGCTCTGGGACAGCCTCACCTGCAGTGCTGGGGGCAGTTCTGGGTGACACAATGGGAAACACTGAGCCAAAGGAGAGCGTCCAAAGGAGGCCACGAGGATGGAGCAGGCCTTGAGGGGAGGCCATGAGCAGCGGCTGAGGGCACTTGGTCTGCTCAGCCTGCAGGGGAGACCTCACTGCAGTTACAGCTTCGCTGCGAGGGGAACAGGAGGGGCAGACACTTCTCTGGGGTGACAGTGGCAGAACCCGAGGGAATGGCCTGAAGCTGTGTCAGGGAGGTTTACGTTGGATATCAGGAATGGGTTGTTCACCCAGAGGGTGGATGGGCACTGAACAGGCTCCTCAGGGCGGTGGTCACAGCAGCAGCCTGACAGAGCTTAAGAAGCATTTGGAAAACACTCTCAGGAAAGTGATGTGATTCTTGGGGATGGTCCTGTGCAGGGCCAGGAGATGGTCTTGATGATTCTTGTGGGTCTCTTCTAACTCAGCATATCTGTGATTCTGTGATACAACCTCCCAGTAGAGAGTCGCTTTGGTTTGATGGGAAAATCCTTCTTACCTACTTTCAACTGAAGTTACAGAAGATGTCTGGTGAAGCATCACCTGCCCAGGGATATAACTGATTCCTATTGCTGATAGAGCAGAAAGCAGAAGCTCAGTTTAGGAAAACAGAGAAGTCCTGGCTCTGAATTCAGAGTCTGTGGAAGGATTTTGGTGCCAATGTGAACATTTTGCAGGCTCACAGATGCAGTCCCCTGGAACTTGCTTTTGCAAATTAGTAGATTGTGCATGCTTGTACACATTGTTGAGTATTCTGGTTATTTTCAAATCCTTAGCTGCTGCTACAATGAACACTGGCCACCATATAATAACATCAATGAGTTTATATAATTAAAAAAGTGGATATTGAGACATGTCTTTCCCAACTGCTTTTTGAATTGTGTCCATTGCAGAAATGTCCTGTGACAATCTCTGAGAATGGCAATTCAGCTAATACAATACTTTCTCTGACTTTTATGAGGACAGTATTATAAACTAATTTTTGTATGTGGCAGCAAATTCGATTTTGTTTGGGAAATTCAAGGCAATAACATTCACATTATACACATGTGCATATTTTTTCCCTGTATTTCATCTTTGTCAGAAAGATCTCATCTATTCAGGATGAAATTTCATTCTCATTTAATAAAAATGCAGTGATTCAAAGTTTACACTTGAAAAGTGTCAAAAATAGACACTAAAGTGGTCATTCGGTTGTGTAACTTTTAATCAGAGAACCAGTATCAGTTCAATACAGTCAAACCCAGTAAAATTGCTTTTCCTTCTATCAACTCTGAATTTGGATATTCGACTTCAAAAGGACTTTTATTAAAAGTTAAGGTACCACTGTCACATGAGACCAGAGGTACAGATTGGAAATACTGGAGAGGAAAATAGGCTGAAACAGTTGAGGCTTGGGGTGAATGAGACCCAGGTTACATTCCTGTTGGGGACACTACATTACTTTCAGGCTCTGGACAACTCAATTAAGATTTCGTGTTTTGGTCCTCAGATATGAAGACAAAGGTTTCCTTTCTTTCTATCCTTATAGGTGGAGTTCCCTTAGCTTTAAGAACAGTTTCTTACCTTATGTATGTGAGCATGTGTACACAGAATACATATTAAATTATCATTCACACACATATTTGCAATCTCCCCTTGAAAAGCAAATCCTGGTGTGTATTCCAAGCGCTAATGTTATATAAATCAGAATTTAACTATCTCAATGCAGAAGCAAAGTGTATGGAAACAGAATTTCCCAGTGTTTCTCGGTGTCTATTTCTGTCTGCCTACATGGTTGTCCTGTGATTAATCCAAATTATAGTGAAAAGGGAGGGAAACATAAAACCAGATAAGGCATGGAGAGTTTAACATTTCTGACTTTGAAAAGGGAACGTGAACAACCCTTTTTCACTGCTGGTATTCTATAACAAAGACTTAAAACACATGAAGTAACATAACTTACTTTGACACACCATCATTATTTGTTATGTTAAATTAATAAGCAGCACCTTTGGGTGCTGACAATTCATTCAGTTCCTGTCACAGCTGATTAGATTTTCTGACTAAGATGTAATAAAATGGAGAGTGCATTAGTATATGATAGTTTCCTTTGTTTACTTAATACAGAACTATTACTGCTTTTCCACTTCCCCAATCACAATTTTCCCGTAAACACTGAGCATTTGTACCTCTTGCTTACAGGGTTGATAAGGAAAGAGTCATTACTCACATTTTATTATTGCCCAGAGCTCTTAGTTACTGTGAAATAGAGGAGTTGTGGTGATTTAAATATGTAACATATAGTCTAACTAATCACATTTGTTCAAAAGATCTATGATTAGCATTATTAAAACAAAATCACAATGTCTGAACCTTCTATAAATTTAATCTTAGAATACTGCACCCTCATTAATGATATTCCAATAGTGTATACACTGTAGACAACTTCTCATTGGCTTGAATATTACAAATATGAGTAGCGTTCTTGAATAATCTGTATTCCACTTCAACAGCACTGGCTTCTGCAAAATATGTTCAGGTCATCCTAAATTAACTTCTCACTCTTTACACACTGAAAAAATAAAAATGCTTCAACTTAATTTTTTAGAACTCTTTGATTACCGTCATCCTGCGGCATGTTGCAGATCTCTTTTCTGTTACTACTGTACATTATTGCTTAGTATCCCTCTTTTTTTAAGTTTACTGCTACTACATCTTTGCTTCTGGAAACTGCAGGAATACTCTCCTGTAGTAAGCATATAAATAATTTAACCAATAATTTTCCATAGGGAAAAACACTATCTTTGCTTTATTCTCTCAAACCTGCATTAAAGGGCCTGATTCTATTCTATGGTTATTTCATGTCATTCTAGCAGTTTAAAGAGTATTTTCATACTCTGTACAGGCTATTTGCTGCTAAGGGTAGGTAAATGCTTACTGCACGTGGGAGCCAATCCTAAAGGGTTAAACAAGGGCCTAGCTGAATTGTGATTAATGTAGCTACTGACTTCAGTCAACCCAAAATCCCATTTTCTCTTCATTATTTGTGGTGAAGATCTTCACTGTATGCTGAGCTTTTCCTGCTAACAGGCTTTTCTACGATGGAGCTGGACAGTGTGAATGCTGTATTGGCTGGCAGGAACCCCCTAGCTCCACTGCTGGTGCTGATATTCCCACTGTGTCTTTTGATAAGTTAATGAAGTTTAATTTAGTAGGCGCTGTGGGTGCTAAACATACTGAAAATCCAACCTTTTTTGATGGGTTTAAATCACCTAATTTCAGGGAGCCAGGCCCCCCCACCACTTAGAAATTTCAGGCTTGCAGTTACATTATCAGGATTAATATGATAATACAAGAAAATGTGCTAAGCATTACTATCCTATAGAACCACTTACACATAAACTTTAACTCAGACTTTCTGTGGGATATTTGAAACCACAAGAATAAAAAATTTGTGAGCTCGCAAACATCTGCCTTCTCTACACTTCAGAGTCTGATTATGGGTAAACCATAATAAAAACCTAGGGAAATCTTTTCCATTAATATTTACTGGAACCATATTTTCGAGCTAAACAATTTTAGGGCTTTTATTTGCATAAGAATGTCTCATAGCCCTTAACAGATTTCATCTGCAGATTACCTTTGGGACTTGCTATTCTTCTCTGAAGACAAAAAGTAAAGTAAATGAGTTTGGCCAAGGTCAGACAGAAATTTGGGCTGAACTACAAACTGAAATCTTTAAATTACACGGCTTTTGCCTCCTACCAGTTTTTCTTCCACCATTCTGTGCTATAAGACAATTTTTTTTTTTCTGAAGTTATTATTGCCTTGATTTATGGTGTCACAGAAATATACAGGGCATGGGAAAACAGCAAAACATGCAGCACACGTGGGGATCAGCAGTTTTCAGAAGCTGTAATTCAAAGGCTCTAAGAGAGAGCTCCTCCCAGCACAGCTCTGTGCCAACTGCAGCCATCGAGGAGGGCTGCATTCATTGCCCAAGCTGTTGTAGCCCGGAGGCAAAATCAGGGGAATTAAGCTCTTTAAGCTCATCTTCTTTCTTGTAGCTGTTGCCCAGACAGTTCTCTGCATATGATGAAGAGGTAGCCAGTGGCTCTCTTGGAAGAAGGTCTTTGGTAGAAAGTCAGCATTTCATGGCACTGGTGCTTGGACCACTTCTCTTTCATTTAATTAAGAAATGATGAAATGTGGGTGGTGGAAAGGGCCTGGTCCCAACCCCAAGGAGCTCAAGGGAATGACTCCTTCAGGACATTGCATTAGGGGTTAAGTGCCACATGGCTGTGCATACTGCTGACACAATCACTGTAATTTCACAAAACAGCTTGTTCTTAAGAGACACCCTGAAGTCTTCATGTGCTTAGAAAGAAAGAAAGAAAGAAAGAAAGAAAGAAAGAAAGAAAGAAAGAAAGAAAGAAAGAAAGAAAGAAAGAAAGAAAAATTTTCCTCCTAAGTCTGTCTAATCTTCTTAACTGTATCAAAAGGCATGGGAAGATTTAGGAAAATGAAACTCAGAGGAGAAGAAAGAGCCAGCCAAAGGATTTTTGAAAGGATTAAATATTAGTAGGGGATGATATGAAGGAATACAATAGAGCCACCAGGTTTGAAGATTTACCTGTTCTCTGCCACTAGGTGCAATGATTATTTCCTCATCTGCCATTGGGAAGAGATGCTTTGAGGGTAGAAAATGCATTTTTGTAATCCTAACCATCACTCTTACTGTTATTATTAAAATCTTACATAAGGGAAATCCAATAGGTTCTTTGAAAAGCAAAGACCATATTAAAGAGGGATTTCACTTGCAAATAGATAGCCTGTAAACATGAGAGACAAAAGGCAATACAAAAAATACAAACCAACTCTGAAAAAGTCTCATGCAGTTATTTCAATTATTGCTGCCCTGGATTTAAATTGCAATTAGCTTTTAGAGGTTTTGTACAAATGAGATGTACTTGGGGTTCTTCTGTTTCAGGGATACAAACTTAAAAGCATCCATGCAGTGATTATGAAAAGCATAGTAAAGCCTGCTCTGATAAGACTTAATGTTATCTGATATGAGCAACAAGTGATGGATAAAAGAGCATCCAAGCACCCGGACAAAACCCAGGAAGTCTAACTCTGCCATTTTGGATGTTTGAACATTTCCATTGGAGTTTAACACGTGTATTTCTTGTTCTTTTAAAGAATGCTTTATGACTAATAGTGCAAAAGATAACTGCAGTTACATGCAGCTTGAAGAGAAATAAAGCAGGTTTATACAGGTATCCATAATTTTACAGCAGGTTCTAACTTTAGCTTCTGTGCATCTTCGCACACAACTCTGAATTTCATGGATTCTTGTTCTGTATTGCATGATGGGCTAGATGTTCAAGGTACACTGGGTGACATTTGGCCTAAAGTACAACATATAGGAAAACTTGCTCCTACTAATCTGTCCTTGCTTACTGTCCTTTTGGATAAACTGATCTGGCTGCGAGACACTGAAATTTTATGGATTAAAAACAAACAAAAATCTTCCTGCTCTCCTATTCTTTTCCTCATAGCATCTTCCATCTCTTATTCCTGGCATTCTTCCCACCCTTTAACACATTGTTGACAATACCTACAGACGGAAGATGGGCCAAGTCTGTTAGGTCTATCAACCAATCCCTCTCCTATCATTCCTGCAGTTCAATGTTACCTGTGAGGAAGAATAAAGGGAAGAAATACAGGAAATATGTTCCCACAAGTTTTTAGCACAAATCATAGAAAAATAAAAAGCTGAAAAGCTTCGAACCAAATACATAAAATGCTGGTGTCATGCTGAGGCAAGAGAAGGGGAAAAAAGGCCAAGCAGCTAAATCTGCTACTGATAGGTCAATATTCGTCAAGTGTGAATGGTATTGGGTGAATAGAGACAGATTCTACACCTAAATTCCATACCAAGAGGAGTTGGGTTTTCAATCTTTGCCTTGACAAAAGAAAATATGAGCACAAATATACTACAGTAACAAATTCAATTTATTATGAATCATTAACATTCAACTACCATTCACAGATATGCACGTAGCTTAAATATAATTGATATTTGAAATAGTTATACCAAAGTTTGCACTACAAAGCATGCATCAAAAAATAACTGTAGACAATAACTGCTGCTATTCAAAGGGTTTCAAAGGAAATCTCCACCTTGTTATAAGTAGTATTTCATTGGGAACAATTGGAAAGCCAATAATTGTACATATTTTGGATCAATTGTTGTTCTCTGCAGTAGTGCTGAGGAACTGTCAGTTCCATTGCTGCAAATGATCCTTATAATGTAACCTCAATCAAAAGATATAATAATAACATTGATTTCAAATCCAGCTGTTAGTTTTCCAATAAACTTCAGACATAACTGCTGCTATTTTTTCTCCATGAATCATATTTTGACTGTGATCTCTTTGTGCGACTGCATCCTAGTGGGTTATTAGTAAAATGAACACAACTTTCAGCTTTTCTCCTGGTTTTCATTTAGTCAAATTTTGTATTATTTCCTTGACCTTAATAACAGAATCTAACCTTTCATTTATTTAACCTTAGTCAGAGAGGAAAAAATGTTTTTACAGGCCAGATGAGAAATCTGAATAAATTGGTACAGTGAGTATAAAGTCCACAGGGTAATGTGTGAATGAAGATTCTGCTTTTCATAATAAAATACAGCCATGAAGTACCTATATGTAAAAGCTGCACTAAATTTTAACAATACACCATGTTGCAAATCTATATTTTAAAGTGCTGGCATGTTTTCTGCTACCAAATAAATTTTTATCTTTGAAATAGAAATATGGCCTCAGAAGCCTATAAATATTGGCTTTCCTTGCCTTGGAAGGTTGTGAGATTTATCTAAATATGAATTGCAGGTAACGGCAATGACACACTGTAACTTACCATGATTAGGTGAAGATAGTTACATCTAGAGAATGTTTCCTTGTATTACAGGAGTCATCTTTGTGGGAGGATAAAAAAGAACAATGCAATGTATAACACACCAGGAAAATAAAACAACACTCCACTCTGGTTTTTTCATTACTTCGAAGCAAACGAATCCCCATTTTATATTTCAGGGTGATATATAGCAAACATTTGTGGGAATGGGTATATGTAGCAACTGTTATTTAAACTAAAAAATCATGCAAATTCACAAGGACAATATTTTTTACTTATTTGACTCTTCTATCACTGTTAAAAATGGTCTGTGCCTTCAACAGCATTTCTCATCCAGCAACCTCAATATGTATGTTTTAAAGATGAATGGATGAGGTGTTTAGAGTTAATGATCTGTATCATATTGCATCCATTTAGCTAAAAATATATAATCCCACACAGATTGGTTTTTATTGACTCTTATTCAAGAACTACATCTTTGAAAGGCCATCATGCTCTTCTGACAGGTTAGAAGATGAGAATAAATAAGACAATATACTCAGCTTTCTGTTTTATAGATAAAGTCTACAGGCTATTTGATAGTTTTACTTCTTATATTTTACAGTGATATTAGAGTTATTTATTACCAAATTACAGTCACATTGCATTTTATCACTTAAACTCTTTGTGGTTTGGAAACATTTGTAGTTCATTTTATTTCTGCTAGCATAAACATATTCTATATCTGAGTGTGCATGAGTATACTGAATAAATACATCTGATTTCAATGATTTTTATGCATCCTTATCAACTGCATCCTTTTATGTCTACAGAATGAGATTCACCTCAAAGTAACAGTTACCAAAAGATATGATGCAATTTAAAATAAAATAATTGCAAAGAGACTTAGACAGTACTAGAGGTAGTTTTTGGAAGGAGAATGATTTAGTATGCTTCCTGAGGTCAGAGCTGTCCTGTGTTTCTTGGTTAATGCTGCCTTTTAGGATTACAGGGCTGTGCTTCAAGGCAACTGAGGAAAAGTCGTGGGCAGTTTGTGTTTGTTATTTCCTCAGCTACGTTGGGTCAACAGGGCTGGATGGGATACACCATATTCAGAGAGGACATTTTCATCAAGTATCCAAAAAAAGGCTGTAAAATGATATTAATTTTGTGGTCTTTGTACTTTTTGTTTCATCTTTATGATCTCTAAAATAATCTGTAACCTCCAGTATACTACTCTCAATAAGAGCAGATAGATTTCACAAAGTAACCACTGTCAACTTTCACCTTAAATATGTGCTGTCTCCACAGCCTGTGGTCCAATATTCATATTTATCACTTAATAAGTTCCAGCTGTTGAAAACATAAACATCCATCTAGGCAATGTAGAACAAACTGTTAGGTCCTAAATATGCATTTATGGATCATTTGTGCTCTCAGCAGGACCAACACCTCTGATACCTGTGTGATGCCAGGCAGGAATTTTAGTAATTTTTTGAGATAGATCAATATCTCAAAATATCCTTTTACCTCAGAAGAACCATAATTTCTCCTATTGTAAAAGGAAAAATCCTCAAATTAATATCTAACTGATAATGAAAACCACTTTTCACAGTGGTTGGAAGGGGTTAGCTGTGGAGATCTACAAGCATCTGCAAGAGAACTGGTGTGCTTCAACTTATTTACTAATGATCCAGAAGGAGCTTATGCAGTGACAGGATGAAATTTGCTGATGTGATCAAATTATTCAAGGTACTAAAGACAATATCTACAAAAGACTCAAAGGATCATATGATACAGAGTGACTGGAAGATAAGAGTGGCAGATAAAATTCAGTATCAATGAATTGAAAGTAATGTATTTAGAAGAAAACCAATTTTCATCATATGGATACGCCAATGGCATCTAAATTAGCCAGTACCCAGAAAAGAAATCTTAATGTTTTCGTGGGCAGTCAATAAAAGGATTATCTTAAAAAAGGGATGGTGATAAAGATGATTATGAATTGTTAAAACAGAATCAAAGAGCTTGTCAGAAATGACCACTGGGGTCACTGCATCATCATCCCTTGGTTTACCTGTACCTTGAATATTGCATGCATGCTCATTTTCTTCACCTTAAAAAAGATACAGCAGAATTAAGAAGACTTAATGAAGACTGACAATTATGATTAGAGCTAATAGATCATCTTCTGTGAAGGGAGAGATTAAATAAAACAGCATATTTTAATTTGGAAAAGAGATGTCCCAAGTAAAATATGATAGAAAATTATTAAAAATTATTAGAACAGAACAATGATAGATAGCTATTTTAGTTTTACAACAAAATAATAGGGAACATAAAATCATATTGTTAAGAAACAAATATAAAACTACTCAAAGTACTTACCACACAGAACACATAAGCAAATTGTTCACTGCTGCACAATATTCTTGAGTAACAAAGGTATTTGTTTGGGTTGGTGGGGGCTTTTTGAATAGCACTATTTGGAGAAAAAAATCACCAATTTCTACTAAACACCAGACTCTATCTTAGCAATGCCATTAGCCAGAGATTGCTGAAGAAATAAGTCTAGCAGAGACAGTTTGACTGAACTCTTGATCTGTCCTCACAGCCTTTGCTTCAGCTTTTAATGAAGCAGGTTGCATGTTGTGCTCTTTCCATACACTGCCTTATTGAAAAGTTCTCAGCAAGATAAACGTTTGCTTTCCAGAATATGATCATACCTTCCAGTGCATTAAGAGGAACTACTGTTTAATACCAGAGATTATATCAGTTCCACAGTTTTTTAAATTATCTCAGCTGAAGAAGCCTAAGTCTGACAAGGCATTTGCTGTAGGTGTCACTATAAACAGTGCCAGTGCCTGACACCAGTCCTAAATAAATCACTGAAATTACTTCCACCTCAATAGGGTTATATCTGAACATACTAGAACCAGCCATGCAGACCCAGATTCAAAAAACAGGGAGCATTTAAAGATGCATCTCTAGTCATGAGGTGCTAAGGGGTGGATAGAGTTGTACTTCCAGGCCACTTTCTGGAACACCAGTTTTGAAGAAGGAGCTATGTGAACACTCACCTCTAATTTCCCTAGATTATGAGGCACAGACCATGTCAGTGTCCAGCATCTGACACAGGGTCAAGGAGCTGCAGCTTCTCGAGCTTTGATGAACCACACTTCCTGCTCCTGGAAAGGCTCTGAGCCTTTGTGCTGCTGATGTACAAAGAGCATGTGTGTGAGACTGACACAGGGGGCTTGGGTGTGTGAAAGGTGCTCCTGTATTTCAGAGATAGCTGCAGTTTGCACATGCAGAGGGAGCCCAAACCTGGGAAGTTAGAAGATAGAGTGGAAAAGATATAGTCCTCATTTGAAAAGGTTCAGAGTACCATGGAAAGTCAGGAGACAGTGCAACTCCTGGCCAGGTGACATTTTGGAGCACTGCTTTAGTCCAGCCAGCCCAGTCTTCTGTAATCCTTAGAAACACAGGTGCCTACAGCAGAAGAAAGAAGAGGAATGTTCATATCCAACAGCAAATTTCAGCATAAAATTCCCTAACACTTGTCCATAACTTCTTACTCACCTGTAGATGGAAAATCTGTTCAGAAAACCATCACACACTTTGTCTCCTTCCTGCCCAGCAACCTCAAAACTCACCCAAATAACCCTAACACCACCACAGATGATGTGACCTGTTGGATTTTTACAAGAGCTGCTGAGAACCTCCAAAGAGTCTGGAAATGGTGAGAGAGGGGTCACAGAACATTTCTTATGTGTGATTTGACAGAAGGCAACCTGAGCAGGATACATGAATTAATGAAAAGAGTGAAAACCTTTGGACTGAAATAAATTTTCTTTCCCAGTGAGTGGGTCCACTCTGCTGGCAATATGCCTGGAGTAGACTATAGAATTCTGCAGACTCATTATGAGGCCTTGCTCCCAGATTGCTAATTAAAAGAATGTACACTTCTTCCTGTAACCCCATATATAAATGGTGGAATACAATTATACCTCGAGTCACATTTGCCTCTATTTTCTTCTTCTGCTCAAGAAACAAATGCAAGTTCTCACTAAATTAAGAAATGAGCCTTGATGAGGTAAATTATTATGCATTCTGCTATGCAACATCCCCATGGAAAACTCATCCTGTATCATTCTTGTGTTTGGCAATATTTCTTTTTCTCTTCTACAACTGCATGTGTGTAAAACTCCTGCTATTGCTCTCCACCAATTTTCCCTTTCCTTCTATTTTCTCATCTCCCACTTGTTTCTTGACGTATTGTATCACTTTCACTATATCAGGGACAGAAAATTGAAGCAAAATTGGTGAAATTCTTGTCCTATCAGAAATGTCATTGGCTACAGATGTTTGGTACAAACCAGCACTATTTACTTTTCTGACTATCATGAGACTCGCACACGGTGGTAAAGCTGAGCTATGTCAGAGTAGAAAACACCTGACTCCATAAAAGTGATGGAAGGAGAAAGACGAGGGACAGGAACATAAAGCAACAGCAAAAGAGTAAACTGCCAGCAATACTAATCTTTTCCTTGCTAAGTGGCTGCTTACACAAAACACCAGGGGCTTTTAAAAAGTGGTGATTTTGTGGAATTTTAACTGAAAATAAGTAGCAAATTTCATTGTGCATGGGCTTCTCCTCATTCCCTTTTGCATTCATGTGGTAGACTTTTAGGAAGGAATTTTCCATTTAATTTTCCACTCATTCACGCTTCTGTCCAACAACTCATGCAAGTACTTCATGCCTATATACAGGTGTACACAGCTGCTAAGTCCTTTTTCCATTAACTTACAGATTTACAAATTTTACTTGTACTCCTGGACAAAGTGACACTGGAGGAGAAATAATTACATTGCTGTGAACACTGTCCAAAGAGGAGCAGATAAATGATTCCCAAACCAGCTGCCCTGAGAAACACAGAAATCCAACCTGGATGGCGCAAGTGAACAGGCTGGAGTCTCTTGGCTTTTATCAGCTCTTTACATCATTTTTCTCCAGTGGTGTTCTGATAGTTTGATCCCAGATCTCTCTGTGTTTAGTGATGAAGTGCATCATGTCAGACACCATGCTCTAGGCCTTCATTGCACAAGAGCTGCTGCACCCAGGGAATACATTCCTGCTGTAATGTGGCACTGTGATGCTTCTTCAAGCAGAATAAATCTGTTTGGGTTTATGATAAAAAATAATGTGCAGCATGCTCAACTATGTTCACACTATTTTTAAGTGTATTTCGTAAAACTTTATGACTTGGTGCTTTCATGGTTAGATTGGAGGGTTTGATGAAAGGCCCTGTGAGTGATGGGAGGCCTGTGAAGATGAGCAAAGGTAGAAGCTTACACTGCCGGGAGCTGGGACTGGGATTCAGTTTTGTAGTAATTCCCCTGGAGCAGTGGCTTGATATTAGTTTAGAACTTCTATCTGCTCACATTTAAATTAATCTAGAAAAAGCTGACAAGCAGCAAAGAGAAAAAGAAGGCAAAATGAAGAAAATCTGAGCTTATGCACAGAGAGCCATTAGCATTCCATACTGAAAACTTTATCATGCACAGATCCCTTAATATTACTTCCATATGTTTTAGAAAAGGGAGAAATGAAAGAAATTAAATTTGACCACAGCAGAAAGAGATTTTTAGAAGCATAAATATAAAATTGAACTTAAAATTTAGATAAAATGAAATATTTATATCAGTATATCTGCATTACCTCTGCGTTTTCTGAATAAACATTATGGCAAGGAACATATCAACATTGCAAGTTCTAGTCTAGTCTATCACTACAACTGCTGGCTAATTTTATTTGAATGCTACTCTGTCATCAGAGTATGGTTCAATTACAGTTATATACATAAACATAGCTGTTGCTTAGCATTTAGAATACTCTTGCCTTATGTTCACTGATTTTTTTTTTTTCTGTCAAATATTTCTCTACGTCCTTTCAGCTCCCCTGGTGAATTATTATAGACAACATCACCATCAGGTCTTTCTGCTGCTTTTAGCTCTAATTTTATTTTCAACTTTAACCTTTTGTTGCTTTTTGCTCATCTGCACAGACTGAAGGGAAGATGAGACTTCTTCCTGTAAATCCCTCTGGAATTAACCTTTCTGCCCTCCCCAGACTATTAACTAATATATTCACCTCTTCTCCTTAAACTGGAATCATTGCTATCTCCTTGTCTGTGGTCATCACATCTGAAACCTCATCCTTAAAGTCTGCTGCAGACACTAAAGATCACTAAAGATCTTCCTTGCTTCTTGTACCAGATGCCAGAGTTTCCATACCCCCAATTCCAATCTTTGTTTTCCACTGCATGAGAAAAAGGTTTCTGGTCTCTGTCACAAGGCTGCTCAAGGCTGACCTTGCATTAATTCCACAGCAACTCTGAATGCAGTGATGCTAAACATGCATGATCTGGGATTTTCTACTGTGCTGAGGAATACCTTCAAAGCCCTTTCCTACCTCATGGTTTTAGATTTACAAAATCCACTTTATCCTCTCTCATGTTCTCATCTCTTCCATACTGCAAACAGGAATCTGAGTCACCAAGAAGGGAAGTATGACTGGTGCTGCTGGATGGCCAAAGGCTGAACACATTCCTTTTCCAACTGATTTGTCTTTCTAATCCTGTCATCTGCCTCACCCCCTTTTAGCTTGCAAATCCAGGGTCAATGATTTACAATACATTTATGTATCTGGTATGTGCCGTGTTTGGCTTCCAGTAGTGATTTAAATTACCTGTATTTTTTGCAGAGTTTTGGTTTACTTTACACAACCTAAAGAGATGAGAGCCATGCATGTGAAAAATTATTTTTTACATTTTCTCTCATATTTAACAATGACAATCAACATAAACAATTCCCTGTTAGCAATGACAATCAACATAAACACTCACAGAAAACTTTATTTTTTACCATTTACTCTAGTTTCTTAGATTTTTTTTCCATCTAGAAAGACACAGATGACTAAGCTCATTTTAGGTGTAATGGTATAAAACTAGAATTGTCTTTTATTTTTATTTTCCTACCCAGGAATGTATCAGCAATGTGAAGAGTAAAATTCCAGAGTCCATGTCATAAAATGAAAAGAGGACAGGTAAAACAAAAGCAGACAGAATGGAATGAACAAATACACACTGAAGATGGAAATAAAGGATAGAATTGCCTTTTGATCTGCCATTCTGAGAAGTCCCTGATGTAGAGGAAATGATTTTCTTTCCATGGAATCCTACAGAAACACAGAAGTTTGCCTACTTGTTAAATATAAAAGGTTAAGTAAAGCGTTAGCAAGATAATTCAAAATTCAAGACTAATTTAGATTTCCTGAAATAATCATTATGACCACAGCACTAGCCTCTTCTTATATATTTGCCTAAATAATAGTTATAATAAGGTTAAATAATTTAAAAACCTTTCTTGTCAGGAGAGGATTTTATGCTCAATCCTGAAGAATGGTACTCGAATGCCCAAGTAAAGGGCATGCCTACGAGATCCTAAATTGATTAATTGATACAGAAAAGCTGAATTAGGAATTTGAAAAAGCCTTGAAATATTAAGACCGTTTTAGAGGGGAAAAACTGGAAACAATTAAGGAAGATTGCAAATTACAGAAAGAACAGTTTGAAAGAAAACACGCCTAGTATAAAAGATCGACTAAAAGGCATAAAAAAGGAATAGAAATGAAAGCAGATGAAAAGAAAAAAAACTGTATAGACACAGTAAGCCATTATACCTCTTCTGTTTTATGGAGGGTTAGCTTTAGTCCACATTTTGCCATCTCTCATTGCCATGGTGGATTTAGCCACTCCCAATAAACCAGGAGCCTGCTGTGCTGGCCCTTGAGCAGGTGCAGCTGTGGCACTGGTCCCCCAGCCCCCCAGAGGAGGGGATGCTGATGCTGAGCTCTGTGAGCACAGCTCCTCTCTGGTACCAGCATCACCCGGAGGTTCCGTGCTGGAACCGCCAGCGCTGGGACAGGCCAGGACGGTGTCGTGGGGACACTGCTGGCCTGCCTTGCACTTCTGCAGCTTTCTCAGTTCTTCTTCCTTTTACCCCCCTTACAGCACGAGTGGCTTCTGGTCACAGCTCAGCAAAACAGCAGGGTGCAGATACACTGATTCTTGGTCACGCTGGAGTCCTGCACACCCCCAGGCCACATGCCAGCTCCTGCCAGGGCACTGTGAAGGCAGCTCTTCTCTGCCAGAACTTTCCAAGGCCTTCTGTCAGTCAGCCCAGACATAACAGGCTTCTCCAGGAAGCAAAAGGATATAATCAGGCCTCTTATCCTCACTTTGAAAGTAGACAGTCACTTCAGAAGTCTCTAGAACATATCCCAAATTTTTGTATTGACTGCTGCATTGCTTTGGAGAAAGTAACTTCTCTCAGAACCCAGAGAGTTTTAACTTTTACTTATGAATGACTTCTTACCTGACTTCTGTATTTTTAAACGTATGTTCCTCTAAGGTAGAAGATGTAAAATCTAAAATAATTACTAAGTCTTGTAGCCAAAAGGGAAAAAAAAACATATTAGAATTGGACTTCTGTGCTGGAACTTTAACCTATCAGAATTACATCAGGCTCAGGTTTTCACACTGGCCAGGGACATGCTATAGCATGCTGAATAGGATTCTTTATCTAGCAGTGACACCTTAGAGTGTTAAATTACAAAATAATTTTCAAGTCCAACTACTGGAAAAACTGCCTCCACTTGGGTTAGTCACAGTTCACAAGCAGGAGCAATTTTACCGTTTTATACTTTCAGTGACATCTCCTTTCAATATTTTTTTAAAAAAATCCTGTCTCCTAGAGTTTTTGTCCTATGCTGTTGCTTGAGGATTTAAACTTTAAATGTCAAAGTCTATCAGGAATGAAAATGTTCCTCTGGAAAGGTGAATCAACTCATGCATTAAGGAAATGATGACACAAATAAAACCTTCATATACAGAAAAAACTAAATCTGGGTCTATTGATGAAATAAATGCTCAGCTCCAGTGTTTGATTTTGAGCCATAAACAACATGATGGGACTAATCATACAGGCAAAAATAAGAGCATGAATAAATGCTTTTGAGAGTCAATTAAAAGCAAGCAACAATTTTTGCAAAGTAAACTGATGTTAAGTAACAAATAATTAATAAACTGAATAAGAATATTCATATGGGGTGAAATGAGGATTTATTTTAAATAAAGCATATTATTATTATGACTCATACTGGCGGGGGGGGGTTAAACCAATTTAATATTTTAGAAGAGCCACTCAGGGTCTCTCAAGGATGTATAAACCTATGAAGAGAGATCCTGATGGAAAATGATTTAAGTTATGCAGTACAATGTCACTGGAGTGAACTTTTTTTTCCTAGAGTTGATGACAATTTTTTCACCTATTTTCGTCCAAAAATCTACTGTTCTTCATTTCCTCACACACTGAACCAGAGATGTAACTGTAATCCCAGAATTAAGTAATTTTATATTTATAATGGGTAGTTTCACTGCAGTAAATTTTGGAATGTAAATTACTGTCTAACTTAATTATTATCATTATTATATAATTACATTCTAATGGTCTAGATTGGTTACAGTGTTTGATTGTACTGCTTACACTTCATTTAATAAACATTATTTCATTTAAAACACTGGATATTTCATTTCTATTAAGAAATATTTATTAATGGAAAATATTATCTCTAATACATAGTAGAGCATCATATTTCACATAGCAATGCAATACAGAGAAATATCTTATCTGATGTTAGTAAATGAAAATGTGACCAAATACTGACTACTATTATTAAATTCTAACTGGTACTAGTTAGCAAGATTAGTCTCAGTAAGTTCATGCCAGTTTGCTGTGGCTGTGCCAAGAGGCAATGTCAGTAAGGAAGAATCACACAAGCTGATTGTGTGATTCTTTCATCACATTTGAGATGTGGATGCAAACTGTGAAAGTCAGACAGGCTCTGGAGCTGCCCTGGATAGCTGCCTCCCTGCTGTGAGGGCCAGGGGAGGATTGCTGTTCCCTGCCTTTGCTCAGTATCAGCCTCCTGCCATCCCAAGCTTATAGATGATCAAATGAGCTGTGTTCTGCTGCTTAGAGTGTGCAGGGAGTTATATCTGTTTATATTTACTGTATAAACCCCTGAAGACTTGAGTCTAGAAGTACTAGGAAGCACAATATATAGATAAAAATAAACATAAATCTAAGATGTTACATAACCATAAAATTTTTGAGGCTGCTTACATCTCAGCAAGAACTTGGTGACCTAGTAAAAGTTACATCCGTGTCTGCGTTTGAGCATTTCACTGAATGAAGATTGTTCCCCACACTGTGACCTATAAAAAACAATTCTGCATCCAGCCAATGGCTTGTCTTTTTTTAGTTCTACCACTATATTTATGGAGGTATAGGATCCAAAAATCTGGCAATTGCTGTACCTTTGTCTGCCCCAGCCAGATCTACCAGAGCTTGTTTGCTTAGAATTTTTAGGCACCAGAGTGACCTCCCTGTTTTAAGTGTCATTCTGGAAATCTTTCCCTTGTGTCACATCCTTTCCATTTTGCATCCTTGGTCTGCACTTTGGACCCTTTCTAACACGAGGGGACCAGTGCATGATGCACCTTTGCACGAACAAAGCATGGCCACTTGGCCTGTTATTTCAGTTTGTTCTTGTTCTTTTCTTTTAAAATTGCTATCTGGAGAGAAGGGAAGAAAAATGCTATTTGGGGACCTGGAATATGCTCTAGGTCATGACTCTACAGCACAGTACTGCAGCTTTTGCAGTCAATCACAACTGCACATTGCAACAGAGAAAATGAAGGCAGAAATCTCGCTGCATCCCCCAATACCCGGGCATTCCCCCTATGGAAAACCAGGCATGGTACACACTGACACACACCATAAATGGATAAATGCTGCGTTTTGTGATCACATGGACAACCACAAGGATTTCCAGCCTCAGATGTGGGATGTAACAGCAACAGAGGAGCCATTTATGTGTAACATTTACAAGCGTGCTGTAGGCTATTCATCTCCCTGCTTCCCTCTCTAACCCTATGAGGTTTAAAAGGCCAATACACATTTTACATCCTTTCATCACATATGAGGTAAGAGCATAGAAAAACTCAGTACTCTCAGGTTTAGGACTCGTATGACCCTGCAGACCCCAGCACCATTCTCTGGGCACACAACAAGTTCAAGTTTCCAACCTTTAAAGAGATTGGGCTCATTGTACTGTAGAAGGTTTGTTATTTTGATGTTTATGCTTGAGTAACAGAAACACACATTTAAGTGTTTGCTTTAAAACAAAGAGATAAAGAACAAATTTTCTGATTGAATATTAAGTGTACCTGTGACCATGAGCTAGAAAACCCCTCCCAATCTGATTAACCATCCATTAATTTGGTGTTTGATAAAACATTTTACTTAGGGCAGGTATGAAAGGCCTAGACCAGTCCCAACATTTAAACGTTAAATACAAAGCACACAGCTATGATTGTAAATCTCTAGAAGCAACAGCTAAAGATCTTACTAGCCCTCTGTTATTTTGAGAGAAGAGGAGGAAGAAAGGAAATCTTAGTCAGTGAACTCACCTGCGGCCTGAAAAATTGCCTCATCCATTGCCACTATTATGAGCTTACCAAGCAGAATTAATTTCTTTGCCACCATGATCTTTTTTCTAGCCCAGAGATCAAGGTCATGCTACACCTACAGAACATCAACCAGATGTGTATTACTCTTCATGAGACGTCCTATTTCTTATTCTTGAAGCAGTAGCCACTAGTGGCCTATTAGCTATTATATATTATAAAATCTTTCATGTATTTCTGTCATTTACAGCTCCTACAAACTGCCCTTGCACAATGCAGTAATACATAAGGCTTAGGAAACTGACCTCTAAAGAATATTAAATAGCTGTGTGGCAGCTAAGAACAAATTATCTCTGTGACTATTTAGATATACCTAAGTAATTTTTAGCATTTATAGTGTTGGTAATGATCCCTCTTGGTGCTTTGATATCCCAAATCATGGCTAATCTATGCCCACTGCTTTGTGTTACAAATGCAAATGTGTTTGCATTGATATAAATACCAGACAAAATTAAATTAATGCCTTATTATTTCCAAGCTTATACATGCAAAGCTACTTGGAGCTGTCATTTTCTTTTCTATGATCTAATTACAAAGCCTAGAGGGATACAGAGAGGAAACCAAGTATTTGAGGAAATGGGATATACATGCTCCAGGGGTAGTCATGAGCTCAGCGGGCTGCAGGAGCAAGGCCCACCAAGCTTAAAACAGGTTAACAGTCAGCAGAATGTGGAGGAATGATAACAAATATCTAAGCACAAATGAAATAAAGCATCCCAGGAGAGCAGTGTAACTGCCATGTGGCTGAACCTGTGTAGGAAATAGCTATTTTATGCATTGTTAACAGAATAAGTATGAAAGCCCAGTTTGTGTGCCAAGACTGTGCTCCCTTGGCTGCACCCAGGTCCAGGGGGACCCAGCTTTGCTGCCATGCTGACAGAAAGAGATGATGAGTCCTATTTCTAATGAAACCAGCTGTCCTTCATGGTAACAGGCCATTTCTGAGATTTTTTACTCCAAGTTACTGATACTCCTGTTCTGCACAGATTTTTAAGCATGCCTGGAGACAATTCCATCAGAGTAATAAAGATAATCTCAAGTGGTTTGAAGGCGAATGAGGGAAATAGGAATAATGATGTTTTATATGATCAACTAGAGTAGCATTAAAAAAAGTAGTATCATGGAAAAGAAAGTAGTTAACTTGTAAAATTTTACCTGGGGTAAAAATGATCCATTATGCAGTAGCCACATAGCCTGATTCCTCTCAGCAAGGCCTAGATCAAGGCCCAAAACTTCCCTACATTTAGATTAAAAGGGAATAAAATTATTCAGGGTTCTGCATTCCAGTACACAACAGAATCATTTTTACCAAATTTGCCACCCAAATATTTAAACTACCTGTACAACTTATAGACCTATGCATGATTTAAATGTCTTCCCAACTTCAGAAATTAGCATTACAACTTTGCAGCTCCTAAGCAAGTTTCTTCTACAATAATAGAACTTTAAAACTCTGTGGAAGTATATGTTAGAAATTGCCTGTTCAAAGAAATTTATGATTTTATTATAGCTGCATATTGACTATTCCTACAATAACCTGAAGGCAGAACCAAACAGTTTATTTATTCAAACTGCAAATGAAATCGGGCAAGAAAAGTAATTAGCAAGCAACAAAAAATAATGGAAAAGCTCCACAAAAGCCGTTTTGAATTTATGTGGGTTGTCAGATAGTTAGAAAAATAACAGCTTAAATTTAAAAAGATCAACTTTTTATTTTTTTTTTTTACACACAGCACACTATATAAAGATTAACCAGGAAGCTGGTTTTGAAAAAGCCCAGAAATCACAGGGGCACATTGCCCAGCCATTGCTGCTTATGAGCAGAAATGTTAACTCAAGAATCAGAGGTGCTCCTACAGGCACCCTGGGAGATAGATTGAAGCAATGCAAATAAAATAAACTAAAAGAAATGAATTTTCCACAATACAGATCCTGTGGAGGTTTCTTCCCTCCGCAGTATTTAATTTTTATATTAATAGGCTGCATTTCTTGTCTGTGAAAATGAAAACTTCTTGGAACTAAGAAATTTTCTGTAGGGCCAATGATCTGCTCCATTTTCCTCTTAGCTGTACCCCCACACAGCAAATTCTCAGCTACAGCCCCATCCCAGCCCAGGCACCAGAATGTTCCATAACCAGGCAGTTCAGTCCCTCTGACTTTCTGGAACTTCAGGCTCCACACTGCTACCTAACCTCCTCACTATCTGAGAAAGGACTTCAATTTCCTGAAAAGGCAATAGTTCCTCAAATTTCTGAACGGAGTTTAAGTCACCAGGCAGGTATTTTGGGGAAAAACCCGACTGTCACTTCATGTAGTAATGCTGCTCGTCCCCCATGTAATCCATTATCCTTTCTACTATCAATTCTCTGCCTTAACTGTTCAATCCCTTTCATTCTAGCTCCAAATCTGCCCGTTGCAGTCTTGGTTTAATTCTCCCTGAGCTGGTTTCCATTCACGTGTGATGCACTGACCCCTGGTGCTGCCAGTCCTTTCCCAGCTGGGGAGGCAGGGACAGGAGGACACAAGGAACAGGAAAATGAGCCCCGGAAACCCAGACCAACACAAACCCAAACAGCCCAGGGCCCTGGCCAGGGCTGTGCCAAGACAGAAAAAAATACACCAGCAGTGGCAAACACAGATCATGGTGTTTTTTGCTTTTTTAACTATGTTAAACGTTCCCAAAAGCCACTCTTCTTTAATATGACACCTTCATTTCCCCTGCCCCTACAGAGTAATTAATATTTACCCATGCTTCCTTCTATTCCCCATCTGCAATGCTATCTTTATAAATATTTTCCTACTGCTTAATGCAGCTATGAATTTCATAAAGCTCAAGGTAAAAGCAGCAAGAAACAGCTGGATTATCACTTTGGTGGTTCTGTTTTTGCATGGTCACTTGGCTCTCAGTGTGGAAAGAGAGTAAATAATGGCTATTATTATTTTGATGAATAAGCCCCCAGTGAGGACATAATCACAATTTCAAAAATGAAAGGGTGAATTCTTATGCATATTTTGGACATTTTTATTCCTTTTAACTAAATGATCTCTTACACCGTATTTTACTAGCAAGGCATATAATTTGTTTCTTTTTAAAATCTGGAGCAGAATGTTCCTGAATAACATAAAATCCAAATTACAACCCCCCATGTAGCTACGGCTTGTAAAGTCAGGCTTTGCAATAAGCATTAGGATTTCATGAAAACCATTGTAGGCTTTTATCTTTGATTTTTATAAAATATACTCTAGCAATCAGATGTGAATCAATGTTCAAAGTCTTGAAAATCTGCAATCATGAGAATTTGAAACAAATTAATGGAAAGAAAGAAAGAATGAAAAAATCATTGCTTCTGATATTTTGTATTATATCAGTAGCTGCAGTTCACTGACCAGTCATTTGTCTGAGGCAAATATCTAAGAACCTCTCACCTGAAAAAAAGAGGGGTGAGGAATCAAACTAAAGATTTTGGATTTAAAGATGTTCCTAAAATAATGTGAGGAATTCAAAAAAGCCAAGCAAAAAACACATGGAAAAGAAAACAAACAAACAAACAAACCACCAAACCCCAAAAGAAATACATAATGTACAGAAAATAGCAACATTTTTCCTGAACAGAAAAATATCAGCCACACTTTTCATATTTTATAGTCTCACATTTCCTTCTCCTTTGAAAAATAAAGACAGAAAAAGGCACTCTAACTGGCAACAACAATAAGGTGCATAATCTTTCTACAGACAGACTCTACTTAAAAGCAGAGAAGATTATAGAAGTATTTTAGTACAGAGCAAGACTGCACTTTTGGAAAGGATTGCTTAGTTATCCTCACATCATAAAGTTACTTTTGTATCACAGGGTGAGTCTGGAGGAAGCAGAAATTAAATATATTCTCCTTCCACTTGAAGCTTAGCCAGATGTGGTCCAGGGAACAATTCTCTCTGAACAGACAGCACTGGGTGGAGCCTGCAGTACCTCCCATGCAGCTGGTACAGTGTGGCCATGGCTTCACCACGGGTACTGGTCCAAATTACTTCCACATCTAGATGAATTCAGCAAAATTCTTGCTTTCAACCTGCACAAATTGGGAATTCCTTTCCCATGCTGTATTGAGATGGTGGCATATATTTTGGATAGAATCATACAATATTTATATCTGATGTATTCTATTTCTTTTCAAATACTTTGATGGGGACTTTCTCAATCTGTGTCAATGGCAGAATAAAAAATATGTACATTGGGTACTCCTGTCTACCAGGTTACTGGTTGTTTATTTGGGTATTTAATCTAAAATCGTACTTTAATTTCCCAATGTACACATTTTAAGGCAAAAGAAATAACAAAGGAATTAAAAAACTGCCTAACATTTTGGATGCACTAATGCAAGTTAGTTGCATTTAAGTCCACAATTAAGTTCTTTACTAGAGAGGAGTCTGAAAATATCTCCTGTGTGTTATCTCCTGGTTTCTTTCGTGCACTGCATTTTATTTCCATTAGCTTAAGGCTGTAACACCTCTGATAGATTACCATTATTTTAAATCTGTTGTACAGAAATAAATCCGTAGCACAAATATTATCAAGTTTCATATGGGAAGTTCTAGCAAAAAACAAGTTTATCATACAAGAATCCAGGTCCAAAATTTCTACAGTCACACTGTTTCATGGGATATTAAAATCCATGGATTCTAAATGTATTTCATAACACAGCAGTGTACAGGATTATGGCAGATGATAATAGATGACTGGGCTCAGCCTCTGTATGTCTGTCTTTTCCCAGCTCCTCAAAAGGCAAAACCCACTTGCTTATTTATTTCCTCTGCAGAAAAGCTCGCAGGTCCTGGCCCTGAGAGTTCACCTACAAAGTGAAATCCAATTCCTGCTAAAATTCATATTGACCCCAATACAGCCATGATTTCATCCAGTGACTTCACCACAGTATCTCCACAAGCAAGCCTGGAAAATGACCTCACACTGATACTGCAGCTCCTTGGATGTCAGCATTCAAAACTCTGCTGTTTTTCTCAGAAGCACTCCTGAAAAGAAGGTACAATTAGGTGGTGTATATTGAGACATACCTGGATAGCTCTGAATACACCAAGTCTCAAAACACCCACTTCTCTAACATAGCAACTTTACACATAGGAATGATTTCTAAATGACAGACCTTAATCAAGAATAATACACAAGCTCAGGCATGAATAGGAGACATGTACCAGGTTACTCTCTAATTAAATATGGAGTCAAATACTTAAAATTAATTAATATGTTAAACCCTTGGGGTTTGTCTCCAGACAGAGATTCCATAAGAGAATCACTAAATAGATAAATTATCTTTCAAGACAACAACGTTGTTTACCAGTTCATTTGTTTTGCAATATTACTTCCAGAAATTACCTCAATATAGGTGTTGGCCCACATCACATTGATCTGTAATTAAAAGATGATTATTAAGGTGACAGTGTTAAACTATGCGAAATTAGACATATACAGTCCCAGTTTCCCCCTAAGTGCTGACTCCCAATCTTCCTTTCTTGTTCCCTTCCCCTCCCCATTACTAGTCCTGTTCTGTCTCTCCACTATCCTAACGCAATCAGCACTCCAGGGAGGTGTAATTCCAGTCCCCCCCACAGCTCTCCTTCTCCAGACATCATGCCCTGACTCCTCAGCAGTGCATCAGTACATGTTCTTCCTCTGATTTCTCAAAGCTGGCATCAACATCATGTGATACTGAGGAAAAATCCTTGTGTTCACAGATTTGGAACTCAGACCCCACACAGTTCTCAACGGGCAGGAGATGTAATGGCACTAACAGTGCACTTACTGAGCTTCTTAAATTGTATAATTTGTGATCTCTGTTTTCCATTTCCACAGAACTTTAGTGAAAATCTTGCCAGTATGCAGTATTACCAGCACAGAGTAACAGAGAGTCACTCATGGAGTAATCTCTGCCACAGAGAAACTCATGAGAACGTGCAATGGGATGCAGCAAAAACACCCTCTTCAAAAGGTACACCACCTTTTCTGCATAACTCTACCTCAGTTCACCAAAAATATGCATCAGAATAAATTTACTCACTTCTAGATTTTTCTATTATAAGCGGGGAAGGAAATAGTTAGCAGAGGAATGAGATAATAATGCTGAGGATATCTTCAGGTGAAGAACTGAACCTTAAAGGAACCTTGTATGTATTTTGATGTTTTAGCTATACTGGCAATTCATATTCAGTAAGGAATAAAGGATTCCCTTAACTTTCTGCTGATTGGATTAAGCTTGGGTTCACCAAGATCAACACATGGTTTATCTGAGGTCACCCAGTATGGTTTTTATGAATGTATTATTGCTTTCTCTAAAACAATTCTGGAAGGTTTCAAAACCTTAGCATGACCAGAGAGGAACTACACCACCGTATTCCTTTCCAAGTCAAAAGAAGCAAAGCTAGTAATCTATAACTACTTGATAAATGTCATTCTGTAGTGTTATAAAGTAGCTGGTGTTTGTCAAAGATGCCTCAAAGGGTAAATGATTATTTATTTCAAAGTTCAAAGGGTAAACAGAAATTTAGCTGGCACTACAGAGATGCTCTGTCTGGAAGAATACCAGCAAATGTATCAGGCAGTCTATAGCAAAGGGTTAATTTTCCCAGTCTATAGTAGAGGGTTGATTTTCACTGTCCCTTGCATGGCCACTGAGAGTTATTTACTGACACTTTTCTGTTCACTACTAACCTTTAATTTACAGTTCTTCCAGTGAGGTTGCTACAAAGGCCTGAGAAGTCATTAGCCAATTCCTGAAGTGCTAAATGCAGAGATAGGCACTATCCCAGGGCACACACAGCAGTAAAGCAATTCACAGTCAAACCAAAATGAAATTATTTGAGAATGACAGTGATTTAAGAAACCTAGTTTCAGACTGGTTTATTTTAATTCTGTAAATAAGCTTGTATAGTTTTGCTGACACACAGGTTTTCAAAACAAGTTTCAAGATAGAAATTAAGTTCAGAAATGTTTTAAACACACAAAACACCCCCACACAAACAACAAAACAAAAAACCAAACCACCAAAAAACCCAACCAAACCAATAAGAAACAAAACCTAGCAGGCTCATTCAGGAGCAAATTCTGACATCTGTACTCCAATTTTTGCATCAGGCTGATAAAAACATTAAGTTGTCTCTAACTGGTGATAATGAATGCAATCAAGCCATCTCAAGAGAATTATGTTTCTGAATAAATGCCAATTATATGATTAGAAGTTACTTATCACTGTCATCACTTTATTCTGAACAAAAGTAAGTTTCTTTTTCCTTTTTTGCAACTGCTACACACACTGTATATACAATACACCATTAGGAAATTAAAAATCACACCATTGCCTCAGGATAAGATACTTAAGTGATAATCGTTCATTTTGCTCCAAAAATCTCTCTCTATTTGAGCAGTATTTTAAGCATATTTTAATATGCAATCTCGGTAGAATATGGTGTGCAAATATAGCATTGTATGTTATTGTTAGAAAACTAGAAGCCATTTCTAAAATGCTTCAGTTTCCTGTAACTGAGCTGGTGTGACTTTTGAACTTGTGGAGTTGTCTCCACTCCCTCAATGCATCCCAGCACAGAGGCTGAAGGCTTTCTTTTGTTTTATTGGCAGAGACCACTGATACTCCTGACTACAGGAAGATACCACAGGTGTAACCCATAATGCTCCCGAACGAGCAGGTTTTGGAGTTCTCCCGCAGCAGTTTTTTCTTGCATAATCCCAAAATGCACTACAAAAGAGACTACTCTCCTAGAAAACAAAATGGTGGAAGTTCTAGTTACTTCTTTTTTGAATTATTATTGTATTTTATTTTCATTAGTAGAAAATACTTCTCAGTAAATCTGTCAGGATGTTTTTCTAGAGCCATATTTGAATGATGGACTCAGGCAAAAAGAAATTGAATGATCAAGTAGAAATAATTTGTCTAAAAGCAGAGGGGTAGAACTAACATTTCCACTTCCTATCAACAAATAACAAAATTCTTTTATTTGTAAAAAGGAGAGAGGAAACTTTACCAAAGCTCTATAAATTAAATAGCAGCAACAACCTGAAGCAGTCTAGACAGTTCCATCCCACAGGTCAAGAAATGATAAGTATTTTAAGCAGGGATGTTTTTTAAATTCAAAGCATTTGAATTTTAATTCACTTCTAAGTAAAAATGGTAATAGATATGTATCCTTTCTTGTCACATAAGTAGCAAAGGTATCAACTTTTTTTCAAACAGGGGATCCATATGCTAGGGTCTCAGCCATCCCCTGCCTGAAAAGGTCAGAAGCAGCATATCAGGATCTGGAGAGTCAGAATTGAGGAAAAATTTGGATTCAAGACCAGAAACTTTGCGTTATTTCATGTTTAACAAGCTCCTGCAGCAAAACCTGCCTGTGCCAAATTGAACAAAATAATCTTGACGCTGCAGAAAGTCCTTACCTGTGGGAGTCATTGTGGGAAAACACAATTTCAAGTAATGTGATATTGCTCATGCAAGCTGAGACACAAATATCAAAACTGCTTCTCTAAATAAGGTACAATGGGGACTTGAAGGTTTGTAGGCTTTTTGCTGAAATCTTGTGTTATGATTATTATCACATCCAAGCTGGCAGACTAACAACAACAGAGCACAAACAGCAATATCATGCCATGTGAGCAGTGAGTGAACTACAGAATATTATAGCATTTCCCCTTAAAATAGATCTCTGTAGTCTCTTGTCTGCTGTACAAACAAAAACAGGACAAAATTAGGCAAAAAACTAACTACCATTTGTCATGAGTGACAGGATTGTGTGTTTCAAATTTCAGGTGTCCTGGAGAATGCTTAAACAAATGTGTTAAATGCCTACGTATTCTTAAAATACTTACCTAAAGTGATTCTAAAATTAAATTAACCTATGGCAAATTTAGACCAAAAAAAATCTTAAGCATACACTTGAAGTGTATTAAGAGCAAGACATTTTGCTCTTTTTTCCTTAACCCTTTTGAAAATACCATCCTCACTATGCTTTATTTCTGTTGTAGCTCTTAGTGGACCAACAGAAATTCAGTTCTTAGAACACACATCTATGAAAACACTCAAGCTGTTTACCTTTAATGAGATTTTGTCTTGCCAGCTGCAAGAGTGCTCCACATTCCTGTGAGTAGACTCAGTGGGAAAAATTCCACACTGAACTGGAAGAATTGCAGATTCAACAGAAAGAAATACACTCAAATACTCAAATGTACTGAGACATCCTGTTTTATACCACTGCAATAAAGAGAAATAATCAGCACACTAATTTCTTTTGGAATAAAGAATGCCTAACTCCCTGTAATTAGGATGAAATTCACACTTCGAAGATGACAGAGTAGGAACATGTAAACAGGACAGAGGAAGCACCCACCAATTCAAGTGCCTGGCAATGAGAAGGACCTTGTCCCAGGAATTCCAGACACATAGTATGCCACATGCCTTGTAGACTAAGAATAGATTCTATTTCCAAATTGTCTTAACATTTATTAAAAACCTCTGTCTTCTAATTTCTTATATAGTTTATTGTAAGTTCATAGTGGATATGATGTGTCAGAGAGCAGGAGGTAATCAGGAAAAATAACTTCACTTTCAGATTCTACAGGAGACATTCTAGCATGCACTGATAATAATTGTCTGACACACCAAAGCACAAGGAAATAGATTGATTCTCTTGCTTGCCTCTGGCCATTTCACCTGGTCAGGATTACCACATTTAACACTTTGTCACAGGACAGGGCTGGCACTCACTGGTTACTCAGTCACAACTAAACCCCCATATACTTACAAAAACATGGACATGAAGTGTAAAACACAATTTTAATTATTAGAGTTTAAATTCTTGAAGAGGTAAGTAAAAAGCCTTTTACAAAAACACATTCATGGATGTTGAAGTGTTTATACAGCTAGGAGATATTTTTTTGCTCAACAAACCAAGCATACCTGTAATAAAGTCTTTTGTAGCTGCAAGCTACAAAAATAGTAAAGTTCCAAGGTATGAAAATAGTGACACATGAAACGATGAGAAAGTCTCCAAAGTTGAATGAATTTTCAAAGAAAAAAAGGAAAGTCATTAAGATAGAATTAAAATCAGTGGTAAAAGAATAGCTTGAATAAAAGATTTAATCATAAGGTTGATTGAGATGTCTCTGAGAGTTGATAATGGTTGGCAATAAGATTTATAAGTAAATTAGGTATAATAGAAAGGTGTTAATTTTTAATGAGAAGAACTCTCATTAGAGACAAAAAAGAAATCTAGACTTCTAAAGTTCTACATTTCATTTATGATGGTATTGGAATTTGGTCTGAACCCGTGACACTTTTACAAGGCTTTTTTGTGATTTCAAGGAGGTTTGCTGGATGTGTAAGTTTGTAAAGCAGTCATTCCTTATTGGTTTCTGCTTATAAATATAAAATAAAAAAGAGCCATTTCTGATGGCTTCATAAATATAATTTTATTTCCTAAAGATCGTGTAGATATTTATTTCCATGTACTTGGACCATAAATAATTTCTCAGCTGCTGTTCTATTGCTGACCCAGAACCACAAAGGAAAGTTGTATTTTTTAAAGAAAACAGTGAGGAAGAGGGAAGCCAGTGCCCACAGCTCCATGCCTGAAACACCCCTTTTTCAGGAGGGCATTCTTTGCTGAGAGCTGCAAATCTCCATAGGCACCTTCCTTTTACCGTGTCAGTGCTCTGAGGCTGTGAGAGTCTGGAAATTAATCCATAATCTTGATGGCACTGATTCTGTAAGACAGAAGAGCATCCTGTCACAGACACTGTTTTGCAGGACACTGAGAAATGCTGCATGATCTCTCACAGAGCTAGAAGCTGCCATTGCAGATATTAAAACCTAGCAGCAGTGCCAGGGGCACAGCCAGTGCTTGGACCTGCAAGAGAGTCTGTCAGTCTCTGCTGCAGACGTGGGGAAGTTGCTGCTGCTAAAGAAGTTGATAGTGAGCTGAGCTGCAGTACTCAACACTAAGCTCATCCTGTTCCCAACCTGCCTTTTTTAAATATCATATTTCAGCTCTTAATGTACACAGAAGCAGAAGTCATCAGATAGATCAGTACTCACAGCAGTGCTGAACTTTATGCATTTAGAATCCATTTTTTGTTCATCTCCTCACTTGGGACTGACCAGAGCTTGAAAGATCTTTCTTCCCACATTGCTGTAGCAAAGAATACTGCAGGATGGGGGAAAAACCAACAACCCAAAATCATTACATTAACATTCTGAAGAGAGATGAAAATGGGATTTACAGAGTAAGCAATTAATGTACATATTAAAAAAATCTGACAGAAAAATGAGACTTATTAATTAACTTGAGTCTATTCCTACAGCATCTGTAGTAGCCATGGATATGGTTTTGAAGTTGTAGTGTACACATGAGAATATCAATAGATCTCAGCACATTGTATCATAGCATGTCTCCACTTTATTCTGCCACAGGGTAAAATATCTTGTCAGACAGCACCAAAATACTGAGAAATTTTACAGATCTGTGTTGTGAAAACCCTTGATTACTCTTGGTCAGGAGCAATCTTCACCACTTAAGCCAGATTGAAACCCCAGCTTTGCTGATTCTCTTTTATTGTGTTCTACTCTTAACACGTGCACCAGCTATTTTCTCACACAGCCATTCAATGCAGTTTCATTACCTGTGACAGTGCAAATATCAGTGTCTGTATACTGGTGCCAAACAAAAGACTTTCCCCAAAAAAGCACTATTAATAACACATTGGCCTAAAATGCTAGCACAGCTGTTTGATAGGACTAGGCAGTGTTAGCATTAGGGATCTACTAAAACAAGACCTCAGCTCAAACTGTGTGCACATGTGTGTGCAGGCTGAAGATCCTGTGCAGATACCCACACAGGCATATTTCACATGCAGGCCCTGGTGTTCCCCTGAGCACGAGGACAGCGGTGCAATGGAAGCACTGGTCACAAAGCAGAAATACAGAGATATAAGTGGGTATATTTAAGCCCCTCAGCTTTGCAATATACCTGTTTTACTTAAGCACATCACTAGCCACAGGTGTATCCCAATACCTAGTAGCCTCTCCTTTGGGGAGGAAATACGGAATTATAATCTTCCATAAACAGCACAAGATGAAGAGTTAATAGATTTTGAGTTTTATTTTTTCATATTTATGAATAAGTCATGCACAATGCTGCACAGGAAAATTATATTCTCAAAATCATCCAAAGTACAGTTAACACAGTTTGGAGATGCAAAAGCCAGGCTAGAAAACAAGTAATGGGCTTCATTTTCTGAATACAATTGAGAGGGTAAATTTGGGATTTAGAGCTAAGCCATCTGACTGTCATTCTCCACAAAGTGCTATGAGAAGAACAAACACTGCACAGCAAAGGTGACCTTTATTAGCCCCTCAAAGTTTCATCCCACAAGAGAATCTGATCACAGAGCAAAATCTTAGTAGTGCAAAGTATGGCTGCTCTGTTTTCCCTTGTTCTTCTATAGTAAATACTATTGACTTCCATATATTCATCTTATTGATTTTTTTAATGATATGCAGAGAAAAAAGTGATTCCCAAACGTTCACTCTGTCACTGTGACTAATCATTTTCTCTCTTGTCTAGATTTTACACCTTGAGGAAACAGTTGCATCAATTATATTTTCCATTAAAGTGTCCTGCAGATGTAAAGAGATAAGCATTAATGGCCAGATAAACCTTATAAAGAGCTGGATGCTATTTAAACACTAAATAAAACCAATAATCAATAAAGAAGCTAGAGGCAGAGTACAAATTTGCCTATTTAAAATAATTCCCTTCAGCCATATAAAATGCAGTGCTGACTTATTAGTTTTCTTTTCTCTTAAGTTCTTGAGTGAAAACTCTTTATGTCTTCCTTCTTATTGCTTCCTTATAATGGGCTATTTTAATGTTCATAAAAATTCAGTTGCAGCACTAATTCACTAATATATATTGCAGACTTTCACAATACTAACAAATGCTGGTTTTTTGACATTATTTACTAAAAGTCACCTGAAGTGAAATTTGAAGCACGGTACAGAAAGCTGTCTACAAGGCAGCCTGTTTTGAGGTTATTGGGATGTTCTCAGTTTTATGGGATACTTAAAGCAGTGACCAAAGTGATTTCTGAGTTCTTTATGGTTATCTCACAACATTGTCAGAAGATGGGAGATGGGACAACAATGTATCTGTGTTTAAAAAAATAAATAAGAAAGAGTAAAAGTAAAAATTACAGGCCAGACAGTTGCCTTCAGTTCCCCCAAATTTCTGCAATAACTTCACCTCCTTGTAATTGTCTGGAAGGCAGTACAGGAAACACTGCAGACTGTATAGATGTGCCAGCACCAACTTTTCTTTTTCAACAGGCTAGAGGACCTTCTGTATTGAAGAGATGGGAAATAAACTCTGTTGTATCCTGATTTTAAGAAAAATAAGATAGCATCTCACTTGACATTCTCATCAGCACCTGACAAGCACACTGGCCAAGCAAAAAGCAAAAAACAGGGGCAACTCCTGGCTGAAAAACCATAGCCCAAACCTAGTTTTTCATCATTTTTTACCAAAAGCAAAGGAGACTTCCCAGGCAGAAACCTTCCTGGGTTTGGATCTATCCAGAATTTTCATTAAGACTGTTAATGACTTAGCTAATGAATATGTGCTTTACAGAGTTGAGGATGGCATGAGGTTGAGGTCTGCAAGCATATGGTAGAATTTCAAATTACCTTTTCAAACTGAGAGTTTGAATAAATTGAAGTAAAAAACTAGGATAAGTAAAATTTCATGCTCAAGTAGGAGCATCAGCTGAACAAAAAACCCCCAACACTGCATAGGAATTCTCAAAGAGTCTGTAAGGGGAAATAATCCTTGGTAAAGGTGAGCACTCACTCCCAAAATTTATCTTACTTTCAAGACATGATAGCTAGACATTTGCTGAAATCTAGTAGATGGGTAAGGAGTACTGCATGTAAAGAAAAAATAGAGGAAAAAGCCCTTCAATATTTTCATAAGTGGTAATTTGATAACTTCTGGATTAAATTATTCACAACTCTCTCAAAAACAAACAAACAAAAAAGTCATTCTTCTGTTGATTGTCAACAGTCGTTCACTGCCAAATTAAAAGCCTATTCATATAGGAGTTACTCTGATCTCCAGTGGCACTCAAACTGCAATGAGAAACATTCAAACTTCAAAGATAAAATTACAAATGTATATAAAATACAGAAAAAAAAGTAACTGAACACAGAGATGTGTTACTAACTACCCCTTATTGAGGGAACGTGTATATTTTCCAGCAGAATGCTGACAGCACTCAAAGAACAGCAATCATATACATTCCAGAAATAACCACTAAAGAAAAAAGCAAAGAGAAAAGAGGCATTAAAAGAATCAGAATATTGTATTCACTGTGCAGAACTTGCACCAGCTGTGGCAAGGATATTACCCCTGTCACCCTGCTGGGTAAGTGGTATGTTAGGCTTTTCATGCACCAATTATGAGAAATACCTTCATCAGAGATATTTAGAAACTAACTCTTTAATGCCAATGGTCACAAGTAATCCACTGTATTCTCGAAAGTCTTAAAATTTTAGCTTTTTGCAGAACTGCTTAAAATATAGCATGTAACTGGACTGGCCCACGTGGAGTTCTTGAGAGTACCGCGACTTCAGTATTCCTGTAGCTCTTATTTTTGCAACCTCCATCAATTTATCATTAATGAAGCACAGTCTTTGGCCAAATTTAACTCCTGGACTAGGAGGGGCTGAAAGGTGGAGCCATGGATTCAGCTCATGCCAACACTGCCAACACATTTGTTCCAGTACGCAAATAGAAGAGCAAACGTGCAGCAACACAGGACCCCTTTCCCAGGCCCGTGCGATCCAGCCCATGAAGATTCCAGCGAGGGCACTTCTCATTGTGAGCACCACCTAGCAGAGTAAGTGCTCGTGTCCCCTGAACAAGGGTACAAAAAGCAATTTGTGTCTTGCATATGAAACATAGTTTGAAAAAGAAGGGTCACCAGAGAAAAATGAGTGGAAAGCAAAGAGTTGTCTACTGTTTCTTCATGTTATTGAAGTTGTCAAATATTTAATATTATTCACCAGATTATGGGCAATACAACTGATCTATAGTCAATAGGAGAAACAAAAGTTTTCAGTAGAGTTCTGTCCTTAACTCCTCAAAACCTACTATATTTCACTCTATGAGAAACTGGTGAATAGTCTATGAATTATGAACTATTCTGTGATATATGTTATTTCATACTTTTCATTCCTACAGTTTTTAGACTCTTATAACTGACCTAAGTGTCAAACCCTATGTACAGACCTTGGGGGCTTATCTTGGAAGTCTAAAGTATTTTCAGAGCAGCTACTCTATATAGGAGAAAAAGGATGAGAGTGAAAAGTTACCTGTGAGAAAACATAAAACACAGAATCAGTGTATAGAGTCAAGTAATGCATAGGAGAAAACAACACCAAACCTGGAAAAATGAAAAATAACTCAGGCAAGGGACACGCAGGAGATTAAGAACAAAAAGGTAAATCTCAGCTTTACTGAAGTAATTTAGTCATACACCTCATGGTTTCTAAGGTTATTTGAAAGTCCAGTTAAACACAAAAGCTCACTTTTACTCCTCTCTCAATTTAAATCCTTTTCTAGGGAAGCTACTGTTTTTAAGGAAGAACTGGTCCCTATCTGGGTTCACATGGAGACTCAACAGCAAATCCCTTCTCAATGTGGTTTTATTGCAAGTGTAGCTATTTACTGTGAATATTCTACCGCACTTTAATGAGCCAAATGGGTCACGTATTTATGTTTGTGCTCTCTGATCTAATTGATCTAAATAACATAAGTAATATTAATAATTATAATTATAATTGTAATTATAATTATACAAATGTCATTATGGGTATTTAAAGCTGGTATAATTGTTAATCATTTAATCCAGCTTTGCTGTGCACAGTCTCAAGACCACATTGAGAGTAGATGTCTAAACTAATGCATCTCTGGCTTCTTTCAAAAGACAATTTATAAAGCTATTGAAATCTCTCATGAAAAGGGTTTTGGTTCAGGAGAAACAGTCATACAGTGAGAAAAATCCCACTCAGGTTTGACGGTAGGATTGTCATATAAAGGTTTGGGAACACCATTCTTGTTGTTAATTGTCAGGGTTTTTAGATTATCCACAGTCCACAAATTATTTGTGTTTCTTCAAATTATTATGCTATTTACCTTATGAACAACATCATGGTTAGGTTTATACATGAGAATTTGTCACCAAAAATTGAGAAACTAAGGGCAAAACAATCTATTCCTAAGCTATGTGGGACTGAGCAGGAACCTTTTACCCCTGCTTAGAAAGCTTAAAGAAACCATTTTCACAGGTCCTGTAAGGTTTTTTTTTTTTTTGCTTTAGCTCAATGTAGATTTTCCTGGGATTTTAATTGGTTTGTTAACATGTGTTCACTCATTAACAGGTTCACTAAGGTTAACTAAAGACTAATGTCTTATTTAAAAATATTCTGTCATTACCCTGCACCCACATATTTCAGCTCAAGAGCAACAGAAGGTGTTTGGCTTCCTGCAGTGTTATTTAAAGACTTATAGAAATAGACATCATTTTAACCTACGTGTTTATTCACTATTCTAATGTGGGCTTACAGCCTTTTTTTTAGAATGTATTGCAATTAAATAACTCATCCACGTAAAAGAAAGATTATTATCAGACTTATTTAGATGTAACAAATCTGACCCTTTCTTGTTTTCATTTTGAAAATAATAACATGAAAAATTTTTGGTCTTAGTTAAAAAAAAAAAAAAAAAAAACCAAAAAAATAAAAAACCAAGTCCACATATCTGTATATCTACAAATCCTTATCTCACAAGAGAAATGTCAGTCAAAGAAACTTAGGGGAATAGGATCCCCATTAAGCTTATTTTGTCATCTCCCTTTTCCACTATTCTTGACTTTTTAATAATACTTTTTCCTTTCCCTTTTTTTGTTTTAATTTTGTAATGTTGAATTAGAATACCCAGTCTAACTCTGTGCTTGTAACCATGGAAAAAACTACAAAATTTTCTAATGGTCTTTTCTCCTTTAATTACTACATAGATAATTATAGTTCTAGATTTAGATCTCTGCATGTAATAATTTTTCATTCCAGTCTCAATAACAATGAGTAATAGAAATTCATAAGGATTAGAATATACAGTCTCTTACAGATAATGAATCAATTTCCAATTTTTGGTTTACTTTGACATAGGCAAACCAAAGGGCAAGAGACATTTACATGAAAACAACAATGCTACATAATTACAAAAAATTATGTAAAGTAAAAATTATTTTCTGTGTTGTAAACAATCTGCATCAGGAAAAAATTACACCAAATGTTTTTGTTAAGTATTCTGCTAAGGGAATCAAAAAAGTGTTGTGGAAGGCAGGACACTGAGTTTCACAGCTGCATAAAATATCCTCTGGTAGACACTACAAACAGCAAGTAAAGCCACCAGAAAACACAAGGGTGGGACATGCACTGAAAGCAGAGACATGAAAAAACAGTTCATTCATATCATTTAGGAATGGCACCATATTGACAGTTTTTTGGTTTTTTTTTAATGCCAGGAGCTCCACTTTGCTCATGCACTCGTGCACATATTCCTGTATCAACAGCATCTGATCTCCAAGGATCAGAATGGGAACTGCTCAGGCTATGGAGGCTGTGCAGGAGGCGCTGGGTTCATTATGGACCAGGCACAGACTCCCTTTCAATTACATTCCAATTCCAATACTGCTGCATAAATCCCTGCTGTAAACACCTGGATCTCTCATTCACAATCTCTTCTGATGTGCAGTGAAATACAATAAAACATCTTTCGTGCCCTGGAATGATGTCACACTAAAATATGCTGAGCATCTAGGACACACTCACTCCTGGGGAGAAGAGTACAGGATATTTTTTCTGGAAAAAGATGGGCATTCCTTTTTGCTCCACAATTCATATCTCCTTAGTAAATAGTTTGGGAAACTGACTAGCTGAGCATAAAGGAAAGAGATTTCCCATGTTTCTAAGGCTATAACTTAAACTGAAAAGAGCATTTTTCTAAATAAACAAAGGAAGACGTGAAAGTAGGACATGACTGGTTTATGCATCAAAATGAATGATAATAGTATCACTGTGCAACAGTTTCTCACTGGTTCAGATGCTGTATTTTTGCTTCATTGCTTTGGCATACTCTTTTACCATGTGAGACAAATGTAAGAATTGTTTCCCTGACGGTCAATACTGATACAGACAACAAACAACTGCCAGTGACATTTCATATCCACAGTGTGGAAAGGTGTGATACTGACTCTATATGGAATATGACTGGAAAATCCTTCACTGGCACCCTTGGCTGGAATTCATACCTGAATAGTAATAATTTATGCCCAGTTTTCATTTTTATAGCACAATCACATGTACTGTAGGACATCAGTTACTTGCAACTGCTGAAATGATCAGGCTTTTGAAGTCACATGAGGTTGAAGTGGGGTAGTGTGTCACTGGTTTTGTTCTCAGTGGATAACTTCTGTTCCAGAAGTATTGAAAGTTCAATAATTGCAGTAATTTTTTGTTAATGGGGTTTTAGTTAATTAGTCGGGGGTTTTTTAGGGGGTTTATTGTTTTTTTTTTTTTCAGAATTTTCAGTGTCCTGTTAAATCTTCAATCTGTTGAATAAAAGATAAACAAGTGAGACTGAGAGCAGGCTGTGTCTGCTGATTCACTTGGTTTAGAAACCATGGGAAATTGTGTTTATCTCTTACCTATAAGCCATTACTCCTGATGTCTAAACTATTTGCTGGGAGTACAAGACTAACACGTGTATCTGTCAACAAAATGGGTCACCTCTATACTCCTCTATATTTTCTTTAGTTGAAATCAATAAAGAAGAAATCAGAAGCATCAGACACTGGAGGGCAGGAATGACGAAGTGCTTAACATTTCTCCCTGATGTCTGTATCACAAGACACATGGCTGCTTCCCAACTATTTTATCAGCTGTCACATTTTACCTGTTTGTGCATCCTCTGGCCCTCCTAATTCTTTTGCCTGCTAAGACTTTTTTGTCTTTGTCACAAGCTTATGAACAATAATGCTGAAACATATTATTAATTTAATTTTTCATGCTTTGCATCGAATTAACATGCAAAACACACAGCTACAGATTACATCTCCCTCAGTGCATCACACATACAGAAATCACAGTTCAGTAAAAAAACAAACATGTAAACAATGCAGTGTTAATCCTATTGTAACTAATGCATATTGTTTTCATTGATACATAGATGAGGGATGGGTTATAATTACTTCACTGTAAAAATAATCATTATAAATAATTTCTATTTTTCTAATAATTTTAAAAAGATTGCTTTGTGACCTAGAGTGAAAGCCAGCATCAGCATCATATCACATACAGAGGAGTGAAATATAAATCAGCATTAACACGAAGTAGACACAGCAGCACCAAATCACGAAAACAGTAAAGGAGACAAATTTTCACCCATTCAGAATGCATCTCCTGAGTAAGCCTTGGCTGCAAGGTCAACAACTCCCAATACAAAACCTGGAAGTATTACTCATTGGCAGTGATGTCACTACAGATGATTAGCCTGGTAACTGATTATGACACCTAGTAAGGCACAGAGGAAGGTTTCAAATTTTCTAGGTGACTAAAATAGAACATTTATGGGAGCTTATCAGAAATCCAGCAGAAAACTGCTCATATTAAGATGTTTTATTAAAATGAGAACAATGGAATATATGCAGAGAGCATGTTCTGGCTTATTATCAATTTTGTCCTGAGTTTTTTCCCACAGGAGAAAACCCACATGGAAGTAACAGGACAATCCTGCCAGAGAGGGAAGTTCATATTACACCCAAATTCTATATATCAAAATATACATTTTGAAAAAATATATATTCAGGATCAAAATCTTATAATTCCAAAATATGGACCTGGATTTCAAACCAGTTCAAACATCAGAGGGATTGAGATATAAGCATTTTGATTTAGAGTCAGCTCAATAAATGCTGAAAACACTCTTAGATGGCCTGGAGAGGTTATGGATGTCCCATCTCTGGCAGTGTTCAAGGCCAGGCTGGATGAGGCTCTGATCGGCCTGGCCCAGTGGAAGTGTCCCTGTCCCTGGCATGGGGATTGCAACCACACCATTTTAAGGTCCCAGACCATTCAATGATCCAATTACATGCACACACCTCATTTTTTCTCCAACAAATTACCACATGGACAGCATCCCCAGCATCCATCAGAACCACTGAAAAATATTACTGCAATGTTTGTTCATTTGAGACAGAAATAAAGAAGCATGGTGTAAGCTGCCTTCTTCTGTAATATCTGTCTACACAGGGCTTTAGAGAGCAGAAGAGCATGGCTGGGCTACCCTGAACTTTTAATAAAATATGTGCAAACTCTGTAAAAAATTGTATTTAACTCTTGAATCTTTGTTCCTAATACCTCAACATAAGTCTGAATTGAAAACAAAACCTTTCTGTCTGAACCGTTTCATAATTTTGGGAGAAATTTTCATATGTAAAGGGAAACAATTCCTTTAGCAGATCCATATTGGTACAGCTCTTCACCCGTTACCAGGGGATCCAAGTAGAAAACACAGAGAGCACCAAGGGAGACTGTTTGATAGCTTAAAAATTTGTTTAGTCTAGTGGGATTTTTAACACTGAAGTACAGAATTCCCAACTACTCAGATTTATTGAAAATCCTTGCAGTTTAGAACTAAGAACTTACATGACTTTAAATAGTTCAGTTTAAGCCCCGGAAACCTCAGCACGCTGAATCTTCCCCTCATGACTGGAAACATATCGCAGTGCACCTCTCATCTGACAAGGAAAGTGGCTAAAATATCTCAGAAAGATGCAGATGTCAAACATTAATCATAACCAATGTGCACTGCTACGGCCCAGTAACTGCTGGTACTTAATTTCAACAAAATCCTGATACTCTCTCAACCTTTTCCACGCGGCTGTGTAAACATGACAGCAACTTTAAATCTTGTTGACAGTGACTTCCCTACCTGTCAGCAGGCAGGCAGCTGCAGTTCAAAGAGTGCTGCACACAAAAGCACTCCTGAATTCCCCCCATGAGCTCCAAGCTGAACAATGTACTTTGGGACATGGTTGAATGCTAAGTCAAAAGTGTCGCTGCTTTACAAGCAATTAAACAATTAAAAAGTATGTGTACAAAGCAGGGAGCAAAGGTTAATTAGAAAGGAAAATCAACCAGAATTTGAAACAGGACAGAAAACTTTTTCAGGGATAATTAAATCAAACTTGTAAAACCACAAACACAAGGAAATTATATCTTAAGCAGTATAGCCAGATTATCATAATAATTAGGGACATGATAGACAGGTAAGTACTTATATATAGATTATTACACCTACCTGCCTACATACATAAAAGTTGCTATCTAAAACCCCCATTAGTAAGTGAACTGGAATTGAACCATGATTTCCACTCCCTTTACTAAAAGATTAGTTTGAGAAGTCTGAGTAGAGTCAAAGAGTAGAAATCAATTCCTTAGCCATCCTACAAAATTCTGTTGCTTGCTTATTTTCTTTAATGATATATCTTAGATTGCTTCTCTGAGTATGTGTTTCTCGTATTTAGTAACATTCTCTTGATTCAAGTAACTCCAAACAGCAATGCACACACTGCTGGGTGCACATTGGGTTCAAATATAGAATGACTTGAGTGACTTCTGGATGGTCTGTAAGCAGAACATGATTATCTGATGAAAGATTTTATGAGAAATGTCAGATAAAGAGGATATGTCTCTTAAGCTGGTCTAAACAACATATTTAAGCCTACACTCTCTGTATATATTTTGTGCTTGGGTTTTTAATATCTATCCATATGAATAACATGAAAGATCAAACTGAAATTGTAGTAGGGCTGTTTGTCTTTAATATCTCAAATCTGCTGTATTTTAAGAGATCTACCTCTAGAGCAATTTTAGTCACCAAAGGCATCAGTGCCTGCAGACTTCTGGTGTAGAGAATATTTGTTGTAAATAACTAGTATATTTCTAATTATTTTCTAGCCTATTAGAGAGATTCCCTGAATTGTAAATGCAGCCTGACATTACAGCGTGCATTTTCTTGAACTAAATAAAGAAAACATTACCAATTTGCTCAGTGGAACCTAATTCTTTCCCTTTCCCATTTACAGTTTGTTAAATGAGAAGCTGCATAAAACAAATAAATGAAGCAGGTGCATGTCAGGTTCTGATTTGGAAGACTGCCAGCTGATCAACTCCACCAAGGTTTTATTATCTAACTGGAAACATTTTGTTGGTGCTCAGATTTTTCCCTCAAGAATAACCTCTGCCAACTGGAAACAGCTCAATGAACAAAATGCTGTAACTGTTGAGGATTCAGGTAAATGCTCTGCAGCAATCATTGTGCCCAACAGGCTCTTATCCCTCTGTGTATGCATACTGACACACATATATGCAGGCTAGTCTGAAAATATATTCCAAATTTTACGTCAAAAACCCACAGAAAGAACAGCAGGCCATCAAAAAGAGAGACCATGTTTTTCCACAGACTTTGTGATAAACATTAAAACAATGATTGAACAGAAAATCTCATATTTGGTAATTTGGAGGGCATATTTTCCAGCTGGAGAGCTTCCTTTGGACCCCAGTAAACAGCTGGAGGGGATGGATAGAATATTTGGTAATACTGTCCATTTGGCCTTTCTTCTGCTTTCATCAAACTTATAAATGGTTTGCAGTGGAAAAGCAGGATTGTAGCATCTTGTATTGGTGCCCAGTGCATGTAATTTGGAGGGATGTCAGACAGAGTGATCTGCCATGCCATGAATGCTAACAGCTGTAACCCAGGCTTTAATGCCACCCCCAGTTTTTGTTAAGTATGTGTTGTAGCATTGTTGAAGTCTACACTTGCACTGAATTTCAGCCCCTGGGCACTGTTTTTAGCCCTCCTCCCAGCTTAGATGGGAAAATGTAAATCCTGCAGCTAACACAGATGCTCAAGAACTTGCTGTCCTAACAGGAGGTGCAGATTTATAGAGGAGTGTATTTTTAAAGCATCAGAATTGCTACTTTCAGAAGTATTTAAATCAGTTCAGACACTAAGGTATTTCTTCCACTCTGCATTATAAAACATTTCAACCTATTTATTGCTCCTCTTCTCAGCTCAAGGATAGTACTCATAGCATGAGAACACATAATAGTGTGCTTTCCTTTGGGAAAATGTTCTATGAATAATGTTTAAACTTACTTACTTTGCATACCTTTTAATACATATATCACTAAAGGGAAAATTTTAAAAAGCATGTTGATGGTATAAGTCTAAATTGAATTGTTCTTCAGCAAGGTACACGTATTTTGCAAACTGTATGTCAAATTTAAAACTAGAACACATGTATTTTTATAGTTGCAAAACAGTTTGTAAAAAAGAACTGTGTCACCTTTCAGAGAAAAAAAATGCTTAGTCCTGATCGTTTTGAATATATAGATAATGAGTGTGGAAAATAGAAAAAAATAGTTTGGAGAGATGTCAAGCAGTCCTCTGCTCTCAGATTCCTGCCACAACAAAGGATTAAAAATATCTAACCTATATTTGGCAGATGGTTGTACATCCTACTCAAAAAATCCCTTGGTGATGGAGATTTCATTGTATTCTATGAAACTTATGCGAGAGAATATCTCCCACTGTCCTTACTTTGGGAAGGTTTTATTAAGGCTATATATAAATCTCACTTTCTGCAACAGAAGCTCAACTTCCTTGGAGGCTGGGAAAGCTTCTTGGATTTTTCTTCAGTTTTCTTTAAATCATTTGAAGATCTGCCAGGCCTCAAGTCCTGTCTTCTCCATTCTTAACACCAACAATAACCTATTGCTTTTTTAAAAGTTACATTTGCTACACTTTGGATCCTTCCTTCTCTGCGTCACTCAATCCTTCCCAATTTGTCCTCACATTTCTTGGAGTTTATGTCAAAAAACAGAAAAAAGACTCCAACAGAGACTTTATTCCCACTGAGTGGAACAGAATGATTATTTCCTATTTGTGAACACACTCACACTTTCACATCCCAGAATAAGGGCTGCCTGCCTGTTTCTACAATAGAAAAACAACAGTGATTCATGTTCAGTTTATGTTTTGCAAAGGGGCATTTCTAAATCACTAGGCTTGTGAAGAAGATACTGCTATCTAACGGGCCAGTCTCTAACTTTTATATATAAATTTCATTCCTTAAGAGCAGTACTTTGAACTCTCCTTAATCAAATATAGCTTTTCACACTAGACCAACATCTTCATTTCTTCAAAATGTTTTGAATTGCAATTCTATCCTACAAAGTGCATGGATGCCCTCCCAGCTTGGTACCATCTGGAAATTTAGCAAGTGATCCTCTGTGCCTTGAAAGCCATCTATAAAAAGCACTTTGAATATCTTTGGGATAACAATCCCTTTTGTATCTATATCATCTCTATCTATATCTACCTATCTGATGACAAAACTGAAATGCCCATGGTGACAGAACATTCCCAAATCTAACAGAACCGAACAAGGTTTTCTTGTTTTGCATAATTCCAGTTTCATATTTCTGTACTGATGGCCCTCACTGCCCACTATGCCACAGCTCTACCCACAGTCTGCATAAAGACAAGAGTCACTGTCAGAAATGCCAGTGACTGTGTTGTACACAGACACCCCTCAGCTGGAAGACTTGTTCATGACATTTACTGTGGGGTAGGGGAAGAAACCCTATCATTTTCTCACTTTCTGAAACACTAAATTAATAAGAAGGGAAATTGTTACAGAGACAATGTCCTGAGGTGTCCATCTGAAAATTGTCCTAGAAAATCAGTCCCAGTGGCCTGGACTGCTGAAACAGCATGAGGCCTTGAGCAGCTGCCTTTTTTCTGTCATGTCATTTGCTGGCTGGCAGCCTTTTTTAAAAATGCAAGAAATGCAGTCAACACCCACTGCTAAAATTTTAAAGCTACTGCCTAAAATAATGCTTTCACAAGGAGACAGTGCTGTAACACCTCTACATAAATGGTATCTGCCCTGGCTCAGCTCACTCCCCTACACAGTTTGAAAGGAACTTGCTCACCTAAACTTTCTGCACTTGAAATCAAGCAAGATGCTTTCACTTTGAACTGAAAACTAATTTTTAAAAAGGATGGCACAAGTTGTACCTTCAGCTACAAGGTAGGGCTTGTAATACATGGATGTAGCTTTGATCCAAAGTCTTCTCAATTTCTCTTCAAGAAGAAGGGAGAGACTCATGCAACAAGCGTATGACTCAAGGTAAACTACACCTGGTAGGTGAAGAATGTGATGTATGAGTGAGCTCAACAGGGAAGTTAGGAAAAGATCCATAACAAAGGGTAACTTCTTTGTGGGACTCAGATTTCCCTGTTACAACTTGGGTATTCATTCACGGCTGTAGCCACACTCTTTATTTTATTACTCTAAGGAAAGAAAACATAGGGAAAGAAAATCTCTACCTTAGATTTATTATGAAATGACTTAAAAACTTCACTTTCTAGATTAGGATAGATATTTCTGAGAGGTTTTCTGAAACGAATTTTTTCACACTGTTGGAAAAAGAAATTCTACTGAGAACTAATTTCCTTTAGCTTAATAGAAACTAATTCATAGTTTTGGAACAGAAGAACACTGTGAACATGGTGTGGACTCAAGTATCAACTCACATGTTTCTGGTGTGACCCCTGATAAGAGAGCATAAGCAAAAAGAATTTAGAGTTCACAACTTCCCTAAAATCTACAGGATCAAGGATTCACCTCCAACAAAAGTCATTACAGTTTGACTGAAGGGCACGCATGCACAAAAATGCAAAAGACCAAAGGGATGAGAGGCAAAAACTATTTAAAAAAAGAGATAGTTTCTAATCATCTATTACAAAACTACAGTAATGATAAAAGTGGCTTTTCCCAAAACATTTTCCTTCAGTATTCTGGCTAGCAGTTTCCCCAACATGAATCTGATTCAGAACATGAATATGTTGTTTGCAACCTTTGTAATGATCTACTGGCTGCTACCCTTAGTCTGTCTTTCAGAGGTACTCCAAGCTCAGTTTTTTATAAAACTTCCTCTACCTGGGATACAATCTGCCAATGGTAGACAAAAAAAAAAAAAAATCTATGCCCTTGTTCAGCCTCCTCTTCTTCACAGGCCATCACCAGAGTGTAGGACAGTACCGAAGAGAACCTTTCTGTAAGGCCCCAATGAGTAATGAAATCAAGCCAGTCATGATTCCCACAGGAAGCCACAGAGCATCAACAGGCCTCAGCCTGGAGAAGTTTGCCTGGTTTTGAGATGTCAGATGGAATTTTGAACTACCTCCTTCCATCCCTCCCATTCACCTTCCCTTGCACCCCAAGAAAACACAATTAACTGTGGTCGGCAGCTGCTCCCTGTGGTCCACGCCACACCGCCTTTGCCATTTGAAACACAAAAATGGGTAAGGCCACTGGTTCTGTGCTGTCTCTGAAAGGATGAATCTGTCTGCTGAATCAACCCCCAGTTTTCTCTATGAAGAAAAGCAAAAGTCACAGACATTGTTGCTTCTCCTCTCTTTTCTATTTATGGCACTGACAATATGACATTATCTATTTTGCATAATCAAACACTTTATGCTTGAGTGGCCCCATTGCAGCAAAAAAAAAAAAAAAATACCCAACAAAAAAGGGATCTGGGCTTGTGAAGATAGTAGTTTGTTTAGTAACCTGCTTAGCTGTGGTTCATTTTAAGACGCATTAAAGCACCTAGAAAAGGTTGTTTTTCAAATTACAGCTTATTCCCAGAGTGCATTCATAATGCATGGTTCCATTTGGGATTTTATCCCCTGGAGTGGGTTAAGCCAAGAAAGGTAGAGAGGCAACTCAGAGACATGCATTTATTAAGTAGCAAAAATTGCAGTGAAGAGAAACATCTTTATACAGATTACAAGCAAATCTATTGCTCAGGAAACAAATTTTGAAGATAAGGATGATATTATGATGCCCAAGGGAGAAGAGCTTGACAATAAACCTAACTGGCAAACAGGAAAAGCACACTGGTCCTCTCACACAAATTCAGAACAAAAGATGTTTTCTATGCTTTATAATCACAATGAAGCCAATCAGGCCTGGGATGATATTCTAAAAAAGGCCTGCCCACTGTTTCTGTTGCAAAGTACCCATGAATATACAGAGAGCAATACAAGTGTGTTTCTGATGGTTTTGCATTTACAAAGACACTTTTATCTATGAATCATTTACACTTGAAAACTGGTAGCAACATAAATGTAAGAACTTGGCCAACTTGCAGGACTGGTTTAATCCATGAGCAAAAAATGGCAAGCCTTGCTACTAACTCCCTTGGTAGGACCAAAAGCAAGAAAAATTGAAAGAAACTAGGTGGCTAAGACAAATTAAAGAAAATAATCTACTTTTTGTCTTAGAGGCACACATCCCTGTCCTAAAAATGAAAATCTAATGCACATTTGAACATCAAACTGAGATCTCCTGAGTCACTTCTGCCCCAGTGTCTTGCATATACTACATCACACAAGGCATTTAGAAGCCTCTGTAAACTTTTGCTGAAACGACATGCTCTGCAACATTTGTTTAGATAGTTAAGTTTTAACTTCTAAGTTACATAACTCCTTCCTTGTGTAATCTTGGGAATGAGAGATGTTAATTGCACGGAATCAAATGAGCAATGCAGCTATTTTTAAAATTACTGTCCTGGGGCTTGCTGTGGCACTGAAAATTGCTTGTTGATAAAAGAACTCAATAAATATATTTACAAACACATTATCATGATTCCTGCATGTGTAGAAAACCTGCCTACTGAAGCAAAAAAACCCCTCCTAACTGTTGAGACTTAAACAAACCAGACCCCTCCTCAAAAATTGACAGTAAGAATGTCAAAAGCTAAGAGAAACAGCTTTGAAGCTCATTATTATCTTATAAGAATGTGCAACCCTTAGCCTATTCAAGCAACACCATCTTCTAGTACAGAAATATTAGGCAAGAGTATCTGTTTTGCAAACGTAAGCTGAGTCCTTCTAAAATGAACTTGCTATAAACAACATACACCACAGCAGAGTTAGAACATACATAAACACAGTTTCTAAATTCCATGAGGCTCTCAAAAGGAGAAAATACATGACATACTGTAAAGTGAACAACTATATTCCATCTATCCATACTGATTCTGCTTTTCTCTTAAGGAAACTCCACTGCATTTTATAAAGAGTCAAAATACCTCTGGAGCTGTTCCACTTGTAGCAGTTTTGTTAACAGGACAGAAAAGTGGAAAGCAGGGACAGGAACTAAACTTGTCTGCCTACAAGAACAGATCCTTTTTCCCCTCTTCACCCTGTCTTTTGGTCAGTAGGGAAATGCTTGGCTGCTGCCAAATCCCTGCACATATTGCAGGTACCTCTTTCCAGACTTGGTGCAGCACAGCTCTGCCAAGGTAAAAAAAACCAAAAACCAGGCTCCCTAAAACTGTAGGAATATATAAACCAGTGACTTTTCACAAACACCACCATCTAGGTTCCTTTTTGTTTCTAAGCATGAAGAGAAACCTCTAATTTCTGAGTATATGGAGAATTCTTGGTTTTTTCTAGACAATGTTTTTATGTATGAATAATTTGTATTCACATGGCACCAGAAACCTGATGTCGTATTACAATCGTGTCCTGCCATTCAAAACCAAGTAAATTCACCAACAGTGAGAACTGGGAATTTTAAAGCATTTCCAAGTTTGCAAGTTTTGATTAAAAACACTGTCCCTCCTGAAGGCAATGAAGGTTCACTCGACTCAATTACTATTTAGCTTATCCACGTGGGAGAACAAAGAAGGCATGAACAAAAACCAACTTTATTTTCTCATTTCTCATTATATAATTCAAAAAAAAGATTTTCTGGGGATGAGATCTAACAGTTCTCTAGCTCTGATCTGAGTAGCTCAGTGTAACGCCGCTATAAAACTCCTGCAAAACAAATCAGTTTTAGCATAAATTTGTTAAATTTTATTAAACTTTATAGACACATCTAGACTTGTTTAACTAATAAAAAAAGTACAAAATAATTATATAATTCCATCTTAGTTACTAGTCAAACACCAATAAAAGGCTAATTAAAGATTTCCATGAACAGCAAACAGCAGGAAATTAAAACATATGTATAGGCAAAATTACTTTAAAAGATGAAAATCCAAGTATTGCAACCTCCTGAGTAGGAAAAAACCTTCTGCAAATATCTACTGAAAATTTATGTATTGGGAAGTTCTAATCAATGAGAACCTAAAATTACTTCAGAGAAGGGAAAAATAAAGCAATCTACAAAGAAAAATAAAGCAAGCATCAAAGAAAAAGGTCAAGTGAATTATTAAAAATCAAATTCCACATCACTGCTGAAATACATTACTAGATCTGATGATTTAAAATAATACACAGTTTGCTACGTAAAACTGCTTTTAAGGGACAATTAGTAGACAACTGAACAGTCAAAGATTACTAAATACTTCTGCATATGAGGAGAAACAGGTATGTGAATGTTGTAACATAATACTTAAACTTTCAGCACCAAAGGCAAGACAATGCCAACCTGAAGATTCAATGCATAATCTAGAAAGTAATTAAGCATACAGCAGAGATTTATAGTCCGCTGTACAATTGAGCAATAGTAATTCTTTCCTTGAAACTCTAAGAACTAAAAAAAGCACTGTGTTAATTGTGTTTTATTAGACCAAGAAGCCTCAGAAGGCTGCAAGACTGGATCATGGTGAAAGACTGGATGCATGACTGGTGAATGTTTCCACTAGAACTGAAGACATTTTTATTACAATTCTACAAAACAAACAAACAACAGCCAAACCCACAAAACAAACCAAGCCAAATACCCAAACAAAACAAAAAAAAATAAATCTGCAAACAGAAAAGCAAAACAAAATAAAACAAAAACCCTAAAACCCAAAAAACCAATCCAACCACGATTGAGATCATTTACACTTCCTGTATTTTCAGATTTGATGCAGCTGGGCCTTTGTTTCCCCATGCACAAAGGTTTCACAAATGGGCTCCCCTGAGTTTGCTGCCACCACAGCACTGCAGCTCCAGGGGCTGGAGGCGCTGTAAATCAGGGAACCAAACTGGAGGAGCCTCTGGTGGCACCTGGGACTTCCAGGCACCTGGAGCAGGGGATGCAGCAGCAGGCAAAGGAGAGCAAACTGCACTTCCAGGCTTTGCAGAGGGATCTTGGGGCCAAGCTTCCCTGTACTCAGAGATTAACCAGCGCCAGGCAGCAAGGCTTGGCTCTGCCCTTCTCCATTCCAACAAGGAAAGGCCCAGGAAAGGCTGCTCCTCCTCACAGTATCTCAGATCTGCTTCTGATCTGCCCCAGCAAAAGCCATGGGAGACGATCATGCCCTGTGATCTCCACGGCAATAAGTACACTTCATAAACAGATTTGTACACAGTCAGTATAAAGATCTGCAAATCATTGCTGGAGTTTTTCTTCACTTATACCAGGTTTGAATTTAAAAATATCAATTAAATCAGAAAAATGATAAAAGCTTTATATGACCTGCTTCTCTACCAGCTTTAGCATTGAAAATAATTTATGTCTGCTCCAAATGAGTTCAGAATACTACCATCCTCATGGGGTAATGATTTATGAAGTGTTAGCACACAGGTGAATGTGTACAGTGCAAGAACTTGCAGATTCAAACCCTTTGTTTCTCTTTGTTGTTATTTAATTATGAGTGAAGGGGAAGCAAAGAGTTTAAATAAACCCAGTCAAGTGTACACTGCCAAAGAAACACTAGGGGATTCAACATCTTAGTATAACTTTCCATGTGTTTAGACTTTATTGCTTTTTAGATTTGGGTACAGCCCAAATCATGCAACTTTCCCCACATTCATTTCACTTTGCTCTTTTCTCTGTCAGATTATTCCCCATTTATTTTGCAGTTCTACTTTCCCTCTCCACCCCAGGATTAATTTCTTGCTAACACATTTCTGAAAGACAGGCTCAGAATCTAAGGGGTTTTGTCTCCCTTAGCAAAAAATGCTGCCCTGCCTTGGTTTTCAGCCTTCACTGCAGACCTCATCTTAGAAGGGTGTTCAGTAAGGAATCAAGAAGCCAAACAGTGTGAAGACAACTTTTGTCTTGTCTAGCTTCTGTTGTCTCTAAATTAATAAAACTGCTGCCTTATCCTGTTGAAATAATGGGACGTGCACCACTGCTCTGCTAAGCTAATAGTCAAATTTTAGTTGTCTTATAATTAACCAATAATAGACATCTCAAAAATTCAGTAAGGTTTTCATATATGTCAAAATAATCCATTGTAAAAACCATAGTGAACAGATTTTAATAAAAAAAAAAAAAATGAACATGACAAACAACATGGGCGGTGTCATTTCATGCTTTATTCCTGCAAGATAAAGGGTTTGCATTTTAGATGATCTGTCTTTAAAATGTTAGGGTGAAAAATAAACCTAAATCACATTTTCTTTAAAAAGAATAAATTAATTGTTACCATCAGTATAGAAAATCATATCAATGAATCAATCCAAATTCTCTATTCCATTGCATTATCTAGGATATAAAACTGTTTTCATGTTAGCCTATAATTTTATATTCCAACAAATGTTATTTGGGAACTTAGATTGAAAGATGAAGCATGGAAGAAAATGACATTTTGTGTACCATCTAATTACCAATTATCTGCCAGTGGAACTAATCAAATTGTATAAATTTAGACTGCAGATTCATCAACCAATTACCTTAGAGAACATGTTATACCCCTCATCAGTGATTCAAGCAACAGTCCAAGTATCAAACAACTTACTATGGATATTACAGGGACATATTTTATTCAGAAAAACACATCCCCAAGCACAGAAATTAAAAGTTGCTGCAAGTTATAATATTGTTAAAATAGTACCACTGATGTAAATGTATTTTAAAAGTGTCTAATATTAATCTAAGCTTGTAACTTAACTTACAAAGAAAAGGAGTGATTTACTATACTGGATTAAAGCAGGTTGAATTTGATGTACATTATACAAAATGACACCTTCCATAACCTCTGCTTTTTACACAGTCAATAAAATGGGGAAATACAGATCTGGCTTCTAAATAACCATTCAGACATTAATTGAGGTGCTTCATTTAGATTTAGAAGTGATTGTTTGGAAATACAGCTTGACAGCTCTTATCTGTGAATTACTCTTCTTTACATATGAAAATTATCAATTAAGTGTAATTCTATTTTCATACCCTCAAAGTTTTACTTGAATTATCTGCAGACATTAATTTGAAAACACACCAGCTGCTGGTGAATGTCTTTCAGGATGTTTCAAAAGAAGAAAGAGAGCAATGTGTTTTATTTCTTTTCATCAAAGCACTCAAGTACATAAATATATTCTGGTTAAAAGCACTAGGACATCTACTTATGTTAACACAATCTGAGATTTCTATTATTTTCCTGAGCATTCTTCTGGAATTAATTTTGAATTATGTTTACAGCACTATCCCCAACTTTCCTAGGAATTACTATTTCAACATCAACTAAAATATTAATACCTTCTTGAGCCTCACACAAAAAACGGGAAATTTGGTTCAAAAAATAAGGTTTTAACTCACACTTCTTTCTCCTCACAAGCAATGTGAATAATTCAAAAACTTCTTGCTTGATAATTTAATATGACACAAAGTATATTTAAAAATTTTCCTCGTGTTCAATTTTTATTTTATTTTTGTTTTAAAAGTTTTAGGTGTTTCCCAGGTGCTGCCATGCAGCTCTGCAGACTGCAGTGTAGCAGGGAAGAGAATCCCACGTGTTCAGACCACCGCTTTCCCCAGGCAGGACCACTGCCTTGAAACTGATCTACAGGCCCAGAACTATCCAAAGTGACAGATGAAAATAACTCAGGTCAGTTATAGGGCCAAGAGAAAGGACAGGAAACAACTGAGCACACACAAAATGTACCCCAAAGCAGCTCAAAGGTGAAGCTGCAGCCCCATGAAGAGCAAGATGTAGAAAGCTTCATAAAACACAGAAATGACCAAGCCTTTGGAGAGGAGCATAAACATGAGCATGATTGTCCCAGCAAAGGGGATAAAGAAACTTCCATCAGCAATGTGGAATTCCTTGCAGGACCCTGCAAGCTGCTGGCAATGCACTGCAATCCCAAGATGACCTCTGCCCCTGGAAGGGCAGCAGCAGGCCGAGCATAACACCAAAAAGCAGAAAAAATAACTCTTGAACGTTGAACCTATTTAAATGTAGCTTAACTGTCTAACTACAATGTTGCAAATAAAAGTGCCATTGTAACTGAACCAGTAATCACCAATGCATTTTGATCCTACCCCTAATTAAACTAACAATAAATTCTGGGCTTCGTATACCTGATGCATTCCTCTTCTTGCACAAAACAAGATTTTGAGCATAGGAATATATAGATGTGGAAAGGATATTTGTCCTGTCCCATTTTCATGTACTAAATTTCACTATGCTGCATATAAATAAGTCCATATGTTCCCAGAATCCATTTGGAAATCACTGCTTCCTCAGAGTGCTCATTATACCCAGACAGACTGCTTCCTACAAGCATCCTAATCAGGCAGTGGTTATGCAGCTCCCTGATGCCTCCCAAGAATACCACTCCTATTTCCAGAAGACAAGCTAAACTATGGAAAAGTTAGGTCTAATTTTCCTAAATCTAGGGGCACAATTAAGGTATTAGATTTCTAAATATTTGTTTTGCTTTCAGTGGAAAAGCTCACTTATTTAAATATAACTTGTTCTCACTTCCCTTTAGAAAAATGTGGTCTGTTTCTGGTAACAAGCAGTGGTAGATGTACCTACTCAGCATATGATATTGGCCCCCATGGCCTCAGCCTGAAGGCTGCACCTGTGTTTTCCACAAAGCTGATTTAGAGAAGGTTTGGTGCCGCTAAGAAATCAGATGAAATTAACTCCTACCGTCATTCTCTTTACCCAAAAGAAGAATTGAGCTCTGATTCCTGCTTTCTGAATGGGAATGGCAGGCACATTAAAAGTCAGCTTAGGGAATTCCTTTTCTCTTATTACCATGAACATATCTCCACATCTCTTCTCAGACAATATTGTCAGTAATACTTTGTCTAGCTATAATTCTCCCTTTGGGAGCCAAGTACACAAAGACGACAGCTTTACAATTTAATTAAAGGCAACAATGGAAAAAATATAATAATAAAGTGAGCATAACATTTCACGAGAGTCAAATACAAAGGAAGAGACTGTTGAGCATCTCATTGATAAAGCACTGAAAACATTTTACATTTAACAAATGAGAGTACAAGTCCCAGGAGTTCATGCTGAAATGCTGAAGGACCCAGCTTGCAGGGTGCCTTTATAGTCCCCAACTGTACTTAGAGAGAGAGGAAAAGGAGACAAAACCAATGCTTTTACAGCTAAAAAAGAGCATGAGATGCATCCTATTTGTAGATAAGTATTAGAGATAAGACAGGGTCTATCTATATGAGAAATTTCTCAATAACATCTGTCTACTAAGAGTTTCTGAAGTTTGACTGCAATGCCAGCCAGAAAACAGGATTTTAAGGAAAGGTGCTTGGTCTTTAATGTATATACTCTATCTTTACAGCTTTATTGTAGTTAAAGAAAGTATATTTATATAGTAATATGTACATTCTTTTAAGTACTACTGAGAGACACTGGGCTGTGTACACTATTCCTTTAAAAATTACTCAGGAAGCCATACTCTGTCATAGATCTAGTTTCTGAGTGGGAGGTTTGGAAAATTGGAAGGCTTGGAAAAGTGAAATGTGCAAAAAAGAGTAACAAGACCGGTTCAAAGGAGAGCTGACAACTTAGGCAAGGGCATTCTACAGGAGAAGGAGGCCTAGCTCTGAGATGCAGCCATTAACAGTACAGTGATTTTAAATAAAACAAGCGAGGACAGGTTAGAGAAGGTGATTATACCACTGGCTTTTTTACAAGTAAGCAGGCAGTGCCTTTTCCTGCCATGCAGTTACCTTTCCTACCTCCTTCTCCATATGGGCACTCCATGCAGAGCCTTCAGACAGTTTGTTTCAATGTCTTAACTCCATCACAATAGACTGATTTATCTTTACTGGATTCTCTGTTATTCCTCTCCTGATCACTTTGCACAAATCTCTGCCTCTGTCTATTGGTCTTGGAAGCAGAAAGAGAACTCCCTGCTTCTTCTTTTCATAGGGAAGAGGTAATCGAGTGTCTTCTTCTAAGACAGATTACCTCACAGAGTTTTTTAGCCCTTCCTTGTCAGGTGAGCAAGGACTCAGAGTGGGTCCAGCATCACCTGTGACCCTGTGTCAACAGCACAGAGGATTTCACAGCGCACTTTGGGTGTGGAACCTAGAGATTGGCACATGTAGGGGCAGCACAAACCCACACAGCCTGCCTGTGGGCTTGGAGACACTCATAGTGCCAGAGCCAAGATTTAGAGAGAGATCTCTTTCAAGAACTAGAATTTCTACAAGAGTGAAGTTTTACACTGTAAATAGTAAGAAGGTAAACAGTGTCCATAATTCCTTTAATGATGCCTTATGATGCCTTTTATCTCTCACTACAGGCACTTACACCTTCTGTGCATAAGATACACTACTACATCAAAGATCTCATCCAACATAACCTCCATCACTGCCACTATGACACTGATCATGGCAATAACTGCAGCTGAGGAAAGCATCTCCGCATATAAAGAGTGTCTTTTTCAATCTGTCGATAATATCTGCCTGAGATCCCAGGAAATATGGTAATCAATTAAAAATTATACAAATATGTGTGATTGAAATGAATATTTGCCAAATCCAGTATTTTCACACACCTGTTCTTTCCCAGATATGAGATGGAGCAGTTGGCAGCAAAAGCAAGTAGAGAGAGGGAAAAGATCCTCCTGTGTAATAGAAAGAATGTCCATTAGCTAAATAGGAAAAACCCCAAGATGACAAAGGGGAAATAACAGACTAGAAAGTTCAAGAATCCAAATTAGTGTTAACAGTTCAATTTATCTTGCATAATATTACAGTAATTGGATTGTGTCTATCATACTGCTGTTGTGACACACTTGGTTTGCTCTCTTTGTTCCCACAGTTTCCCACAGAGACTACTGTTAGATGAGATCACTTTTGCAAACTCCAGCATCTCTATTCTCTCTGCTCCCAGTGCTAAAATGCACGTGGCAAGCTGGGCTTCCAACACCCAAAAGTCCTGCAGACCTGTGTGACCTGGACTGCTCCTCTTCACTACAGCAACAAGACATACACAAGGTGAAAAAGTTCTCATATATTAATACTTTAAGGCTAACTTAATGTGGGTATTGAGAATGTCAAAGCATATTTCTTGTCTTGGTGGTTTAGTCATCAGCAGTGAAAGGTAAAGGAGTAATTTTCATCAGCCACAGAAGACTGAATATAGGTCATGGTGAGTTCAAAGACAAATAATTTAAGAATCAAAGTCTCAGTGGAATGCATCAGAGGTAATGCCAAGTAAATCACTGTGTCAGTATGACTGATTAAATATTAGAAAAGAATGTGAATTGATCTTTAAAGAGGAGAAAAAAAAAAAGCTTTGTATCTATTATGCTGTAAATATTTTTTCTTCCATGCTACCATTACATTCTCCATTTTATTGTATTGACCTATGATAAAACTATAACGTTTGCCACAATAAGGTTAAACATTTTAATTTAAAATCCGTAAAGGTGAATCTCAGCTAGAAACAATGCAAAGCTAGTCAACATTGTATAATATTCAGAACACTGTAGTCTTTTCACATAACTCTCACAGAACAAACACTGCAATTCATCTTAAATCTCAAAAATAAGCACTGAATTGCATGTGACTAATGTTCAAGCAAATTGTCATATTTCATGTGTAACAACAAAATCTTCAGTGTTGCAATATAACAGACCAGCTAAAAAGAAAAAAAAAATAAGAATATGTCCTGAAAAAAAGTAAACAGAAAATGCTGATATAGTTAAAAATCCCAAACAAAATCATCCCTTAACATATAATGCACTTCTGGATTAATATATTTTTTTAAAATTCTAAAACACCCCTTCTATCCATTAAAGCTCAGTAAGGAATGTCATTGAAAGTTACCAATTTAAATTGTAAACGTACTGGGTTTCATTAGAAATGTCGTCTTGTAAAGGGATGATAAGAGAAACAGTCCAAGTTGTAACTATGATAACAGCACTAGTCATCCCAGAAACTGGTTAAAGGGAAAAAATTAAATGACAAACACTAAAATGCTTTTGGGATGTATACTATTTGGAAAATAAGATGTTTCTAAACATGTCATGCATATATCAGAGAATAAGAGGGGCAGCAGTGGACAGGCTTTGTTAGATTTGTTATTCAGGCATTTCAGACTCTTCAAGAGGGGGATTGCTTCTCACCATGTATGCACAGCAGTCCTGGCTTTTTCTTGAAAGAACAGGCAGACTGGCCATTTATAAGTTATGACCTGTCCACTGTATAAAATTGCTTTTTCTTTACTTGCATCTTCATAGTTAAGCAAATAATTCAAAGGGAATATTACCAGAAGACATCCTTCTGTGAAGTTCTATAGGTTACAAAATAAGATATTTAGACAGACTCCTCTTCCTACAAGAAACCAAAAGATTTTCAGACATCCAGAAATAATAAGCTCATCAGTTACAGAAAGAAGCCATTTTACTGTCCAAGTAAATGTGGAGTCCTTTTGTTCGGTGCTCATAAAGCATCAAAATTCCTCTCACTCTTTGGACATCTCATGAGATTTCTCCAGCCTCAGGGCTGGAAAAACTAGCTCTGTGCTTGAAGGTGGAGGTGCACATTAAAAAGGCAAGTTGGACAATAAGAGACCTGGAAAGCTCACCTGAGCTGCTCTTAAAACTGTTCTGTAACTCCCACATCTCTATTCATGCTTTATTTATAGGGGCTGACCCCATTGGTTACAGCAAGTAAAATATCCTCTGGACATTCATCAATATACTCAAGCTGAACTATTAACCTCAGTTATCTTGATAAACCAAACTTCTAAAATCGAGCTCAATATACAATGTTTTAGTAATAAGAGAGTCACAAATTTCACTAAGACTTCATTCAGTATCGACCTATGTCATAGGTTACATAAATCATAAAACTACACCTCGCAATGATTTCACCTGCTAATGTTATACTTTTTGGCATTAAAATTAAACTACATTCAGTTGCAATATTTGTATTGCAATTATTTCACCTTGGATATCTGAAAATTCTGAGCTCTTAATTTAATTGCACATGTTAGTCCTCTAGATCTCATAAATAGTATGCAGACATCTTTTTTTATATTCTAATTTTTTTTCCCTGCTCTATGTTTAATCTGTTTCCTGTTTTTCTTCTCTTTTTCCTTTAAAACACTGCAGCATTTGATAGCTTTGTATCCTGGGGAAAGAAAAAAAAGTGTATACAAATGAATATTTTTATCTAACCATGAAATGATGCCAGAAACCCAACAGGGACCAAACACCATGTTGGAACAAAAATAGTCCAGAGATACACTTTCAAAGTTGAGCACCTGCTGTAAAATAACCATCTGTGTTTAACTGTAATTTAATTATAGGTTCATTCCTTTTGTGTACACTGGAAGGATCTCATAGGTCTTCCCTAGTTGGTCTGCAATCAATTTCTGGCATTTTGCAAAAGCAACAGACACGTTCTCTTAATAACACCTGCTAACTTTTTACATTCCTATTGCAGCAAAATTCTTGTGGGATTTTACAATGCTGTTGAGAAACAAAATAAAAATTATTACTAAGTCTGAAATAAAAACCTGCATTAATTAATCACCTGCCCTAAAAAGCCAATATTATTGGTTGTCAGATTACCATTTCCCTTTCTACAAAAGTAATCAAGAATCACAGAGGTAGAAGATTTTTTAAAATATTTTTGAGGGGAAAAGAAAATCAGTATTCTCCAAAGATCTCCAAGCTACCATGGCAATCTATATTAATTGAAAACTCAGCGTTCTACACAATACCTCAAAGCAAAATAAAGTTCATAGACATTAATACTTGCTGAAACTAAGCCAGTCTATTTGAATTTATTGGAATTAGAATGAAAACACAGCAACTCTCAGGTAGAAGGATCCAGTCAGAAATCCCAAATTTCATCTTAGCATGACCAACTCTTTAGGACATATGATTCAAATATTAATGGCCAAAGTTAGCCATATAATAAAAAGCTTGATGTCAGAAGAATTTTTTCTAAGATTATTTGACTCCCTAATTAATTACAAGGATTGAAATGCCTTACACTTTTAGTGTACCTTTATATATTACTTATATATACACAAATAAATTGTTAGCTGCTGAATTTAAGTCCTGTGGATGAAACTGCCAAAAGCAGTGTTAAAGCCCTGAAACCCATGGAGCCTTGTTATAAAAGTTCTAATAATGCAAACTAGCAACTTCAAAAAAAGGTGGAATTAGACCTGAATTCAGCACTGGCTCATAATAGACCAAATCTTGGGGAAAAAAAATTATATATATATATATATATATATATATATCTATAAACTAGTTTCCCTGAACATTCAACCACTAGCTGCCCCACTACCAAGCGTTTACAGAGATTAGAAATAACGTTAAGTGTTTTCTTATGAACAGTGGCTGAGAAATATCAACACTAGCAGGATACAGAAACTTTCATATAAACTTAACTGTTAAAAACTACAACAAAATCAGCAACAAAGATACCTACTCAGACTTAGATAAAGCATAAATATTCTCCCTAAGACCCTAAATCATATCTCTCTACTTCTGTGCCATTTTTGCTGGTTTTTTAATATCTTTGCAAATCCCTAGATACTTTAAGATCATACGCTCATTAAGCAAACTCCTTGCAAGAGACAACATACTTTTTAGGTAACCTAACAGCACCAGTCACCACTCAAAATCAGACCCACATTCTTTCCTGACAGCAAATCAATGCAATGTTCTAATCCTGAAGTATATTTGAGATAGTGAAGAAGAGTGGCCAAACCCAAACTCATCTGTACACCAAGGTGTCATTGAAAAACTCCTGCGCTTGGCTTACTGAGTTGGAGCACCACTGTTGAATTCTATCAGATTCTGTGTGAAGCAAAAACATTTCATCAAGTGGTATTCTCCCCTTTTGGTGATTCTTTACCTTCAAAGAAATCTAACAGAATGACACTGAAATCAAAGTATTCAAGAAGTTCTATCGAACTTTCTCAGCGCCACACTGATGTAAATCAAGCACAAAACACCTCTACCCTCAGATTTCTGTTTGTGCTTGCATCCCACTCAGATCCAGAGGAATCTTTCAAACATCCGTCAGTTTGAAATGCCATTCCAGTAGCGCCCACCTACAGGCAGAAAGGGTTTTTCCTGCTTGAACTGGTAGCAACAGCAGAGGCTATTCCATGCAGTGTAAGCAGAGACAGGATGCTCATGGAGAAAATGGGCACCTTGACTTAGATTCTGGCATGTGATGAACAAAGCAAGGAGGTAGATGCATCCTTGCAAATGGACAACCTTTCTTCCTTTTTTTCTTTTCTTTTGACAGCTGTGAACAAACAGCTCTAGACTCACTCAGTAGGAATTCCCCACCCATAAGCAGCTGTTATGCATGATAGATTTAGTCCAGCTGCTAAACTAAATATAAAACAGGTGTTTCATTGCAAGTCTGACTGAATGATCAAGTAAAAAAAGTCTCTAAATAATCACCATTCTTAAAAAAATATAAAAACCTGAAAAAACCCTACCTCACAAATTTATGAAAGGTGGTTTTACCACATTCTTTGTGGATCCTGTGGATCCACGGGCCTGAGACCTGCAGCTGCTCCAGGGTGGCACTGGCTGATGAAGCCCTAAGCTGACAAAGCTGGGCAAAGTCTCATTGGGAAACATCACAGCAATGGCCAGCCCTGCTGCCTTCCCTGGCCTCTGAGCACAAGGGCTTTCCACGCCAGTCCCTAAATTCTCCAGTTCCATTCCCTCAGCAGGAAGGGTGGGTGTTTCAGGGACTTGGTTCATTTCTTCCAGGAGGATAATTTTGCCTCTCTGTTACAGAACATGGTGGCAGATCAGTTAAAGGTCTACAGGTTTAAAGGAAGAAGCATAAAATCAGAGTCCAAATGACTGCAGAGAGACAACAGTATATACAGGGATGGGAGGAATGCCACATGAGTAAAAAATTCAGAAGATATTAAAGGAGCACACAGGACACCATCCACTGCTCTGCAGAGGTGCCTAAAAGGTTGGGTTTGACCCTAATCACAAGGCTCCTTCCCTATGAGCCTTTTTTTGCTCTATTGAGGCTTAATAATGCTGAATAGTGTAAAGAAAAGGTGCAGAGGAAAATTCATTCACAACTTTAAAAATTACACAGCAAATGAGAAACTGAAATTACAGTTTTAGGCCTGCACGACCCTAAATAGTACCCAAAAATACAGTTCCAGCATTTTACAAAGCAGAGGTGACACTTAAACAATTTTTCCTCTCCTAATTAATAATTACAGTCTCTTCATATTCTGGATGCCCAGCAAACACCACGTGGGCTAAATGGACAGTCATTCTAGATGGAGTGCTTATCTTCATAATGTAATCTTCAATTTTTCTATTCAATTAAAGGGCTGGAGGTCTTTTTGTCTGAAAAAAATATTGCCCATAAATCACTTCCTGCTTCCTTCTCAACTCCATAAAAAGAACTTTCTTCAAACCTCCTAAAAGCTCAGTTATTTGTAAATCTCTCTTTTTGCCTTTAAGAAAGAGCTGAATTTTCTTCTGTTTACACCATTCCCTTAATTTGCTTACAGCAAGGATTGATTAAACACATAATAACTAAACCTTCTCTTGAAAGGCAATTTGCAATGGCCTTGCTGCCGTGCATTTTAGATTATATTTTTAAAATAACTTTCCTCAAGGGTATTACCTAGCCTCTAATACCACTAAACATTTAAAGGTTTGCACTGAAGAATCCAATTTCATATACAAAAATAACCCTGTTTACCACAAGCCCAGCCTTCCCACCTCAGTCAAACCTGCTCAAACTCTGCCTCTAACATATATTCCTCACTCTCTGTGAAGTTATTATTTAACATCAGGGGCTTTGATGAACTATCAGATTGAATAAGACCTCCCAAAGTCTTTTAAGATCATTTCTAAACCTTTTATCAGAACTTTTTTAATACTGTTCATTGACCACAGGTGAAATTCTCATTACTGATAACTAATCACATTGCTTCCATAGATATAATGTGTCATTTATTGCACATGCTACTCTTGCTTCCAGTGACAGCCTCAGCTAAATTAGTTTTATTTACATTTTACCTGAATGTTCAAACATATAATTTCTTAATTAAAAAAAAAGGGTAGAGAGATGATAGAGTAGAATGAGAATAAAGAAATCCCTGTAACAACACAGATGACTAAGTAGCTGAAGTGAAAATTTTAAAAATACATGTATTTTATTAAATGCAATACATGCCTGAGGAATGAATTGTTTGTTTGGCTTTTGCACAGTTTCTGGTGAATATTAATTACTAGAGCAATTAACAACATAGAGAATACTCATAATGCATTGAAGTCATATGCTTTACTGTCACCCTGGAGTTTTAAAGCACCTGCCATATGTTCTCCTAATAATTGCTACTTTTGCTTTTTGAATACAGAAAGGAAATTTATTAACTTGTGAAGCTTCTGAGATAGATGCACTTGTGACTGGAAATGGGGAAAGAATGCCAAAGTGTTAGTTCATTCTTATGTAGTCTGATTTAATATGAGGTTAGACCTAAGGACAAAAGCAAAATTGATGTATTTTCATGGAAAAACAAACATCCAATGAAAAATTATCCTTTAGAAAGCATGTGAAAAATTAGGGAAACTCTTCTGAGTTTAGCAGTCAAGGGGATTTTCATATAAGGTCTGTCTGATTGGGTTGCATTCCACTTGCAATGCATTTGTCAGTTGTGTTTTATTTATTACTATTTTATTTATATCTGTTTTCATTGTTAACATGCCATGCATGAAGTCCCCCAGTATTCACTCATTAAACAATAAAGTGTTAGCTGTGCTTGACATTTGCTTGTTGTAACAAGCTGTACACAAATACATGGAAATTGATACTATTTGTGAGCAGAATTTCTATCAATTTGGTACCTGATGTTTAAAACATCTCAAACTCTAACCAGCAAACATAAAAAATTAATATAGCTTACAAAGCAGACCTTTACAAAAAAGGCCCCTACATTTTATATATGCTAAAATTCTTCTCTTAAAAAAAAAAAAAGAAATGAAGTCATATTGCAAATAAAGGAACTCTAGCACCCTCAGGAAGGAAGAAGCTGATTATTTAAAACAACCTTATACAATTTTCATTCACCACATGAAAGAGTTTTATTGTTTTGTATAATTAAATATGTAATTTACTGCAAGTCCTGTCATCCAAAACTAAAACCTTAGAGAGACTGGTCCTAAATTAATTGCTAATATAGCAATTTCCTTTTACTTCATTGCCAATAAATGCAGCAAACAAAGTTTTTAATTCATCACCTCTTGATATTTTGGAGTTGAAAATGGCATTAGCTATTCATTTTAAAGCCATGATAATATATTTCAGCAAAATTACATGCTTTTTCTTGTGCTGAAATCCAGGCTGTATTGAAGCAAATGAAGGATTCACTATTTACCTCAGTGGAGCTGAAATCTCATACAAACATTCAAAGAAAAGAAACCATCAGTCATAAAAAAAAGACATATTAAAAAGATAAGTCCAATTTATCAACACTTTTCTCATCAGAGGCTTCATACCAGAGTTGTTTGAGGAAAATGGCTTTAAACGGTTTTAAATCCTGCTCTTCTTCAGGAGCTACCCTGACTAAACCCATTCAGAATACCTTAGTATTGCTGGAAAAACACCAGGCACAATCGCCCTTGATAAATACAAAACGGGTTAACAAGAGATCACCCATGGATCTATATCTCTAATCTGCATTTTTATGTATACCTATTTATCTTTGTGTCTTTTATGCAGAAATATGTGAGGCCAACAGCAGAAGAGTATTCCTTTGTGGAAAATTTAACGTTATCTTCAGTGAAAATTGCTAGAGCCCATTCCTTCTGGAAAACATGCGAATATTAAACAGGACATTCCCTTCAGCAAGGCACAATTGTTCCACCCCACCCATGCCAAAACTTCACAGAAGCAGCATTTCTGGCATCTTCATATTACTATGTTTAAAACATTCTTTTAGCTTGATGTTATAATAGACAGTCCAATTCCCAGGGCTTTGATACCTGCACTCTTAGCAAACCTTTGCCCAATGTTTTTATTAACTCAATTTAATGGAACCTTTTTTATGGTGACCTTAAGAATTTAATAACTCTGCAATGCAAGGACAATACCACCTGCAGGCTCTTCTGGGATTAAACTGTGGTAGTTCAATATGTCTGCAGGAACACATAAAAGAAAAGCAGAAAAAAATGTCAGGAACTGCACAAATCAGTCACTCATTGCTGAAGTTGGGAATTATGCCTGGTTATGGTGTCCTGCTCTGAGATGTGACATAAAACTCTGCATCTGACACATGCTGCAGCCTACTTAATGCTGCTTAGTGGTATTAATCTAGCTTTGATCATGTCAGATATGCTGGCAATTTTCAATTCCAGAGTGTCTTCCTCTCTGACAGACACTCTGCATATCTTACAGATACAATCAATATGTTATTAGTCAACAACCTGAGAAGAGGCACATAAATTAATCCTTTTCTGTCAACCCAGCAATTTGTACTTGAGTGAAACCTCACCTTTGCATTATGCGTGAGACTGATCTTAATCCAATTAGGGTAAAATGAACTTTTTTTTCTCTGGCACTCTCCATCTATGTTAACTCAAACCCCTGAAGACAGCTGCTCTGAGGAAATAACTTTATGCTTGACCTTTTATGAGCAAGGTTAAAATCAGTATAGATACATATATATGCAAGGAAAGTCAATAAGTTTACTCTCTCTCAATTCCTCCTTTAACCTCCCCTAGCACCTGTAAAATAATTCCAGGGAACGCTGCTGATTTCAAAGTGACAGGGATGTATTTGTTTTACTTGCATAAAGGACTCTGTCACTTCAGCTTTACACTGAGTACAGCATGTACCTTTGTTTTGCTGAGGGGCAAATTAATACAGAGTGACAGCCCTGTCTGTAGTATCATAGTAGAGGATGTTAACAGCCTACAATACACAAAACAAATAATTTCTTCTCTTTGTGATAGTTATCAGATATAATGACAACAACCATTAAGGAAACAAGACTTGGCTGGGTGCTATTATTTCCCCAGGAACTATAGGAGAGAGGATGGAGCTAGAGTGCATGTGAACCCATTTTGATGGTAGCAGAATAGGATGCAGTTCTGTACTAATGATGCACTGCATGCTGGATGGGGTCCTTAGTAAGGTATCATTTAACTGATTGCTTTTTCCCAGTTTTTCTTATATGGAATATGGAATATCATGGCTATGATTACTCTTCTTTCACCTAAACTTCCTCTAAACATCTCCCTGGACCACACCTAACTTCCCTGTTTTAAAATCAGCTGACTGAACCCCACCCCATCCTGCAGGGCAAGCAGGGTACCTGGAAGCAGGTTGCAACTACAGTGTTGCACCCCTGTGACAGGACTCCTGTGCTGCTCCCTCAGCCTGAGCTCTTGATTGCAGCCAGGAACTGAAAATAACAAAAAAAGGCAGCTGCACACTGCAGAACACAACAGCCTTCTCCTGGGAGTCCCTGTGTGTGTCCCTGCTCCTCGCTGGCCAGTCCCACAGCTGTCCATGCTTGCCTTGTGACAGGGAGCAGCTGTGTGACCCTGCCTCTCTCCCTCAGCCCTGCCTAGATCAGCTGGGCTATTCACAGAAAGTGTCAGCAGGTCAGAAAACAGCTAAACAAAAAGAATCAAAACTTTTGCTCTGTGAAGTCTCTTTTCCAGTCTGGATTCCTTACATATAACATTATGCCACTAACAGATTTAAAGAAACCAAAAAAACCAAAAAACACCAATTAAAAAAAACAACCGAGCAACCAACCAAAAAAAAAAAAAAAAACCCCCAACTTGGTCTCTGAAAACTTTCCAAGGCAAAGAGGATGAAGTGAAGACTGCTATTTCTCTGTGTAGAAACATGTCATTATTATTGTCATTAATGGGGCACTGCAGTAGAGACTATAATAATCTTAAAATCCACCAACATATTTCTGAACCACTGCTCTCAGCCTCTGCTTAGCCACATGTAATTCTAACAATCATTTTGCCTTGCTTAAAACTTCAGCATTTTTATTCCAGCTAAGACTTTAGTCCTGAGGTTGGTTCTACTTGATTTTTTTTTGTTGCTATCTAAAAAAAGTAGCTTCATTAAATCAGGAAAGCCTCATTTTCCAGCATAATTAGAAATGATAAATAATTTCATCAAACTCTCAAAAGTAAAAATAGCTCTGAATAAGACTATGCAAAGAAATCTGTAGGGCTAATGTCCTAAGGAGTTATGGACTAATAACATACATATAACAGTGTAAACTCGCATCCCATCACAGCCTCTTGGTACCCAATTCCAAACCTTTAAATCATCATAGCATGCCTGTGCTGTGACAGGATAAGAACAGGCATTCCAGGTTTGAGCATACTATTTGTCCAGCTAATAAGTATTTTAATTTCCTCATTAACAGTATAGCTACATGTACAACTACGTCAAATGCTGTCTGCACATCTCCTTACCTAAACAAAACTCTGTTGTCAAATTCTGTCCTCAAAAATACTGAAAAAGACTAACATCCCCCTGGCACTAAGTGTCACACCATGAAGGACAGGAAAAACACAAGGAGGAGATGAAAAGAAGTGTCTTTGAAGAAACACTTCCTTAAGGTAAAATTGCATGCCTCTCTTTTTCCTGAACTTCCTAAGCCAAATAAACTTCTTGGCAAGTTGCTTGTTGGCAACTTGGATGTTCTCAGGCAAGAAGAAGCAAGTTACTATCAAAGCAAAGTTCTACTTATCCCCAGTGTCAAAAGGTTTTCCATACCCAAAAAATACAACTTCAAGGAAAAAATTATTGTTTGGCAATGTTCTAGACAGCTTAAAAGGAGAGAGGAGCTGCATAACTAAAAGCTTTGTGTACAACAAACTGTCAGAAGTGCTGCTGAATATCTGATTCTAATCAATGGTGGCAGTGATCCCTGCCTGACTTGGTGAATTTTTCAGTTCCTGACATATTTGATCATATTCACAAATATGTCCTGCAACGATGGAACTAAACCACTGTTTCCAAGAGTCTTTAATGGGACAAAAATACTGCCTGCATATAGGTTCTCACATACAGATTGATGTTGATGGGACTAACATTTGATTTTACACATAAACACACCTATGTAAGTTAATTTACCAGGCCACAGCAGTCAGCAGTTCACAGGGAGATGGTGAAGAATTAGGAATATTCACACATACAAGAAGATGTTTCTTCAGAATACCTTTTCTTGCTAGTGGGGTGCCAATGAAATATATGATAAAAACAGCATTGATATTTCAAAATAGCATGTAAGTGAGCATAATAAAATTAAGAAATCAAAACCAACCTAATTGCAATGAGGCCAAGTCAAAAGATGAATTATCTAACCTGGAACACAGGCCTTTTCAAGGTGTAAAATTTGGTTGCAAGATCTTATTTTTTTATTGCAATAGTTTCCTGCTTATTGTTTAAAGAAAGACTGACCTTAGTATTTCGGTACAACAGAGGTACTCAATCTCTCATCACCAATATGCTGTGCTGCCTGTCATAGCAGGAAACTCACTGAAATATTTGTTCAGTATCAAAAAGCTGGTTGGATTTTTTTTTCCTACACAAGACACTTTCCCCCTTTTATCTTTATGTGCACCTCAGACTAGAATTGGGAATGTTTTGTAATTGGAATATAGATTCTGAGAAGTGCTATCATGCACTGAAGAAAACTAAGAATCTGAAGTACTTTAGAGTCAAAAGTAAGTTTTAATAACATATAAATTAAAATACTCTAGCAATAACAGGGAATTAAAAGACAGAGGGCAAAGAGTAGTCATCATATGAAATTCAGATACTGGTTATTTCTTACCTAATAAATGGAATGACAAGTAACACAGTGAGAAATGTATTGTAATAGTTTCATAGTTGTATTTTTCAAAGCACTATTCACAATGGCAGAACTGTTGCAAATCTTAAAAGATATCAGCAATCCTGGGTTTCTTCCCAGATACTTTTTCTGTCTTATAGGTGAAAAAGTTAAGTATTCCAAATCTTAGAAAAGGCAATTTTTACTCATTTACACTTGAGAACTATTAAATACAACACTTTATAGAGGGAAAAGAAGACACACACAACCATGCCTACATCTCCTTGGAGATAGCCAAGGCACAATAGACTAGGTCTCAGAAAGGGCAACTGTCATATTATTGTAAGCTTCAAAACTCAACAATAGCTTTTTTATTAATAATTTCAAACCTTGTTTTTACTGAAAATTTCTGATTTTACAGTGTGCCCAGTTTAAAAAAAAAAAAAAAAAAAACAACAACAACAACAACAAAAAAAACGCCAAAGAAATATGTTTAACCTTTTCTTTCATTTCAGTTCACAGCTTCTCTAACAAGGTTACTGGAAGCATTCTAATATCTGAGCCTATGCCTCTGACACGCAATAATGAAGTATTTTGTTTATATACTACTTGAACCCAAGTAGCTGCATAGAAGAAATCACAGTTCAGCCAGATCCTCTATTTTCTTATATTAAGTTTAGTTTGATTAAATGCTCATGAAACTTCTGACTCCTCCAGTGGGGCACATTGGGCACACCCTCTTCTAATCTGAAGATTACCACACTGATTTTTACAGGGACTGATAATCACAGTTGTGAGGAACGACTTGGTCTTAATTCTTAAGGTGTTTTTACTTCTCTGCAGAGAAATACTATTTGAACTGTGGTTCTCTTTCCCATTTCCTCTTGTCTCTCTTTCATTTAAAAGACTGATAGAAAATATAATGAAATATTGACAAGAAAGTAAAACAAACAAAAAAAAGTAGAAGGTGGGGGGTGAAGAAAAACACACAGGGCTCAAGAAAAGCAGATTATTTAACTTGGGAAATCTTACTTACATTTGTTTTGCTTGTGTGCACAGCTTTTGCTTTCCCTATTAAACCATCTTTATTGCAACACATGGGTTTTCTCACCTTTCCCCTTCTGATTCTCCTCCCCATCCCACTGGCAGGGGAGGCAGTGAGCAGCTGTGGGATGTTTAGTTGCCAGCTGGGCTTAAACCATGAGACCTACTCAGGATCTAACCAAAACCACACTTGTTGCAAAGCCACTGCTCACACACTGAAACAAAGCCTAGCTGCCAACAAATAAAATGTGCAGCCTCATACTGTACAAAGCAGAAAAAAGCCCCAAATCTGGATATTCGTATGTGTCTCTCTCCCACTCAGTCCTAATTAAATATAATCTTAATAAAGAAACATTTTTGAATGTCAGAATATAGCATTTCAAAAACCAATATTATTGTTTCATATAAAATAGAGTGACACTGCCACAAGCAAAATTAAAATCTATTTCCAATCACAAGTTTAAAGGAAAAGATAATCAATCAATGTCAGCAGCAGTCAATTAACTTCTCCTCAATAGCAGCATTCCAAGAAGCTTAAGTGAACTATTTGCTAAAGAATAACAAACTGATACATGGTATCTACACTTCCTCATGAGTTGTGCGAACTGCATTAAAAAGCAATAAATAAACCTGGAAACCATGAAGAATGAAACAAAACCATGTCAAGTAATTTAATAACCAGCAATTAACCCAGTTTTCAATCTTGTTGAAAACTTTGCTTTTCCATAGTGTTCTCTGAAATGGTACTACCAACTTTTTTGTTGGCAATAAAAATTCTTTAAACAAACACAGAGATACAACAGATAGGTTTCTCATGCAGGAGTTACAAGTGAGAGCATACTCTGGACAGTTTAGAGCTCATCTGCCAAGAGCGTGGAAAGGTGCTGAGCTCTTGCCTTCCTCAGCCTTCCAGTTTTCCCTTATAACAAGTCTCAATGGTGCTGGATGAAGCCTTGCCTCTGAAAGAGAGTTCTTCATCTTTCATTCTGCTTTCAGATGTTATTTTCCCTCTATAAAGACCAGCTGAAATACCATCAGTACCTTAGAAATTGCTGGGAATAATGCTAGAACATTCTGTAATGAAAATCCAGTTTGTTGTCTGAGACTGGAGCAGAGTTTGTATCACAGCACTGTTCAACTAAGACAGAAACCAGACCCACACAGGTTCAGGGCTCCCAGATGGAGTCTGAGCATGTAAAACAATTTATTGTATCTTGGGATACTGTTTTAACCTCAAGTCAATACTTTAAAAACATTTTAGCTTAATTTACAGTCAGGTTTTTGCTTATCCAGAGGAGTTATGTGTTATGAGCATTTTCTCAGTTCCCTATCTGTAAAGGGCAGGAGAAGAATCTACCTCACCTGACTTCTGAGCACTGACACCCGTGCTGATCCTTCCCTGGCAGCTGATATGTGTCAGACTTTAATTTTTAATAAAATGGTTAACTGCATGGGAAACTAAAACCCAAACTTGTTGATGTACAGATGCCTTTGCTTAGACTGATGGGTCCTACCCTGCTCACCGAAATAAACCTGAGATTTTGGGAATACAGCACTAAGGTACAGAAGGTCACCTAAGATACAATTTGAATAAAGAAGTTTTGTTTGGTTGTAACTCTAACTCTTATTATAATTATTGAGATTACTAAAATTGAAAATCAAGAGACAAACTAATGGCAAATATCCGAAGTTAAACCACAATAAAACACATGCTAGAAACTGAAATGCAAGAAGATGCAGATCAATCCAAAATGGACGACAGAAGGAAAGAATGAAGGCTCAGTGACCTTCTCCATCTGTATTGAGAGCATAAGGTCAAGAAGGCCAGAAAACAGGCAAGAACAAACCATTTTTCTCTTTCTCTTCCACTCATCTCTTTCCCTTCTACTACACAGGTTCATACTTCATCATCTTCTGAAGCTAACAAAATTTCAATTTCTATGTACTTCTAATGAATTTAACATGACATCATCGCACCAGAACTCCAACATTTTCTGCTGCAGTGTGCACTTTTCCCAGGAGTGATTCTAAAGGATAGGTCAAACCCACAAGATTTCATCAAGTTCCCTCAGCAGAAATGTCAGCATATTATTACTGACCAGGAAAATTTATAGCAAAATAAATATCTCAAGGGTAATTTCTTGTACTATTAAGCAAGAGAACATTATTTTCAACAAGAAGGCTGATGTGACAAAATACAGTTACAGAATTACAAAATGAATGATATGAAGTCTCCAAAAAGATGTTTAAAGAAGTAACCCAACTATCAAGAACTATCATGTTCCTGAGATGCCAGAGCAAGCATTTGATATGCTAACATGTTTAACATGAATTTTTTATGGTTTATGTTATTATTGATAATTTGAAGCCAATTAGCAATGAATAAAATGAGAAATAAAATTCCATCTTCCTGGTAGAAGAAACTGATTACTTTTCTACATTCCTTTCTAGGAAGGATAATGATTTTTGAATTAAAAAGTGCAGTTCAGAGCTTTTTGCAATGAACTGTGGACTACAAGATATCTCCTAAAAAATACTTTATCATTGAAATAAAAAAAAAGTTTATATTCTTTCCTTACACATGTAAATCATGCTAATATATGCCTGGCAGGAAAAAAAAATAAAAGAAAGTATTATTTTACATGTAATACAGGCTTATCATAAAGATTTTCCACAGTGTTTTCAAGATCCCTATGAAGACACAGAAATAAGCATCCTTTGATCACAGCACTTGTCAGCCATCTGTTTAACCACCACTGTGCAACCACAGCTCAAACACAGCCCCACTTCTCAGATGCTTCTACAAAGACCTCAGCAAACGAGAAACTCAAAGGAAGCATTGCTCAAAATATTTAAGCCAGATTTGATGCTTCAAATGAACACAAGAGTTAGAGTTGGAAGGCACATCTGGCCTGCAAAGAGCAGCTTCAAAGTGTGACTGTGTTACTCAAGGCCTTGCTCAGGTAAGATTTTTACAACTGCGGGGTTAGAGTTTCCACATTCTCTCTGGGAAACCTGTTCCAGAGCATGACCTCACTGGCATCTTACTTTACAGTTCAAAAAATTCTAATTTCCAATGATTTTCCCCCTTTTTTTCTACCTATGCATTTTACAATTTTCTATCACTACTGGAAAAAAATATGAAAAAGGTTGTGATAAAAGCTATCATGACACCATAGATAAGTGTGAAAAGCTTAAGTATAAAATACACACCAGAAACCCCATGTTTATTACGTTCATTTCAACATACTATTATATCAGTGGCCTGCACTGATCTTTACCATGCCTTTTACTTGCTTGAAATGTCATACTACACTGCAAGGAATTTGGTTTATTTGGTTTGACAGACACTGGAAAAAGACTGAGCAAATGGACAGCTGACTATTTGTAAAGACTAAAAAAGCCTCCCATCTTCATCTGATTGAAAGTTTCTCTGGTGACCAGAGTTTAGGAGGGTAATAGAAACAACTTCTCTGACAATGACCTAGTAACCCATACAAGTCTGCTGTGAGATATTGCTCACAATAATGTGGTCAGGACACAACTTGAAATGTTCCTTCAGTAACCCCATACCCAGATGCCAAACCAGTTTGTATACTCTGGGTTCTATTAGAACTCTCTCTGTGAATTATCCTGCTAATTCAAAAAACATAAATACACTAAAGAGGTGGAGAGATCTAAGTCCCTAAAAATGGGCAGTGCAAAAAGGTGGGAGCTGACAATGACATCAACCAGCTTGGGCAGAACCAACCAGTTTGGGTGTCTCATCCCCTGCGGAGCAAAGCATCTTGAAGTGGAAGCAGAAGTATGTTTTTTCTGGTTGCTACAGAGAAGGGCAAGAAAATGGCCTCATCTCCTGCCCTTAGGAGGCTCTGGCATAAGGGGGATAAGTAGTCCTTAAAATTAAAGAAAGGCATTTGATGTATGGTGGTTCATTTTCTGAAAGTGAGAATATATCTAAAATTCTTATTTCTTTTGAGTTGTCCAAAACTAATTGTTGCTTTCCAAATTTTGTTTAGAATTTGCTCTGTTGCCTTCAGCTCTATTTTATTGAAATGGTGTGTTCCTTGGTGAACTGCAATGTGTACAAGGTAAAAAAATTACAATCTTGATTAGAATAGCAGAGCATCTACCCTACTAGCCAGTCACAAATACTTCTGAATAAGTCATAACAAGTGCTGAATTGTCCCAGCATATGCTCCTGTTTCCTACTTCTTTTATCAATTCCAGATGATAATTCTTAAAACCATCCAATCGATGTTGATTTATATGATCTTTCAGGTCTCTTCCAACCCCCTCCAGTCCTAACCGTCATATGATTCTATGAATTACTGAAAGGCAGCAGCTCCCCCAGACAAGAAATATCCTGTACAGTGGACATGCTTTTACTATTAAATTGAGTTTTTTAAGTTTTCCAGCACTAGCGCTGCCTGGTTGAGCAGCAGCGCCAGCCATGGCATCCCTGTACACAGAGAACTGTTTTGGTGTGGGGTCAGAATGAGACAACATGACAGTTCAAATCTGAAGGGATGCTCAAGTCATGAGTCTTCAGATATGGCGTCATGATCAATGAACATGGTAAAGCGCCTGATTCAAACAAACCCCAAACCTGCAACAATTCTAGAAACCTTGTTTCTGCATTTTGTTAGCTCTTGTTCTGCATTTTCATTGCAGATAAATTAGCAATGAATTTGTGCCTCAGGAAATCACTTGATCTCAGAATTCTTTGCTGTTGTCAGAGTCATCTCTCACACTTAGCCTTCTAACTCTCTCACCTTCATGTCATACCATATGCTTTTTACAAGCTCACCTTTCTTTCCTTATCTTAAGAGTGATAAAGTACTGGAATGGCCTGCCCAGGGAGGTGGTGGAGTCACCATCCCTGGATATGTTTAAAACAAGACTGGATGTGGCCCTTGGCGTCATGGTTTAGTTGAGGTGTTAGGGCACGGGTTGGACTCAATGATCTTGAAGGTCTCTTCCAACCTAGTGATTTTGTGATTCTGTGATCCTCTAACTTCTGTGCTATTGGTAATGCAAATTGACTGTCAAAGCCCACATGAACATTCTCACTCTTTTCCTCTGTCTCTTATTTAAGAGTTTAATATGATTACTTTATTTTACACTGATTTTTCAAGAGCCTTTAGCTCATTCCCTTGGCAATAATGCTCACATTTGGCCAACAGTCAACAAACATTGACACAGAACTGCTTTCAAACCAGAAAGGGCTTACCAGGCTGAAGGAATGGCTCTGTGGTTGGATTTCCTGGTTTTCCAGCCAATTTCCATTACTGGAATATTGCAAACTGGTTGGTTCTCCTCCTGCTTACCCTCCTCCATATCTAAGATAAAATAATAGCACACATCATTTTCTCCTGATTATAGCAGGACTGTTGCTTCTCTGGGGGTTAAATACTTGGGTGCTTTAGATTCCTTTAGTCAGAAAACGAAAGCTTCATTCCTTTAAAGCTCATGGATAAGATTTTCTGACTATAAACCTGTCAGGTGCAGACTTATCCAGACAGGAGTGACTAAGAAGCTGCTCTTTATTCTCTTCCACCTGCTGTATTACTTAGCACAAATAAAAAGACAAGTGACCACACAGTAGGTCTGCAAGCTGAACTAATGTGCTTCACTGCCTCTAATCTCCCCAATTACTGCTGAATTTTCAGTCAAGAACCATGACTGATTTTATAACTCAAATACCATTTTATTTTCTTTAGTTCTTATATAACTGTGGTTATTTATTCTTTGGTACTTGAGAGTCATTTTTCAGTAAAATCAAAAGAGCAAACTGAACATATTGCCAGTAATCCAGTGCAAAAAATCATAGCATTAATTTAACGAGAGCCCTGCTATTCATTTGGCAAATGAGAGAGTGGAGTGGCACTGACATTATGTAGAGCAGGGACCAGTCTGAGATGAAGTGGCAAAGAGCAGCTTAATGTAACTCACTGATAAAACTGTCACTGATCTTGCTCTCTATCTAGGATTCCAAGACAAAATGATGGGAAAGACATTCTGTGCCATTAATGATAGCTGAGTAAAATGTGCCAATGAGAGATAATAATACACCTACATGACACAGACCATTAAGCAGCCAGTTACAACAGTCTCAAATAACACAAACAAATGAAAATAGCACAGTCAAGCCCTTGCCTTATTAAGCTGTTGAATGGTTTTCAGAATAATTAATATGACCTGGAACTTACAATTCAAAAATGTAAACTACTGCCCTGTTTTTCCCCAGTTAATAAATATTTAATCCAGCAATGTCAAGATGTGCAACAGTAACAAGCAGAACTGTGCTAAGGAAAGGGTTTTGGCTATAATTCCATCTGCAGAAATAAACAAAAAGGACTTCCACCCCATGAAAAGCCACTGCCAGCATGTTCTCCCAGGTATGTAAGTAAAATTTGCTTTGAGGTCAAAGGCAAAGATGAATAAAATTGAAAAGCATAAGAGTGAGAAATATCCATAGCATCCTATTCATCCTCTTCCCACTGCACTGGAGAGGTGCATGAATATTTTTTGCTCTATTTTTGATTTCTTCTCTAAATAACAAGTACACCACACTGTGAGCTATGGGGTACACTTGTCCTTTCTGCACACATAGGGCTGATGCAAGATCTGGCTGAAGGAATTTAGAGATACCACTCCCATGGTACTGGTCACCTTTCTTATGTCTTTATGGGAACTTCAGGTTCAATCGCAGGAAGGGAAAAGATAAAATGTTCTTGAAGATCTCCTTGAAGGCAGGTGATGGCCACTTACATATGCAAACCCAAATGAGAACTGTGTGCACCACAAGTATTGCATCCTTATATATAATACCCTTTAGAGACACTCAGATCAGAGTGTTGACAGGAGCACAAGAGCCCCCTGTGAGGACACTGTCTTCCTCCTCCTCCAGCCACCTGCCCTGCCTTGGCCACGCAAAGGAGGACACTGCTGTTCCCTGACCCAGTGAAAGCTTACCAGCTCCTGCTGGTCTCATTCCAGGTTGGTTACCCTGGATCAGTTTCAGCATCCAGGCAATGAAGGCAATACACAGCTGACACCACCAAAACATCACAGATTTAACAACTCTGGAATACTGGGGGCTGAAGGGAGCTGGGTCAGAAATGCTTTGTCAGATGCACGACCTGAGCTAATACTGTAACAAAAAAAGGAAAACCCCCTAATTAAATGAAATTATATTCTTTCAAGGATTTTAAACATCATTACAAATATGTTCACTCTTGCCCTATAATATTTTTAGATTTCTTTTTGCATAACTCTGTTCATACTGATTAATATTCAAAATCTTCTTGCAGCAGACAACATATAAACTAAAAGTATGGATAACCAAATGCCCAATTTAAATATTTCCTCCACTGCAATTTAGTGCCACAGTTTTCAAACACTGTTTAATTTCAACATTTCTTAGTATTTTTTGTTGTGAGTAATGATAAAGGGTTTTTATTAGGAAAGCCTAGATCTTATTTCATACCAAAGCAGATCAGGCACTGTAATTCAATGTTGTTTCTTTAAGTAAAGTAAAAAATTTATAAGTCTTTAAAAAAGTACTTTACTGGTTACCTTTCAGTTAGAAAAAAAAAGTTTAAATTACAGCTATATATATTTCTGCATTAATTTCTGAATTACAAAAGTAGTTTTGCTTCTTATTGAAGCAGGGCAGGTTGGTGAGCATCTACATTCTGGAATAAAGCAACCAGAGAACAAATCTTGTACATGATCCCTAAAACAAGGAGATAAAATTCAGATATCTTTTACTGTGCGGATCTCTACAAAGCAAAACTTACTAGCTTCCCACTTTTCCCTTTTTCAAGATTATCAAAGTAATCTGTTAAGTGAGATGGACTCTAAACAACTCTCTTCTTCCACTGTGATGTCATCTACTTAACTTGGTTTAGTTCAAGTGCATATTTATCATTCTACTCAAATGCAGTTGCCTTGATTTTTTTTCCCTTGACTTGATGCTTCTTTTTTGCTATTGTCAGCCTGGTTGTAGATTCTCTCGGGCAAAGACCAGCTGTTAATATTCACAGCATCTCTCTCTGTAATCAGGACTTTTGAAAGGTTGTTACTAATGTTCCCAGAGAACTACCACTAACCATGAATAAACAGGATGCTTACACCTTGGCTATTAGATCACATCCTTTTATTTTCCTCTCTTTGCACATCACTTAATACACTAGTGACAAAATAAAACCTCGGGCATATATACACCATTTAACCCAAAATTATGTTCAACCATCCTGTCCTTTGATTCAAATGGGTAATTTTTCTTAATGTTGTGCTCAAATCACTGCATTCTACAAAAAAAAAAAAAAAAAAAAAAAAAAAAGAACTCATCTTGCTTACCTACTTGTCCCTTACAAGGACACATCTTATTAGAAGCCTTTTTGGTGCAGTGTACCCTTTCACAATCCCTCCAATAAAATGTAAAAATCATCTGATAATGCAGCTTTTGCATTGTCTCAAAAATCAGTTCCAGGATTCCTGATATTACCTGACATGGAAGTAAATCCTTTTATTGTGCCAAGTATTTAATGAATTATTAATTGGCCCATTAGACTTTTGCCTGCAATGGGAATAAATTTAAAAAAGGACAAAATTACTTTGAAAGGTGAAACTTCAAGTGGTCCTGCCTGCTAAGCCAAATTCCTAGAGTTGCATTTGTGTTTACAATAAAACCTCTCTGCTAGTTTTAGGTTTGAAAGTTTATAGTATCGCCACAACGCATAGTTCAGTGGGGGGATTCAAAGAGCAAGAGGAAGAAGATGGCAGACACATTTTGATGAAGCATAGCTGCAGTGTCTAAAGATATCTCTGCATAATGCTGTTAATGGCTTACTGAATTGATCTGTTCAATTTGTGCTATTTAATGAAGCAGGGCACCTGACACTTTATCATAAGCTTGTAGTGGTTAAAGTGTTTAGCTAAATGTCTGTATTGCTAATGGTGTTTCCATGCCATATTTCACTTTGCAGATTTGCAAAAATAACAGTGTAGATAAATTCTAAATACTTCAGACTTTGGAAAGCACACTTTGGGAGGCAGAAGTCAGACTAGTTAAGGAAAAGGCCGAGCAGCTACTTACAAAGAGTGTGAGTAGCAAATAATTGTGTCATAATTAAAGAAAATAAAACACGTCATCATCCCTCTAGGTGGAAAAATCTGGAAACCAATCACGTCTGGCTTTAATAGTTCCAGTGCTCTTGTGTAGAATAAATTTAGAAAAGTAGAAATAAAGACTACAGTTTCAGAAAGAAAACATTTAGGTGCTCACATTGAGACATTGCTTCATTCTACTCGTCAGTTTTTAAAATTTAGATAGACCTTTAACAGTCTTGTAAAAATGCATTTATCAGTTCAGTGTTTACTAGATTGTATTTGTCTTTAATAAGATCCATACATTATGTTTATAAAAAGAAAATTAACTTACCCTGTTCTTGGTGGCAATGAATAAAAACAACTGTAGGAACAGAACACATTTTGTACAATTAATAATCTGAAGCTGGCATTGGACACAATTAGAAGGATATCTTAAAAATTGTCAGAAACTTGTTTGCAGAGCTGTATTCTGGGTCCTCTGGAGTTCTAAAGAGTTTAATTTGCAAATGAATCAAGAAGGCCAAGGCCAAAATCACATTTCACTAAACTTAACACATTGTGAAACATATGTTCATCACGTGGGCTGGTTCTTGGTTTATCTCTTCTATATAAAATATACCTTGAGACTTCCACTCTGGTTTAATTTGGACAAACTTTTAATTATTATTAGCAAAATAGACATGGTCAAAAAATTCAAGGTTAGTCTAGTATATGATCCCCCTCAGATTGTAAAGAAGTAATTCAGAAAAAAAAAAATTAGTAAAGCTTATTTATCAAAGAGAGATTAAGCCTTACAAATAGCAGCAATGACAAAATGCTACAGAAATTCATGGTTTAAATTATTCTTTTTCACTAATGTACCACACTGCCTTTCAAATATTGCTAAAAGCCTGGGAGTAGAGAAGTGCTTGATAGCAAAGTGATCACAACAAGCTGTTCCTTGGTGTTAGTATTTCTGAAACTGAATTACTGGTTCCATCAGAACTGGCTCAATTTGCACCAAGACCCATCAATGGGTCAACAGCTCAAGAATGCTGCCTTAAGCCTTCCATGGGCTTTGTCATGGAAAAGCACACAGTGAACACCAATAATCCATCCCTGTACCACATAGCTCAGTCCATGTTATATGGGGACCAACTCTTGTATCAAAAGGTTACATATTATACATATTTATGTAATATTTATGTAGACCTGTAGAATCACAGGTACACTAAGAGAAATGTCCCAGGACATGAAGAGCTGCTCTGGCAGAGAAGCTGGCACCTTATCACATTCCAGAGCAAAGCAGCACCACAGAATCAAGGGCAAAGCAAAGATAACCTTGGAATTCAAGTTTCTGGCCGAAAAATTGAGCCAGTTAGGATTCAGAGCTGAGCTTGTCCACAAACTGTCATTGTTATCCCAAACCAATGGATTCAGGTCCAAATTTTGGCACTGTCCTGTTAAACTGCCTCCTCACCGATTATGTAACAATTCTTGAACAGCAATAAAAGACTTCTATAGATAAAAATAAAGAAAAGAGCAACTCTGTCTCTAATTTAAATGGGGATAAAACCATTACCTAAATACCACACTTGCCTGTCTTGCCCATCCAGATAACAGTAGGATAACTGTATGGATGGGAAATACTCAATACAATAGAAGCTCTGATTTTTGTTGAGAGGCATGTACTCTTTTAATAGATATAAAATTAAAGGGTTCATGGGAAAAAATGCTGAAGTACAGAAAATACAAGACAAAAACCTACACCAACATTTTCTAACCACCTGCATAAACAAAATACTAACTTTTCTAACAACTCCACTGCCCAGCCCCAGTAGAGAATATGCAGAGTTAGGAACTAGCATATATTAAGGACTGTAGTATGTAGTTTGAACAAGAAATTGTATTTTTTAACAAAGACAGTAATATAACTTGTGAAATGTTAGGTCCAAACTAATTTTACCAAAGCCCTGACAATTATAATTTCCTGGAAAAATTTAAGCTCCTTTTTTTCAGCAGTAGATAAAGAGAACTGAAAATCTTTGACATTCCAATGTAATTTTCATATTAAAAAAATTAAAAACCCTCCTTACTAGAGAGGAGAAATATTCATTGGTATGTACAGACATGTTTGCTTTCTTAAATCATTCCTAAATACTAAGTATTACTTTTCATTTACACAGTTGAAAGTCAGGTACAGGGCACTTATTCTCAAACAGATGGTACAGCACCTGGAGATTCAATTCCCTCTAGGTGGTAACAAACACATGCAAGTCACAAGAGTCAATAAGTCTCAAAAAGTAAGGCAACATGTTCCACTTTGTTCAGGAGCAAGTCAGTGTGACACTATTACTGAAAAATGCCCAACTGCCTTTAATTTTAAGGAATACTTTGTTACAAATATTTTCCTGATTTATAATTGTCACCCTCGTGGATGAAGAACTGGGTGTGAGCCAACAGTGTGTGCTCTGAGCCCAGACTGCCAACAGCATCCTGGGCTGCATCCACACAGGGACAGCCAGCAGGTCAAGGGATGGGATTCTCCCTCTCTGCTCTGCTCTTGTGAGAGCCCACCTGGAGCACTGTGTGCAGGTCTGGAGTCCTCAGCACAAGGACCTGGACCTGCTGGAGCTGGCCTAGAGGAGGCCACAAGGACAATCACAGGGCTGAAGCACTGTCTCCTGCAAGGACAGGCTGAAAGAACTGGGATTGCTCAGCCTGGGGAAGGGAAAGCTCTGAGGAGACCCCATTGCAGTCTGCCAGTACTTAAAGGGGGCTAGAGCAGGTTTCCCAGAGAAGTCCACCCCCAGAAGTGTTGAGGGCCAGGTTGGATGGTGTCCCAAGCATGCTGATCTAGGTGAGTGGCATTCCAGCCCACACCATTCCAAGACTCTTCCTACAAGCTCTCAACAAGATTATCACCTGCTTCCTGCATGTCTTATAGCACAATCCACTTCCTCTTCTTTCCTGACTTTAAGTGCCCTGAAGTTGTCCAAGAGAATGCTCAGGCCCATGGTATCTATTCTGGTTTTGTAATTCCAGGGATGTCATAGCCCTAACCACGCCTTGTGCATGCTTTCCCTTTAAAGCCCAGGAGATCCTGTGAGCTGATCTGCAGCCCCCCAGATTAAAGCTCACAGTCCTCAGTTTCTGTCTCTTGCTGCTGCTGAAAATTAACAGTAGATTCTTATTCCCTTAGCATAAGAAAGTGAAGAGTTCCTAAAGCAATAATCCTGTATGTATATTGCTCTGAGCTGGTGAAGCAGTGCTTGTTGTTATCCAAAGGACAGCAACAAAAACATGCAGCCTGACTCAGCATGTTGGGTTCTTTCTGCACATGGAATGTGCCCAGAATTATTCTGATTTTCTGAGTTCCATGTCAGCAGCTTTCTTTACAGAGCAAACTTGACAATTCACCATGTTTAAGGAATTTTACTTCAGGAAGTCTGCTATTTTTGCTGTCTTAATTCACCCATAGATAAAATTCAGTATTATTATCTTAATGTTAAAATACACTTTAGACATTGCAATGATCAACATCTAACATAAATTTATATTTTATATGGTTAGCCAGGCTGATCACAGCCAGGCTGAAAAGATTTTCAGTGGGAAAATTCCCTTACCTCTCAAGTAGTTTTTTTTGGTTGAGGAATTTTAAAATCTGCAGTCTGGAGTAAGAAAAGGAAAAAGTTATTTCCCTCAACTAGAAAGGACATCATGCTTAAAACACTACTTCCTGACATGTTCAGTTCCCAAGATGCCCATCTAGAGGAACTGAAGCACTTGCACAGAATGATACACTGTAAGAGTGGCATTACCTAGCCCAAGTTAAACAGAGAAGTAACCCTATTTCTTCCCTTAAGCACCAAACAAGGGAAAACCACCACTTAATCTTTGGCATTTGCTATTTACCTTGTAAATCATGGCTCAGCAGGGACACTTGCTGCTTCTGCCCTGTAAATGTAACTTGGTTGGAACAGAATGGGCTCATGGTTATCCTCTCTCTATAAAACTGGCATAAAAGGACTAAAAAATACTGATTTTTTTTTATAAATGCATAAAGATCGTGAAAGACAATGACTAAATAAAATGCCATTTAAAAAACACAATAATTTCAAACCCCTTCCCTAAGAAGAAATTGATAAAGTTTTTGCCTTTACATTTCTAAGGGAGTAGATTTCAGAACTGAAACAAGCTTTTGCAAACTATGTAAATTGCTCTGCCTCTTGTATGAAAAAAATATTCAGTTTAGTCCTGCACCTATCAGGGGCACTGTGTAGCTACTGCTTAGCCATTTTGTATGCACCTGCACTCACCAAACCAACATGTATTTTACACTTGACAGTTACTGCCATTCCTAATCCATAATCCCATGCTGTTGCCAAGGGCAGCCAAAGGTTTATTTTCTCAATGAGCAGCTTTTGCACATTTCTACAGGTTCCAGTAGCCTTTTTCTCCCACTAGGAATTATTAAAAATAAAAGAAAAAAAAGCATTCAACAAGTGTTGGAAGAGAACCATGCAGGAAACAGCAGGCACAGTTACATTCATGCACATTTTCACATAGTTCAGTTAAAATGTATTAAATGGAGTTTAAAACATTCCCAGTTGTTTCTGTGAAGGTGTGACAACATTTCAAAACCTGGGTTCAACTGTTTTCTCCTGTTGTTTTTTTTAATCAGGCACCAGATTTTCAACCAAAGTATGTATGAAAAAACATTACAGCCAAAACCCCAACTTAGAAACACTGCCACGCAACATCAACATCATTCCAGGGATAATTTTCTCCTAGTGGAAGAATCTAGCACTTTTTAAAGGATGCAGCTGAGGAGGCAACCTGACTTGGAGATGAAGTTACTGAGCTGCAGTAGTTGAGAAATAGGAAAAAGAAAGCGAAATGTACTCTTTTTCAGAAACATCTTTGACAAATTCATTTTTATATGGCAAAGTACTCCAAATTAATCAAAAAGAGTTCATTCGACATCTATATGAAGACAAATACTTCTAGTTGTGTTCAGAGCATGTTTGTTATTCTTTAAAAAACTGCAGTTAGTGCTGAAGATACAATGTATCTTAACAATTACTAACATGTTGAATAAAAATCTGTCTAGGAGCCATAAACTAACTAGTTAAGCTTTAATTCAGCTGCACTTCATGCAATTCCAAATAAACTTTTAGACTAAACTGGAAATGATCTCCTGGACGTCTTTCTTCACCATGCCACGCAGAGAGGTCTGGATTAGCAATGCTGGCAGGTTTCAGGGCAGACCAGTGTCACTGTGAATGCACCAGTGACCCTGGAATGAGCTACACTCAGAGCCCAGCAAGGAGGATCAGTCAAGGCAGGGTCTGGCAACCCAGCTATAAAAACGCTGCTGCTTGGACCAGACTATGCCTAAACTGCATTGACAGTTTTATTACAACTAGTAAAACTTTTATTAGCTTTATTTTCCTAATTTATTTCCCATGATTTAAACCATTGGTCTGTGTTAGGACTCTGGAAGAGATCATTGTAGTTCATCTGAAGAGAGCCTTCCCACTTGCAATATCATGGCAGTCCTCAAATTCCCAAGACAGCACTCTGAAAACTCAACACAAAGAACATACATGTCTTTGAGTCTGCCTTTTAAAATTTACCATTAGAGGAAATTTCTTTTGAAGAATTTTTGACTTTTGAGCATAAACAATTTAGGACATTCTAGGTAAGCATTCTAGCAAATATTGCAAAGCCAGTTTTTACCAAAAAAATGATTGTAACTTTTTGTCCCTTTGGTACAGTTTGATGCATCTCTTAATTCCTTGACATGTAGAGAAAGTTAGTTCCTGGCATGGATGAATCAGTTACATCAGAAGATGCAAACATATTATTACAGCGTTTAGCATTAACTCAGCTCTTGTGCAGTTGTTAGGGAGACAATGCCCTTAAGAGTATTAGCTCATTTTCACAAATGCCAGCACATAAAGCAGATTGCAACTTTTCTTAAGCTCTGCAATAAAATAAGCTGAATTCAGATACAGGATTATTTTCTTTGGGATCTGACATTAGGGGCTGTACCTATCATTTAGATGCTTGTTCTTAAAAGAAATGCTTTAATATTAAGAGATATAAGGGACTGTAAAAATTATTATCTTATTGATTTACTTTTGAAGACTTTTCAAGAAATGGAACTAACTGCCTAAAGCAACAAATAAGACGAGTTTATTACCATCTCTAAGTTGTATGGTGTTTTTTATGATCGCTTTCTTGAGATAGGACTTCACAGATCTTGAGGAGCAAGATTTGACATTTTTCTAACTTCTCTCTGAAGTATTTTAAGGGGTTTTTTTTTCCCCATTTAAATTTATACCCCCTTTCCATTTAAATTCTAAATGGAAAATGGCTACAAAAACATTAAAAACTAATGAAAATTAATTAGTTATCTTTGCAATTACTTGAGAACACCCCAAGTCAGAAAGTTACATTAAATACTGTAAAATAATCAATTTGCATGTAATTTAAACTAATTAAATTAATGTAATTAAAAATGTTAGCACTTAAGTTGAGAGTGACATATCACAAATTTACTTATAAGTGCAATAATTTCTCCCACTTATAAAACAAGCAGCAGTTCATTTAAGAGTGCCTGCAATTGTAAAGTCAAGACATTGAAAGCAGAGATTCAGCCTTGGATTCTCGCCTCTCGCACACAAGGATAACACTTGAGGACTCAATTTCCCTCAGCTCTCTTCTGATCCCAAGCAGATTATCATTCAGCAAAAATGCTGAGCTGCTTTACAGTCACACATTTCACCGAGAGAAATCTCAGGAAAAGAGCCATACATTTTATTTGGGAAGGGTAAGAACCAAGGTCATCCTGATCACAGATGGCAGGAGTTAAGAACTGCAAGTACTTCAGCAGCACATCAACTACCAGTGTGCATCTTTTTACAGTACAAGAAAATCACGATGAGTCTGTAGAACCTCTGATTCTGAAAAACCTTCATAACTTCTGTTAAAACCTCACTTTGGAATAATGGGAAAACAATCTCTTCCCATTTATCCATCCTTTGTTACTGCAAAAGTATATTCATGGACTTCAGCAAGAAACTGACTTGGTACCTGGGCTTGATGTTTAACTGTGACAAATGAGAATAATTTTCCCAATGGGGCAAGAGTGATGGAATTTGTAAGTCCTGTTGTGGTTGCATAACTGGATGACAGAGCAGTGCCTGGGTGCCTACTGAGGTGCCTGGATGGTCCAGAAACTCCCCACTAGTCACCTGCACAGGTGGGAACAGTCCAGCTGGAGACAAGAGTGAATTCCCAGCTACCCCCAGGGCACAGGATAAATAACTGCTGCAGGGGACTCCGCAGGAGGCACCTCTGATATGTACTCATTATGGTGTCTTATGCAAAAAACCCCAACAAATTAGGGGTTTCTTTAAACAACCCCTCTGCCCATGAGTGTCTAACATTATCCAGAAGGGCAAATTGAGTCATTCCCATGTTTGTGTGTCTGCAGCAAAGGAAAACAGAATAAAACCTTCTCATTGAGGTGATACTAAAGGTTGTCAGTGTCCTCCAAAGTACCTTGCCAGTTTTTTCAACATCGTTGTTTGCCAGGAAATACAGTATGGCTCTGAACAAGGGCCATGAAGAGTTTGCATGTTAAAAAACATTTCGTTATTGACATGTTTCCTAAGAAACAATGGCCAAAAATGTACTTTAATTAATGCTTCTCTTTATGTAAGGCTTGAACATACAAAGTAAATATCTATTTGAGATGACACTATTTGCTATAATAATGAACTACAGGGGAAAAAAAAGTATTTGTAGAACTTTAATTTTTCTTAAAATAAAATAATTTTCTTAAAATAAAAATACCAAAAAAAAAAAAAAAAAAAAAAAAAACCCACATTTTTCCCCTCTTCATTTTACAAATAGATGTCAAATGCTGTTAGTCTTTTTTAGATGAGTTCAATGACGGTTAAGTGTAAATAAAGGTTAACAAAAAAAAATCCATAGAAGGAAACACAAGCATTAGCACACTAGAAGTAACAAAGAGAAGCAGGGACTGAATAAACTGAAAAATTAGTACCTCATTAGACACTTTTTTATTTCTATTCTCTTTCCTTTCTACTTAAAAACAACATAAAGAAATTGTAATATAAAACTTTTAAACCAAAATCACATAATTTAGTTTTCAGGGATATGACTAGAATGATTTTTCTAAAATACATCAATCTGCTAAAAGTGACAAATAAACTTAAATAGCACTTTAAAATCCTCTGTTTCTATGGATCCTTATAGTCCTTCATGAAGCAAAAATGTTATTTTTATGTAATGGTAAGAGACCACATTCTTGGAAGGTAATTCTCAAAAGTTACAATATACTACTAGAAGAGTAAATTTACTGTGCTGAATACTTGCAGAGGAAAACAATACCTTGGTTTCAGATTTAGTGAGCCTCTTGCTCCAGTAGCTCTTATTTGCAATTCCCACATGAATCAAAACAATCATATTTCCAAAATTCTAATTGGAACACAAATCCTGAAACTTGACTTATTGTCCCATGCACCTTCTTTTCCTCTGATAAAACTCTGGAAAACACTTTTACAAATTGCTAATTGCTATTTAAAGCCACCTTAAGAACTGTCACACTGAATTTAAATTTTCTGGGCATGCTGCTGCAGCTGTAGCATACCAAATGCCAGTGCTACCAGCACTGCAGGATCCAGTTCCTTCAGGATCATCTCAGCCAGAAACCACCATGCCTTTCTGTATCCATCATGTTTGCCAAAAAATTTTCTTATCTTTCTCAGTCCAAACTGGACTTCTGAACTCCAACATACCTTTTCAAAACACATATTTTTAGTTCTAACTGTTCCACAAGATCAGGCTCAGATTAATATTTTTTAACATTCCTCTTCCTTCACAACTATACTTTTATCATACTGTCTGAATGCTTTACATCAGATGCATATATCCTTTATAGTACAAAGGCACTGTCTTTTGTCCCATGATTTCAGGAAGGGACAGAGAAGTTAAGCATTAGGTGTAATAAAAGTTCCTATAAAACAAAGAATTAAATGAAGATATGTAAACAAAATCTGGAGCCTTGATCATACTCTCAGCAGAGAGCAATGTAAGATTATGGCAAATTTCACTTTGGATTGCTTTGCACGTGCTGAGCTGCCTAAACACTGTATTTTCTTCAACAAGCAGCAAGTAAAGACAGAGTGCTGCCAAGTGTCCTGCCCTTGAAGTGGAACATCTCTTAGCTCTTCATGTCCGCATTTCCTCTAACACAAGGTGCCTACTTGCTGTTCATCTTTTAAAAACTGAAGGAAGTTCAGTCTGCCTTTTGTTTGTCTCTTTCCAGCTGACAGTACCAAATCTAATAGTTAGAACAACCATGCAGGAAATAGGAGTATGAGGACTCATTTCCTCTGTTTTTCTAAGAAAATAGAGTAGCAAATATCTTCCAGTCATCTAGCACAGCTTGGGTGAGGAAGATTCAGTTTTTTCTGCTGAACTGAAAAGCAGATGACAAGTAAATGTAAAATTGTTTTCATATCCTGAAATGCATTCATTCCCATATTCAGGGTTGGTTTGTTCTTGTAGTATTGCCTGGGTGATCATAGAAAAGTAGGAGAAGGACAAAAATACATTAATGCCTTTTCCCACAGAGCCTCTGCCACAGCAAGCATGAAAAAATACCTACTGAGAGTCTCCTGCTTTAGCCAAAAACATATTGAGTCTTCTCTGAAGCAGAGTGGTCCTAAAGGAACACATTCAAACAGAGTATGCTATATTTAGTTCCTTAATATAAGAGTGGTTGAAGGAAGCACCCAGGTCCTCACACTTAGGCTGCCAGATAGGACAGTTGGTTTAATTTTCAATGTGTCCTTGCTGATGCCAATAGTTCTCTCATAGCCAGGATAAATATGATTGGAATGGTCCTGTTCATATGACCTCTGCCATTGCCAGTAGGAGGTCCCAGGTCTGCACTGTCCTGGAGAGCAGAGTCCCCGGAGCTCTCTGGGCTTGTGCTGGGCAGAGCTGACTGGGACTTGTCCCATCTCTGGTGGCCCCGTGCCCATGGCCTCCCTGGCTGTAGCTTTGGCTCTGCCTGGGCTGGGAGGCAGCTGTGGGTACTGAGTGACAACCCCTAACCTGCATCCCACTGTCAGCTCAGCCTGAGATCCACTGGGAAGGCAGATAATGATAAAAATATGGAAAAACACATAGCCATGACTGAAAGAGATCTCCACCCTTCCTGATGTGCATTACGCATTTTTAACAGAATAATCCTTTTGAAAATGTACATTTTTGTGTTGGGAAACCAGTGACAGAGAGTTAAGAAATTTTAGTTTTGATTTTTCCATGTCTCCCGGGAACAGAAAGGAGGAAAAGAGGTGACTTTCAGTTTAAATGTCAAATCTGTGCTCAGATTCTATTTTCTGTTCAAGAACATGAGCTACAAGAAGCGAGGGGAAGATCTACAAAATGCCTTTGCATCAACTTGGTTTCCATTGAAAACTTACTGGAGAGGAAAACTTCAATTCCCTATTGCCCATGACATTATTGTTGAAATGGGCCATCCCCCTTCCCAACATACTAGAGCAACTTCAAACTTCTAAGTAGGTCTTTTAAAAGTTTCTGTAGTAAAACACTATAGTGGCTTGAAAGAGATGCTGTTCAAATTGACAAAAGACTGGTCAAAGCTGGTGTTGCCTGGACTTTGGGGCAGGAGTTCACCCTCTCAATGCAAGGAGTGCCATGCAGAGCTGCTGTCTTCTCATCACTGCAACAGCTTCTCAGGTATATCTGACACAGCAATTTCTGGGTCTCTAGAGGATTGTTAGGTTTTGTTAATAAAAATAAGAATTATGGTATGTCTTGTATCCTAATGGTAGGTTAAAATGATACAAAAGTTTTCTTTTTCATAAGATGTGACAATCACATTTATCACATACTCTGAACACAACAGCATTTCTGTCATTTTGATAATGAGGTGCCTTATTACCACTGAGTGTTGAAAAACTCTGGTAACACTGTAGAAAAGCTTGAAACAGGGAATTTTCATCCAAATTAAACTGTTTTACTAAGCTTTTGAAAGCTGAACTGCTATGACTCTGCAAAGACAGTTAATTGTGAGATGCTCTTAACCATAAAATATGCCAACTGAATTTTACAAATGTGACATAATTATTCTACATTCCTGCAACTTCTTCTGACACTTTAATGATTTGCCAGATTTTAATCTGAGTGCACAAGCTGCCTTTGGAGAGGTAGGACAGAGGAGATACGTTTCTATATTGTAATCCAGGATGGCTCAGCTGGCAATGGCCCAGGCAGCGTCCAGGCCCTTCCTGAGGGAGCTGCCCTTGCAGCCAGGGGGAAGAAGTGTTGTAGCTGTCTCTTCATGCATGAGAGCTGCTTATGCAGCTGGCAATGATCAACTGTGCTGCTAAATCAAGTATTTAGGATATGGAATTAAGTTGTCACTCTAATGACTCATGTGTGGTGTTATCTTTAATTTAATACATCTTCAATTCCTTGCAAACTTAAAATACAGTGTACTTCAAATTACTCAAAAGCCTGTTCTGTTAATTAAGAGCTACAGACCAACATAATGTGCTAACTTAGGGTTGGACAATTAGCTTTACATTATTATACAAATGGAGTGGTGTTAAATGAGCGAGAAGAGCCCACTATTTTGTGGTACATTGACACCCCATATATTTTCAGTGATCCTGCTGTAATATTGTGTTCAGTGAATTTACTGTAGATTTACACTGGTATTAATTAAGATCAGAATTTGGACTTTGAGATTTAATCTACCTTGGTTTGTGTGCATGTCTCATTATAACTGAGAATAAACTGTTACTAAGTTATTTCTATTACATGGTTAAAATGCTTGCAGTTTAGGTACAGATATTTACTGTGCTACATTCCTCTGAAAGTATTAAATGATGATTGAATATTTTATTCTTACATTCTTACTCACACTTGGAAAAAAAAACAGTCCAAAAAAAAAAAAAAAAAAAAAAAAAAAAAGAGAAGGAACAGTTAGAGGTGTAATTTCTCACTATAAGGTACTTGGTTTCATTTCTTTGAGCTCAATCCTATCCCTATTAACACAAACTGAGCATCCTTGAAAGTAGAACTAATGGCATCTTTTTAATGTTTAAAAATGTTACACAAATATTTCACTCTCTTTTTTTCCAATTGAAAATAAAAATCAAATTGTGTCATGACTTTTAAGTGAACTGAAACTTAGAAAACAAAATAAGATTTAGTATTATACACTAATTTGGCATGCTAGTTTGAACCTGTCAGATGCAAGATCAAGCTTTTAAAATCACATTAGTATAATTTTATAAGCCTTCAATTATCACTAAGAAAAAGATCTTTCTGCTACACGGTAAGTTTAAATAGTTTCCAACCATGAGTTGGGATTTTCATGGAAGTAAAAAGCTCATCTTCTGAGGAAGCAGAGGCAAGGAATATTTCATTTCACAACATTGCAAGTCTCTGGCAAGTACTTCTGACCTAAAATATGGTGGCTTAGATAAAAATACAGACAGTAAGCAACACTTCTATCCACTTGTAACCTTTAGGAAAGTAGTTGTCATGATTTCCTGGGCAGATTTTGGGTTGGTTTCATGTCTCAGAAATCAGGATCCAGCCAAGGCTGGAAAGTGATGGTCTGGGAGGCTGCTCACAGGCACACAGGGGCAGCACTGCAGCTTGGTTTCCCCAGCAAGATCCCAGGTCCTACATTTTCACTTGGCCTCAAACTGTTCACAGCATAGATTGAATTTCCTTACAAAAGAGTAAAAAGAAAGGAAAAACCAACACCTAAGGTTTAACTTAGCACTGGCCACATAAGCAAACCAGCAGGTACTGCAAGGCTGTGACATCCAGCGTGTTGAAGGTCTGTCTTACCTTGCTGTGTTGGTGGTGTCAAAGGCCACACTGTCCTGCCTCTCCCAATGACTTTGCCCCAGCACAGAGCCCCTCGGCTGGGCCCTTCACCCTCACTGGCAGTGCCCTGCCACACACACAGTCACAGAGGCTACTGACACACTGCCAAAGGCTGGAGCTTGTTTTTAGCAGGGGAGCTGGGGAGGGAATTTTGAGTGATGAGGAAAGGCTAAACCTGCAATCCCTGGGATATTTTTGGTCCCTACACTTAGTTCTCTTAAACACTTGATCAAACTATTCAGTATCAGGAAACACTGAGCTACTTACAAAGCATTCAAACTGTACATGATCATCGCTTGCAGTGCTGCACTGCTGAAGGGAGCAGAGTCCAATCTGCACCCAGCACATTATTCAAGCAATATTGCTGAAACTGGAAGAAAAGGATTTAATTTCTTTCCTTAGATAACGGAAAGCACACAATATAGATACAGTCAGAAGCATCAACAAGGATATGTACTCACATTTCCCTTTAAGCTGAGTTTAGAAAAAAGGCTGAAACAAAACTTGCTCAGTTAAAAACCTCTTTGGGGAAATTCTCTTTGCTGTCAGGATATCAATAGAGATAAATATATATTGCTTCAAAAAGCTTGAAGAGAACAAAAGTGCCTTGATTACAATGACGACTTTCCCAGTGGTGTGGAAGACAAAGGTCATGCAAAGGTCACACCTGCACAGGTACTGCTGTGACTGCACATTGACCTGGCCACTGCACAGCACACACAGACTGAGGCTGATTCACAAAGAGCAATTTCTAGCAGCGCCTGCTCCTTTCACACAGTGCAAAGCAGAATTCAGGCTTGGCTTAGAAGTTCTATCAAAAGTTTGTACCATTGTGAGCTGCCATGTAGCCTTTAAACAACCTTTCCATCCAAGGACTTAGACATCCTCAGACCATGAGTTGGAGGCACATGCAGCAAATGTTTGCTCAGCCTAGGAGATATTATTAAAGATATTTTATTAAGTTGCTAATTGTATGTTACTAGATAATACTGAGATAGTATTTCATTTATTAATAATTCCCTCAAAATCTATGGAGATATAAATGTGAAATAACCTAGCTTACTTTATTTCATGTATTTTGCTTTAGAATGCAGTTTCAAAGTCGCAGATCAGTGATTTGAAAATCAACCAATCAAGGAAATCTCATAGGAAATCAGGCCTATCCTAAATTAGCAATATTAAGTGCTGAATCAAGGTTACCCTGAAAAGGTAAATTTTTGAAACACTGCTTCTAAAAAAATAACATCCAACTTAAGAAAAAACATGAAGAAACCATGAAGAAACATAACTTTTTTTTTGCATTTGACTAATCAGAAAGACCAATCTCACATAAATTTGATGTAGTTGTTTTAAAAATAAAGAATATATGAAGTAATTTTCCTTTCACAAAGAAAAACTCAAACCAGCAAGATTTTTCCTAATACTGTGTCTCTGAGAGTCAGCAGTAAGCCTCAAAATGGCCCCCTTCTTTTCCCTCTTGGTTTGAAACATGGCATTGATGCTGTTAATTCCCCATTACTCTATCTGCCTCTCAGAACTCCCTGCTGTTTCCCCTCATAAACACATACATCTTTAATCAGCACCTAAATCACATGTTTATTTTATCAGTCTCCAGACCCTGCAGTTCAGCCTCAGTTCAACACTCACACTTTGTGTTCTGGACAAGATTCACGAGAATTTTCAGCTGACTTTTACAGAAATTGATGGGTATCCCTGTGCTCACATAGCACATGACAGCAATCCACATATCCATCCCCCTTCTCTGCTGGTGGTACTCTGGTCGTTCTATTCCCACATCTTCCCAACCAGTGCTGCTGAGGTTTCAGAAGCATGCAGTGATACAGGCAGTTCAAGGAGTCACTTTTTCCATCTGCCATTCCTACCAGGGGAAGCTATTTCTTCATTTATGCTCTGCTCTCAGTGACTCCTCAACTGACGGGATATCGCAGAGACAGAGCAGCAGTCAGAGATCAGGGAAGGGACACAGAGGAGAGCCAGCAGTGGCAGGTCCTCAGTTTGACACTGCTGCCAAAGGTTCCCAGCTACAGCCTGGAGCATGAGCAGCATGCTGCATGTCTTGACTAAAGGAAAAAGACATTGCACTTCCCACCACAGAGATCCAAAAAGCCAGCTTCACAGCAACTCATTCAGTTTTAAGTAATTTTGATGCTCTAAACTACGCCAGGTAGCAAAAGGCATGCTAAGGTCAAGCCTACAGAACAGCAGTTTTCTGCTTCACATCCCTGATACTCCCTCCTCACCAGCTGAGGACTCCCCACTCTATGAAACTCCTAAAGCAATGAACTAGCTCATTGCTGATCCTCATTAATCAGTAGAAAAGATTACATAGCAGAATATGGATACCTAGATCAAAGCCAAGAGGACACTTACCTCACAAGTTTAATTTAATGTCTTAACTCTTAGTGGTGAAGCATTATCAAGGTGATTTCAGCTAGACTACACAATAATTCTTCTTCTAAATCAAGGTTGTTTTTCATACTAACTGAAGTGATAAAAAACATAAACAAACCAAACTCTGTAACAAATTAGTAATGGACTTCAAGCTTACAAAGAGCTTAAAATAACTACAGGTTGTTCTTTCTGCCCAATAGACTTCACTTGCAGGCGAAAAGGAAAATTAAATCTATGCAAATGTGCACAGCTTTCAAAAACAACAGCAAAAATATATTGTTCCCTCTTCTGTTTGTGTGTATGAGGGATATGTACTGACTTCATGGAGTTACTCCAGCAAGCTGTGAATGATGATGCATGAAATGAAAAAATCTCAGTCCAGTGCACAGGAAGAATACAGAGAACAGCAGGCTGTCAACAATATACTTTTTGGAGGGGAATGGATATATACCACATCCTCCTTGGATGCAGCTGCTGAATTCATTCAACTCATGGTATCATGTTATGGGGGGCCACTTCCAGGTTCCACTGGACACATTCCTGTTCTGCAAGACAGAACTGAATAATTAATTAAAAATTCATTTTTTTATCTAATTGAGCAATATTTTCTGTCTCAATTGCAGGCAATTGCAAAAAGAGTCAGAGGAGACAAATGACAGCCTGCCATTAGATTACTGGTCAGAAGAAAATATCCATTCATGATCTATATTCTCCACATCTCTATTTTACTCATCTGTTTGAACAAGCTGGCAAATTCTAGATAACTGAGAGACATGAATAAACCCTTTTTGCAAACCTCCAGCCACTGACTACAGTCTCAGTCAGGATACAAAGCTCCACTTCACCTAAAAAAATTCATTCATAGAGAAGATTAAACTTTGCAGCAGCAAGACATCACACAGAAGCTTCAAATTCCAAGATATATTATATTCCCTCCTGCAAGTCCACTCTTCAAGAAGCAAGATTACTTATAACTGAAGTCGTGCAAAAACCAAGGTGGGCTACTTTAAATTCATTGAGTTAAAAAAAAAAAAAAGGCAAAAAGCCAGCCATGCCTATGTAAGGTGACAGATTCCAAAGCAATGACACTGAAAGAGGCACACCAGTGCTTTCATTCAGAAAGAGAAGGGTTGTTTCCCTTTGCCTCTTTTGGAGTGTAATGTTTTCTGGAGATAGAGCTGACTCTGATGGCACAGGGCTTCAGCACAGCTGATCTTTGTGCAGCCTGAGGGGACAATAAAAGGTTCCCTGTATGTCCATGTAACTGGTACACAGGGAGTGCTGGATCTGGAAATTGTGTGATTAGATGCAGGTTTAGAGCAGCTGACAGCAGAGGTACTTTTCTCCTTTGGTTTGGAAGGCAGTACATAGAATTGCTCACTGACTAAACATAAACATTTATTTTGGGAGAAAAATTATTGTCTCTTACTACTTGAGCATTCAGAAATCACACAGCCTTCCAGAAAAGGTTCAACAATATTCCAGGTACAGCCAGGGACACCTCGAGGGCACAGTGGAACACATGTAAGTGCAGGTGCAGCTGCCCTGTGTAAGGGGTACAGAGCTAAATCAGCATTTCAGTGTCCAACCCTCTGCTGGGGATGTGCAACAAGACACAGATAACACTGCTTGAAAAGCCAAGCAGATGATTTCCACAACAAAAGATGTTTCCTATTATTTCCATGCATTACATAAAGAACTAGTTGAAGTAATTTAAAAAGAAAAAGTAAAATGTTTTTAACTTATGTAAAAGCAACATAGACAATATAAATGGAAAAGGGCTCTAACTTCTAAAATTGTTTGTTTCTTTACCTATATAATAATAATCACTTTCTGAAAATTCCACACCATTTTTGCCATGCTTGCAAATCAGGTAATCATCTCTAAGGAAATTTGCTAACAGATTTCAAAGGCACAAAACTGGTTATTTACAACTAGCCCAATGTAACCTTTGTGTGTGAAGAAAATTAGATACTGGTTACAGGTCCTGTTTAGGACAAAACCTGCAGGATAGAAAAGCTCAAAATAATTGAAAGAATGTACATCTAAACAAACAAGCTCTAGACTGGAGTCTTTAAATATATTATTAAGGGAAATTATTTGCCTGATATGGTCAATATATTACCAGTAAATAAGATATGTGTAGAAACCCATTAAACACCCCATTAAAAATGTTTTTGCTGCATTAAAATAACAGTCCTTTCTCTCCTGTTTGAGATTGATGAGAAAGTATTCTGCCTGATGATCGTGGTCATTACTGTGCAACTCCTTCAGGGCTCCTGTGACATCATCCATCAGTTTGTTGTTACAGACCTGTCGAAGATGCTGGTGGAGGCCCTGAAGTTGAAATTTATCTGCTGCATTTTTTTCCCCTTAAAACACTGTGACAAAGCATCTGTCAGAAGGCAGGATTTGCTAAAAATTTTGTCAAATGAGATAAGCAAATGCCACCGAGGAGTTTCACATATCAAGTATGAGATTACTGAGTATGTACAAGATAAGCAGTGGAGAGTCAACATCCACCTTAGTCAGGCTAAAGAAACATACCTAGGGCCAAAGGAGCAACACCTGAGTAATGGCCTTAATTCTTTTATACACTTGATAGAACAATTTTTGTAAAAATATAGAAACGCAAGCACCAGATAGGAGGTGTCATTCTAATGCCAGCTTTTTCATCAACCCCTCACATGTCTTTAGAGAGGAATACAGTTGATTTCTACTGACCACTGAGAGAGTGAGAGGACAAATTCTGAATCTCTGTTTAGTACATAATCTGCTTCAGAAAGGAAAATGTAATTTAAGCTGGTTAACTAAGGATTAAACACTGTTAGCAAAGACTCATTATCATTTCACCCAGAGTAACTGTAATGCACAGTATGGGCCTCAGCTGATACCTGTTTCTGCATAGGGATGCAGATGTGCTCTCTGAAAACACTCTTCCTGGAGAAATGCTCCTTGCTTGATGATTGGGAGATAATAGCACCTCCTAAATGCAGTAACGCCTCAGTAATGGGATTGGGATACCCCTCAGTCACATCTCAATGAAGACATGCTTATTTAATGTTACATAAGCATTAGAAATAGCAGATAACAGTTTAGATTAAATTAACAAATTGAACAAAATAGAATATTCTGCTGTGTTTTCCTATTTGGGGCTAGTCTGTTTGCCTTTTTTCTTTGCTTGGCACTAGTTAGGGCACAAGTTTGTGAAGTCCTGGGAACCTGCCACAGATTTCCAGCAGGGACATGGTATCCAAACATCTTTTGAAGCCAAAGCAGATGCAGTGCTGTAACGATGTGGCCAAGGGCCCTGCTCTCTCCCTCTTGGCCAGGCTGTCCTGGTACTGCTCTCTGAGCAGACAGGCTTCTGACAGCAGGCAGACAGCTTCCCTGGCTGTGCCACCAGAGCCCACCCCAAAGGAAACCTTCTCATCACTACCAGTGACTCTGGACAGGGTCCCAGGGCACTTCAGAAGCCTGACTGCTCAGCCTGTCAAGGAGGATTGGGGTCATGGCCAAAAGCAAAAATCTAGGTTCCAAAACTTTCCTGGCACAAATATGGCAACCTTCAAAATCTGGCACATGCTTTTTTCTTTTTTTGCATAAATTTGAACTACTTAAATGCTGTACTTCTCTTCTTGCATTGCTTTTGCCCAAGCTGTTTTAGAGGAATGTTTTCTGCAAGTATTAATGAAAAGGGCTGGCTTATTTAGTTTGCTTTTTTTTTTTTTTTCCTTCTCATAAAAGCAAGACCAGCACATTCAGCTAAAAAGAAAAGTGGATAAGTGAGAGGTAATACAGTTTGTGAGAGTCAACTGAAAGTTTGCTTTACACCACCTTGTTCTAAAAAACTAACATCTTTTCATACTAGAAAGCAGAAAAGTTTCAAATAAAGTCCAGATAGCTTCATCTATTATTTCATCTTCATTGCATGCCCCACAACACCTCTGGCATTATAGCTGGAGGCAGGTGAAGAGCAGAGTAGAAGCAGATGGGACAGCAGAAAGTGGCCCAGCTGTTGTGCCCTCCCGAAGTATCATCACCTGTTGCTGCAGGCACAGGCTGGGTTAGACTGATAATTTATCTGACCCGTGGAGCAGAGAAAGGAAACTAAACAAAACAAGCTGAATGGCCAGTCCTACCTCAAATGGGATTAAAACTTCATGGAGTTACAGGAATTCCTTCCTTTCCATACTAACTGAGAAGTTTTAAGTTCAGCAAAGCCATGCAATTTCTACTAACCAAAGTTTACAGCAAAAAAGCAAACTTGGTAAATGAAAGCTAGGATTTTCCTCAAGCATGCTGTAGCCCAGAAAAAATAAACCCAAACATTTCCACCACTGTGATCTTTTCCAGTTGAATCTTGTGAGCTTACACATGCAGCAAAATAGAGCTTTTGGGGTTGGTTTGTTGTTTGTTTTTTTTTTTTTTTTTTTTTTTTTTTTTTTTTTTTTTTATCTAGTGAGTTCTTAGAGAGTTTCAGAGTACCTTATTTGCAATCTGTGAGCTGCCATTACAAGTTACCGACAGAAAGACTTTTGTTTGCTCTGACTGCATTCTCAGGATTCTGGTTTATCAGATATTGATCCATTTAGATTTCCAAGTCAACATCTGAAATTAATGAAAAACATACTGTTTCAACTGCCTAGTATATGAGAATAATTCCAGTACACCTAATCTCTAAAGAGAAAATTGCAAAATTGCACTGCCTCAGATAATTTCTATATTTATTTCTGGAGCAATAAAGATAATTACTTGAACATAACCAGATATGTTAAATTTTGAATCAATGTTTTAACCCAATATGGCATTGACACTGCTATACAATAGTGCCACAAACTACTTTACTAAGCAATTAAATACATGTGAAATACAATGTCTTCTAGAAATAAGAAATCAAGGTTATGCATGCTTAAATTAAAAAAAAAAAAATCTTCCAGATCAAGATGTTAGCCAAATATAAAGTGGAGTAGTGTATTTGTCATCTTTCATAACATTTCTCCTCTCAGAGCCTGGCATGGATAACAATCAGTCCTAAAAATTTTTTTGCTTTTTAAATAGAAGTATTGATAAGGTGGAATCTCAGAAATCTTTCATTAGAAGATAGAATATTTTGGGTTGGAAGGGACTTCTGAAGATCATTAGTCACACCCACCCACCTCTGCAATGAGCCAAAGCATCTTCAGCTAGACTGGGGTGCTCAGAGCTCCATCCAGCCTGGCCTTGAATGTTTCCAGGGATGAGGCATCCACCATCTATCTCCCTGAGCAACCTGTGCCAGTAATTCACCACCCTCATCATAAAAAAAAAGCCTGTAACCCAGTCTAAATCTACCCTTTTCTAGTTTAAAACTATTACCCTTTGTTTTATTATAACAGGTCCTGCTAAAGTCTGTCTCCACCATTCCTATAAGGCTGCATTAACCATTGGAAGGCTGAGGTAAGGTCTCCCCAGAGCGTTTGCTTTTAATTCATTGTCATTACATAGGGAATCACTTGGATAATATCCTAATGATAACAAAGAATTTAGAGCAGAATAACCTGAAAAGTTCACATAATTAAATTTCCAAAGATCAACCCCAGCCCTGGTCATATCAGAATCAAAACTATTATAATCAAATCTGAATTTCACCTTTACTGTTTGCGAACTCTACAATATAGACTAAGAGCTTCCCAAAACATAATATTTTTTTTTCGTAATGTCAAATCAACATCAGTTAATAATATGAATTTGAGCAAAAGGAATTTTCTGGTTTTTGAGATGTTTTTTCAAAATGTTTATGCCTAGCATTTTTTTCCCAGATTTCTTTAGAGTCAATAGTGTTTCCCTGACTTCTCCCAGCTCTGTATGAAGTATTTAGTAACCTACATCTCGTTTACTGCAACTAAAACATCAAACTCATGACTACTATTACATAATCAAAGTGGGTAGACACCAATTAGAATAAACCTCACACACACGCTGAGACCTCTGCAGCATCAACAGTGGTGCAAAACCTATAATACAAACCAAATTTTAACATTGAAGTTCAGGATACAACTGCAGCCCCCAGATGTAAAAGACATAAAAAATGCAAACCAGGAGTGGAGTGGGGTGTTGAAAATACTCAGCAAACACTAGTATGTCCAAGGTAAAGCATGTAGGGAAGTTAAGTGACAGAACAGGTCACTTAGCACACAGAAAGAGGAATTCTACAAGAAAGGGTCAAAGATGGAAAGATCAAGCTGTTGTTCAGTAAACACACACTAATCAAAAGCAAACTATACTGAATGTGACATTTCACCAGTTCTAGTGTTTGAATTGCATCCCCATCCTGCACTATGACCTCTTAAAAAAAAATCTAAAGAAATCAGAAATCTGAACTAATAAAATCTTCTAAAGTGCAACAGCATATCTATTTCTTTATAAGTAACTGAGTATTGTGAACCACATATTACAGATAAACTGGATAGTTTATAACAGCAGGGTGTTCAGATATGGCCATTCATGTTCCACCTTTAACTTCTAAAGTAGATTCTGTATAGATTTCTTACATTGCAGACAGGCTGAACACAGTGCCACCTGACCATCCCCTCAAACCCCTACAATTTCCCATTAAAGCTTCCTTGCCTGTTTGAACTGGATAACTGCCTATATACTAAAGAAAAGGTAGAAAGTTTGAAAACTCTCTGTCCCTTGGGGCATTCAGGTTCTGGCTAAAAGTCAGAGGGTACTACACCTACCGGAGATATGAGGAGAAAAAGAGGAGAGATATTACCTAGAAAATCCTGTACTGCAATCACATTCTGGACTTGACTTCAAAGAGACTGTTCTAATAGAATTACCAGCAGTTACACTCTTCTACAGAAAAAAAGTCATTACTTCTTGATATGCCTTTTACATGCAAGACATCTCATTTTCTGATGTAGACTTGCATTTATATATATGTATATAAGATTCAAGGGTAGGAAGTGATGAGTAAAAAAGTACTGCCTGGAGCTGCATGAAGTTGGAGGCCAGTCTCTGCAGAGAGGCTGCAGGGAAGCAGCTCGGACCTGAACTTTTTGTTTAGGAAGTTAAGAACAAAAATTCTCCCTGTTTTTTCCCTACACTCCTTTTAGCTACACCTTCCCAAAGCCACATGATTTGACATCCCAGTTCTAGCTCATATCTGAATAACTGAAATAGTATTAGTTTACTTTTTTCTGTAACTAAGCTCAAACATGGCTACAGTTATGGAACTAAAAACATGTCTAGGTTGAGCATTGGTTTTTTTCTGCCAGTTACTGAGGTACAAAAATTTTGCAGGAATGCCTCTATAAGGGCTTGGAAAAACCAAACAGTAGGAAGAAGATACTAGTCTAAGAATCTGTGTTTTCAGCAAGTTTCTGAAATGGGCCCAGGTGGCTGCTGAGCTAGTCTGTCCTGGAGAAGTGCTCCTCAGAGCAGGGTGCTACTCAGGGTAACCATCTAGAGAAGTTGCCTTGCCAGAGTGACTTACTGACATAACCTTTACCCTATTATTGCTCTCATAGTGTGGGCAATACTTTGCACTTGTGCTAGATGGGTGCCTGTTTCCCGTGGAGTTCAGAATTCAGCAGGGCCCAAACATTGTGCCAGTGGCTCCCAGGGAGTTGTGACTGGCACGTTTAACCTCCAGCTGCACCATTTCCCAAGTTTCTTGGATGCCTTCTGCATTAATTTTCAGGGTTTTTTTACAGGTGGTTTATTTAGTGTGGAGTGGCAGTATTCAGATTATCACCTACTAGGATCAAACTGACATAGATTAAAACAGAGATCAACAGGATTAAGACTGTGAATGATGGCAACTTTCCATTTATTGTAAAACTTCACATATATTTCTATGACTAGTGAAAGGAAGAAACATAGAAGCTCAAAACAAGAAGCAGATTGAGGTAATTAAATACCAAAGCAAAACTAATTGCCATGCTTCTTTAAAAGTCTTTTTTTTATACTTTAGTAAACTAAAGTGTCTGAATTGTTATTAAACAAAACCCAAAACAACAAAACACCAAGTCCCAAAATTTCTATTTCAACAAATTTGAGAACTAGAGATTTAAAATTCTTTTATACAAGCAATGAATTGGAAACTTACTCCTTTTAACATTTATATATAAAAGTTGTTACTATTATTCATGTGACAAATGCTGACATTCATTCATCATGCCAGAAATGCATGTCCTCAAATAAAAACCAGTCTATATTTATAACATCACATTGCACTGTTTGTTTGCTTGCTTTGGTTTTGTTTCAACACTGTGCCTGTTTCTCCTCCAGAAAGCCCACTGAATTTTGATTAGGTTCAAGATAATAAGAAAAAACAGCAGATTGCATCATTTTAATTAAATCTGTACACGTGGATTAGGTCAGGAAATAGCTGTTTCAGTTAACAGAATCTTAGAGTGATACCAATTAATTTTGCAGGTATCCCATCTTTTCAGTGGGATCAGTTCACAGTAAATCGGGTGGCAGAGCAAAATGCAATAAAAACAGGGACAGCATAACAAGTACAAATTGAAATCCTATTTGCTAATCTACCTATTAGAACACCAAACCAAAAGCAAGTCACCTATATAGAAGCTGTAAAAAATGCTTATACAACAGTCATTACAACTGAAGCTTTAAAGATGTCACTTCTTACTTCTAACTCAGGGAAAAAATGACAAAATAATTGGTTTCAGTTCAAGCTTCTTTAAATGAATTAAAAACCTCATAGAATTCAAAAGTCTGTAAAATTGTTCACAAGTCCATGAGAGGGATGCTAAATAGAATACTAAGTAGAGTGAGCCATAATGAAGCCTGTTGATTTTTTGACCTCTAGTAAATTGCATTGTTCTTTCATTGTATGTACCCATTCCCCATGGAAGTGAGTGTCTGCTCAATGACAATTATTTGTTCAAATACTGAGAGATGCAAGTGATGTGGTGACAGTTGTTTCCCTTCCTAAATTCCATCTCATAGATATATAATGTATAATGGAATACTCAGCAAACCTGTCATGGGCATCCCACAATCAACAGGGTTCGCATTGGTTCATTGCATAAGAAGTAGTATTTTCCCAGAAAGTTAAAGAATATGATTAAAATCCACTTTCCATCAATTATTCCTACTCAGCATTTTACTTGATATAACACATGGCTTCCTTGAATTACAAATTAATGCTTACATAGAATCAAAATCTTCTGCAATTAAATACCCTCTTTAAGGTAGAAATATTTGCATTGAACAACAAATGCAATGGCACAGCATGTAAAGAAAACTGGGATGGGATGGGGGGCTGGCGGGGAAGAAGCAAACTTACAGCAATAATCTGAACATTATTTTCAACTGCAAGGAATTAAAAAAAAAAAAAAAAAAAGTGTGACTTCTAAGTTTTCTTAGTGTTACTATGACAACTTTCTCTATGTCAGGTGAAAGTGTTCCAGGGATGCAAAAAAGCTCCTTGACCTTTGGCAAAATTTTAAATTCTCCAGAAGTGCTCTCCCTGTAGTATCCTAAGACTCACATGAAACTTAAATAAATGAAATTCTGCTTTTTCAGTTATATCTGCTGAATTTCATTTGAGTCACTAGTACTACATACAGGAAAAAAAAATCCTTGCCTAGCATATTTAATATAAGTAAATCTCAGGTTTATTTAGATATACTTAAGTGGCTTAGCATTGTTATTAGAAAAATCTAATTTCTAACACAAATTAATTTTTTACACTCAGGAGCCTTGCAGTTGGCAATACCTTTATCCCTGGAGGTAATTTTCACTAATTCTATTGCCCCTTAGAAAGTACACACGCAAACATAAACATGACCACCATCTTCCAAAAAAAAGCCCAAAATAAACAACAAAACCCCCAAACATTCACTGTGAAACAGATTGTCTTCAAGAGCATGCAACACTCTAATTAAAGACTTAGATGAACCTGGAAAACAAGATGTAGCTCAATGTGATTTTGCCAGCTATGGATCACACTAGAGGCTAACCTGACATCTTTTCTTCAAGAGATTTTCAATACAACACAAGTGAGGTACAAAAAAAAAAATCTTATCTAACAGGATTCCAGGAACACATTACAGATGGTGTCACATTAGAGCTTGCATTAAAGTCAGAAAAGTAGGATTAGCAGCTGAATTTAAAACATGCAAGGAATTAAGGAGTTGAAGGGAAGGAAAATGACAGCAGTGAAAGGGAACACATCTGGTCAGAAACAGGTAATTTCAAATTTCCGCAGGGTTACTCTCATTAAGTATTTCATTTAGTACTCTTACAAATGGCATGGACACAAATAGGAGTGAGAAAGTAACATTATCTTTAATAAAGATAAAGATGAAGTTATCAGAGAAATGGAAATCTTGAGAACTGCAGTAGGAGAAGCATCAAAATTCAATTGCATAAAAAGAAAGTGATTTTCTTAGCTAACTTGGAATTGAGGCCCAGAAAGCACCTGAAGAAAGCACATGAAGGAAAGGAAAGATGATCACAAAGCTGTAATACAGACCCAAGAGATTATATTATGACCTTAGGACCCACCAAGTAAGAAAAAGAAAGAGAATTTCACAAGACATTCTCTGGATTGATGCATAATACACTCATCAACTCTCTTCAAGAAAGAACTATTTAAACTAGAATTGGTACAGAATGAGATCCTCAGATTGAACAGGAAAGCAAAGAGCTGAAAGTAAAGGGGGTTTTGGGTTGGTTGCTGTTAGAACTAAATATCTAAACAACAGAATTGCAACAAGTAGAGCCAAAGCTCTGAAGAACTACTTTGAAACTAAAGAATAAAGTTAACAAAAGAAAAAACACAACAAAACCAACCCAAAAAAACAAGCAGTGCCTTGCTGTGAGTAAATGTAGAGTAAAAATGAGAAAAATGCAAACCATTAGAGCAATGGCGTCTTTCACAATTTTCCTGACTGTTTTAAACATAAAACTCACCAAATTAATGAAAGGAGTTCACTCTTGGAATTTGCAGTATTAGGGAACAAAACTTGACATGAAAAGTTCTCTCCAGTTTGGAAGGAATCTTACCTCCACCAACTTGCATCATTTTATGAAAGATGAGTAACCTTTTTTTACACCTAGAAATCAGAAAGCAGCAGATGTAGCTGATTTACATTTAAAACCTGCCTTCTGCAGTAGAGGTCAATCTTTCTGTCCATAACAGTGACCTCAGGGAAAAGCTTGTCATGACACATAAGGAAAACACATTGTTCAGACACAAACCCTTTGAATTGGCTGCATATTTTCAGCATTATCAGTTCCTCATTATTTTTAGACTACTTGTAGACATCTTTTAGAATCTATCTACAGCAAGAAAAAGTCATGGGAAATACAAAATAAAACTTTTCCTGATGAGAGTTGCTGACCTAAAATTTCATAGTCTTTAACATACTGAGCATTCCTTATTCACAAACCATTATCTGTAGTATATTCCAAAGTGTCAAGTAAATACAGTAAAACAATGAATCACTGAATGAATTACAGTTCTTGCACTACAAAAAGGAAGATGCTGGAGATAGATTAGCAACATCATGCACAGATATTAGCACTCAGTAACAATCCCAGGAGTATAACTGAATGTGTTTTTAATGGATACATCACCTGATTATTTCAGGGAAAAATAAATGCTCAAAAGACATTTTTTGTTCTCCCGTCCCTGTTTCCTGTCACCATTCCTTTATTTAACTCTTAGCCTCCTCTTCTACTGCTATTTACAGTTCCTCTGTCCTCAGTGCTCATAGCTCTCCTCCCAGCCCATTCCACTCTGCATTTATGCATGCACTATTAGACAATATTTTAAATGCCACACACACACTGCACCCACCCACCCTGAAGCTCATCCCCCTCAACAGGGTCCATACATACATACATATGTCACTGTTAAACTGCTCTGCCTTGATTCTGTGACAAATGCAGACCTTGGAATTTGGCACAATAAACAAGTTTCCATCAGAATTTATAAAAACATTACAGGCAGACCCACTTCTGTCACTACCAAAAAACTGAAGCCACAGTAAAATAAGGTAACGACAAAGATTTCCAAGCCAAAAATAACCTTTCCTAGGAAGCCTGTACAGGCAGGAATAACTGTATGTGAAGCTGCCACCTCTGCCCCAAATGCAATATGGACACTTGCAAGAGGGCTCTGCTGTAGAAAACGTTCCTTTATCACACCAGACCCCAAGGCCTGGAATCAGCCTGGCTCTCTGGGGGTTTGTTTCCATACTAGCACTTCCCTTACTAAGGCCCAGGCTTTCACTGGGAACACTTTGTAAAGCACACAGGCTGTCCACAGCACAGAAACAAGAAATTCACTGGTCTGCAAAGTGAAAAACTCTGTTCCTGTGTCTCTATCTTAGCCTATGCAAGCAAACCTTGCAAACAGCATTGTTTTCCATTCAAAAGAAAAAAACAATACTGCCTCATTTGGAGCTTAGCTTTCAGCTGGAAAAAATAACCAACATTAGGTACAACCTATGAAATCATTTATTAAGTGTATACCTTGCTCTGAAATATGGAACTTTCTGGTACAGAAGCACAGACCTCCTGTTTCAGACACTGCAGTGACACTGTAGGGAAGAGCCAAGCAAAGCAAAAAAAGCACTGGGGCAGCTTTGCACAGCATGTTTTTACATTTCATGCTCTTATTCCAGATCCACATCACAATCCTAGCTGATTTTAAGCAGCATTTTACAACTAAACTGATTTCATAAACAAATAACTTAAAATCATTTACCAAGACCTAAATTGCTAAATGCCTTCTATTGACTTTCTGAGAGCATTTGATGTAAAGGCTGCCTGAGAAATGAAAAGTGCTGAGCCTCTAATTTGGAAATTTTGTTCCTCTTGGGCTGATGCACTACCCTTAATTTCAACTGCTGGCAGTAAACAACTTCAATGTGAGGGCTATTAAGACATAATCATTCTGAGTAAGCCTCATGGGTGACAGAGCTTGTGTTTCCAAGATGCAGTTTAAAACTGAACAGACACAAATATGGAGAAAATGCAACTCAGTGGAATGGATGGATAAGCCAGAAATAAATTCTGGATAATAAAATGTAATATTCTGATTTACATGTGTGTGATTTTAACAAGTATGTGTTGTGAAACTTGCGAGTAACCTATTAGAGACTCTTACGACATATGGACACATTCCTGAACTTAAAAACAGTTTAGGAATTATTTTTAAGTCCTACTCTTAAAATGTTCTAGTATTAAAATGGAAGTGTTCTTTTCACCCACCATCCCAGTCTCTATCTTTTCATCCCTATTACTTTTATAAAAATCCAAAGAGATTTTGTAGAAGAAAAACGAATCTGGTTTAGATATGGTAATGATTGAATGCCTTTTATCCTATATGTATGCAGAAATACCAGAAGTCAAACACTTCTAAGCCTTCCCCCCTACTCCCCTAACAATTCTTTAAAACTCTGCTGTGGATTTTGAGGCAGACTAATGCAGTGGCTTTTTCATGGCATAGCCTGAGGCTACAAATGCTCCCAGCCCTCAAATGTTATCCTTCAAAGTTTTTAGAAGTTTCTCAATTCTTTGTTTAGCTATCACATGGAGTCTCAAACACAAGTTTCACACAAGCTAGCACTGAAAATAAGAAAAAAATCTCTCTGCTTTTATAAATAATTCAATACAGAAAATAAAACATATATCATATACTGACTTCATTTCATTTTCAAATCAGAGGGGTGCATTTTGCTTATGGGCAAAGGCCGGTTTTGCAATGAGTGCATAATCAATTGACTTCAAAAAAAGATATTCAACTCTGATTTATCCCATGTCTGTTTATAATTGTGGGCAAACCAATTAAAAGCTTATAGTAGGGTTCCATTGATTACGTTTCTGCATTCTTCTTAAATGTTTAGAGAAAAGTAAGGAAAATTAACACAGCTTTCACGAAAGTCGGGAAACAGATACTTTTGACATAAGAGCTACTTGATATTAAGGGCAAATCAGAGTCCACCAGTATTCTGGGTGGGTATTCTGGACTCTGGGTAGACAGCTATCTGCCTCTACAGACACAATTTTATTTACATAGAACAGTTATTTCTCTAAATTCAGAGCAAAATATAGCACAAGAGTTGCAGAATGAATTAGTTAAAAGACAAATGAACTATTGATGACAACAATAATTTTCAAAATAAATATATGATTTGCAAAGTTATCATGTTCTAAAAGCATAATTAGCTAACAGATATTAAATACTTAGAGTTAGAAGCATCCTTTGAAAGCAAGCTTGGTTTGTAGCTGGACAACAAAACAAAAAGCTACTGCAAACAACTAACCAAAAACCCTACATGCAAAATTAAGAAAGCAAACAAATAACCTGCATATTTTCTTTCTACTGCACACTCTGTTTCTGAGTTATGGGTTGTCATGACACAGGGTGGACTCATTTGGCTGACCTGCACCAACAGAAACTTCCCCAACTTCAAGGATTTAAATACTGTTCACAATACAGGTTTGAAGAAGGATCTCTAATAGTGCAGATTAATAACTAGTGCTTCTGATAGTGCTTCTACATTTCAATATAAGAGCAGAATGAATCTAGTAACATGGGTCTGTTTTATTATTGCCATTCAGAACTGTGAGAGCAGTAAAACCCTTAAGAATTGTATCAGTTCCAGGCTGCTACTCTGAAAGGCTACCAACAACAAAGGATAACAGAGATATAGATAAAAAAATTATGTTTCCCCCTCACTTCAAGGCAACGAGGATAAAACGTTTTAAATAGGGTGCATCCCCTTCTCACAATAGTAAGAAGGAACACACAAAAGAAGGACAAAAATATCTCAGTAAAATGTCTCCCTTGAAGCTTGAATGCAGCCAGACATGAAAGTGGCCAGAGACAGCAGATAAAGGAGGGCCTGTGCAGAAGTGCCACCATCCACACTCTGCCTGGGACATCCCATTCTGGCCTGGAGCAGAACCACTGCATGGGCACAGCACTCACCTAAGGGGATGGTCTGCAGCAGCTGATAAACAAACAAAAGCTCTGTCTCTGGTCTTTTATTTAGGACCATATATACTTCTGGCTGTCAACTTGCCTATGGAAGGAGAATTTCCAATTGCCTCAACTCTTAAAAAGTCACCATTTTGTGCAAAGTAACCTTCATAAACACAAAGTCCTACAAGCAAAATTAAATGTGGCTTATTAAGGATATATTGTGTCAAGTGAAACAATAACCAGGGCAGATTTTTATCTCAGTTATTATGGAATTATTCAGCCGTAATTTCACTGTCTTCCACAGTCTTAGAATCATTAATTAGTTTCCTGTGGTTGTGTTCCAGCACAACCAAGGTTAGAATCAGTGTCATCCAAACAGAGTATAACAAGTCTTGCACAAGGGCTATGGTAGTAACCATGCTGATTCCCTCTGAGTTACTTGAGACTCTACATTTTGACTTGGATATATGTACACCCAACAGAGTACTGCTTGCATTTGTAGGACTGGGAAATTAAATTCTTTTTCAAAGACATTCCTTTTGAGCAGAAGTAATGTTTTAGCTTTCACTAATCTTAAGCTTTCAGTTGTGATTAAGGAGATCAGCATCAAAACCAAATGAAAAATTGAGCAATTTTACTTCCTTGAGTTTAATAACTTCTTAATTTAAGATAGGATATTTATTTTCACATAAAGTATGGGCAATTTTTTGGCTTTGAATACCTTCCTTTTAAAAATGAGGGAAAAAGCACTCCACTTGTGATTGCCTCGATGTTATATTACCCCATCACATAGAATAACTCAAGCTCTCCAGACCTATGCTGACATTTAGAAAGCCAAATGATCAAGCCACATCAGTAACTTAGCTCAGTTTCTAAATATTTGGGTATTCTGCTTTCTTCTGTGTTTTTAATTGGACACAAAGACTATGAAACCTGTCCTCATTCTCTTTACTGCTTTACCATTTCAAAGAGAACTTTTTCATATCTCTAATTATGATTTTCCAAAATGTTAAATGATGAAGTCCAGGAATTATACAATAATCATAACATTAGTTCAAGAAAAAAAAAACTAGCTGTGAAGGTAAGCAATTCTATTGTTGTGTTCAGCAAGTCTAGTGTCATGTTCAGCCAAGAAAAGGACGCTCAGGGTAGACCTCATCACTCTCCACAACCACCTGGGAGAGGGTGCAGCCAGGTGGGGGTTGGTCTCTTTGAACTAACCAATATCAAAGCTGTGCCTTGATTTGTTACTGCAGATGCTTTATTTAAATAAAGTTCTCACAGTCTTATTACTGTGGCTAACCAAATGAGAAGCAGTCCTTCTGAGAGCCTTTGTCAGGTTTCATGCTCATCACAAGCCAGCTGGTACTTAAAATTAATTACAATTGGTTACCTTAGTAACACTAAATCATGCTTGAAAGTTTCAATATTGTTTATCCTTACAGGTTTCCACAGCAATTTCAATTGCAATGTTAAAAGATTGAGGGCCAAAGTTCAACAGAAAAAGCAATCCAAACTGACCCTACCACTGAACCAGCACCACTTTCTCTCTCCACCTTTCAAAAATGCATTTATAGCTTGTTGCATTCTGTTTTAAAACATCTGATCTTTGAGTATCTAGCCTTAAAAGGCTGTTCATAAAATGCCTACTGTTCACATCCAATACCTACTGCTCAGGTCATAGAGCTCTGCTAAATTGATATTGATTTATGATCAATTAAAAGCATAAGGTAACTGTGCTGAAAGCAGAGACTGAGAAGCTGAGAAGCTTGTTTTAAATAGAGAAAAATAAAGCTCCTTTCATATACATCAGGCCACCCTTGCCAGTTCAAATTGCCCCTATACTTAGGATCACGAAGTGTCAGAAAAACATTAATTCTTACTCAGTTGTCTAGGCTTGAAAATGAAATTTCATTTTACTGGTAAGATGGGCTTTCCAGTGTACAGATTCTGCTGCAGGCTGAGGGGTGGAGGGCTGTAAACTCGCTGCCTAAATGCTTGGGTATATTTTGATAACCCATTATTTTCTACCTGAGGCTATAAAGGTTTTAAAGATAAAGATCTTACCTGCAATGCAATTGCCAAATTTTTAGCTTAATTTTCTACTTGCTACAGACCTAGTTTGAGACTTTCCTCTTAAACTCTGTGTAGTGTAATACACTAACAGCTAAGAGTTCTGAACACAGCTTTTTCATGTTACTGCCAACTGACAACTTTGGTCAACGGAGTATCTATCTCCCTGCAAAACACAAGCTGATGCAGTCATACCCCTTACTGAATTTTATCCTCTCCACCATGACATTTGCCTCCTTCTCTGAAGTACAAGGAAAAACCAGTCCTTTTTGGGTAAAGCACTACTTTTTTTCCTTCTACAGCCCAGACAATCCTAACACCCTCAACCTGCAAGTGGTGTTCCACAGTTACTTCTTGCTCTACAGCTTTTATCACAAGAGCTCAGGGATGAGAAATTCCACTAGATTAACACAGCCTCTTTCCTTACAGGTCTGCAGGACAAAACTGGGAAACAAAACTCAGGGTTTGAGCAAGTCATGAGTCTTGAGAGCTCAGCTACGTGGCAGGAGAGCACAGAGCTAAAGCTCAAGGTAAGAAGAAAATCAGTGGTTAACTTGTCAATAACAGACCTTTCATTTCTCACTTCTCTGTCTCCCTGTCACACTGCCTGTCAGTCTCCTCTTCCACACTGCTACCAGCCACAACATTCCTAGTGAGATGCCTGCTGTCTTCTCTTCCTGAACCACATGCCAGCCACCCAGTGCTGGACACCTGGCGTGGGAGCCACCACTTTGCTGTGCTGAGGAGATCACCTGGCAGAGCTCACACACTCAGAGGAGCAGAGCTTTTCCTCCAGATCTTCTGGATGGCCCAACTTGGACTCACACACGCACCCCATGGAGCATAAAGCAAATACCCAAATTGGACATTGCCTTGCTAATAGGATCCAGTACAGGCAGTGTATGACTTGCCCCTCCAGAAAATTGTGAGAGGATTTCACTGAGTTCCCTTCTTCATGTAGAGCCTGGAGTGAGGCTATAAAGATCAAATTTACAACTGCTGAGCTGAAGAATACAGTGACCTCCCTTGGTAAAAATACCAGCGTATCAATTGATGGAAAATAATGTCTATTCAGAAGGTGCAGAATGTGGTGCAATTAACCTCGCTTTGCAATGGAGGCATGTGTACAGGCAGAGCTCTGGCACCCATGATCAAAGCAAGTCAAAGGCATTTCTTGAAAAGCACTATTTAAAACATATCCCCTCTTTCACAGCAACAAATGAAAATGTGCTCTTTTCTCTTTTCCAGTGGCACAGAGAATTAGCACCACGGAGACACAAGGGTCCTTATTGGTCTAGAACAGCACAGGCAGTACACTAAAAATTCCTCCTTTTTTCACACATTATGTAGAAGTTTTTTTTTCTTTATAGAAGGTATTTCTTTTGCAACTAATATAACAGGTAAAACCAGAATGCTTGACTATGAAAAACTATGCATTGAAGTAGCTGAGCATTGACCTCTCCCTGCTCCTAGGGCTGCTCTCACTGGCACAGCCATAGAGGAAAGAAAGCAGGCTCATCAGCAGAGAGTTTTAAGAACAAAACTGAGATGTTCAGGGATAGGAAGTCCTCTATCATCCAGCAGGAGGAGGAAGAGGGGAAGAAAAGCATGCGGTTAAAATAATGCATTCCTCCTGAACGGAGACAGAAGCACAGGAGTACCCAGGGGTGAATTTGGGTCCACCTTTTTTTATGTGATCTATCCATAGAGCAGCCTGTTACTGGTTCATTAGCTCTGCAGACCTGGGGCTGAGACATACAGCACTGCTTTACCCCTTGGATGCCAATGCCCTCCATTCCAATGCAATCCTTTGTCACAATTAATATTAGTTATAAGAACTAATCAACAGGAATCAAGATTGAAGAACTGACTCACTGGAATTCACGTATTGTGATACTGCAGGTTTCAAAGGCTGACACAATCTGTCACATCCTGTGGAGTTTATTAATTAAATTCAAATCCAGACCATTACCTAAAATTTTTCTAAAGCCTACCTTTCCTCACCTCATAGTGTTCCCACACATCTTTTCTTGGCTAAACACAGATAAAGGAATCAGAAATGCAAGAGGAATACAGAGTTTTATCCCCACAATACCTGTGCCACTGCAGTGCTTACAAATAAAGGGAAATAAAGAATGTTTAAAAGCCGGCCAATTTTTCATAGAGCTCTTATGCAATGATATAATCCATCAGGTACATTGCTATTTCAGCCAGAGACCATTCCAGAGGAGAAACCACCAATCAAGCTCAAATTTCTACTAAGGGGTATGACATCTCAAAAAATTCGTCCCTGCTAACAAACTTCAAAAGTGCAGCTTGGGCTCAGATCTTCTGTGTGACAGGCTAATATAGCACCTCAGTGGTCTACCTGGCTCTCTTCTTTTTGTTCTTAATCTTATGCTGCAGGTATGGCTATCTGCCCTCTGTGTGCACTGTTCATCAGATAATACTAGGTTGCTATAGTGATTGCTTAAAAAAGAGAAAAAAGTGAAAGCTGAATTGTGGAGAACCCGGAGGCTGAAAGATGGATAAATTACCAATCCTGAAAATGAAACTTAAGGATCATTTTTCCTGAATTCTGCCAGAACTGTTTGTAAGGGAGTATATTCTCCTTTATGAAATAAAAGGCAATTTGTTTCTTCTATTAAATCTTTCTGATTGGTACCTGTGTTAAAGTGATATCACACAAAAGGGGTAAAGTGAAGTGGTGAAAAGAAATCTGTATATTAATTTAGTACTTAGCCAAGATTTTTGTTTCAGGATCAAATGGAGCTAAGATTATCTTTATGTAACACAAAATGATATGAATCACAGGGAAGTTAAATAAGATGCCTAAGGCTGAAAAGGGTCATTACTTCCTGAAACCTGAACTCAATCATTCTACTGTTTCAGGTAAAGATTTATATATTAAATTCCTTAACAATAATGTGGATGTACAAAGACTCACACATTTCCTTAGGTAATGAACATTTATACACTCATACACAGCTTATAGAGAGAACACAACATTAGAACTAAATATCTAATCAAAGTAAGCATATAAGCTTTACAATCCTTTAGTTTAAAGCCTAAATTGTCACACTTTCCTTCAGTAAGGTTGACCTGCCCTGGAGTCTGGGTGCATAAAGCACCTACACAGCACTCCTTCCACTGCCAAGCCCTTTGCCACACCTCAGCCCAGGAGAAAGGCAAGAGCCTTTCTCTGACAGACTCTTAGGAAGGATTGAGAGTCCCACCATGTTAATAAAAAAAAAATCAGTAAAATCTCAGAACAGCAAGTCTCTACTCAACAAAAGAGGGAATAGAAATAGAGAGAAATAGGAAAAGTTGGGACCCAAAGTCACTGACATAAAAAGCAGCATCAGAATCCCCTCAGGGAACCCTGTGGCTTTAAAGAGTTTCCAAGAGTTAAAACAATCACTTGAAAGCTATGACTCAAACTAGCTGGCTTGCTGCAAGTGTAATAATTAAGATTCTAGTAAAATCAAAAACAGAGATAGATACCAGGAGTAGCACCTATTTATAATATTTTATTATTGTTTTAGTCAAGCACTCACTGCTGCTCTGAACTTTCAGAGACAGAGATATCTCTAGATCTCTACGACATCAGGTTGGTGGATTCTTTCAGGAACACAGGCATATTTGAAGATAGTTCCATGGACAAATATGGGAAACTAATGCCTAACTAAACCTTCATTACTGACCTCTTTTCAGTTCCATATACCAGAGGATTTAGCTGCATGTCACTAGCACCTTCCTCAGTGATCTTCATAGCTCTAATTTTAGTGGATTTAATAATCACACTAAGATTCTTTTTGCTTTAGAATTTCATCCACTGGGATATGTCAATGCTGGAAGAAAGTGATAAACACTCCAGCATCTGAAATTTGTACCAAAAGATCAAAACACTTAAATTGTTTGCTTGGAAACTGCTGGATGATTTTGGAACTACTTTAGTCCTTATTGGCAAGAAGTTAAGGGGAGAGTTCCTGTTTTTTGGGAGATGGGAAATTTGCAATAGCTTTCACTTCCTCCTTCTGTTTCCTTAATTAATAATTAATGGTGGGTGTTCTGTCTCTCAAGATAGAGAGCCTTTGTCCTGATCTTTGACTGAAAGAACCGGCATTAAGATTATGCATAAATTACCTGATAAATAGCCATCACCTCCCTGTCTATAAGGCTAAACCAGGACTGATTTAACCAGGGCATTCAAACAAAACTGTGCTCCTTGGGAGAATATTCAAATACAGCACTTTCTCAGATACTGGGAAAAGCCATTGAAATATCTCCTTTAGATCACACAGGAAGCCTGCCAGCCACTGGGAAATAAAAACTTTAATGAAATTAAGGAATCTAATCTGAAAGATATTTAGGTAAAGTTTCTGGTAAATGGCACAATTTATTGTCATTTTCTCATTAGCTAATTTCAAAGCTTTAAAAAAAATGACCATTTAAATGTACTGCTTTACCTGAGTGGGAAAAAAAAAAAATCAGTCTCTGCATTCTGTGAAGGTTTGAAAAGTCTGAAACAGGACAGGTGGGAAGGCAAAAGGAAGAAAAGAAGCTGGTAACAAGTGAAGACTGTGAAGTCTGTTAGAATTCCAAGACAAAAAATGCTACATTTTAAGTAGATGCCTTAAGGTACACCTTGTGTAATTTTTGGAGAGATACAAGTTCAGAAGCACGTATGACATGCCACAGAATTCCCTTCCTAAAATGAAGTTAACTAAGAGCATTTAAAATATAATTTAATCTAAAACTGAATAAAAGCCATAATTTCTTATATGGGTATTTACACGTTTGAGATAAAGTGATTACACAATGGAAATTCTAAAAGTAATTATTTCCCATACATTTATAATCCAGCCCAGAGACCAAGTACCTGTTGGTTGCCTTTCCTACAGAGAATTACTTGAAAGTTTTTGCATTCTCTCCTAGGGCTGAAATACAATAGGAATCCACAGAGAACATCAATTTTCTTGGCTTTTCTAATGTTTACAGCTTCCCTGTAGTATTTATCAGGAAATATACAACTCCCCATAGTTAGAGCTGTGCAAGCTAACAGTAGGAATTCTTGGTGTTGATGGGCCTATTGATCATCCAAACATTAAAATTATGTCTCCTGCAGTAAACGCCAATAAAACAGAGGTACATTAATCAGGAAATCAATGGGCTTGTCAATAGAAGGGCTAACTTTGACAATGTAATGCAGCAGGCAGACTGACTGGATGGTGGACCAAAACACAAGTAACCCAGGCAGTGACCTTTTTGTTTGACTCCTGGCTGTGCAGAAGTGGTGTAGGAGTAACTGGAATGCACAGATTGAAAGGAGAGAGGTAAGGAGTTAGCTGTTTAAATTGTTCCATAGAAACAAAATTTATTGCTACAGTGACCTTTAGCTGTTCACTTGAAAAAAGAAAAAGAAAGAAAAAGAAAGAAAAAGAAAGGGGGGGAGGGGAGAAGGAAAAAACTACACCACCACAAACTGAAGGAAAAAGTCACCACCACCACCGCCTGAAAACAAAAAGCAAAACACAAACTTAACACCCAAACTCCAAACTTCTAGGTCATGCTTTTCGATTTCCTTATGTTAACACCTTCTTCATATGGGTTAACTGAAATTATATATTCTAATTCCTGACTTTAGGAGATGGTACAGCTTAACTGAACCCTGCACTATGGATAAATATTTCTAATGTTCTCAGCCTGAGCACTGAGCTGCAAGATACTTTGGAAGAACTAAACTTTTTTCAATTTTTTGAAGGACACATTTACTGAACAAATATTTGAAAGTTTATATGTGAAAACCAGAATTTATACACAAGTTAATGACGAAAGTTATTCTTCTGAGTTACACTTAAATATTTACCAATTATTTGATGAAAAACCATGCATCAGAGAATGGAAAAGCAGGTAGCAAACAGAAGCTTATTACACACAGCTTGTAATTTAAAAAAAATATTGCAAAAACTTCTGTTATTTGAGCTATCTACATGCAAATGCAACTTTGTAAAAAAAAAGTAAATCGATTTCACAAAGGGGACAGTCATAGAAGATTCCTGACATTCTGTAACTCTTCTCACTTGTATGTCTGGACCAATATATTGGAAAGCAATACAATTTTCAAACATGCATTACTACTCCTGATGTCCAAAATTAAAAATCATTGTTGCATCCAGGCAGGATATTTTCAGCCATATGAAACTGACTGCAAAATCAAAGATTACAAAAATAACCCTACCTATCACCATCTTGAGTGTTCTCTGAAGTCAAAGCTGTCCTTGCTATGTTTTACTTTCTCACTACAATCTGGGCAAGAGTATCTAAATCAGAATTTTCCACAATGCAGATCAAGCTTTTAATTAATTTATCTTAAACATTCCACAGTGGGGCAAAATCAATTCTCAATTTTACAAATGCCATATATGGAATTGTTGTAGACTGGCCATTACAAACCTGGCCACTTCATCTTGCATTACTGCTGAATATATTGATTAAACAAAAAACAGAAGCTGACAGGAACTAAAGAGCCAGTGTTTGAGTATGGATGATTCTGTCCATCCAATTTCAGATCAATTACTAAGCTTCTGTCAGTGAAGTATTTGTTTTGAGGAGAAATAAAGAAAAAAAAGATCTGCTTGCTGACTTGCTAAATAGTATTGAATATATCAATCAGGCAAATTTACAAAACAACAATGAGCTGTATGTGACACCTAGCGTAGTAGTTGTATCTGAAAACAAAGGGAAAATAAATTTTAAAATATCTACTAGAAAAGCAGCCCACATGTGTATACACAGAGGTATTAAGTAGGCCATTGATGTAGTGTCCAAAACAATGCAGCAACATTCATAATAACATCAACATCATATGAGTTAGCCCCAAATGTAACCTCTCCCTTTAACGGAAAAAAGGGAAAGAAAAAATCCCAATGAAAGAAAAAACACGAACTCTCATAAAGAAGCATATTTCATCTTGGACCTATAAATTAGTACTCACTGCACTGAAAAAAAAAAGCTAAAAACTAAAATACAGTGGATTCACTTAAAGATTCTTTTTGCATGCATGTGGAAACAAATCCTTACAATGTGATACTACCCAAAGAACCCAGCAATAGTGCAACCAAGTTAATCATACATCTTGCTAATGAATTCTGTATGGTGGCAAAGTTTAGATTCTTAAAATGGTAGCGCAACACATCCCCAAATTTTATTATTAACTGTAATAAGATAAACTGTAATAAACTAAAGTTCCAAAAGTGATTTTATTTTCTCTTTTCCTCAACTAAAAAGAAAATCTTCGTGTCTCTCACAGCTCTCCTTTTCTCTCTTTTCCCGAGTTCCCTTGTTAATGTTTAGCACAAATAGAGAAAAGTCATAACTGGTAAAACCCCAAGTAACTAACTTTTTGGGCAATTTTGTTTGCTTGTAAGCTTATAAAAAACACCCTTATGTATCAAAAATCCATCGCTTACACCTTATGTTGTTCCACATTCTTCTGAGGGAAATCTGGAGAGAATTCAGACAATCCCACTCAAATAATAACTCCAAAGTCAATGCTTGATTCAGCAACAAAGTATGACTTCATGAAAAAAAATATTTTGGGACATTTCCTTCTTCAGGTGTAAGCAGACTTCATCACAGTGGAGACTGACCCTGTAGCCTGATCTGATTTTTCAAGAATGCTGCTGATTACCCAAGTCCTGTTGGAATACAAAACCATTCCATGCCACTAGAAATGAGTCTTTTAACAAAGATTAATGTTGACCATTGTGATAACTTCTCTCTAAATTTATTTACTTTTCTAACCGTGCTGGGATGTGGGACTGTGAAGCCATGCAGTTTTTAGTTTCTTCGGTGTTTTCTTATTAGACAGGTTCCTTCATTTTATTTTTGGTCACTTCTCTTCCTTTTTAGTTATATTTCCACTTACACCTGGAATATGCTAATTTTTGAAGAAGATATTTATGGAGCAGCAGTCACTACACAATCTAGGTGCTATAAATTTATTTTTATTCTCACCACATTATTTCCTTCTCACACACATGTATGACCCAGTTATAGTGCAGAATATGTATTTCATAGCTGAAAATAGCCCCAGTTTTGGAAGCCAAGTTAGACAGACTCACATTGGGAACAAAGGTTATAAAGTTTTTTTCCCATAACAGGTAATTATAAGCATATTTATCACTTACATCTCACCACAGAAACATTCCAACAACACAATCTACCTCAGCAAGTCAACGACAGGACTAGAGCCAGTTGACTCCTCTGTTCAGCCCTGGCCAGGCTTTATCTGTCTGGACTACTTCATCTTTTTCTGCTCCCTCCAATTAAAAAAAGACTGGACAGAGGGTCCAAAGAAAGGTCACAAAGTTTCCCAGAGGGCTGAGAAACCTGCACTTCGAAGACTTAGGTAATTTTATCCTGGAGAATAGAATGCTCAAGTGGGAAAAACATCACAGTTTTCCAGTGCTTAAAGGGCAGCTACAACATGAAAGGAAGGTCTCTCCTCACAGGGAGCCACATGGAGAGAACAAGGAACAATCTGTATAAGTTGCACCATGAGACATTTCACCTTGATATAAGAAAGAATTTTTTTACAATGAGAGCAGCCAGTGACTGGAATAACCTTCCCAGGTGCATGGTAGAATTCCCATCACTGGAAGTTTCCAAGATAGAACTGGACTGATATTAGATGATGTCACCTAGGCTCCTTTTCCACAAAAAGCTGCACCAGGTGATCTTTCAGGGTGTGTTCAAACCTGGGCTATTCTGTGACTCTCTGTTCAGTGCTTCAGTGTGTCTGGCATACGAGTTTGGGAGATTTTAAGACCTTTTGGCTCAAAAGAAAAGCTTAAATGCAGCTTATAATTTTTCAATGTCTGTCACAGTGTCTCTAAAGACTCCTACTTGCATTTTAAAGTCATCCTTACTGCTCATGACAGGAGACCCCATAAGTGTGTCCATAGCACCCATGAAGCCAGAATGATCACATGAGTTTAACAAAACCTCACCTCTTGCTGTCCAAGCTGCATCCCTCTGCACAGGAGCAGCATAGAACAGAGCGGAGGGCTTGGAGTTGGACACACCACAATGATATTTAACTCCTGAAAGAATCACATCAGTCAAATGATGAGTTACCACAGTTGGAATATTAGGCTATTAGAAGCTACATATAAAACTGCACAGTATGTCTTGCAAAAAAAAATCCAGTGTATAATGATACATCACAACAACATCATATCAACACCAGACTATTCAGAATCCCAATAAATCTGAGGTTAAAGACAAGAAAAAAAAACAAACAAGAAACAATTACATGCTCCCATTCTAATTACAAGGTTAATAAAGGTTGCTAAGAATACTGATCAAATAGTATGGAAATATTTGCCTCAGATAGTAGAAAATTAATCCGAGAAAATGGGTAAAGAGCTAGGTTTTCTGGGTCCAAAAAAGAAAATACTTTTGGAAGTAAGGGGCAAAGACAACTGTCTTACCTTAAGGTGCCATGACATTAGGAAGCACTTTAGATGACAGGTTCTGGAAAGAAAATACAGCCAAAAAAGAAAGGTAAGTAGTTTGAAGTTCAATTTCTCTTTTCATTCTGGACTCAGAGTAAGCAAGCAAGCTCACAGAGTAAGATGAAAAGAATTTCATACCAAAGCAGGAAAATAAAAATTTCCTTCCTGTCCCAATTGCTAAATTTCCTTCTTTCATTCCATAGGATTCAACTAAAATTAAAACAAACAAACAAAAGCCTAGGAAATTAATTTAATGATCACGTATATTAGTTAACATGTATTACTGAAATTTGACACTGATGTACCCATAAAAATGTGTTTTCTTATAAAATATAATATAAAATATTTTATCCTTTTTGTTTTATCCCTTGAGCATTTGCTCAGAAGAGGAGACAATAAGCATTGTTATTTGTAGCTATATTTCCTTCACAGGAATATTGCGTATTTGCTCAAAAAGCAGTCATTGAAAATCAGACTCTGAGTAAGTAGGATTTTTCCACATTTAAATTTTAAGGTACTTGTAAATCCTATTCAGGTGCTTTTTTGTTCTTTTCATCAACTACACAACTAGAAAGCCCATGAAAATGAACTTCCAGCTGTTTGTGACCTCTCATGCAGAAATGCACCCATTTCAGAGCTAACAGCTGCACAGCAGCAGTGATCTCTACAGACTGCTCTGCAAACCACCCAAAGAGAAACAGGAAAGAAGACTCAACGTCTGTTTTTGTGCAAGACAGCTTTTTCTTCCACAGCACCTTCATTCTTGAAAGCTTCTGGAGGAACTCATAAAGCTCCTTCTGTAAATTAAGCCTTTGGTCACATCACACTCTTGCTGTCAGGTAGATGTAATTACCTGCAGCGCACCCAAAGCCTGTAGAATGAAATCTTGACTGCAAAAACTGTTATTTTTATTTACTTCATCAGACTACCTTAACAGCTGAGCATCTGTCAACTGCAGTTTACTGTGTCTGTCCTGCTGTTTGTCATGGAAAGATTAAGGGCAGTAGACTACAAATTCTGTGGTTTTTTGTTGTTTTTTTTGTGGTGACAGACTGAATTATCTTATGAAAGAGGGTCTGTTTGGCGGGGTTTTGAGTGAAATTCAGGAATTAGGCAGAAATTTGTAACTATAGTGTCTCACAGTACTTACATGAAAACATACATCCTGAAGTGGATAAATATTATGAACATGTATCAATATATCATCGCTATTTTTAAATGCATTAGAGGACAGAGAGGTTTTTCTAGGTAGTGATTCATTCAGAAGCTGATTTAAAACTTACAGATGATGTTAAGACACACAGACCTTAACTGAAAAATGCATAGAAAAGACCAGTAGATTGGGAAAAAATATCTTCAACCATCATTTTATACATATAAAAAAGTAAAGGAAACATCAGGGGGCAGCAAAGCCTCTAGGCAGGTAGAGAAGTAGACTAGGCAGGGTATTTTCTCTACAGCAGGGTCTGAGAAATGAAGGGAGAAAAAAGTGGTTTATTTGTTTCTTCTGATTCCTCCTTAACCTCTCCAGCTGCTCCCATGTACTAGATCCCTACTTGCTATGGAGCAGCTGTATAAGCCTGGAAAGAGGAATGATGCTATTTGGTCCAGTCCTAATGTATTTTTGTAGCCTAAAGAATTTAATTCCCAGATTAGCACAGCTGAGTTCCTAACAAGTTATCTTACTGCAAGATCAGTCAGGTCAGTATTGAGTCAGGCTGCATTTTCAACTATTAGAATGCTGTAATCAAAAAGGAAGAGAATTCATTAATAGCAAGAAAATGAATGGTTCCAATCCTGCACTGTGTGCAGCCAGAGCACATTTTGGGACCTGTGACAAAGCTTGTGGTTTCCCATTACAGTGTCCCAGGGGAAGTCATATTCCCTCTTAGAAGAAGTTGTAGATCAGAAGCCTTTTTGTTTATTACTATTTTTTATCTGATTTGGGTTCTTATGACTAAGAGGTTAATGGTATTTAAAAAATATAAACCTGTCCACATTATGAGGTCTAATGGTAAATACAATATCCTAATCTGATCTGCTGTTTGTGTACAGCAAAACCAACACATTCCACAGCACAGGAACACAATGTGCACTTGTGTAACAATCTGACCCAGTCAAATGGATTACACATGAGGCCCAGTAGGGGTAAAAGCCCATCATGACATTACAGATCATGAAATTCTTCATGAGGGGCTGGTGAAAATACCTGAATGGGTTTTCTTACCTATTTCAGCACACATGGCTACTAATGGATTTTTAATGGTCTTCTGGCCAAATCTTGTTCAAATGTGTGCCAGCTATTCTCCATAAGGCTATCAAAAACAGTATTTCAGAAGGAAAATTGATTTAAAGCTGAGGTGAAGTGATTAATCCACTATCATACAGCATTGGAGACTCTGCAACACAGAAGTAAGATTTGTTTCAGAAAATAACTGGCATTTATAACAGATCTGACAAGATTATTTAGACAAAAATATCTCATCAACATCAAAAATGATTTCTGGAGTTATCTTGATGCAAGCACTTTGGTGCTACAACCAACTTTTCCAAACTGGCTTGTGGTACATAACAGATAAGAGCAGAGATCCCCATCTTAATACCACTTCATAATCTGAACTATTTTATCTTCGTGAAATATGGTTGAAAGTGCAAGGTATATGCATGATATTTGCAGTTCTAGCAGCTGCCCTGAATCCTTAAACTTTCATAAACGTAAATATCTGAAACTTAAAAGAGCTAGGAACAAGAAATGCTATACTGTCATGATGGAAGCGGACAAAACACCAAGAGGTGCTTTACAAAAAAAAAAATGAAAAAAAAAAGAGAGAGAACAGATATTGGCTCATATGGAAGCTGTGGAGGATGGAATAGAGTAGATTTCATCTCCGGAAAATAGGCACATTTTGGCTGATTAGAGACCAAAGCAGTTATCTGCAAATGACTGTCTGGATTTATGCTGAATTTTGCCTCATCACTATTCTGCACCCTATCTGTAGCCTGAGAGGAAAATGAAAACAAAAGTGGGGGATAGAAAGCAAAAAGATCAGAAAGAAGAGAAAAGGCTTCACTTCTTTGCAGCAGAGATGTACTCCCACCAACCTCTTCTTCAAAACTACAGAGTTTATTTTGCAGGAGAACTATCTGAAATAATGCTGCTGAAAAATAAGTCTAAAGAGGGGTTATTTAGTCAAAAGTTTGAAAATAACCAACAGATTTACACAACAGGCCTTGTGCAAATTTTCCTTCATGCAAAAAGCAAGAAGAGTCCTCCTTAGGCACATCTTAAGAATGATATAATCATCACATAAGCTTTATAGTAAATGCCGTATGAATCACTTTTCTCTTACAATACATATATTGAGTTCTGAAATGTTTAAATGTAAATATTTTCTTTTAAAAATAAATGGCTCAAGCATAAGATTTCCTCACATCATATTATGCTGACAGTTGAGCACATTAAAAAGATCAGTATTTTCTTAATTTAACAGACTAAATCAATATATTTTATTACCTGATCATTTCTACATAACCTGTTAGCAGCAAAGCTCCCTACAAATCCAGTTTTCAGTGGAAAACCTAATCATTTGAGCATCTGATCCAAGTATCAAATTAGCAATATTGTCATAGATTTGGGTTACTGTTATTGTTGCCAACAATTTCATAACTTCATTTTTAAAGGGCAATTACTCCACAGCTGTTGATTGATACTAGACTAACATAATCTTTGTGCAGTTTAAATACTGTTGCACCTGTTTCTAATTGAATTATTAATAGCAATTTTCTATTGCAGTTATCTTTTAATTTGCTTCAGTACAAGTGAAGGAGACAACTGCAAACAATATCTGTCTCTTTTTAACTTTTATGCCTCATCTTTTAAATTCTATTCTTCTAAATTGTTTTACTTCAGATATGGAGACTTCACAGATTTAAAGAAAACTATCTTCTTGCTTGCACCTACTCCTTCCTACCCTTCTCCAGCAGGTATTTTCTCTGTACCTGACAGGTTCTTCATAATCAGAAGGTGGTTATTAGTAGCAGATGCCTCTGCAGGAAACAGATCCTATAAAGTTCAACAAATTTCTGTTCCAACACATACCATTGAGCTACCCACCAGGACAGACTGGACAGAACACAGCTGGGTTTATTTAAACTACTAATACTGCATTCATGTTAAAGAATTAGTTCAGACTAGAATAGACTCGGAGAATAACAGGGGAGGAAGCAAATGCTCCCTTTGTGCCAGTCCCAGTGTACCACTTTAAGTGTAATTACCCAGTAAAAGATATTTTGCATTTTCCTTCTGAGTCTGTATCCCTACTGCCAGTAAAGATGGGAAGGCTGTAATGGGAGCTCTGCAAGGGCTGCTACACTGGATTGCCACAACCATTATTTACTTACTTGTTGGTTCATTTTCAGATGCCAATAATCATTGCCTTTAAGATCCAGAAAACATCACATAAATGGTGACATTTTCATTAAGTTGCAATCAGATATCTTATTGACCCCAGCAATATTAAAAAAAAACCCCAAATTTTAGTAGAAAAAATGTTTTGAATGGATTGAGTTTTTGCCACAGAAAATGGAATGCCTCAATAACAGCGGACACTGAAGTAGAAGCCTCTCAGCAGTTCCTTTTGGTTTAAAATTTACAGAAATATGTTAAATAGCTATGACATTTGTGATGCATTTCATTGAGATCACCACTTTGGTCAAAATTGTTTTGCTTCAGTTTTATAGGCTTAAATATTTCGGATGTTTCAACACTGTCAAAGTTGTAATCTCTGTACTTCTCATTAACTTAATGAGTTTAATGAACTGAAGTTGCTCTATAACTTGATTGAATAATGGTAGAACAAATAATTACACACATTTCAAGTGAGTCGAACCATTACTTAAGTTTTACATAGTGTTCCAGCACGTTACCTAATCAAGCCTGTGGTACTACTAATTTTTTGACACAAATACCATTGTACATAACCCTTCTTTACCTAAATAAGTTAATTAGGATGTTCTTATTAGCTTAATCTTCAGAAATGAAAACTGACTTGTCAATCTCTGTTAATCGAGTCAAATCCCTATAATCTTGTGACTTTGTCTCTTAATGGCTAGGTATATTTTAAACCTCTAGAGTAGTCAAGTTAATTCCATTGTATAATAGTCACTGTGGTAAAATTTGACTTTTACGGCATTCCAATTCTCAGAACCAATTAGCACACTTTATTACCCCATTTGGAACTGTTCCAAGTTTACAGCCATATCACTATACTTCATTATTACTTTATTTAAACAGTCTGACTTAGACCCTTGCTACTGTAAGGTGGTCTGCTATCAAATTCTGGAAGTATTGCACATATTAAACAGATGTCAACACTACAGATTTTTAATTAGCTGGCCTTATTTTGTAACATTTACTCAGGCTCCCAAGTACTGGCACAATTTGGTGCCAGACAGATATGACGTCCTTCAAATTGGACAAGAGGGGAAAAGAGGTCATGGGAATGAAAACAGTAAAAGGTCAAAGTCAAGTTTAAATGTGGAATAGCTACAAGACACTTCAGGTAATAGCTTGACAGTGTAAATGTGGTGCACAATAGAGAGGTTTGTAGTCCATGGAAATCACGTAGGTTTGTCCTTGGCTTTCAAGCACACAGAAATTCAGAGATTTTGATAAGTGCCTTGATCTTGTAACTTGCAATCTGCTGCTGTGACAGAAATAAATAATCAAATCCCTTTTTCAGCAAGGTTCAAGGAAGTAGTCAGAAGAGCAGATTAAACATGCAGAGGACTAGCGCATCTCACCTCCCCTTTCCCTCAAACCAGCAGTGATTTCTGTATTGTTTACTCCTATGAAGTAAACAGATGAGCAAACTAGGTCATTCAGTGACTCAGAATTGTTGCCACTTATTTAGAGGATAGTTCATCATTTGTAGCTGAGAGTCAGCAGCCCAGTTTCATGGATTTCCACCTCTGATAACCCTTTCTTAAAAGGTAAATCTCCAAGCCAATGGAAAAACAGCCTGGGCACTCCACAAGACATTTCTGGCAAACTCACTCACTACTGTAGTTTCTATGTTTTGGCCTTGTCAGTCCAGAATAACTCTTCACTAAAACTTATGTTGCAACATTTCAGAGCAGTTTACAATAATTTCTAGAAAATGCAGTCTTAAGTGTGCCCATTGGAAAAGAAATTCTATAAAGAACTTTGCTGAGCTAAGTCAGCATGAAAGATATAAAATATTGCATCAAGAAGTAGAAGTGAAACACTTATATTTTCCTCATTTTTTTTAATGGTTGTACTTCTCTTTGCATTTTGAGGGAAAAAAACTTTGTGTCATCAACAAAAGACTCGGAGATACAGCAACTGCACTTTCCTAACAGCAAAACTTTTAGGAGCTTAAGGGAAATTGAGCTAGTTATTATTGTGTATCAAGATAAAAGTCTGGATAATGAATGAGAAATGTAGTACAAGCCTGATTCCTGACCCATTGCTAAGGCAGCCAAGCTGAAAATATTTTTAAGTTGGGCGTTATAATGTCAGAAATATAAATAAATTCATCGGGTACTATTTTCTGTGGGCTGTCAGACATGGCTGTTAGATGGGACTTGTGGTTCTCTTGCTATCACATCAAAAGAGACTACTTCCAGACACTATGATGAGCTTCCACAGAAAATAGCAAACATATCTACTAATGCCATGCTTTATATTATCCCTTTTTCATTAGTGAGGAGCCAGTTCTGACTTTTCTCATGCAACATCCTGAGAGAGAGTAAAAACAAGGATTGGTAGGACCAGGCCATCCCACACATATTAAGATCCCTCCTCTTCCTTCCAGCTCATACTCTGAAGCAGCCGCAATGGAAAGGTCCCTGCTATGTAGTATTTCATCTCTGAAAGTAGCAAAGTGCTGTAGACATGATGCAAACTTCATAAAATTCCCAAATCCCTCTAAAGGCCATATGGTCTTCAAAAAAACATTCAGACCCAGAATTAGAAGGATCTAGCACTCCTGAAGAGAGGAATAAGAACCTGAGTGCTCTGACCACAGAGCACAAGCTGGAAGGAAGCTCAGCCCTGGGGAGAGGACAGGCAGTGGCATCACTGAAAGAGGGTCCAGCCCTGGGGCCACTTGAAGGCAAATGACAGCCCAAAAACAGCAGCCTCTTCCGAGGTGATAAAGCATTAGCTCCTTTCCTGCAGAGGAAGGACATTTTAGCTGAGTAGGAGATAAAGGAACTCCAAATAGACAAAATTCACCAGCAAAAAAAGTGGGTTAAGTTTGTAACTCCTGTGCGGATTTTCAAATTACCTTTGCAGGTTTTTATCTTCATACTAAAATTCAAGTGGATAAACTTTGCTTCGAGTTACATTTTGAAAGAACTGCAGGGTCAGTATTTGGAACTGAATACGTTCCAAAGAGTTTTCACAATCCAGCTAAGCTTTTAAACACATCAGGATGTACAAAAGCTAAAACTTTACTCTGAATTTTAATCTGTTTTTTGAAGTCAATAAATCTCACATGACCACACTAGCTTTACACATGCTTCTTTCTCTGCCTTTCACTTCCATTTAAAAAAAAAAAAAAATCATTGACTTGCTTGGCAACACATTTTTATCAAAGTTGAATATCACTCGGATTTTGAAGAGAATCAAGTATCTACTGCTGTTGTGAAAAACAGGTAGCCTAAAAGACCAGTGACTAGGCCTAAGAACCTTGCTAGTGGGAAAATCTTGATGTTCTCATCCTGTCAGACCAGGCAAACATAATGGAAAATATTTAATAAAATCACAAGCGGAAGGAAAAAGAATATTGACACTATTTTATCACGAGATACAGATACACTGGAATGTGTGTAACTTCTAGTGCTGATAGAACTATTATTCCCCATCTCAACTCCTTTATTTTTTTCCATACTAAAGACCTGACATTGACCAGCCAATATGGATACTCTATTCAAGTTTTCTCTCTGTTTATGCTGGTTTACCTTACTAGTGATACAGTTATTTAAAAAATCTGAGAGTCGGAGTGGCACATTACATTTTCAGAGACAGTAAAAATATTTCTCAGAATTATATCCATTAAAATCTATGGTGATGGGTCTTTAAAAATTTTCTCTTATTTTAAATATTTTCTCACTTTCTAAAGGAAAATAATATGTATCAGATAAAATGTCAGTTGCTGACAACTGCAAAGATTTCAAAAAGTACTATGGCATAATATCAGCCTGACTGCTAACTTGGTGGAATATGAAGAAAACATAAACAAAAGTGCTATTTTAAAACAAGAAGCCCTAAAGAAATTAATGTATTATGCTTGTAACCTGGTAACAAAACTTTCAATGAATATAGGATTAGCCTTGACACGGGAAATATTTCTGACATATTTGATCATGTTTTGCTTGATTATAAGATTACTTAGCTTAGCAATAAAATCTGAGATGCCTTTATTTAGTTTTAAATGTTTCTTCCTCCCCCATCCCCCACACTTTAGCTTTTTTGTTTAAAATTACATAAAAATTATTTTTATCCAACAAAGCTGTCCAAATTTAACACCTCCAATTTCATAAGTCTATACACATATTCAATTTTTTTTTTCTTTATAATATATCACGTGCTCATCCTCTCTATCTCAGTTCCTAGAAATACAATAACAGCATGCTGCACCTTTTCTGCCAGGAAAATTGGATAGCATAAGAAGGAAAAATTCAGGTCAACTTCAATTTTTTCATTGAGAAATATGTAATGTGAAATTGGCAAGGCAGCAGTGAGGAAAGCTATGGGGAGACTGAGGAAGTAGGCCAACAAAGAAAAGTCTGTGTACCCCCTACAGGTGGTAAAAGGGTCAGGTAGAATATAAAGTGGGCAGGAAAAGATCAAACGGTAAAAAGCAATTAACCCCTCGGCACTGGGAATGGGGATTTCCTGACACCAACTGCTAATACTGGCCTTAGGGGGTTAAAGGATCAAATAATAAGCCAAGTCCTGAAATAAAAGCTATCATTTTAGACAGTAAGGGAAGGCATTTCAAGTACTTTCTGGGTTGCTCGACTAGCATGGTACAAGGGGAAAGGCATAGAGGAGAAACACACCGAAAGATAAATGGTAAAAATAGTTTTCCAGATTTGGACTCAAACAGATTTCAACAAACCTTTATTTTTTTTTTCTTTCTGAATTAAACACAGCTTTGTCCTATATACCTGTGATCTGTGACCTCACCCAGCTCTTTTCTGATACACAGGGAGATTTAACCTCCATTTTTTGAGAAAGTTCCCTCTCATTTTGTGACTAACTAACTTCTGAACATTGTCTATAATAGCTGCCTATACTAGCTGTAGGTGGTTTATTTAATTGCCTCAAGCATTATGGTTCTTTTATTTCCTCCTTCACAGAAGAGGAAAAAAAAAAAAACCAGGAATAAAAGAAGGGAAGTGACAACTGAGAAATTCCATAACGAAAACATCAACAATTGATAGTCAACCAATCTATGAATTCACACAAATCTAACAGAAATAAAACTATGGTAGGCTATGGTAGAGGGGTTGCTTTTCTGGTTTTTTACAAAAGCTATTTATTTCAAGACATCTTAGGAATTACACATATTAACTGTTTTAAAAGTTACTAATTAACAGCTTTAAAGTATTGTTTTGTATAAAAAATTACTGGATTTTTAAACCAGTTGATGATTTATAGTATGAATATAAATCATCAACTGGTTTAAAAATCCAGTAATTTTAACAGTTTCTTTCTGTTCAAAGAACTCTTCTTGAACAGAGCATGAAACTGATTGGTTTTCTTCTGTGCAAACCAAGCACACAGAAGCTGTTATATAAATGCTGATCTTATCACAAAGATGAAAATATTCTATCCCTAGTGAAACCAGTGAAACTTCATTGATTCCCACTAGCTACAAATCCAACATGACTGCATTCTGAAATTTGCAAGATTTTTCAATGGCACTTAATCTCTAACCACTTAGAAATATTACAGGAAAAATCAACTTTGACATCAGCTTCAGTGTTTTGTTTGAAATTTTGTTTATAGGTGCAGGATTCTTTGTCAACTACCTATCTTCATGGAGGTGTAATAGGGATCAGGTACTGGGAGCCTGAGGGCAATTTAAAAAAGCCACAGAATCTGTTATTCCCTTGCAGTTGTTTTGTTTGGCCAAACCACCGAGGGGGACTGTTAATAACTGCCTACAAAACAGTGCCTCACAAGATTTGGATTTCAGGGAGGAGATGCCATGAGCTGGGTACTGTCCCATGGTACATCCCTTTGTGCAGTCATGGCTTCAGTTTTGAACTGTGCTCACTGAACTCAGCGAAAACACCTCCATCGTCTTCAGTGGTCCTGCTCCAGGCTCTGAGAGAGAACTGGAAACAAAGACTTCTACAAGGGTTAAGAGCAGTGGGAAAGAGAAAAAAAATATAGAACATATACAGCAAGGCATGACACAAAAGAGAAATAAGGAGGAAAAAAGACCAAGCTGTAGACTGTAGCACAATCCCACTGTGTTACAGTACCACACAAAAAGACAATGAACATGCACCTTACAAGCTGCTCTACCAAAAATTAAATATATAATAAATAAATTAAAAAGTGCTCCCAGTTGGCAAGACCAACACACCTTGCAGTTCAAAAATCAAAAGCAATGCATGGCACCTTCCTAGGTGGCCTGAAAATATACAGTGTCACTTCATGTAAAGTTATGATGTGATTCTCTAAAACACCAATCACAAAATGGATCCCCAAGGAAAAGTACTTGCCAAGAGCTTCCTCGCCTAAAGGGAGCAACCAGCCAGCATGTTACATTCCTTTGAAGTGCTCTACACAAATATTCTCTCAATCTAACATCATATCCACTTCTTTGCTTCTCCAAACTTCTCTAATGACGTCTAAAATAAATTATTTCCTGCTAGGCCAAAACAGAGATGAAAAGTATGAGTTTGATAAAATATTAAAGAATATTCGGATTATTATCAGGATCCTACCATTCTTCACCATATTTGTTCTTCAAACCATATTTGAGAAGAAAGGAAATCCTGACCTCCTAGAGCCTAAGAATATAGTGTGACTCTTTTTATGACCAGATAAAGTTATTAGAATATAAACTCTACTTTTGTGTTGCCACCAATTAACACCTTTGTTATGAATTCAACAGCTTCCTAGAAATCAGGGGAAATAAATGACAAATGGAAAAGATCACACAGTAAATTATCAAATAAAGTTTAAAATACATGGAACACATATTTTACAAATATGTTAAGCTTATTTGAAGTTTCCTCCAAATAACTCAGAGCCATGCTATTTTATAAAAGTCAGCATGGAACTAACACTAATTCTTTTTAAAATTTCTATTATGCAAGCATACTGATATTCTGATAATGCAAAACAGCTTTTCAATGAGTATTCTAGGCCCATATTACACTGCTCTAAGAAATTGCATCAACACCCTGGTAGCATTATTTAAAGTCAGTTATCTGTTCTTCCACTGCACCCATAGGGAAAGACAGTGGCCAGCATGATATAGAATTTAAATTCTGTGAACCAAATGAACAGAGGTACAAACTGACCATAAAGCTGCATCTTGATGTGAAGCACTTCAGAGGTGAGACTACAACCCTATTCTCAAAGCACTGTTCTGTGTCTGTATATTATCTTTACTCTTACCTGTTTATCCTAAGGAGATTAGTGATTCTAACAGCCCTGTACTCACAGTCCACCACTCCCTTCTCTTCCCTCAGAGATATTTCAAAGTTAGTGGGCCTGCTGCCACACCAAGCAAACAGGATTGCTTCTCCCCTCAGAAGCTGCTGCTGTGAAGACAGAGCTGCCTGGCATCTGCAACAAACACAGGAAGAAGCTCATCATGACTCAGTTAAAGAATAAAAAGTTCCACCTGTGTGCTGGTGATTGCTTAAAAGGGCTCTTCCTGGGACAGCATGAACATGCACTTGCAGAAGAGAATCAAAAAACTTAAAGGGAAATTGACATGATTATCTCACCATAATTAGTCTTATACTGAATTTTTTACTTTTAAAAGTTTTTTAATGGAACCTGAGATGGTCCTGCTGAAGTTGTCATTCTTATATTCACTACAGTCATGATCCTTCCCCATGATTTTCAGCTTCACTCCCCACATCTCCTCAAAATGCTCAATCATTCTCCTTGGAGACAACTCCAGGTAATCTCATATATACACTTATGCTGAAAATAGGCAAACTGGTACTCATTGCACCCGCTAATTAAACATATATATCACTAGTGACATGAAGATTAATTTTAAAAACCCAAATTCAGTCACAGTTTTGGCACAAAGACTGAGATGCTCCTGTCAAGTAATCTGCAATCCTAACTTCTGCCCAATAACCTCTGTCCCCCATAAACTTTTTCTGTTTTTGAAATAATTTCTGCAAGCTATCAGAGGGTTCTGATGCTGCTTTATCAGGAGACTAGTAGCCCTAGTTAATTCTGCCAAAGACCATCTCTCCGAGGTATATTTCAAACAGAAATGCAAATGCTTTGGACCAACTCTTGCAGGAAGGCCTTCTTCCTTGCCCACTGCCTATGATGATACACAATCTGACAGGTACTCAAACCAGATCAGAATGCCATTCACTGCTACTACTGAAAGTAATTTCCTACATCATTTTTTTACAACTACACGTCAGTGGGGTAAGGTCCCATGACAAGATGAATCAATTGCAGTCCACTGATGATTAGAAAAATTTAGCTGATCAGAAAAATGCTTTGAACTGCTGATCATAGAAAAGCAATACATTGAAATCAAAGGCTGCTTTCTTATGTCCTGGGGTGGAGGGTGGGGAAGGTGGAATTCCTTTTTGATGTCACAATTTCTAGTTAACAAACCAGGTGGTTAATGACAGACAGAACACTCCCAGTTTAGACCTAAGTCAGTTACTGGACTGGTAAAAGTATTTACTGCTATAAACTCCTCTCAACTTCTACATGCAGTGCACAGAATCTTTTTTTATCACTGATAAATCTTATATTCAGAAAAATATCTTTCCCTGCCAGAAGCTCTTCATTCCATGGCTTTTAACAGTCCACGACTCCTTCATCTGTTCAGGGTTGTGAATAATTGGAAATAATGCTGTACTTGCAAAATATTTGTCATATGTAATCATAAAATAAGCAAAATATATCACAATTTCTCATCAAGAGGGGTAGATTAGCAATTTTAAAGTTTTATTCTTGAATGAATAAACCTGTAATTGCACAGTATAATTTGGCAGGGATCCCTTAGGAAACACTGTTTGAATATACATCATATTACACTAATTTAATGTAATCTTTTCCAAATTATACTGGTATTCCTTCAGAATGTTCAAAGCAAAAAACAGCATCTACACATATCTGTTTCAGTATACATTTCCTTTTTTATGTATTCTGCAGAAAAGATTTCTCCCCCCGACAGTTATCCTTGGATTGCTGCAAAATGACAGCTATAATTGTACAGGAGAACCTTGTCCCTTCCCTGAAGGGCAGAAATTACAGCAGGAGACAGTCTGAAAACCAGCCAAATGCTTGTTTAAAACTGCTTGAATGCTTTGCAAGTGAGGTATTTTTCAGCTGGGTCTCTTCTTTCAGCCACACAGAACAATGGCTCATATAAATGCAAAACAGGTATGAGAAACAGGCAGCATGGTTTCCCCAATCTGAGGCTATTAACCACCTGACCCAGCTCTGGCAGGATGCATCTCAAGAACGTCACCACTCCCTCTGACACAGCCCAAGGACCAGGGAACATATTGTGAAAGATAAAGGGGCAAAACAAAAAGCATAAAGTCCTCCATCCTCCTAGGCAAAGAAATATATTGCAGTTAAACTTTTAAAGTATTTTTCCCTGTTTTACACAGCCTGCTTTTTACATAAAGGAAACAGGAGGACAAAGTCCTCTCTCTCACACACAAAAACCTTGAAAAGCTCTTTGAAAAGCTTGACAATTTCAACTGAGGCTTCCTGCAGTCCTTTGAGAAGGCAAACAGTGCTTTTAAGTGCGATATTCTTATTCTTTTCAACTTGTAGATAAAATCCAGGTCTGATGGAGAGCACCCCCCACATGCACTAGTTTTGCAAGGGAAGTTAAATTTATCTCACTGATAGCGTCATAAGCATGCAGTGGACAAGAAAACATATGTCAGAAAATCACCACAGTAAAATGAATACCATCAAGTCTGCAGATGTGAGCACAGCATCAGACAGATACATTTCAGGCAAGGTTATTAACACAAGCTAGTTCAGTAATACAACAGTACAGTAATCATGCAAGCTCCTTGCATGTGGATAAAGACAAGCAGATGATTATAAAGGTGGGATTAAACACCTAATTTCCATCCCAAATAAAGACCTTTTCCTCAGTTAGTATCTAAATTACCAGAATTTAATCTCTAATCTCAAAATACCCAAGGAATTTCCTTGCAAGGATACAACTTTTCCCTGTGACCTTATTTTCCCTGAATAGTTTCCTGCAGTGAAAACCTGGATGTCAAGATACAGGAAGGGACATCTCACACCTAAATACAAGCAAGAATTCCAACAGTGCTTGCACGTTCAACATTGTATTCCACGTGCCTAATTGCAAAATGCTGATTATGGTTTTTGACAGTAGATAATTAGAAGAGGTGCTGAAAATGTTTACTCATTTTTTTTTTCCTTCTGGCCAGGCAGTGTGAGTCTTACAGGCTGAATTCAGGTGAAATTTAAGAAAAGCATGGGGGTGTCACCTCCTGTGCCAATAATCAGGCAGAACACCTTTCAGCAAGACTTGCTCTGCTGCAGATCTGAACGGGAACTGAGGCAAAGGTTCAACAAAATACATTGAATCTATGAGCCTTTATTGGTGTGAATTGAAACCATAAATTACCAGCTCTTCATTTTAACTGGGAGCTAGGCTGTGCTTAAACTTCAGCACAGGGCGAGGATTACAGTTCTTAGCCATGATTAATTAGCAAAAGGATGAAATTCACCAACACCTCCATCTTCTGTGCACTGCTATCATGTATTTAATATGAGCTCATGCTTTCAAGCCTGTTGTTTTTGCTGAAATAACATACATTAGATGTTCAAAATTTTAAGTGCCATTCAGTCTCCATTCTGTGGTGTCTTTCACTGAAAAAATAGGTATTTTTCTTTACTGCTCCCCATAAGAACCATGAAATAGGCTGAGAGAGTACCATTTGGTTACATACCCATATTTGCAACTACAGAAAATAAAAAAAAAAAAAAAAGAAACCCCAAAACAATTTAAAAATATTGTATATCGTATTTGGGGAAAATCAGTCACCTGGTCTGTGCCACTGGAATTCATGTTATTTAACACAACTGCAGGCCAGATCAGGAAATAATAAAAGGGACAGATTTTTAATTGAGAGGTTTTTAACTGGGTTTAAATTCAGTATTTTCTGAAGAAACCAAAAACAGACATCATGTGCTGGTCCTAGTGGCAATTATTCAGGTTTGAAATAAAAAAAAATTAACATAGAAAAACACATCATATAAAGGTATAACTATGCTGTTTTAAACATTATTATTTCCAGCCTGTACTTCTACCTTATATAATGCAAGTTACCTGCTGATTAATCTTTAAGGCCCAATTCCAGTTTTAGCTCTAAGGGAGACATTTTGAACACATTTTCTTAACTTATTAAGGCAAATATGATGTATGGCATTAATCTAGCAAGACACGAAATTATTTTAGGCATGCAGGAAATGAAAGTCAATTTCCACATGTATCAAAAATGCATGCAGGTTAAAACTTGCACAAAACTCACCTTGGAGAAGGCTGAAAATGAGTTACTCAGCTGATCTGGGAATATGAAATTAGACTTTAGTGAAATATTAGAATTCTTGTTTTGAAAAATCTACGTATGATCAAAGACTAAATAATATTACCATCCTTATTGAAGGAATTCTTATGCAAAGAATTTATTTTGATCAGTAATAAGCATATACCACATAGGTTTGGAATGGTAAGAGGAATTATTCTGCATACATATACCAGATTTTTAATTACTTTTACCTCTGAGATGGTCTTGGTTGGTTGGAGCATGGTGCTGATAATACCAAGGTTGTGGGTTTGATCCCCATATGGGTCATTCACTCAAGAGCTGGACTCCACAGTCTATGTGAATCCCTTCCAACACAATGTTCTGTGATGTATTTTCATTTTTAATTTAAATTATGCCTGGATCACTTTTGAATATTCTAAAATTCAGAATATAGCAATTTTACTTAACTCATTCATCTATTCTACTACTCTACAGTTGCACAATACTTCTCAGATCAAGATCATATATGTTTACTGACAAATGGAACAAAGCTTAACTAAACATCATCTAATATTTCATGGTCAAATTACTGAAAAATTGCCTTTTCACCTGTTTTCAGACCAAGGACTGAAAAAAATCTGCATCGATAAATATGATAAAAATCTGACAGAAAAAGAGATTAAGTACTGAAAAAATAAACCAGTACACTGAGTCAAATGGAGGAAAAAAACAGTACAGACTTTTGACAAGAGATGGATATTAAGACTACTTTTTTATCTATTACACAGATTGTCAACGTGCATCTGATTTTTATATCATCCAGCTGTTTGCACACTGACTGGTTTCTACCCTCTCCTATTCCACTGGACCAGGAGAACAAATCCTTGCACTTTTACCCTTTGAAGCAGAGCTACAGGGAATCTAAAGCAGCTGCCTTCACTCAAACCACAACAAGCATTACAAATGGCACGGCAGGGCAGCACACCACTACCTATTCCACTGGGCACAGTACCTTTCACCACAAGAAATCCATTATCCTCTACTCTGCTAGGCATGAAAGGGTTATGACTTTCTGTCATGAATCTGTGCCCTCGTTGAATTCCTACTCCCATTTCTGTACGGTGCCTGAATGACCTTTATACACAGGCATATATCAGGCAGTTCTAAAGCTCCATAATTTTTTTTTTCAATCAAAATTCTACCAGTTTTGGTTTTTCTCCAAAGAAATATCTATCCACATTTTAGGAGTAGATTAAATCATTAAAGCTATACTTAAGATCTGTGCAGCTCCTTTCCTTTCTCTCTTTCTACCACAATCATCCTTGGGCTACTGAAAACATCTCCTTATATTTCCTAGTCCATATTTATGCAGAGAAGAATTGCATAAGGAGTGATGCACTTCACTCACAAGACAAACATTGGTATATTTGGCTGGTCTAAGACAGTGAGTTAACCTTCAATGGTAAAGGCAACCCTGGTTTAACAAGATTTGATGGAAAGGTACACAAGAATTTACTGAGCAAAGGACAGGGCCAGACAAAATGGTCAGAAAGACCCTGCCTTTGAGCTACAAGGTTCAGAAAGGACCTCTGTGCTCTAAACACCTTCTCAGTGAGCAGTCTATGAGCAGATGGATGCAGACAGTCCCAGACGCCAATGTCTATGTCTTTACATCTAAAGCTTCATATACGCACAACCAATCCCTTCTATCTGTTGGCCGAGATTTCAGAGTTTCGGTACTGTTTTTGCCACTTTGTTTACTGAGCAACTGATGAGGACTCTCTCAAACTGAGAAGCAGAAATCTTGAGAGGCACACCATCCCTACTCCTGGTGTGTAGCTCACTGCTGGGCAGGAGAGCTCCAGGGGCCGTGGGCTGTCCAGTCCCCATGGAGTAAGGTGACCGAGTTGGAATCGTGTCTCAAGGTGCAGGACAGCTCTGGGCTGCTGTGCTCCATTGGCTCCCTGAAGTCTAGCTTAGGCTGGATGCACACATCCTTGCTGCCACTGGTGGTTATTGCTGAGGTGGGGCAGGGCAGCACAGCACCACAGAGTCACTGAACTGTTCGGGCATAAGAAACTCAAAGCAGTGGACCAGCAACATGACCATTTATGTTCTTGATGATTTCCAGATTAAAAGTTTGCTAAACCATTGGGAGTTCTCATTTTTTATGCTCCTCTGCTTCTCCCATTTGCCAGTCTTATCTGTGTCTTTAGTGGGATGAGGTGGGAATTGCAATATCAGATTAATACATCTATATACCAAAACCCAGCCAGAACCAGCCAAATCCTTACTTCGGATCTCAATGGGGCATTTTTCATGTACAAGTTAATAAAGCTATTAATTAAGCTAATATTACCATCAAAAAAGACAAAAGCAATTTTGGTGTAACTACTAACAGACTAAATGATCAAATACAGGAATGTGGTGGTAAACTTCTGGTAAACCCAAAGATAGCATCAAAGATAATCTTCAAAGCAAAACCTGATAAAATGCTTTGCAGCATTGGTGCAGACCAATACGGATTCAAACAGTAAAGTGAGCTTATTTACATATTTCCTTATGCATTTCCTGCTGCAACTAATTTACACATGAAACTACTTGCAGTCCAGAAAAGAGTGTCTTTTTACTGATTAAGATTAATAAACTGTCAAATGAACTTAAATTTAACATAATCTGATGACAAATGTTAATAAAGAAGTAATACACTTTATATGTTCATCCTACCAAGTTTCATACCAGTTTTTACATTTAAACAAGCTCCTACACAGTTGAAACTCAATTAATCCTCAAAAGCATGAATCTGTATCTGGCATTTTAACTTTGCAATGAGACCACAGCAGGATGCCAAATGAACTTCAAACCACAGACCAGGTTGGATGGGGCCCTGAACAACCTGAACTAGAAGGTGGTTCCCCACCCATGGCAGGGGAGTTGGAGACTTCCTGCCTGAAAATACAATATATTCCACACATGTTGGAAGGAAAGCAATGTCATAACGAATACTTCATTTCATCTCTATTTATTATAAGGGTTATTCAGCATAACTTTGTAAGCTAAAACTAAACTCTGCATATGCAGATAAGTGGCATCCCCATTGTTTTCTCTAGGTATTTATGAAGGTGCATGTCCCACATAGATTTCCATGTAAGGTGGTGATCTCAAGTAGGATCACATAGTGAATTAAGAGTAGTAAATTCCCAATTTTGTGCTTCAATATACTGTTTTATTTAATGGGAACCCACTTGCCGAATTTAATATAGAATCTCTGCAAAGTGCTCATTTTGGTTCAGCTTTTCAAATCTTCTCTCTCTACGGCAAGAGCGACTCAAAAAATTTTCAGTAAGTGGTATCAAGTGGGCCCAAAATACCCATTGACCTTGAAAGCAGAAAATGGAAACAGTCACTTCAAATGATATAATTTGTATTCTCCAGTAGTGTTAGAGTGAATATCATCCAGCTAATCTGTAGAACTCTCAAACCATTATAATTTACCCTATGAAACAGATCATTGTCAGAAGAAGAGCTGGCAATATTGGAGAAGTACTCTTTACTCAGCTTTTATACAAGAGTCAAGAGATTTCTGATGTTCTCAGGGATGTAACTACCACAAATATTCTGGAAATAAAGACACATCTTATACTCTTTCCACGGGTCACAACAATACAAAAACACCTCCAGACAGTGAGTGACAGCAATTTAAGAACAGGGAGGATTTTTTAAAAACCTTTGGAATTAGAAAATATGACAGTATTCAAGACTTAAGTAGGACAAAAAATCAGGGACAGGTCAGTAATTTACATTTTACATTACCAAAATGCAATAAAAAATTTAATGTGTCTAAACAGCAAACTAAATAACCTTCCCTAAGCACAGATCAGCAGCACTGGAAAGCCATTATACGCAAATAGAAGGAACAATCTTATTTCTTGAAGACTATAGTGGTATCAAAAAGAAAAATCCACCACGACCACCACAACCCATCTGACCCCATAAATACAAAGTTCATATTTTATAAGTCTGTGTTAGAGGCCATGAGCACTTACTACCAGTAACAGCCTTGCAATGTAATCCTTCCTCTACCTCTCAGAGGAGTATTGAACATATCCCTGTGTTAGCATTATAACAAATATATGCTTCTTGTAGTTCCCAACTTAGATATTAATATTTTAAAATAAATTACTTCATCCTTATGATGCACACTAGACTTTCACCCGTCAAACAAAGCCTCTTTCCTTCTCCCTCTCTCCTAAAACAAACCTATTTCTAGAATGCAATCATATTAGCATTAGCACTTCTCCCAGCCTAAATAAGACAGGTTTTCATCTGCTCTCACAGCAGCAGCTCTCCCCTTCCTAGAAAGCACTGGCAGCACAACCATCCTCCTTTCCCAGTGGATATGGCTTGCAGTGTTCATGTGGCATGGAAGGCAGCATACTTGGGCAATACACCGGGGCTGTATTTCACAGATGGATATCTGGATTGAATGAAACCAGTGTCATTGGTACTGTCAACTGCAAATGATCAGAATAATAGCGATGATAATAAATCTAAAATCTACCTAAAAATGTTGCTGTAAGTAGCAAAATCCAGATGCTACAAAGTCTGAGGCAAGCATTCAAAATATTTTAATGTAAATTCCTAACCTCTTTCAACAAAAATATCTGATTTCAGGTTGAATTCTTCAAGACTTCTAGCTGATACTATTAATTTTAAGTTATGACCACAAATATATCTTCATTTTAAAAAAGAAAATATATCCAGTTTTTGTAGGAAGTTGTGTAAGTGTCAAAAATTTTAACATAGCCAAGATAATGACAGGTCAGAGATTCAACTCAGTAAAAAGAAATTCCAGTTACCTTCTGAGATGTGCTGAACTGTGCAACTGAGGATGCTCCACACAAAATCACTCCACTGTGGAATGAAAATGCTATCACAGTGAAAAATTACGGAAATCATTTACAATGAAGTTGGCTTGGTAATAAACCATGTGACGTGCATCACCTGTGGCAAAAGAATCTGTTGGTATTACACAGAATTTATACTCTTGTTGACAGGAAAGAGAAATCATTCTCAGAAGAGGTAAAGGAAAACACTGTGTACACAGAGTTCTGATGAAATATATTTAATATTTCTACAATAATTAACTTTGTATTATGTACTAGTTGGTGCTATGATCATAATTTAATGATTTATTCTATTACTTTTAGTTCTGCTGTGTTAGAGTTGTAAATTTGAAGTAGTTTCTGCTCCGTAGACAGAAAAGGCTATATTATGACTACTGTAGATTCTGGCTTAAAGGATGATTGTTACAAAGAATATTTGATCTGGGGGCATATAAGGAAAGGAGATGAATAATTCAAATACAAGGAAAAAGAAATGCTCAGACAGAAGAAAGGCTTTGGGTTCTGCACACTAGCAGGCAATACAAACTGGGAAATGAGTAGGTAGTATCTGAACCCAGAGAGAGGGCTATACTGCCTCAAAGTCCAGAGTGTTCCCATTAAGCAGACATGACTATCTCACAAAATTTCAAAAGTTACTTAAATTTTGGTAGTTCCTTTGAGGGAGGGCATAAATTTTTGTGGTGTAGTTTAAGCTGTTAAATTCCTCCAATCCTGTACATGTATTTTAAATATTTCCTCTCATAATTTTTAGTTCCTAAAACAGTGCTACTCACAGCCATCCTGCATTTTTTACAAAGCACTTTATGCTATCACTTCTATTTTTTTCCAGTGTAGTGATGGCCAGTACACTGGAGCAATATTTCTCATACATGAATGGAAATAAATATTGGTTTCTTCCCAGGTAGTATTGTACCTTGCTAAATACATTACATTCCTTACCTGTCAAAATGACAGCAGCTGCAAATGTCCCTCAACTATATGCTGCTATGCCTTGAATGTGAATAAAAACAACTAAACTCCTACATCTTAACAGATGTAAACAAAGTAATGTACATGCCTGATGGAACACATTTGTAAAAACATTCGAATAATTTAGGCTCTCTACAGAGAGGTGCAGAAAAACCTTAGTTCAGCTGCCAAGTCTAATCCAAGATATACATTTGACAGACAACTCCTCCTCAGATATTGCTGAATCCATATTTTAGTCCAAGTTTTGCTTTTGTGTTATTTAGAATCTAAATTGGTATTTGGATGTGGGGAAAACGCAGACATTTTTATAAGCAAAGTGCTGTTGACCACAAACAGCCCAAGCGTATGACTACAGGAATTGTCATTGCTTATATTTTCTTCAAAGCAAAACAATCTTACGGCTATTCATTAAAAATTACTTAGGCTTACCACCTCTTTATATTCTGCCCACATCCCTTCCTTCTTTGACTAGGGCAGATTTATGAAGGAGCATAAAAACACAGGCTTGACTTAAAAAAATATAAAAGCAATTGTTGGTGAAAACATGCTGGGAACAATATATAATTTTTGTGCTTCTTCACTGGTTTGGATTAAATCTACTGCATTTTTAGGAGAATATTCTGAAAAAAAATTATTTGAGTGCATTTCTTTGCATCCCAAATAATTTTTGTAGAGCTCATGTCATATCAGAGGTGTGCCTCAGTGGACCTAATTCATCAAATAGATTTTAAAATCCAATCAAATGAAACTAAGCAGCCTGGGTCCTTAGGGACATATGGCAGTAAATGAAATACTTAACAATGAATGAAAGAAATAATAGCCATCAGAAGACTATATTATTTTTAGATGCATATGTATATAACATACAGAAAAGGAAATGCCTTGTGCAATATGAATAGTAAATTATAACCTCAAGAGATAAACTAATGAAACAACATCAGCTGAAAGGTTTTCATTCCAGAAATGACAACAAAAAATCTTTTAAGTGGGAAGAAAATGTGGCTTAAAACATGTATTTCAATCAACAAAATATGTGATTGCGATGTAACAAGAAATCTGTACAATAGAAAAAGCAGATGGGGTAAAAAATGATACCCCAAGTATTGTCTTAAAAATATCCTTTGTTCTCCTCCACGGCTTACCATAAACCTCACTGAAATCAATGGGAATAGTTCAGAAAGGCCCAAGCTGTTTACAGATTATGACAATTTCAGGAGTTTGACATAAATAACAGCAGGAACCAGGACCTGCAACCACTTAGTGGCAATTTGATATTATCTACAAAATATGTGGCTTTAATACACAGTAATAGATTAATATCACTATCTGACAGCACAGCACAGTGCAAGTGAAAATATTAATGCCAGAATAAATGCAGTTTCAAAAATTGCTGACATTTGAAAAATAAACTACTTGACACTTGAACTCCCGAGTTAGTTTTACAATTTATATGAGGTGTCCAGAGCAGATGCACAGTTTATTAAAATTCAAAGATTCAAATCAAAGATTGAACCAATTCTGCAGATATTATAATTGAATTAAAACTTAAAATATTCTTCTGCCACACAGTCTGAATGGCTGTCATGTAAATTACCTGGTTTAAAACAAAATCAAGTAATAACTATCTGCAATTTGCTAGGAGGGACATTATGATTAGGCATCAGTTACATTTTGCAAAAGAAGCCCCTTGACTTTTGGGCTTTTCTCTCAGTTATCAGATGGGTTGGGATTTAACACTGGTATGATGGCAAAGGAACTGGGCCAATAAGGAATAAAAAAATACAATGGTAATAGCAAGATATATGTATGACTGACCCAAATTCACAGAAAGCTCTCATGACTAACAGCATAACCATTTTCAGCATCCAGCAGGAGCACAAGCAGACATATTTCAGTGGTTTTTTCAGTGGTTTCTCTTTTTATCCTTTTTCTCTAAAGACTATACAAAACAATCGGGTTTGAAATTAAATGACTGTTTTAATTACATTTTTTTTACTGTTACAGATATACTCTCTCACTTGGCTTATATTTTAGAATTTTTCATTCATTATTTTATTACTATTGGTCCCTTAAGGTTGTCATATTGAGTTTTCCTAGTCTCTGAAGTAATGAATATTGTAATTAAATCTTGGTTAAAGGCAGTTCAGAGCCAAATGGTGCTCATTTCTCCCAAGCATCTGGTTGCCAATTCAACTTTGAGTTTGCTAGCTTTGATGATTCTTTGACCCTGATCAAAGAACTTTTTAATAGAGCTCTTAGTGGCTATTTGTATGAGAAGGTAAGAATGAAGAACAAAACCACAGAAAAAGCTTATTAGGAACTAAAATGATGATGGCTTTTACTCTGCCTTGCTCTCCTCTCCTTCACAGCCATCACAAGGATACAGAAACAGGTGGAGTTCACAAAAAAAAGCCTGTTCATTGCCCCAAAGGGACTACAAATTACATTAACAGTTCAATCTTGTCCTCCTCAGTCCCGTGGAACTCAGAGGTAGTTTCAAGTAAAGCAGAACTCAACCTACCTGGCAGATATATTAACAGAGCTGGAATGTGAATACCTAAATTTAGTGAAAGCCTGCTGTGCAGATGCTGAGGAGCAATTACCACATGAGAGATGAGCTTTTGGTGTGATGTGCTTGTAACTCTTTCAGGTGCCATGGAATCTAAGTCCTATTACATCTTGCACAAAAATACATCAGTACAGGAGAGTAAGGAATGAGAAGGAACAGAGATTGTTCCATAACACAGACTCCAAGGAGGTCTGCTAAGAATCGCAATGGGGAAACAGCTGATCTCCAGTCAGCCTCACAGACAGAGGCTGTGGCCTGTGAGAGCTGAGCTCTTGTTGGAAAAAACTGTTTCTCCAAAAATTAGAAGACACTGAACCATCACATTCTGTTTTCTTGCTAAAAGTACATCTATTTTCATGACCATATAAACAGCAGTGTTACAACAAAATAAAACAATCCCCAGTCAAGTCACAGAAAATAATCCGTTCCACCCATGTGCTCCTCCCACCATTGACAGCACTGGCAGAAACTGTGCCCTAAACCAGCAGGAATATACCTGTAATGGTAAACATGGCATCCTTGACAATTAAATTCTTATCATCTACACTGTTATAGATGTCTGCAGCACTGTCATAAAGGACCTGGTGGCAGTTTTGGTTGTTTATTTGTTTGGGGCTTTTAATCTTTATTCAAAGAAGCCTTTTGAGATCCATTTTTAAGGGATTACAGTTTGACAAACACTCCATCTGAATACGAGTTTCATGTACAAACCAAACACATGGACTTCAGTCCTGTCTCAACATGAGCTTTACTCTTCCTGTCTTTTCAATTCCTAAATTGTCTTAAACACAGTGATACTGAGAAATAGGAGTTAAATAAATTATGCCCTCCCCCCACCAAAAAAAAAAAAAAGACCCAAAACCCAAGCAGCTTTTGGAGAAAGATTTTCAAGTGGTAGTTTTTTAGTTCTAGCTAATTAAGGTGCAGTGGTTGTGCTTTCCAGCATTGGAGGAGTTACAGCACTGTCAGTGGGATATTGCTTCAAGCCCAAAGTACCTATCTTCCAGGATTAGCTAAATAGCAAATCATGCTGTGTGCCTCTGGTATCTGGAACTGCCTGCAATGGCACCGTACCAACGCTTCTGATACATTTACAGGCACAAAAACGATGCTATGTATGTACATTATACTCTTTTGATATTCCCAAGGTACTCTGTCCACTTCCAAGCGTGTTTGTCTTTTTAATTCCAGTATTTCAGTAAGGATTAAACAATTTGAAAAAGCAAAGACAGTAAAACTAAAAACAGGACTCTAGTAATAAAGAAACAGCCTACATTATTTGAAAAAAAAACAACACAGCTAATTAAAGTATGATAGAAAAGGGTCTATAACAGATGAAGGCTTGTAACAACTTTGGCACAAATAAAAACCTAATGCTGGCAATAAAACACCTGAAACCTCTTGAAGTGAGTTCTTACTGTATAAATAGGGTAAAAATAGCACTATGCAAGATCTTGCTCACCATTCACAACTAATGGATGGAATAATTTCCTTTCTCCAGTTCACCTATTTGTTTTCCTGAGATAATAAATTAAAATTCTTTTGTCTACAGTGGCTGATCACTTCAGTTTTATATATAATAATCATAATAAAATATTATGATTATTATCTTAAAAAATATCCACTTCCCTACAACCAGAACAGCACATCTTGGATTGCTGAGAGCAGCTTCTAGGACATACGTCAAAGAGCCACCATCTATCGGACTCATGAGAAAAACAAAAACAACCAATCCTTGATAGAAACAAAGGAATTTGAGCCTGGAGTCTCTTCTTTTTTCAAACTCCATAAGATATGAGGAGAGTTACCATCCCAGCTTTGCATCAGTGCAGTTACAACTTCAGGTTGAACAAGCTACTAAGAAAAAAGAACAGGAAAATGAAGCTTAGAATTCCTTATTCCATCCTCATTTTCCTTCTGAAAACTCCTGCCTAGAACCCAAATGTCAGCTTTCTTGTCCTCTTGACAAGACTGCAGCTGCCTTATATGTCATGTATTAATTTCTGTTCTATGAGATAAAAAAAACTTCCTTTGAATGCAAGGATGAATTTAAAATGGAACATGAAAACTATGCAGAAATATGGAAGTCAGGTTCACTGTTGACATTTGAATCAATATCCCAAATCAAACCACCCAGCCTTAGCCCAATTTACAGTGATAAAATATTTATCATGCACACATGTGCTGTAATGACCTGAAGCAGTTATGTTTTCAAAGAACATTAAGGAGAATATGATCCCTTCTGGTGCAATTGTTGTCTCTCTCCTATTAAGACTAATGAGAACAAATTCTACCCAATCCTAGACCAAGTGGAAAATTCAGTTAACTTGACAACTGAATGACAATGATATAATTAGTAAACCATAGAGCTTCCAAAAGCTCACAATCCATTCTATGCAATATATAAAGGAAATTATTTTTAGTTCCATGCATAAGACATTCTCAAATAGTATCATAGGAAAGGGACCTTATAAAACAAATAATCGTAAAAATGACCCTCAGAAAAAACCTCTCAGTATAACACAGCATTTTTTCCCAACTTTGTTGCAATAGTTTAGCTATAGTTTACAGTTCATCCTTTTGGTTCTGTGTTTTTACCTCAGTAATCAGGGGCGGGGGAGAAAGGAGAGGGTCTTTTACTTTTTTTCCCTAATACATACAATATGAAATGCTCAGGAATGCAGAGATAGATGTCCTAATAGGATTTTTTTTTACATTCTCACACACTTTCTCACAAGACTAAACCCAAGATGATGGATGGCTCTTTCTCTACCTCACTGATAATTAGATTCCAACTATTTGTTGCTCCCCTTTAATGGTTTTGAACATAAGAATTTTTGTCAAATAGCAAGACAAAGGCAAGAGTCTGAGCAAAAGCTGACTTTTCAAAGTCAAAATAGCAGTAAAAACATAATTTGAAAATAAGTTTATCTGAAAGGTCAGCAGGTTTCTAGCCCCTTGTGGATCAATTTTACCCCAAAAAACACCAAACCCTAAGTTCCCTGACTACCTGGGGAATACTTCCCAGGAGGTTACAAGAGCAGGAATTCCTCTGTATTTTTTCAAGTTGCACTCAAATCTTAAGATTTTCCCTAATAATATATTATTTTGTTATGTTCCCTTCCTGCTTTCACCAAGATTAGGAAACAACACATAACTTGGGGAATTGGGTGTATCCATTAGGTAGGTAATTAGACCAAAAAAAAAAAAAAAAAGAGTCTAAAAAACCAAACTGAACATGCAGTTAATTGAAGTCACTGGGATTTTGGTGCTAGGACAGACAAACTGCTGGCAGAAAATCACATTAGAGCCAAGACTGAAGGCTTTTAAGGTAACAGTTGCACCCACAGAAACTTCTCTTGGACCAGAAAAATGCTGGATTAGCTCATTCTATCAGAAAAAACACAACCCCCTCCACAGAGTTGAAAAAAAAACAAACAAGAGAGACCTGAAGTCTTATTATTCTGTTTCTGTTACTAATTCTCATTCCTAAGGATTGCTTCACCAACATGTGTTATGCTTTTTTATTTCAAATCACCATTCTGGAAAGTGCCCAAGTTTATCTCCCTCAAGATTCCTGCAGAAGAAAAAGTGGCAGAATAAAATTTTATTTCCTATCTTTCTTTCATTTAGCTTTTTTACTTAGAAACAAGATTTATTTCAAATTTCACACAGAAGTTGGTAGTTTTGGGATAAGAGATGATTTTTTAAATGAAAGCATGTTTCTCAATATGTATATAATTGTATACTCCCACAGAGCAATGATACAGTCAAGAAAATGCAGAGCAGTTTAAAAATTTTCTAGTTAACAAGTGCAAACAACAAGAAAAAAATATATCATTTCTCAAACTGGAATTTGGCTAGTCAGTCCCAGTCCTTCCCAAAATTATACACATGATGGCAAGAGGAGAGCATACTGTACTGCATGTGGTCAATTTTAGCTCAGCGCTTCACATCAGTAAACCATACTCCTTTTAAAATTGGTGCTCAAGACATCTATATTTTTAAGATTTAAAAATATATCTCTCTATGAGAGATTACTTAGTTTTGTTTGAAAACATATATAAGCATGTAAAATTTTTTAGCTTGTTTTTCCATGGAAACAGTAAAGAAATGATACTGAGGAGTTTGACATTTTATTTCTATTTGCTGCCAGCCTTTGAGAATGATACAATGCCTTATTCTGCAAACTTCATCCTCATTAAAATGTCACACTTGGGAGTCAAATGTTTTAATCATTACAGAGGATGTAGCAATTCAAGTGGTCATAATGAGATTAATAAAGCAAGAAGGTCCTTCAGATAGAAGCTTATGTCATGTTAGGCCTTATTAGAAGAAGAAAGTATCTTGCTGCTGCGCAGTGTAATCTGAAGGGAATGTCAATAACTGACGCATGGTTGTTCATTAATTGTGATTCACTGCTTTGAGAAACTTATTATATATCCAGGAAACCAGAATCCTGGAACTTACTTCATTTAGGTTGCTGCAAATTCATACCATGCTACAGCAAATTCCAGGATGCCATAAGTTTCTGGAAGGTTCCTCTAATTAAGGTGTTCACTACTGGGTGGGAATTCAGGCGGCCACTCCTGACCTGCCAGCATAGCACGCTTTGCTGCTCTGCAAACAGAGAATGCATTCCTCAGCTGGCTCTGGGTCCTGAAGCCATAAATCAGCTTTTCCTCCACTGGGAAGAACACTATCCTCACGTTAATTAATCCCTTTAAAACACACTCCCAGCATGCAGGGCCCCGGTTAGCATATTTGTTGTACGTTCACAAGCCTGTGAGTGAAAATATTTTTAAGCTTCACTAAATTTACAGCTAGCCGGTAAACCATGTGTCTGACTTTAACAGAGCTACTGATAGTCAAATGGCAGCTGAGAGAACCTCGTGGCAAAATGAGCCCTTCCCCATGTCCTGTTTGTGTCTGCACAAACACCAGTATCAGTTGTGCTGGTCGGGGCTGGGCTGTGGTGCCCGGCGAGGAGAGGGAGGCTGTTCCCTTCACTGACCCCGGGTCTGAGATGCACCAACACCCCAGGGCTGCCAGCCCTTTCCCAGTTCTGGCACTTGCAGAGCCAGAGCTACAGCTGGGGAGGCCACAGGCACAGGGAAAAGAAATCCCAACAAGTAGGAGCCACAAAAAAACCCAGACAGCTCTCGGGGCCCTGCCAAGACAAGCAATGGCTGCTACTGGAAACAGCAAAAATGCTGGGCTTTAAACCCTCTCTGAGCACAGCAGAGGCACCAGAGACTCCACAACCCCTCAGGATTCTGCACCAAAAAAAAGAAAAATCTTACCAGTGTGCTTGGGTTTTTTCTGTCTAGTCTTGTCTCATGACAACCTGAATAGTTTCAAGTACGGCTCAAGCTCGCATTTTCTTTTCATCATGCATGGCCATCACTTCACCTGATAAGTGATTGATTTTTACAGCCAACGCAATTTTCACAATCAGACACTATGATTGTAAAACTTACAACTAAATGCTTTAAAGTTAAGCTCAAAATTCTTGCAATTGTTCAGACCACAGTATTGCATTTCAGGGCACAATACAAAACCATAGCTTTTAGCACAAGGACATGTTATGGGGCAGGTCATAATAAGTTTATAACAATTTCTAAGCACTTAGTAAATACACAGAGAGAACTAGTTTCCACATACATGATTGCAGGTTGATTAGAAAATTCCAATTCCATAAATGAAGTTTGAAAACCAATACCTCCATATATATCACACATACTTTAAGCTGCTGTTTGCTGGAAGGTTATCTAGAGACAGTTTGGAACACTTTGTTTGGAGAGTAGCTCTTTGTCATAAAGAGACATCTCAGAAATGTTACAACAGTTCCAAAATCATACCAGACCCTTAATAATCAAAAATAACTGATTTATCATATTAAAATTATTAAATATTATATGCATATGTCGAGTTTTGATATTTCCGTGAGGTTTTGTTTTACAATATCTTTTTAAATTTTGTCTGCTAGATGTATATTTTAGTCACTAACTTCTGTTTTCTCCTGCCAAACTTTCCAGATTCACTCTTTTTTTCCCAAGATTTCTCTGAAAAATAAGATACTCTGACATACCTTAGTAAAAATAAAGAAGACAGCCTATGGTGCTGTGAGTAAGATTACACAGCTCCTTTTCTACCCTCAATTTCATGATCCTACTCAATGCACTAAAATAAAATTGAAAAAAAGCTTGATACACTTGTATTGCATATATGTGATTCTTGAAAAATTAGCAAAATATCCAACTGTTCATACTATTATTTAGCAAAAGTAGCTGAAAAGGTGAAATAAACTTTAAAAAGACTGATACTAAATATTATACTGTAAGTATTGTAATTCTAGCAGTGTATTAAGCATTTTGGCTTTCAAAACTACAGGTTTGTGGTTCTTTTTCTCTCCCCAAACTTTTCTTACCCTATTTATTGTGATGAAATTGCAATATTTTTAAGAAGTCTGCATCCACTTTTAAATAGAAAAATAAAATCCATCATAAATAATATATGCTGAACAAAGACATCTGTGGCAAGGCCATCTTAAATCCTCATAACCCTTGAAAAGCCCAGAATTAGTATGGAAAAACTGCTACTAGAGTATACAGTTATTGCATCCCTACCATAGTGTGTATACACTTATGTTCTATTATCAAGGGTAAATGAGTATAATTTGACATTTATACATCTTTCACTTCAGTAATATTAAGAGCAAGAAAATTTAAAAAGGCTTTAAAACATGCTAAATTTGGAGTTTGAGCACACAAAGAAAATTGAACGAACACTTCAATTTAATTTATTCCACTTTACTAACAGAGTTTAATGGTTCTAATAATATTGTCAGTAATGCACATGCTTGTAATAACCAGAGCTCTGTCTTCTACTTAATCATCAGTATGTGAATATTAATGTTACAAAACACTACATTTAAATATTTCTATGTATGGTTTTACTTGTTTATCTAACCTTAATTGCACCCAAAACCACCCAAAACTCATCCTAAGATGGTAGTATATTGCAGACATCAGTACAGTCCTAAAAACACAATTCTGATAAATTTAAAACATTTAGGCTAAAATGTGAGGGAGGAATTAAAAAAAATAATCACACAACTTGCATTTACACGTATCTTACCACCAGACTTCACAGGTACCCATGGACCCCACTATCCCAGGTGCACAGCACTTTTTTTTTATGGTTAATTTGTATTTAACTGCAGGTGATTGAATGGCTGTATGGGCTTTGAAATATTTTCAGATATGAACATCATTATTATTGTCTGTCCCAGCACGTGTTACAGTTGAGACAGCCGCAATACACAGATTATCACCAACAATTTCAGAAAGCTTCAACCCACACAGAGTAACACCTTACCTCATCAGAAGGCTTCAGGCTCTGCCCACACAGAGTAACAACAAACCATGTCACAAGGCAGCAAGCTCTGCCCTTCTTGTTCTTTGTCCCAGCCTTTTACCCCCTCACGCTGATGCAGTGCCCCTGTGTGCCCTCTGCTCCCTTTGGTGGTTGCTCAGTGCCCCTGGGCACTCCATGGCTCATTGCTGTCAGTGCTGCTCACCTGCTGCTCACAGCTGCACCCACTGGGGATGAGGCTGGGCCAGCCCCACTTCCAATCATCACAAACTGTGTGCCTAAAATTGTCTATTGTTAATAAATAATAATGAGCAACCAACAATTTTGCTTAAATAACTTTCAGGATTTTTTCTCCTCAAATTCAAAACCTACTGAATTAGACTTCTCCTTAAGAGTCACTCAAGTGATCCAGGTTCTCAAAGTGTTGCAGAACTACTGAACACAAGAATTAAATAGCAAGTCTCTGAAAGAAATAATAGCAAATTTCTGTACTGGCAGTAGCATGTATAGGGTTCATGGTTCAGAGTGGAGGTTGTTCTGGATATGCAGATGTTCCTGTGATTCAAAGACAATGACAAGTCTAAATAATTGCAAAATGATCTTTGAGCAAAGACTTAACTGATGCATGCCTATATTCCATGATGAAAATAAACAAAGGCCACAGCAACCTGCCAAAATTGTCCACTCAGTCACAGCTTCCCTGCTCTTGGATCTGAGCTCCTGCGTCTGGATACCACATCTGTGCTGCCCCAGGCACTACCCAGTGCTTGCCTGGTGTTTTATACCTGTTTCCCTGCCACAGCAGAGGTTTGGTGCTTACCACAAGCAGATGAGACACCAAACAAAGGTCAAAGGGCCCTCTGTATATTTTTAATTATGGAGGCAATTCCTAATCTCTAGGCATTGCTGTACACAGACATTGATTTGAAATTGCAACCTAGTGTTTTTTAACACTCAGTTAGACTTCAGTCAGGTAACTTGGGTTCTGAGGAAATGCCTGAGCCAGAATACACCGCCATACAAAGACTGATAGATTCTGACTAGATTCTCCTTTCCCCCTCTTTAATATTTCTTCTCTTCTTTGGAATTCTTCTGTCAAAAAATTACAATAAATTTCTGCAATAATTTGCACTTCCCACAGGCATTTCTGACATTTTTGCTAGGCAACACCATACCTTAACACATAATTTTCACTAGAACTTCATTCACATCAGTATAACAAAATGAGATTGTTTCTAGAATAATTTTTCCCTGAATTGTATGCCATAATCAGGGAAAGAGGGGAAAAAAAGATATTAGGTGGAGATTAAAAAAGATTCTCTTTTCTGTATCTATTCAAACATCCAATCTTTCTCCTAACATTTTCTACTATTATAGTATTTATTAATTTTTTTCTTAGCAGTATGGTTCTAGATTTAGACTTTGAGATGCTACAGGGAGGGTCAACTGTCTGCATAATCTTTTTTTAATCATATTTGACATTGTGAATCTGTACCTCTCCAATGTGAACTAGATTACCTGGGTATGGTCCAGTGAAACAGTGAATCCAGTGGGTTCTGGATTCTATTCAGGTACTTCTGATAACTAGGTTTCAGTTGAGTCACGTTTGGTTGTGATTGTTCTTCAATAAAAGGTCAGCTCCTGGACTTCGACAGACAGCCTTTTGGGATCTAAGTTGTGACATGCCTCCTTAAATTAGAATCTCCAATGGAAACTGATATGGAACTCTGAATTTGTTTCAGAGATAAGTCACTGAACATTTGTGTCCATAGAAATTGCCATGAATGAATACGCTCAATGCAGAAACCATCTGCTGGAAGAGTCTTAGGAAAGATTAAACACTGAGTAGACCAGAAAAATCCTGTGAGAATATCTTGCACAACTGGAAGTTAGAATTCTAGTGCCCACAGCAGTGTGCAGAATGAACAAAAAAGCATGGCACAAGCTCTTCAATCATAAATCCTGTGAGTTTTCAATAGAAATCTTGCATATTGTCAATTTATATTGGTCTGTTTTGTAAACAGTCTGCGAAGCCAAGAAACAGCCAAGCTTTTTACTTACAGAAGAACCTGTGGATTTCTTTTGTAATCAGAAACAAATCCAAAAGGAAAAGCTCAAAGTGCACCTCAGTAATTATCTAGGATTCCCTTTTATCAAGGTTATATAAACCCATCCATTTTACTAGATAAACTAACCTCCAGTAGCATCACGCCTCAAACAGTACTTTTAGTAACTCTTTGTTCTAATCAGCCTATATCCCAGATAGTTCAGTGGGACTGGAAAAATCTGAAATGTTTGTAATATAAAGAATTAGGAAGAAAACAAGAAGTGATAAAGTAAACTGCATTTGCAAGGAAATGTTTTATGATTATTGATTTACAAAGTCAAGTTTTATATATACAAGAATGCCCAAACTTCAGAAAGTACAGGCACTTATGTACAAACCAGACATTCCTAGTGATCTTTTATTCATTACACACAAAATTAATCTCATGAACTTCTACATGCAATATTGCTTCTACTCCAGATGGCTACCATCTAATAACCATTTATTTGCATTAATTTGAAGAATTATACTCCTTACTGACACATACTTCCTGCAAGACAGAAGATCATCTTGTTTTGTCAAGTGTCCATCCATCATGAAATTCTGTTTTCTAAATTTTGCGTGCTCTGGGTTAGCTAAATAATGGTATTTATTATTGGTTTTTTTCTATTCCAGAAGAATAGCAAGAGTTTTGATACACAGTGACATTAAATAATACTCTTCTGTTTCCCAAAAACCTTCTTAATGAACTATGGAATACAATTGATTCACCTGAGAAATACAGCTTTTAAGTTATATATAATGTTAAAGAGCTTTTCAAAACACTGCCCAAAGACTACATCAGGCTGTAGGGCTGGAAGCAGAAAAAAAGAAATTGTTTAACTTGTGTTAAATTGTTTAACTTCTGGCCAAACTATCAGGTCAAGATTTCTCTCATTAAGAAGCACTGTAGGATGCCTTATAAGCAAGTGTGTTAAGAACCTGAGCCCTTAAATTTCCAAGATTATACTCAAATTTCCAATGCTACAGTTATGATTCACCTAGATATGACAATGCAATTTCACCCAGAAAACCCAGTCAAACAAAAGGGACAAACAAATAAGCCAACAAACCATCAAAACCATGCAACAACAGCAACAAACACACACACACTAACACAAAAAAATTGAAAACCACAAATCTCCCACCCTTAAACAAACCATATAACCATTTAACCAGCGCACATCACTGGGTTTGATGGCCTTTAGCACACACCAAACCCGAGCCTTGTGCAGGCAGCCACAAGCTCAGGCCAAGGCTATCAAGGAACTGTTGTTGCAGCATGGACACCACCTTGCTCCACAGTGGAAGTGTTGCCTACAGAAGCTTCACGCAGACAGCAAAGCAGACACACCCCATCAAATCCAGCCTGCACTTCCCTGACACTGCAACAAGTGAGAGCGTGGATATCACCTGTCAGAGCACCACACTATATAAAACTTCTGAACTTTTGTTTGACTTCTTCACCTAGGAAAATCCCTCAGAATTTCTAACCCTTTTTTTCTTTAAAAAAATTACCCAGGGTCAGTGGGTCCCAATGTACTAGACATCTAAGGTAATGGGCTAGACACTTCTACTTATGGTTTAAAATATTGAGGTTCCCAAGTCTGTTGTTTGATCTCATTTCTGCTCATTTCCAAAGGAAGCCTGTGCCTTATATAATCCAGCCCTTATTAGAAAACTTTCCTAGGGTCACCCCTTTGCCAGTTAAGCTATTTGGCATTAGAAGGACTTCCCAGTCAATCTCACGCACCACCACTTCCCACCGCCCTTCCAACACTGTATTATTTTGATTCTGTGTCTTCTGCTCTTGAAACAGAAGGATTTTGCTCAAAGACACAGAAGAAAAATACTATTCATAAGAGCGTTAATCTTATTTAGCAGTACAAAAGGATTTGCACCTATACTCTGTTGAAGCCATTCAGACATTTTTATTCCAAACCCCTTATCTAACTTCCTTCTTGACTGTATTTTGAAACACAAAACAAGAGAGATTCACTGAAAACAAGAGCCAAACATAATGAAGTCTGAGAAAAAAATATCAACCATATTAGAGCTCTGCAGTTTGGCATGACAGGTAAGTATTTCTTTTCTTCAAAGACCTCAGTAAATCAGAGCAATGGTGCTGATGGCATGGGATAATTGTCTCTGATATGCTGCAGTGAGTGTTATTTATGGTTGTTTATAAAATATGCTGTCAGAATGGCAGGCTGCCTAGAACCTCAGCCTTATTTATGGATTCTCCTGTCTTCACATGCCCTTTTGTATGCCAAATTAAAAAATCCCAAAAAGTTTCAACTCTATGCTCTTGAAACAAGAGCTCTTCCTTCAGAGCACAAGATTTGTTATATTACAAAGCTGTTATTCTTAAGTTATTCTATGAATAACTATTGTGGAAAATATATGCAGCTCTAGCAAAATATTTCCTACATTCTCTCTCATCAAAAGTCCAAATTCTGCACTGAGTGATGATACAAGTAATGATACTTATGCCATCAGCATAATACTTGACATAATTCAGGAGTCTGGGGTTTTCACAGATGCCCCAATTTTGCCCCAAAATTTTAAAATTATGGCTCTAAATACCCAGTACCTATAAGACATCTTTGAAAACCACATAAAATGTTTTGTACAATGTTCTACTTAAGTATAGCAAATATCTACTTTGCCAAGTATGACTTTCATTTAAATTGGAAAAAAAAGCCCCAAATCAGCAAGTTTACTTTTTCTTTGGTAAAGCTCTTCTTCAAAAATTACCATTTAGCATCAAACCATGGCTTGTAGAAAAGATGTAGGAAAGGTGGAGTTGTTTGTTTAAGCATTAAGTAGCAGGCATTCAGACAAGGTAGATCTGCAATCATCAGGGTAGATTTTTTTGATTGTTCTGACCCCTAGAAAACTGCAGTAATGACAGACACTTAAATCAGAATCTAGGACTGATCAAAGTAAGCAGGCTGATATATTCATATATATTTTTGGCACACTGATGATTGCAGATATTGTCTGATAAGGTGTAATTGGACAATGACATATTAAGAATGAAAATAATTAATTACACTAAAATAAATTCTTTCAATATGGATATTATAGAGGGACCTAAAATATAAAATAAAATATAATATATATATATATGATCAAATTAAAAAAAAAAACAAACAAACCAAAAAATTACCCAATGCTTTAACTCTAATCTTTAGTTGCAGCTTGGCATTTCTTAGCTTCATTAGGGAAATTGAGTTACACAGTTACAGTGTGAAAACACCTCTCTCAGTTTACTAAGAGTACTTCCCAAAATATAATGAAATGAGTTCCTGAGTTTGATTTTAATTGTACTATTTCTGGCCATGTTTTCAAAATACTACGTAAAGAATACACTTTAAGAATGCTTTAATTCCTACTGTAAAATAAACTGGTCCCAAAATTCTCAAGGAATTTGAATAACAGGAGATGAAATTCTTTCTTTCCCAAGAAACATCTACTTTCCCAAGAAACTTTTCTGTCTTTAGGATTACTTTTTTATATTGCAAAGAATTAAGTATTCCCTGGCTGTTGGACACAAATCCAAGGAGCAGATTCTGTTACAGAACATAACACCTGTAACTTCAATGAGTAAATCCAATTTGTAGTTGAAATTGGAAAGAACTCATCTCCTGAAGTTTCCTTCCTGTTGCTATAGAAGTAGCAGATATTTGGAGCAGACTGGTCTTTGCAAAACATGACATTTCCCTCATCATGAGACCACACAAATTAATTCATAGAAAAAGGGAATCTAGATTAAACAAGCTGTCAGCTACATGCATTTGCTTAACTTTTAACAGAACACAGGACAGCCATGGCATGCAATCCTGTACATTTATCTCAGGCTTTTTGCCATTGTTTCTGCCAGGTGTTGTCCTCCTTGCATCATTTCTTGCTGATCACATGCACTATGTGGGGAGGATAATTCAAACTCTAACCATTTGGGAAAGGCAAACCTAACACCTGCCCCCAGGAACAGTAAGAGGCTCTAAATTCTACTAATCCAACAGATCTCCTTAAGACCCTCCCTTGTGAAATCCCACTGGGTATACTGGTGTTTAAAATGGTTGAATTGCATCAAAACAATCAAAGACTACACAAAACACATAATTTAAACTGTGGAAATCAAGTGCTGGTACTGTCAATCACCCAAAATTCAGGTCCAAAGTATGCCTGTCCACTCAAGCAGTGTCTAGAACAGGAGCTTTCTTGGCTGAGTGGTCATTAGAATACTGAACAATTCTTAAAGGCCTTGCACTCATCCAGACACTGCTGGAGTACAGCGCTCTTGCAGCTTCCAATTCTGAAAAAAGGTAGCAAACAATTCTGCTTTCTTTCTGTAAATATATACATGGTCAATTTTTGTAGAGAAAAAGGTGGAGAAATAACAGACAACAATCAGAAGTAAAATGCTGCATGGCATTCACATAAAAGATAACAGAGTGTTGAATTTAGGAGGGGAAAGGCATCCACAGGGGGAGAGAAAGGAAAAGAATTCAAAAACAATTTGGTTTTGGGAGGTCAAAATTCCTCAGTTCAGAAATCAAGTTCTTCATTCACTAAAGCAGTAGGAAGTAGAATAAAATGGGATTCAAAGGAGAAGTCGTACACGTATACTCATCCCTCTTCAGAGTGATTAGTGAAGAGATAGAGGTAACTATGGCAGTTTTAGTTCATGAGGAAATCAGGCACACACATAACAATGGGAAAAAAATAAAGTTTTTCTGCTCATTTATGACATGACCAATAACATGCAATACATCTTGATCAATCTGAATGTAAAGGAACTGCAGAGTCTTCATTAGAAGACATAAGACTTTTTTTATATAAAATATATATATATATATAAATATATCTTGTTATATAACAAGAGAATCAAGTAATTCTAATTCATTGACTAAGATGCAGAAATTGCCCAGAATCTTGCCTGAACTTCCCCTTGCTCACTGACTGTACATCATCTGTAATCATGTGTTTTTTGCTGCTGGCTAGCTTTCAGCACAAAGACAGATGCCATGAGCTTCCTATTAGCACGATACAGACGGTAGCAGCACTTGTAAATCAACATGATGGATTGCTCCAGGAAACGAGATCCTTCTGAGGGCAGCATTATGCAACTTAGAAAGAATAGAATGGTTTGGGTTTAGAGACCTTAAAAATCATCCAGTTCAAGTCCCCACCATGGGTAGGGATATTTTCTGCTTGACCAGGTTGCTCCAAGCCCTATCCAACCCTGTCTCAAACACTTCCAGGAATGGGGCATTCACCAGTTCTCTGGACAACCTGGTCCAGGGCCTCACCATGCTCATAGTAAAGAATTTCTTCTTAATACCTAATTTAAACCTACTCTCTTTCCATTTGAAGCCACTCTCCCTTATCCTGTCACTACATGCTCTTGTAAAAAGTCTCTCTCCATCTTTCTTGTAGGGTCCCTTCAGATACTGGAAGGATGCCACACTGGAAGTGACCCCAGAGTCGTCTCTTCCCCAGACTGAACAAGCCCAGCTCTCTCAGCCTTTCCCCATAGGAGAAGTGCTCCAGCTAAGGTAATGCCCTCCTCTGGACCTTCTCCAACAGGTCAATGTCCTGTCTGAGCCAAGAACTCCACTGGGGTCTCAGGAGAGTGGAGCAGAGGGGCAGAACCAGCTCCCTAATTTTCTGCTGGTATCTTGTACAATTATTTCACACACCGTTCTACCTGCAGCATATAACTGCTTTCACAGTAACTACTCTTTCCTTCTTTGCAATGCTTGCAGAAATGTTTGTTCCTTGTTCTGCTCTTTTTGAGACTAAACATGGAAAGCTAAGACTCTAACTACTACCATAGTCTGAAATCAAGGGCTATCCCACTTCAAGATAAGACAGCATACCATAGACAAGAAGTGCCACTAGCCATTTCTCCTTACAAGGACAAAAATGCAGTATTCAGCCTAAAGCATATATTAAAAAAAAAATTTATAGGAATATTTACAAGATACACAACAAATTTATATGGCTCTAAAAGTCAGTATCTTTCATTAACAGTAAAAGGACCATACAAGTGTTACCTGCAATGTAACATTCTGGTTGTTCCTCCAACAGCATGCCAATATCATAGCATCCCACAAGCTAGAAAACTGTAAGGATGAATTAACATCACGCACAACAATGTGTTATATACAACTCACAAAATGTTATGGAGGAATCAAACTACATAAAGTAGGTTCAAACTTTCTAATGCCTACATCTGCATTACCCTGCTGCTTGTTTCTTTCATTTGTAACCAAAAGGCTGCAGAATTAAAAGAAAGGTGTAGGTGCCAATCTGTGCTGCCTTGTGCTGCATTACTCCTTAGTGGAGAGAACATACTGAGTTGCAAAACACATTCCTCTGTTTCTTCTGAGGAAGGGTTTTATTGTACTAAAATCCTGACCTATTTTGTGATTAATGGTCTAGTTTTAGCAGAAAAAATGGTTCCAGTCACCTTCACTGTATCTTTAGACATTTTTATATTATTACCTGCATTGCAGTTTTCTGTAAGATCAAAACAAAATAAAGCATCCTTTAAATCCAGTCTATTTATATACAGATGGAGCCTCACACTGAGCATGGCATGAATAGCTTCTAAACTATCCAAGCTGACGGATTAAACTGTAAGTGAACCACTTGAAGTGTAATCTATCCTGCACACTTCCTTCACTTCAGAAAGGTGTTTCAGAAATGCCACCTTAAAGCCCTTTTCTGAGCACTTTTAACTACTGGTTTTAGTAAACAAACCTAGGAAGTGAGCAACGTGCTTCATTTTCTGCTTCTATTTCCTCCACCTCTTCAGTGCTGCATGGGTTCCACCTTGGTTACACAAAAAGCAAGTGCATCAACAGCCTTTACTGACCTGAAGGATTACACACAGCCCCAAACAAGGTGTCACAGCACTGTGGTTCAAGCCCTTTGGCACAGCTGCTCTGCCTGTCAACTAAGTAGCAAGGAAAAACATACAAGAAAACCCCTTGCGGTTCCCAAAAATATCCCTGACAGCTCCCAGCCACAAGAGAACTTATACCAACAAGTGGATTTGTCTAGTCGGTTGATTGGTTGGGAGTTTTTTCATCTATTAAAGATTTGCTGATTCACAGATTTAAAGGGATGAAAAGAAAAACCTCTTCACCTTTAGAGAGCATGAAACTTCCTGCCAGACTAAGAACAGTTAGAGAAAATACATATTACTGAAAGAAGCCAATACTTTTCTTCATGACACCACATGAAAGACTTCCATCAACAAAGGAATACTTGAGCTTTTGGCATCATGCACTACAAACACCTCTAGGTGATGGGAGTTTTATCTTCAGTAAAGTACTACCTGATATTTTCTTTCCTTCCAACAGAAACATTTCCTTAATAATAAACAATAATAAAAATATTAGGTACTTATGATTCAATCAAATTTATACCTTGTGTCAATTGTCATGTACTCCTTTAATTTCAAAAATTAGCTGTAACATTTCCTAACAAACAGAAGCTGTAGTGTCCTCTGTTTCAGAGATATTTTCTTTGATTTACTCAATGTAAATAGCATTAACATACTATAAATGCTTGTCTCTTTGAGTGAAATCTTTATGAATAGTTTTGTAAATGCAACATTTTCAAATGAAATCTTGAAGCTTTATTTTTAAGATATATTACATTTCTAATAGTTGATAGTTTCAGAAACATCACCATGAATCCTGCAAATGTGACTCAGCACTCCTGCATTTCATTATGTCAACCCAAGGCAGCTGGGCCAGAAGGAAAACACACTGACAAACTGCTGAAGATGGATGCACATATTCCTGTAAGTTTTCTTCAGGTTTCTTATCTATAAATACGCATGGAATTTTATCAAGAGCTGAGGACATGCAAGTTACCATAAACCCAGCTGAAATTGCTATTGTGGAAATCAAGATCTTTTTGATGTCGGACAGGTTTTACCACTTCTGTTGCCATATTCTCCAAAGAGTCGACATTAAAAATTAGCTTTCAGCACAAAGAAAGGTTTGCTTACTTCTCTTTTATGATTCCCAAGTGAATAAGTTCCCAGGAGCTACCTACCCTCCTAGAAGACTGCACACGTTATTATGGCAAATTTTAATACTCCAACTACAACTACAGGTTAGAAAGAAGAAAAAAACTACTTTACCTACACTACAGAAAAACATTCTTCAATGACAAACCTAGGAGGTTTGATGTTGTACAAGGCACTTTTTAAACTGCCTTAGAGGCAAATTTCTGACAGCTTCCATCCTTACAACCAGTAAGGACAGATTGTTTAAATCTGCATTTTTTCACTAAGATGTTAAAAAAAATGTAAATTTATTCAAAGGATACAGATTTGTGTCTTCCTTTTCCTGCAAAACATAAGAGGGACTGAAAGACACTTGATAAATAATTTGAGCGATATATAATTGCAAACTATAATATTCCCGTTAGAAAACAGCATTGCAAATTCCTGTAAGATCAGTATCTTATTTTACCATTCACAGGCCTCAGATAAGCTCCAGAAGGAAACCTGTCCCACAAGATACGGCCGCAGTCAGCAGTGCAGAGGAAGCATCAGCACATTTATAGAAAGCTTTCAGAAATTTCCTTTCTCTTCAGAAAGACCACATGTACCGCCAGTAAACTTCAGAATAGCTGAAGATTCATCTGCACCGGAGCTCCCACCTCCTTGCACCTGATCCAGCTACATTTGTGGTAACACCCATGGAAACCTGTGTTTTCTTTCTGGAAGTGCACATGGTGCTCTGAAGGGTGAGTGCCACTAGACATGGCTCTTCATTACCTCAGCACAGCCCCAGCAGCTGCTCCTGGCTCCACCCTGCCATGGGCTGTCTGGAGAAAGGCAGGATAACACCTCCACCAGGCACCCATCCTGGCTGGGCAGCTGACAGCTTAGGCAAACTGAAAGCCAGAAACAAAAAAAACCCCTATTTTCTAACAAAAGGAGCACAGCATGGCACAGTCAGACCTCACATTTCTTCTTTGGCAGGTACAGAGACACAGATAAAAGTTTATTGTACTTTATTAACTGAGAAGTAGAACAACATTACTGTATTTTTTTCAATTTCTCCAAATATTATTAGTAGAATATTCTTGAAAATTTAAGGACTTTAAGAGGCAGCATGGCTTGCTGACACTCATCCTGGAACGTTTTATCTTTCACCAGGAAATATTGGCACGTTTTACATCACTGTCATGGCTTTATGAACCTGTTTCAATTTACTTTCATCTTTTTGAGTGACTCTAGAACTAAATACACTATTCTATTTTGATTATCAAGGTGACAGATGCAGTGAAAATAATGTCTCTAATGTAGTTTGGTTGCTTTTTTCTTCAACACCAAAAAATGTATTATACTTCAACAAAACATCTCCTTAGCAGTGTACATTCAACTGAATATGGATCAGTTATATCCATATATCAGTATAATTTTGTAATCATTATACATCATTCCACCAAATACCTCTTCACTGCACTATCACTTTTAATAATTTAATATTTTCTCCCTAGTTAATGAAACAAGTGTTCCAACTACTAGTCTGAAAAAAACTAATAATACCCCAAATACTGTTAAAACTACTAATTTGGGAATTCCCTTTATTCCAAGTCCACCACTTAGCTTAGCAGTCTTACATTTTCTTACCTGAACAAGTGCTTACAAGAGTCTGCATATAAAACACCATTACCTGTATCAGCCAATATAAATCACATTAAAAATTATACCATGTCAATTTGGTGAGATTTATCTTCCATCAAGCCTGTTCAGGAGTTGTTAATTATACTTCCCAAGTGTAATTCTATTATTCAAGCCTTTTTTCAATCACTCAATTATTTTTCATGGACTGAAGTAAAGATAAAGATCCTCAATTGTAACAAACAGAACAAGTGTTAATTTTCTTTTGATCTTTTGAAGGAAATCGTATTTATTTTTCTGAAAAATAACTAAAAAAGGTCAATTTCCAAGTTCTTCTTAAAGAAATCTTTAGAAAGAAATCTTTGAAAATTAGGGGGGTTTCTGAATGTTTTTCCACTTTTCATATCATTTGTTGTGCTCATTCAGTTATTTGCCATACAATGCTTTATGAAAAATTTTCTTAGTGTATTTACATTCCATGTATTATTAACTACATCATCAATCACCAGAGTGATCCAGATGTGTAATTTAATTCATCCTCACCTGGGTTATGGTAGTTGTACACATGTATTCCACTTCTATGTAATAGATCATCTTAGTTATTTCAAATACATTAATTCAACTCAATACTGTTAACAACCTATACCCATTTAACCAAAACCTTCAAGTCTTAGATATTTTAAACATCTTTTTCTTTTCCATCATCTTACTTTCTGTAATTATTGACTCTTACGTTGTAATTGCTCTACTTTTATACTGTATTTGTCATGAAGTATTGTTTTCCTACCCTTCTGCCACGTAAGGCTTCCCCAATATGCTAAATACTGAGTCATGAGAGTCATGCCAATGGCTTCAGTGTTGCCCTACTGGTATTTTTTGTATTGATTGATTTTTCTCTGAGGCTGCTGAGCAACTTTTAGAATATCCTATAAATAGAGTCTGCTGTGATAATGTCATAGAAGCTGTTAATTGCGTGAACCATGTTTGTTTGATTCACTTTTTAACTTTATAGCCCTCACTCTAGTCTTGTTTACAGGAAGGAATATGTCAGAATCATTGATATGGGCTTGAAAATTGTTCTACTCTGTGGCCTACTGCAGCATTCCTTCTGATAGCTATTTTGCTAAAAGTATGCTGCCCTCTCACTGAGACTGAATTTACATCCCTTGTCCTTCTGCTCCTAAAAAAGCAGTTCCCCAACCACAAATAAAGTCTCCTCTTCTGAACTGCTGATTAGGCTGGAAAGGAGCTAAACTATATTTGACATAATTTTTTCCTTAAGAAGCTTTGATTTTATGCAATGGAATATCTTTACTCTCGGGAATAATTTCCTTGTTAGACCTTTACACATATCTGTTTAAAGATTTGATTCAATCTTAGATGATTTCCTTCTTTGAACAATTTTGCATATCATATTTTAAGACTTTCTTGTGTCAATGAGCATACTTTGTTTGCACAGAATTTCATTAGGTATTTAAAAAAAAGCAAATTCAGAGCCTTTTCCCTCAATGCATTTGCAGTTTGCAACTTACATCTTCAAACTATTCTCCAAATAGAATCCAGATGTCTCTGTCTGTACATGTTAGTAACATGTGAATATCAAAAGAAGTCAAATCACTATTGATTTACAGCACAGATAATTAGGGATGAATGTGTAGTAAAGCTTTTTTAATAGAATCCTGTCAATCATTTCCAAGCACTGCTTTTTCATTATGTATTTGCTGAAACCATATGATGGAATTCTGCTGGTGACATTTGAGTGATAGTGACTTTGATTTCAAAGGAAATGTTTCAGGTTCATTTCATTACCTTGGAAAAGTAAAAGCAAATTTGCCTTATAAAAAGCAATTACTTCTTAGCTGACCAGTGCACAATAGCAATATAAAAAAAGATTTCTCATTCCACTATTCAAATCCTAAACTAGCAAACTAGTGTTTGATTTTTCTTTAAACCAATTTTACCTTGTTTGAATTGCAAAACCATTTAATCTTCATAAAGTAGGTTATTATAATGGAGATCATATTTTATTGGTACAATACACCAGCCTGGGACAAACAGAGGTTTTTAGTGGTTTGGGTGGTTTTTGTCTGTTTGCTTGTTTTTGTCTTTGGAAGGAATGTTAAAAACTTTAATATCCACACGCTTGAGGTATGCAACATTTTGAAACTCTGTAAAAATACCTGCAATAAAAAGTATTTCAACAATAACACACAAATAAAATATTCTCATTGTATGTGTCACATAGGAAACATCATCCCAGATGATATATAAAATGTAACCTCTCTCTTCCCACAATTGTTGTATTTGTGACCCAGTATGCCCTATTTATTGTTGATCCACAACAAGCAGGAGCTGAATTCTTCACTTACATGGTTTCTACAATGAGTTGTCTCAACTGATCCTTTGTTCCCAGGCTTATTAAGCATAATTTGCAATTACTTACTTGGCAACAAAAGCATAACATTGGAAGAGAATTCAGCATAAAGAACTATAACTGCAACCATTTCAGGTAATTCTAGTACCAAAAATTCTCTTATCTCCCACATTTAAACACAAATTGAGAATATTGTATCTTATCTTACTTACTAGTCATGCCTACCGATTTAGTTACAATTTCCTTGGAGTAGTCAACATGAGGTTACTGAGCATCATCACAATGTTCCTCAGCATCTTCTATTATTAAGTCACATTGAAAAATAAATAGATCGATATGCAATTATAAGCATCAGCAACAAGCATATCATTCAGAAGATTTACACAGTTCATTAGAAAAAAGTGAAAGAGAATCACAAGAAGTAGTCATATTTTCTAACCATATTTAAAAAGTGACTAAAATAAAATCCATACTTTTTTTGGTAATAAAGCATTTCTAAATGTATAAATTACAGGTAAGAAGCACAATTCCAGGGCTTTTTAAATCTCTCCAATTGAAATAATCTAAAATTAAGATGCATAACTGGAAAATAAAATTAAGTGGAGAAACCATTAAATTGATAGTAATATAAAGTAGAAATCCAAGAAAAAGCTTTAGAGAAGAAGCAACATTAAATATTTTAAAAGCAGAGCACTTTCTCTCTGCATTTGAGTGCAAGGTGTGAACTGATATGTGTTAGCAACTGTAAGATTTTGGGAGGTAGTCCCAAAGTAATTTCTACCTTTAAAAGGTAATGTAGAATGAATGTGCAGCTTTGACTTTAGGAATAGAGAGGCATTTAACACAAGCATGCACACCATGGCCGAGGACTGTACAGAGTTGGAGATTAACTCGTAATTGTTGCACTTGTGAAAAAGGTTAAGGAGAGACTGCACTTGAGCACAAACAATGAAAATATTTCTGACAGTCTCATGAACCCACTGAAGCCTCTGTTTTCTGCATGCCTCTTGAGCATGATGAATTCAGAGAGGCCACATTAGGACTGGGTTTATGATCTGATACCAGATTGAGCTAAGCATTATCTTGAGCTTTAAGTGGTGCAATTTGACTTTGTTACCAAGCTGGAGTCATTTCCTGGCCACACAACAACCTCCCTATTAAGAAAAGTGCAATTATGCTGATACTTTGCACATAACCCAATTATTTTCTCCCTTTGTACATGTGTAAACCCAAAATATTCTGGGACCAACAGATATAATAAGGAACTGCAGAACATGGAGAAAGAGCAAGCAAATAGGCTGTGCTAGTGATCATGGAAAACTAACTTCAATTGTGTACCTAAATTTGAAAGAGAAATCATCAATGCCACGGCCTTCCAGCAAAGGACTTGAAAGGTCTGAAGAATCATCATAAGCACAGACAGAAATAAACACACAAAAATACTTTTCCCTGACAAAAAGTAAATCTACACTTCTGCTAAAACCTAGACTGAGCTGAAATAGAAAACTTGAATTTTAGATCATCAGAAAGTGAAAGGAGAAAACATACCTCATGTTTTGTAAACAAAGACAACTTTTGAACTTGCCTGCTAATAAACCAGCAGTGCAGAACCCAGAATCTGAAGTAAAATTACCAACAACATAATGTCGTATAAAGGAAAATTGAAAATCCTTCAATTTAAAAGAGCATTATATTGCAAGTCAACAAGTGAATTTTGCACAGAGGTGCAGACAATTCTTTCCATTGAATAACAGACATTACAAGGCCAAGCAGAAATGAATTAACACTGTCCTTGAATCAAAATAAATGTCAAATGAAATTGTACATCATCCTCAGGAAAAGAAAAAACAAATTATGATTCTCAGATATAAATATTAAACAAGGGGAACCAGATTTTTCTGAGAGTGCTGTGTTCAAATCACTGTATAAAACAGAATTAATACTGTGAGATGAAAAGGGATTAAAACCACTTAGCTGCAAAAATATATCAAAGAAATAGTTAACATAATATGCTGGCTACAAAAAAAGTGACAAAGATACTTCAAATAGAAAAGCGATTTCATTACTTCATTGAAGGAATTAAATCTCCCCCTAAAAATAATCAAATATTTTTCCAACGTTTTTTAGTCAATGGTATTCCTGTTTCAAATGAATGCCACTGCATTTTCCAGATTGTTTTTTGTGAGAAATGTAAACATTTTTCATAATAATATCCTGATTTTCCAAAATGTTATCACCTCTTCTTAAACAAAGTGTCAAAATTTTACTAAAACAAAAATAGAAAATTGAGGGTTTTTTCTATATTGAATGGTAATTTAATTTGTGCTACATAGCATCTTCCTTCTATTATTTCCCAAGAGCAATAGAAAATAATTTTAACTGGGCTATCAGAAAACTCCCTAATATACTGTTGCTTTATCTGTACAATGCCTATGACCACTTTTATCTCATAAATTATTTCTTCATAATGCAAACATTAATTTGAAGCCTTTAATAATTTCATGGGAAAAAAAACCACAACAAAACACACACCACAGATATGTAAAAGGAAATTAATATAAATGGAAATCCAAGTAAGACTTTGTTGTAATAGAGCAGCAAAAGTGATTTCAGCACTAACAGGAACTCTTTCTCTCAAATTCTTGTCAATAAAGGAGCTTTAAGAGCAATTCCTCTTTAGAAAATATATGTGGTTTTCAGCTATGCAAATCAAGGCACTTCCAGCAATAAAATGCTGCAATAATGTTGATTGTCAAAAGAGATTATACCAGTTAAAATAAATCAAGGGGGAGAGGTTACAAACATGTAATAAAACTCAATCTCAAAGATGCCAATGAGGACAAATCCTTTGACACGTTACCACGAGCAGGTCTCTGTAATACTGCAGCTGAAATTCTTACCACCAATGGATCAGAGAGGCCACAAATGTTCACTGCCTCCCATATTCCTTTTCCCTTCTATAATGTCAGCCTGAATTACGAAACATTTTCCTTACCTCTGAGGGAAAAATATAACTCACACAATTTTTAAACATACACGACATCAAAGTGGTTACAGAGATTCCAGCAATCTCAGCATAGTAACAGAGGCACACAATTAAATCCGTATCACAGCAGACATAATAACCTGCTGCCACTTGAATAGAATCAGATGCTCATTAAAATCTAGAGTTGGAAGTTAAAAGGAAGAATTTGGAGAAGTCAAGCTGTCCTCAGGTCTGACACATTTTTTGATGTGACATAGAGGTGATCAAGTCAAATTCAATAAAAGGAAAAAGTGAATAATCAAATTATTTTAAAAAAATACAAGGGGAAAAAATCACCACACCATAACAGTAAAGATTAAGGTAAAGCACGCCACAAAACTTTTTTTTTTTGATTGAACTGAGTGCCTCTGAAAAAGAGTCAGATTGACATCAGCAGAAACCAAACCCTTTTGTTCCCAGAACAAGCTCAGTAAAATGAGCTTTGGAAATCACAGACTCCTGCCACTGACCAGCCATGCAGCTAAACCCACACCTGGCAGGGGCAACCTTCCTGCAGGAATAAAACAGAAATTCATTTTCTGTCTTCATCCTAACCTTGTTCTCTCCTGCAACACTGTCAGCTAGTAAAACAGCTAGTAGGGGTTGGCATGACCTAATTTTATGGATATCCATATCACAGAAGAAAAAGACCAGCAGCTGATTTACACAGGATATTATATAAGCATCAAACCCATTTACAGCCAAAGGCATGAATTTTTGTTATATTTACAAACTGAGAGAAATGTGGGTTCATTCAGTGGCCACTAAATCTTACACTCACCTGCATTTTCTGATGCAGTATACATTACCTGCCAATTTTGGCCTACTTGCGGCCAGATACTTCTAAAAATCCAAGTAACCCCATTGTTTGATGGCACAAAGGTACCATCTCTTGTCTACAATGTGGAAATACCTACCCATAAACTATACATGGCCTGAGCAGTGAGTTTTCCACATTGCAGAGACCCCAGTTTTCTCAGTCCTTCTGCAATTGCATAGCTGCGCCTTCGCCTTGGCAGCCCAGCAGTAACACTGGTCTCCTTCCCAGTGATTCCAGAGGGATCCCACACACACACATCCTCACACACCAGCACATGGCCTCAGAAAGCCAGCCTTTTGTCTGTGCCACCTCCCTTGACAAAGGGATAAAATTACACAGTACTATGTCAAAACCTGTGGCAGCAAGATGCAGAAACACGGGTTTTCATCGTTATATGATAAACAAAACACAGGATCACCCAGACAAAACCTATTTGGTCCCACAATGCCAGAAAATAATGCCACTCACTCCCATGCAACTTGCTCTCCCTCAGTGTGTTAACCACTGCTTGTGTTGGGTATTACTGGAGCACCTGCTGTCAGTGAAACAGTCTGCCCTGGCAATCATTTGGCAGCATTGTGCTGCTTCAAATGGTCATCATCTCCAGTGGCCTAGTGAGAAAATAAAATTCATTTTCTCCTCTTTCTTGGTTCTTCAGACGGAATATCAATGAAATTTGAGAAGAATTTATACATGCTTCAGGTCAATGAATCCATTTTCCTCTGAGCAGGCATTACAAGCACTGACAGAAGCAGGATCCAAGTAATTAGCAGTCTTGACAGAAAAGCCCTGATGGGGCTTTGTTAGCAATATACTGCAGCTTACAAAGGCACGGGGGCTGCCAAGACCCTGCCACATTCCCACTGATGGAAGCAGACTTAAAAAATTTACTAGTCAAGATGTGGCTCTTCAACCTTCCAGTATAAACATTTCATTCACAGTTTGCAGCTTTTACTGATTTTGCAAAGAGATCTTACAGAGGCTGCAATCAAAGCAGGACTTGCCAGGAAAACCTAAGTCATTAAGAAGTGTTATATAAACACACGGATCCAGGCTCCAAATATTAGAGATCAGTATTAGCCTCTCACGTAAGCTTTTGAGTATTTTGCAACAAATGCATGATTACCAAACTATGGCAGATTACTGAGTCAGGGATACATATCACACACTTATAAATTGTCTTACTTGCCAGACCAGATTACTTTGATTAACTATAATATTACTCATCGATACGCTACAGAACAGATAATTTAAAGTAAAAAGGGACAAACAGGATCCCTTTCCATATTCAGCTCATTTTCACTTTGACAAATGTTTAAAACAGTATCCACCTTCTGCAAACAAATCTTCCATTTTTGCTTCCTGCACTTATTTATTTACTAACATTGAAAAAATAGTGATTCTAAAATGCAAGGTTTTAACTCTGTAAATACTCAGCACAAACAGTGAACAGCCAAGCAGAAAAAAAGTCTTTTGTAATATCCAAAGTGTTTTAATATCACTTTCCCCCCCTTTTTTTTTGCAAAGAAAATACTAAGTGAACCTTGCATGAATCCACAGTATTCATGTTATTATTTGCAAAAGTATGCATCTGAACTTAGAACCTGAATATGTTTAAATCCATTTACTTTTTATTTTCTTAAACAGTGTACAGACAATTGGCTCAGTTTCTCTTAAGTTTCTGCTAGATATCCATGCTCATTAAGCCTTTTGTATCTCACACCATGTAACTAACTCCTTTGCATTTATCTGGCTCTGGGTCAGGACTCCCATGCCCCTCTACAGTTCCAGCTGCAGCTCTCCACAGCAATGTGCCACTGCCAAAGCAAAAAGCCCAGGGCTTGAGCTGTGTAATAGGGCCCAAAGAGACCCAGACAGCCAAGGAACACTCTCTTACCTTCAGGTCTTTGGGCACTACAAAGGCTCCTTGCCACAGATCTCAGTGTAAAAATTCTGACTTCTTCCCTAGCCTTCCACACTGAAACATTTGTCTTTTCTCCCAGTAGCCCAGGGCAAGGCAGGAGGGACTGCCTTCAATAGAGAGTGTAGGGCTGGGCAGAAGGGAAGAGCCCCATACAAAACAAATTGTATGCAGGCTTAATTTTTATTATTTCCCCCTGTGTTGCTGATAATGACAAGCAAATATGCACCATCATGAACATTAAGAGGCCTGGGACACACCACAGCCTTAAGGTTACAAAGTGGACAAAATAGCTTTCAGGGTCTAGAAAAGAAACTGCAAAGTACAGCTACAAAGGGGGAACTCATCAAAGTTAAACCTGTTCAAGGTAGCAAGAATGTCAATGAAAGAAACACCCCTACAAATTATTTGCTGCGTAAACAGGTTACGCTTGGGCAAAACAACTCCCCTTGCTCTCCTCTGAGGAAGAACATGTCAAACTCTAGGCTGAGAGCTCTTCCAAACAGTTGACAGCATGAGCAATTCAGATTGTCAGCAGCAGTATGTTTCATGTTACAGCATTTGCAAATATATAAATTAAATTCATTGCAATATTTTTTAGTGGTGAGCTGAAGGAAAATAATTCATAAAATCAGACAATGTTTTGCCTGGTATTGACAGCTCTACCAAGCTTTTCTTACTCCTGAGAGGACCAGAGCTCAGAGCATACAAAGCTGACAACACTGCTGTGTAGGGCACAGACAGGCTTGTTTCTGCTCCTGGGTCTGAGCTGTCTGAGGAGGTGCTATCACATCTCCTGAAACACAGAGACTGTTCACAAGAGGAAGAAGCCCTTAGTTTTAATTGTCACCAAAGGGATTGTAGGAAATTCATGGTCTGTCTTGGACTAGAAGCATTGTGAAGGATTACTGGGTTTCAGCTGAAGGGAAAACTGAACAGCAGAACTCAGACAACTTTCTACTCAATTGCAAGAGCAGATTTCACAGCACTCCTACAATCATCAATTCATATATTAGGGTTTCCCTTGGACTCCAAACTATTTGGTGAATAAGATGGATGAAGTTCAGTGAACAAAAAAATATTTTATTTCATTCTATCTCCATTATTCAATGTGATGTCTCAGGTCTTTAATGTCACCTCAAAAACATGCCATTTTACCTCATTTTTAATTCTTCATAAGTTTTCTTCTGTGAAGTTTTCTGCTGTACCATGTGAATGATCAACAGCCACCAATTTATTTACCATCAGGATGTAAAGTTGTGTTCCCAAAACTCTCGTGGAGAATTAAGGAACAGAGAGTACCTGTTCCCTGTTATCACAGGGTGACACAAATGTGTCATAGAAGCATCCACAGCATTTGAACAAGCCAGTAGAAGTTTGTCTATGACACATGTGAATTCACTTTGGACTATTAATCCTGATGCCCAAAGCTAGCTATGCTCCATTTGCTGGTGTTTTGGTTGTCCTCATAACTCAGTGTCCCCACAAGGGGTTTATACACACTTGAGGAATCTGCTTTAAAGTAGTTCCTTTTTTTCAGAGTATTTGGCATTCCATGGCACTTGGAAAGATGTGATTGATATCACATAATACTCTATGTGGCAATTATGCAAACAGCCTTTGAATTCAATAAGGAGAAGTTTAAGGTCTGACCCCTCTCTTGAAGAAAGTAGGGGGACAAAAAAAGTTACTGAGAGATGACAAGTCATCTAATTTACAGGAACTTAGCTATATAATTATATTAATTACTTTAAGCAGATTTTTATTAATAGCTTAAATTTATAACATGGCTTCAGGTGACAAAGCAGTGGTTTTCCAAGGTGACTTTTAACTGCAGTGGCTTGCCTTTTCACTACAAGATTCTCCAACAGATAAAGAAAACACCCTACATGCAATACCACCCTGATATTTTTCACCATATATCCTCATAATGAATAAAGCAGCATACCTTTGAGGGGTGGGATATTATGTTACTCTCTTAAGATCATGCCATCATTTCAATGCACAAATAAAGGATTTGCCAAACTCTTCATATTAATTTGACTGTGAGCTACCCAAGTCACAAATCTGCACAGTTAAGAGCTCTTTTCAAAAGAAGCCATCATCAGCCTGCTACCAGAATTCTTATAGATCATAAACTCTTTTTGTAGTGTTTAGTATCTATATAAAGCACGCAGCAGCTGTTAGCACTGTGAGATACACAGTGTTGAAATAATGCAGGGCAGAACACAGAACGGGTTTAAGAAGTGCAATTTCAGTCTGGGTTTCTTTACACCAATCAGTAGTCCCTGAAAGCCTTTTGGAATGCGTGGCATCCAGTGTAACAATCCTAAGAGACAATCCATGGGAAATGGAATCCCAGGCAAGCTCTGACAGAAAGGTGCTGTTTCAAATCATCTAATACTTTTTAAAATCATGTATTTTTCCTCTAATAATTTTTCATTTATGAACTAAATCTTAAATACAAAAACATATATTCAGGTCACTTGGGATGATATGGGAATGTTCCCTATATTATGATGAAACAAAGGTGATGACTCACTGTCAGCTTCTGTAAGTACTTTTTAAAATTTGTTCTACTGATTACAGGGAAAACAAATTTCCTTCAACCATCTGCTTTTCCTTCTATTGAATAAGATAAAACATTTGGCATATATTTGGGATGCATAACTGCATTTATTACAGTTTCATACTTTATTATGCAACCAATTTGTAATAGTCTCAAAATTATGGAAAATGCTCTGATATATTCTCCTCTTTTGAAAAGATACAGATTACATATATATGTACACTACTGCTGCAATTGAATTTCTTTTCCTAATGACAATACAGTGATAAAGGTCAAATTAACTTCCATTCTTGTATGCTTTTTTATTTGCAAAATCATTTTTGTCCTAGGGTTTTCTGAATAATGGTTTAAAAACACTCTTTAAATATTAAACATACCAAAATATTGATGGATTAAATGAGACCTAGTTTTATAATCATAATGCACAGTGTTTAGTGCACAATGTTTTCTTTGAGTGTGCTTAGTACTGGCTTTCAAGAGGATCCCTTGCATTTTAAAATAGACTCAGTTTCATTATCATAGATGTTTCCTCCTTTTGAAAACATTTAGTCATTCAGATATATTTTTTTTAATTTCCTGGATTCTAAACCCCTGGTGGGATAATCCCTTACCAATCCATATGGGGAAGGCAGTTTTACAGATCAACAAATCCTACCATTATTTGATTTGATCTAAGAACAACTTAATTGAAACAACACAAAGTCATTAAGAAAGGTTCTTAGGCATATCCTAGTTAATGTAAATGACAGACTGCTTAAAATAATGAAAATTTTGTTATGACCAGTAGGTGACCCCATTCTCATAATAAGTAAATCCAGGATTTTCTTACATATACAGAACATTCTGGTTGGGCACAGACAATATTTTGTACCAAAGAAATGGACTGGTTACAGTGATACTGCATGAAATACAACACACATCTATAGAGCATGAAAGAATGCTGCTACAAAACAGGCACGTGCCATAGGCCAGGCAAAGGATTGAGGCAATGGAAATTCTCTTCTGAGATTTTATGTTGAAAGAGGTTTTCAGTTCAATATATCAAAAATAATTACTTTGGGTTATAAAAATAAAAACAATGAAATTGCAGTAACTCATCTAGGAAAAAAAACCTTGTACAAACATGAAGCTTTTATTGCCTTTGCAACTAAAGCAGGTATTTAGCATTCAGCCAGCATAAGAGAGACTTATGACAGAGAAATTAATATGCTACTGAAATATACTCAGGACCAAAAAAAAGTCTGTCAGATTCAAAGACCTAATTGTCTCCAAACGTGCAAATATCTTACTGAAGCTACTTCATGTTTTGATCCTTCTGAACAAACTGTTTGTGAAAAAGTAATTTCCTACCTACAAAAAAAAAGGAATAAATTTTAGTGCTAGGCTTTGGACAGCCAAGGTTCCTAAATTCTCATTATGGACTTCAGGATACTTCTTAGTGGAAGGCAAGTTTTTTGGGGTAGAGAGAGAAAAAAATGATGTTTTCTAATGTGCTTTTACTTAAATCCTTCAAGGTAGAAGGAATTGCACATTTTTTTACTTCATTTCAGAAAGAAGAGAAAACCTGCACTTTTAAAGGAGGGAAACCCTATGCCTTGAAAAATCTGCCAGTCAAAAAATCTGGTAGCTGTTCACTCTCAAATACAATGAATCATTTCACTCACAAAAGAGTGTCAATACCCATTGCTATTCACTTGTTGTCTTTAAACAGCTTTGTTGATACTTCCTGACAACATTCATACAATTAAGGTTTTCTTCAGGAATGCCTACAGAAGGAGAATTTCAGAATTCTGTTAACAAAAGACCAGAAATACTCATGACCAAAAATACTTGCATAGCCCATAGCATTTGCATATTCAAGGAGGAGTAGAAACAGGATCCCACAGCGTATCCAAGCAACTGTACCTAAGAGGATATGGACCACAACTACAAATTATCCCTGAATATCTAGAAATGAAATTCCAAAGTGAGAATTTCATGCCTTTGAACTGATATATTCAACTCATAAAGCAAATAAAAACAAGGGCTAAAATAACCAACTTGTTTTCTGTAAATTATCCCCTCTGTCCAGGTGCTTTTCTCATATCTGCAAATCCTGTGGTAACACAGGTGAGGTGTTTTGTGAGTTAGAGAAATTGATTGCTGCTCCCAAATAGTGAGTTTTTGTTCTTGAGATAGCAGTTAAGTCTTTCTAATATGCCACAAGCTGGTGTGTATCATGAATGGAAATTATGAACCTACCCCTCACATGTTCACTGGCAGATTTTCTACCTAAAAAGCATCATGTTTACCAACATTTCCCTGGAATGTCTCCTTAACCAACAAAAGTTTGCCATTTATAGTAGTTTATTCTCTGATCTCCTGGGTAAAACCACATCCTTGATGCAGGCCAAAATAACCTGTGTTCAATGTCCAACACAAATATCATACTTTGTATGTATTTCAAAAATATTGTTTATATTTCAAATTACTGAAGTAGTATTATTGTGATTACCTGATCTAGTCCATACATTTTTTTAACTGGCATATCATACATACTGTGTTTTTGTAGTCCTCCATGAAATCCAACAGTTACCCTAAAGTAATCCAAAAATTACCATAAAGAAAAACATAGCCAAAGATAGCTTGATTGCTTATCAATTGAAGCAATTGTACTTATTCTAGAGAAACGGAATTTGGCACCAAATCTGCCAGGCCATCTCCCATGGAGTGTGACTCAGGAAGCAGATCACTTTCTGGGCAGAAAATATACAAATTTAAGAAGTTTTCAGAAAAGTAAACACTACTGGTGCCTGGTTTTTTAAACTTTTATTTACTCCTCAATTATTACTGTTCTTTGTTTTCCAATTCACTCATTTAGAATGCGTTAAGGTTTCAAATCACACTATAATCTTTCTGAAAAGATATCAGAAAATAAGTTCTTAAAAGAAAAACAGAACTGTGCTCCTAACTCTAGGACCGACAACTGCACGTTGTGTTGACAACAATCACTGAAGTTACTGAAGACAAACTACTGCAAAATTGGAATAGTTCACGATTAATTTTCAGGTACTCTATATTGTCTTCTCTGAAGCAATCCAGTTTATTATTCTGCATCTTTGTTATGCACCCTATATACCTATTAAAATCAGAACCTAATTATAGCAAAAGAATAGTTATTCTTCATTGGAGTAAGTGAGAATACAGTCTTGTCAACACCACATTGCTTACACAATGGGAAGAGTACCATGCCATTCAAAGCCACTGATTTTACTTTTGTCATCTAGATGAACAAAAAAACTAGTTTCTCATTAAAATGTACATTGGGTCATTAAAATATGCTTGGTTTAAAAGTTTATATATTCTTTAATAGAAATCACAATCCTGTGAGATCACAGCTGGTTACGGTGAAGATGCTGACAGTGCTGTAAATAGAGGATTATTACTCCAGGTGAGGGGGGAAAACTGCAGGGATAGATTATCTGTAATAAGGGGCAAAAATCCTGTTATTTGTGAAAAAGCTGTAGAAAAAAAAAAACAAACCAGAAGAAAATAGGGTGCAGATAATACATACAGACAGAATTTTTTAATCACACAGTTTTCTACAAGGCTCATGCAAACAAAAGAGTATCTGTGTTATGTTAAAACATGTGAGGGTTTAGAGTTAGTGGCAAAGGGTCAAACTCTCACTGTCATGGAAAAAACTCTTACGTTTCAGTCCATCCTGAAGGGTCTCAAGATTTCATGGCAAGAAATCACTTCTCAAGTTCAAAGAAAATTAATTAGGTTTAAGGCCATGTTTAACACTGTGAACAAAATGTAACCATACCTATAATTCAGACTGCAACAGGACTTCTGCAAAAGATACATCTGGACAGATTTACCATTTAATTATCTGCCTTATTTCTCTATCTGTATTCACTATTTCATGTAAGTGTATGTAATCATAAAGGAAATCTTTAAAGGGCTAATTTCTATCTTGCTCTATTACAACCAATGCTTGGAAAAAACTCAAGAAAATTTTTCTTACCCTCTTTGAGTAGAACAGAGTTATACATCACCTGCACTGACTCCTGATTATATCATCCAACCCGATGATCCACCAATCTAGAGAGATTGTAAAGGTGGTATTTTAAATTCACTGTCACTTCTGAGCAGATGATTATCACACAGAAGAACCTAAACTTCCCCAAGGGCAATGCAACAGATCATCTGCATCCATGTAATGCATCATTTTCCCTAGGGACAGAGAGTGATTGATCGATTGATTAACTGTAGTTATCAAACCAGAATATCCACCCTCTGCCTTGTCACATCTCATTTACAACCTGGTTGTTGTCATAGGCAAAGCCATTTTATATAAATCTTTGTTTCAAACACGTATTTTTGTTGTGGATGGGAGAATAAAAGTCAAAAGATAAATCACAGCAGCAGAATCTCAAGCTAAACAAATAGAAGGAATTTTAGCTGTGATTAACTGTGTTCATAGTATCAGTCACAAATTATATGGGTAATCATTGTTTTTAACATCAGTGACAGCAGAATGAAGTCACCATTTTCTGGGAATGTGACAACACAAAAGATCAAACTATACTTCAACAATGTGTTGCAGTTGTGTCCTACATGGCCACTAACCAGATGTTATCTGCCCATCAGTGCAGTGTGACCAGCTGAGGTCTTAGTGCACTTCCTTCCTTTCAACAAATGTTCTGAGGCTGAAAGGATCAGTACCAAAAACTATATTGAGAAGCAGCTAAAGAACAAACTTATCTCTGCTCTTATTTCACTTCCCCTGTTCCCATTTTCCCAATTTCTTCTTTCTCCTTGGTTTCCTATATCCATCATAATTCACTGCCTCTTGTCCCACTTTTCATACAAATCCTTACTTAAAAATTTCCTCCATGAAGCTCAGAAATGGAAATCCTTTTCAGCACACATTGCTACCATCCATAAACAGTTATTTGTGATAATTACTCAACAAAGGTTTCCTTTAGGTCTGTTGTATTTGTGTTCTTTTCTGTTCACACAGGATCTTGGCAGTCACACTCACTTTTCATTCAATAAAACCAGTGAGAAATATTTCCTTGAACTTAAGATTGTTCAAGGTTTGATTGCTTTTTTTTGTTGAACACAGCAATACCAGAAAAAAGGTGGGCCCAAAACTCACTGACTACTGAGAAATTTCTAATGTTGTCAAATCACCTTTACATGAGTCTCTGTGTAACTGGGCCTTCCTGCCACACGGTGCCTGAAGTGGCTTGAATCTGTTTTTGATAGGTTCACAAGATCTGTGAGTTTTCATGGACAATTTTTTATACACATTGTTTACTTTGAAATGTTAACAACAAATTCCAATGTCCCATGCACATATTCTAACTATCCTAACAGACAAAAATAAACAAACTAATTAACACTGAATCCATAACTTGGGAGTCCTTCCCCACAATGAGAGGCTGAGATCCTTTTTAGTGTCTATCAAATAAAATCACCCTTTTCACACAATTAGGCATGTAAGAGTCAATGTGTGAATTACTGCCAGCAGCCTAAAAAGCCTCAATTAGAAAGAAAGCCCTCTTCTGCTAGCCATTAGTGGTGAGAGCATCATGGAAAAATGAAATTATTTTAAAGACTAATAAGTATCAAACACGGTCCAGATATTTTAACATTAGTCAAAGGCCACATAAGTAAACCTAAAATCCAAATTCATCATTACTTTATGTTACATTTGCTGACATGGCAACGCCCACTGTAACTGCTACTCCTTTCATTCAGAAAAAGGTGCCAAAATATTTAAGTCTTAAAAAACCAAACACTTCACGTTATTTTCTGAGTCTTTATAAGCAGACACAAACACTACTGGGGCAGAAAGTTTTACATTCTCCCAGAATCACCAACCACTTAAAAACAAACTGACAGTTTCCTTTTCCATCTGATAAATGGAAATAGTCCCATGCAGACCGCATTACAATGCTCTCATCATGCAATGATTTTTTAAAAATTAACAATTGCATACAAACAGAACTACCTAAACTGCATCATTGCTCCAGGACAGAACCCGTTTACCTCACCTCCACCAGAGAATGTGGTAGCCTGAAAGTAGAAGAAAATACTTCATCTTTGAAATTTCCTTTTTCATTCAGGCTCAGAAAATAAAAACAAACAAAACCAGAAAAGATGAAATGTTCCAGACTATTTTACACAAGCTCCAAGCAATACTATACGCAAAGAGTCTCTAGAGAGATTAGGATTCTTATACTAATTGTATTTAACACTTTAGCATTTTATAAATAAGCCATGGGGCAACTAAATCATCCTGTGAAATTACAGTGCTTAGGAAAAATTCCCAAAAGAATAAACATTTGATTTTGGCAAGTCCTTTACTTTCATTGCCTGAGGCACCAATAGGTTTATCCTTCACATGGCTGGAGTTGTGATTTCTCAATACCCTGTAAAGCTCATGATGCCCTTCAAGAAACAAAAATCAACCTACTTTTCCAAAGTAAATTCGTCTAACGCAAAAAAAAGGGCTAAAATGAAAAATATGTTTTTCTTCTTCTTTTGAAATTGTAGGGAGTAAAACTGGTGTTTCACCCTGTTTAGATTGGGGTAAAAATCTAGGCTATGAGGGAGGGAGTGGCTGAGTGAAAATCTTTATTAACCTACAGACGTGTTTCACCTTTGTGGACAGAAATCCTTTAGGCAATGAAGAGACTTATCAAGGAACAGAATATTAACCAAGGGGAAAGATTAAAACAGAATTATGCAAACAAGATGGCAAACAGTTTCTTTGGAAGTAGAAGAAAGAGGTCTCAGAAACAGTAATAAGACAAAACAAGGAACATTAACAAATAAGCATAAAGCTTATTATTACTCACAACTTACAGCCTGTAAGTGTCTGGTGAGGAGAGAATGAGTAAAAGATATATGGTGCATTAAGGATTTGGGACAGACCAAGCTATGTCTTCATCACCAATCTGGGAATTATAATTAAGGGAATCTTTTCCCTGGAAAGATCAAATAAAGGTTTTATTTTTATCATATTCAATTTTGTGAGGGAACAAAACGATTAACAGTCGGGCAGAACAGTTACACAGCTTCTTCACTGACCAGATGAATACCCTGGAGCAAGTAATATCATCTATGCACTTTTCAATAAACAAAATAGTTTATTGCAAGTCCCTTGAAGCAGAAGCTGTGCTGTGTGTGCCTGCACAGCAGTCTCACACTGTAATGTGGTTCACCAGTAGCAGTAAAGACAGAACATGTGGGAAGTGACTGTGAGCCCAAGGCTTTCAAATCACTCCAGCAGTGAGAGGTCACAATTCTAGCAGATCTCTTTCTTTTTTTTTTCCCCCTACATAACTAAAGAGGCTACAGTTCAAGAGATGCTAACAGATCCTTTCAGACAGAGCAGTTTGGGAGATTTTGTTTGATTCCAAAATGTTCATAATACCAGGGGCTGCTAAAAGGATATGGGATGTTTCATGTCAGCAGAAGTGTGTCCCTCAGAAATCTGACATACTAGAAAAATAAGGAAAAAACTTCAGATGCCTTTCCCAACATAAGTCCTTTAATTCCTAGCATCAACAAATACCCCCAATATAAAGAATTTCTGGTCCAGTGCCTGGTTATTTCCCCATATTCACCCCATCCCTATTTCAGTAGGGTTGATCACTTCTCAAGCCAAACTAGGGACAATGACAAGAAGATAAGAAATGTGCAGTGTAGAATGACACTTCTGAGGGCTGGCTTTCAGCTCAAGGAATAGGGCAGAGATGCTTTGAAGAAAAAGGGGGTTTTTTTACTCCAGTGGGCCAAGAATTCATTCATTGTTTGATTGTCCTTTTAAGAAAGGATCCTCTAAAGAGATGGATCTCATTAGAAATATCAGAAATTTAACATAATTAAAAGAAAGTACCTTGCTATATTCATGAACATGCTAAAGAGTCCTTATACAAAGTCCAATTGCTTGGTTTTACAAACCAAGAAAAGAAATACAGATATTCCATGTTTATTTACCCTTTTTATGGCAATGGATTTGGTGTTAAGTACCCAACAGAGAAGATGATCTCTAAGAGGTAATAGCTTCCCTATGATTCTTCTTCTCAGAACACATTTTAGCTGGAAGAGAACAGAAATAGAAGCAGAGTCACAGATGGGGGATTGTATTTTTCAGAGTCACTGGTCCAAGCTGATTTGGAGTCAATTATTTTGTTGTGTTGAGGCTCTGGACAGAATTCAGATCTGAGTAAAACATGCCTATCCCCACATTCCCTGTCTTACTGATTGCTGGGAAAAGATTCAGAGTGGAAATAGCATGACCTAATAAAATCCTTAATGGAATAAGGGAGAAGGACAATATCTCATAGAACTGAAAAATATATGTGAAAATTAAGACAATGGCTGGGGAATGTTTAAACAGTGTTTGGCCCTAATGCACAGATAAGTAATCAGTGAAATAAACTAGAACTTAGTCACAAGTTATTACAGAAATGCATAACACTCAGCAGCACAATCTTCTTCTGAGCTTCAGCCACTGTTAACTGGTGAAGAAATTTGAGAAGCTGCCTTTACTTTGGCTTTTGTGGGGTTTTTTTTTGGCCACAGCAGGTACATTCTCAGAATTACTTGGAAAGACAGCTTTTCCACAAATCACTGGACAGGCATGCCCATGGTCCTGTGGGACTACAGAAATGAAACACCTAACTTTCTCATTCCATTTTGAATTTTGATCAAAAATTTCACATGCACGCATCTCCCTAAAACTGCCTTTGAATTATCACAGGTCCACACAGTGTGAAGCAGTCACATTTCTCTAACATAAACTAACAATCACCTAAGAAAACATCATGAACAATGACAAGAGATATGGTATTCATGGCATTCCTACTTGGAGCATCAGGACTATATGTACTCAGTATCTGAAACTTGTCTTCTTTTCTGTCAGATATTCAGAATACAATATAACACTACCTTGTAACAGTAATAAAGGCAATTCTGTTTGATGAACTTCTTTCATTCAAACTAAATTAATTGGATATCAAAGCTTACAATGCAATATTTTCCTTTTGAAAAGACTTCCTACTCTTTTCTGGCTCTGTGTTTCCTATCCACAGTTTAAATTAAGTTTTCTTGAACATCTCAGGTCTGTAGAAAATTCAATAGGTGAAAAGAGTGACAGTAGTTGCATTGTTATAGTTTTACTGTCTGCAACTAAAGAATTTTTAGAATTACATTTTAAAATCTTAACTCTTTAAAGGTGGACTAAGCACTATCACAAGTACTTAATTTGAATAAATGGTTGCAGAAGAACCTTGGGTTAGCAGAGAGCAGTGCAAGTAAACAATGTTCCCACACCTGGCTCAAAGTCTTCCTCCCTACTCACCTTCTCACTGCTGCTTGTCAAAGGCAACAACAGTAAATAACTTTCCCAAACCAGCTTCCCTGCTTGCCTGAATTGGAGAAAACCTGCTGGTCCTTACAAGAAAAACACAGTGCAACACATGTCACTAACCCATAAGTTTCTGCAGAAGTTCAGGCAGAAGGGGAAAGAGCACCTGGGAAGTGTTGGATAGGCTGATATCCTTATTTATGAGGGTGACTCACACCTATGGAAAGCTTTATATACCCTCATCAAAATCATTCTCTTAAGAAGCACACACAAAATGAAGCTTCAGATGGCTTCCTCAGTGCCTTGAAAAGCACTTTTCCTACATTACTGTTCATTTAAGTGCATCCAGACATGCTGATAACAAATACATTGTGTACATGTTTCAAGTAAATGACACAGCCAGCCCATACATAGCTTGACAATATATCTGTTTTAGGAAGCACTTGGTAAACTGCTGCTTTCCCAGAGCATTTGACTGTTACAGACATGCTCCCTGCTTTCTAAAATATTAATAAATGCCACAATTGATATTAAAATGGAACATTACTTGCTTTCTATAGCTGTCCCTGTCAACACTAGTGGTTTTAACATTATAACAAATTCTTTTAACACTGAGGTAAATGCCTTTCTAATTACATATGCTAGGATTTTCCCTATTAAAACACATAGTTTAGGATGATTTCTGTTTGCAGGGGTGCCTGAAAATAACCTCTCCTTATTTTTTTTCTTAGGTGGTATGGTTTGCTCTTTGCTAACAATTCGTGAGAGAGCAGCAATTACTACCTATAGGGCTTTTTGTTCACCCAAACCCAAAATATCTCTCTTCTGATGCATCACAGATAAACTACTGCTGGGAATCTATTTAAGTATGATTTAAAAAAGGAACTGTAAAAGGAAAAACTGGGAAAACATGGCAGATTGTGCATTTATGGCACTTATAGGATGATCTTATCCTCACTGCAATATAGCCATTACATGGATTATGCCTGAAGTGAGGCAACAAGGTCTGTTTCAGAACTGCATTATCTAAAGTACCATAAGCCATTTTCCTCCTTTTACAGCTGGTGATGAAAATGGCTGAAATTAATTTTTCTCTACACATACACCCAGACAAAGTGTAATTTATCTGCATGTACTCTAATATTCCAAGAAGATGGTAACTGCAGTTTAATATATGATGTTTTAATCTACATTAAATATTTTAATAAACCTACAGTCTTAAACAGATCTGTGGGACAGAAAATCAGCATTTAATCACACAGTAACCCAACAAGGCATTCTGTCATAAAACACACAGATAGAAAGAGTGGGCTAAGATTTAACAAAGTATTTGTTATATATTAAAAATATCACTAAAATACAAAGTTGGGCTATAATACACAACCCCCAAATGCATCATATACAGAAAAAATATTTAGTAAAAGATAAGCATGGAAATAAATGAAACACATTTTTCTAAATATCTGGCATATTGACACCATTGTTTTTTTTCATATGTTTATATTTTAAAACTTTATTTTAATAACAGTTAAGAGTATGGATAGTTCTAGTGTAGAAATTAACGTTTTATGGCTATATATTAAAAATGTGAGATCAAATGTACAACTTTTATGTATTACAGCACTTGGTGAACAACCAGGTTTATAATATGGCCCATTGGTTCTGGGCATTTTATGTTCTATAATGTTGAGACGAGCATGGGGTTGAGACATAGGAGTAAGGAATAGACATTCACAGCATTTCAACCTGGTCTCCAAAACCGTAAGAAAGCCATTTCAGCACACAGCACACCATGTCTTAACTCCTCTGAAAACTCTCAAATCATGAAAGCATTTTACAGTAAGTCTTAGATGAAGAGAGGGAGAAATGAACAATTAGGTGAAAATGTTCAGCACACGGAATGCATTCTGGGGCAGTGGCATTCTGGCTTGCTCCTGAATTTACCTCTACAGTTCTCTCCTGGGTTACCTGAGCCATACAACTCAGCCACGATCATGTTTTAGAGATAGGAAAACAAACTGAATAGATGTGCTGACTGAAGCAGCATAGCCAGAAAGAGATTACCATGTAGGAAAAAAAAAACCAATCCAAACAAAAAAACCCAACCAAACCCCAAGCAACTTTGCCCTCTCCTATTAAAAATACAGTCTAAAACCTCCTTAAGTGTAAAATTTTTATTTTTCATGAGCAAAAAAAAAAAAAAAAAAAAGTAACTATAAACAGAACTCCTCAACTTTGTGAGCTGATGTTTTGTTTTCTGGAATGTTTACTTGAAAGTGGATTTAAGTCAGCCCTCATTATCAGATGGCCTGTGAGTCACGATGTACAGCATTCAGGGCAGCCAGCAATAGGTTCAAAAAACCTCACTCAAAACAAACAACAACACAACAATAATGGCACCAAGAGAAAAAAAAAAAAAAACAAACACACAAGCATTACAAAAGCATGCAGTACACAGCCTGAGGAGGGCAGCTAAAACTAAAATGGATTGAGAAACCAGTATTTTCATACCCATGAGTTGCTCCACTTTCTGTTATAATGCCTCTATAGAAAAAAATAACCTCCAATACAGTACAATTGATACACTGCAGAGAAACAAATATATTTGTAAATATTTGCTGAAATGGAAGATTCATGTTGAGGTGAGACGATAATAATTTAAACAGAGTCAGTTGGAGGTCAGGCAGAGGTAATCAAGTAGGAGGATGAAGCTACATTCCCCTTCTATTGCATAAAGTCCACCCTGCTATAACACTTTCACCTGACGGACCAAGGCATTCTCTCACTCTAAAAGAGTACCTTTATTGTGTATTCTCTTCATGGTTGAAAAAGAAAATTCCAACTTCTTCAAATTGTTTCAGGATGATTAAGACCCTGAAAACCAGAAACAAGACTAGAATGCAAAGCATCACTAGAGATGCAATAGGTGATGATATTACTGATGGCTGACACCTTGAGCCTTCAGAAACTGGGGAACCCCGACTCATCTAAAAACCCCTCTTCTCACATAGGCTACAGCAAAATTATCAAAAGAAACTCACACACAATCTATGATGCTTTCCCTGCTGACAAAGTAGATGATAATTTATTTTGAAAGAGGGACAATTGTATTCAGAGCCAAACCTTCTATATCTCAGGAAAGTACGGAGAGAGGGCAAGAGAGTCAAGGGAATCTGTTCTTTTCCTTTTGTACTCTAAACTAAGTTTTGTAGGCTAAGAATAAACCAAGGGGAAAGGACAATAACTTGCCAATGAATTTACTGCTCGTTAACAGGAGTTTTTAGAGATGGCTATATTTTATTCCCTAAAGAATACAGGCTTACATACACAGCCCAAAATATCTGCAGTTTCAGCCTCACAAAAGATGAAGTCATCACCTAATCATACCTGCAAAGAGCAAGTGTCCTTGCCATAGAATGCTATACTGAAAAAGAACAAAAAAACATAAAAATAAATTCTGTGACTATTAACTGGTAAGTGTCATCTCCCATCATTAAATCCAAACCTAGCCTGTGACAATGGCCCACACCAAGCACAAAAGCACAGTGCAGCACACTGAGGAGAGCTGCCTGCAGCAGACATGGAAAACCTGGAAAAGGGAAAAGACTGGAATCACGTGGCTGCTCAGGCACTCTTCACTGATGGATGAGGAGAGGCTTCATTTGCAGCACCCTGTCTGAAAATGGCCTCTCTCTAAAAAGATAAGCAAAATGTACACTATTCTTTAAAACACAAATTAACAAAAACCCCAAACAAAAAAACTAAAACAAAAAAAAAAAAAAAAAAACCCAGCCGAATAAGACAAAAGTTTATTGAGCATATTTCTGGTCCATATTTCTGTAGAGAAAATGACCATGCAGATGGGTATAGAAAATTAAAATACACTTTTCCCTGCTGAAGGGGACAGTTCTACCACGATTGTCCCACTGGCACAACAGAGAAATTTAAGACAAAGACTACAGGAAGGGAAGGTGGCAATAGATTTTATTTGCATGTTTGAGCACCTCAGTCTCCTCCATAAATTAATTTTCCTTGAACAGATATTGGAAGAGGGATAGCGCCTCTGCTGTTTTTCCTTAGTTGGAGGAAGAGGCACAACCCCTTTGCTTTGAGAAGCTCACTCCTGGGTACTGTCACAACCCCTCCTGAGTGTGCTTGGCATGTAGGGCCCTACACACTTCAGCCTTTCCTTCCAAGTGCTGCTGGAAGGAGTGTGGTTTGTCAACACAGAATGGATTTGCTTTAGCAATAACAAGAGGTCAGCAGGGTGTTGGGGATTGACGAGGCTACATACAAAGGAGATTTTTCTCTTCACTTATTTCATTTCACAGTTGAATTGAATTTTCTGATTAATTACGGAATACTTGTAGGGAATGAAAAACAAAGAATTCCTGTCTCAAGTTTATTTTTAGATAATAATGTTGCTAGACTCTAGCAATGCAACTCTGATTTCTTCTGTCTGCATTGTACATGCCAACAGTGACCAACCAAAATTTAAATAGCCAGACACACTCACATCATTTTTCCAAAGACACTGAAAATTGTTTTGCATAAATTTGAGCAATGTGGAGATAACCTGGTAATGCTTGAGTAATAATGCACTATATTTATAGGCAGTTCTTGAACAATGAGATCCCAGATATGTTATTATCTTTACTTTCCAATAATTTGGCTCCATTATTCCTCTACTGCAAGTGGATCATTTTCATAAATTCATTTGCATCACAAATCTAAGTCTTTTCTAGTTTAAGCTTTCATATCACTTTTGTTTTGTTCTAATATTTCCTAAGACAAAGCAAAACAAATTTCCCTAGTGTTCTGAATTACAAAAACAATATATTCAGTATACAAATCTCAAATTGAGGTAGTTGTCAATGAACTGAGATAGGTATTTTGAAAATCTCTTAAAAGATTTTCGTGTTTAAAAGCATTTCACAGTCAAATCTAATGGTTCCTGTTCACCAAAGACAGCAATGACAGAATCCATGCTGTCTCTGCAAATTCCTGAAGGCTGCTCCTTATACTGTCACTGCCACCCTTTGATAGAGTCTCCTCCAAAAGAGAAAGGTGTTTGCTAAATCTACTGTAACCATTCTAGATCAATGAGTATAATGCTTATAGAGGAGTTGATTCTATATTGTAAACATGGAGAAAACAGCAAAACCAAGAGTGATATACTTAGTATTTTACTAAGTATACAATAGTACCGACCTTGTGTAAACCAGGAGATAATGACAAATGATGAGCTCACACTGAGGAGGGACATAGAAGATCTGAGCTGCAGGGTTCTAAAGCAAGAGTAAACACAGACCTAGATTCTGCCATATTCTCATGAAGGAGGGAAAATGCACCAGCATTCCAGCATTCTCTGGAAGAGCAGTCTCCTCCAAATGCTCACCTGTCCCACAAGAGAAGTGCATTGACTGCCCACTGAGCTCCAGCTGCTTCTGCTCCTCTCACTTGTCTGAGTTCTTACAGTAGAAGAACTCAGAAGAAAAAAGCCCTGAGAGCCTGGTAGCCCTCCATGCACAAAGGCACTTTGCAAACACCAAGATGTAAAAGGAAGCACCACCACTCCCTGGTAGGTTCCCTAATAAAAGCCATTAACACGAAACTCCCTCTGCCCAGGAGGTTGTGTGTTACAGCTCCAAGGTTACGCTGGCAGAAATGACTGATATTGCCACCACAACATATTTCTGCTAAGCTACACAGCAGCAAAGACACTGCTTAGAACGTAAACCCAAAAGCCAAGAGAACTCAACAAACAGGTCAGGTGCATTGTCACAAGTCAAGAAACAAGGAAGGGCAAAGCCTGGGCCCTTGCAAGGAAATGAGACAAGGAGGGCAGGGAAGGGAGCTCAGCCCTCTGAGCTGCTGGCTCATTCATCTTCCAGCTCCTGTTTGTGAAAAGGTGCCCTCAGAATCAGGGAAAGGAGGAGCTGCAGACAGCATCTTCAACAGCCAGGGTCTTTGCAGCCTGACTCACAGACGAGAGGGCAGAAATCAGAACTGAGCGGGGGAACGCTGCTGGGTTGTGACACATAAATGCAACCAAAAATGGATGGATGCAACATTAGAACTTTTCAGAAAATTCCAATATATGTGGTTGTTTTCATCAAACTTACCTTGAAGCTATTGCATCTTAAATATTGTGGTACTAATGACCTGGGAGTGAGAATGATTACAAGCGCACTGAAACTAACTTCATCCATTTCCCTGTCTAGACAAAGTGCAATGCAAAAAAGATAATCAAACAAACAACCTTAACTGTGAAAACAAAATTGGATTTTTAAAATACTGTCATTTTTATTAATCTGAGGTGATATTACTGAGCTGAAGATTGCCCTTTCATTTACAACAAATGTGTTTTTTCAAGTTAACATTTGCTGTTTAACTGAAAAAAGAATTGTTAAAAAAAAATCTGCAGTATTTCAGACAAAAGCTATTTTTTACCATGAAGTCATAAAACCCCATGAAAGAAGTTTACAAAGGGAGCATTGAGATCCCCTTAACTGCAGCAGCACCAGCTAAGGCAAATGCAATGGGGAAAAAAATTCAAAGATAAGAATCCAAGTGTTTTATCAAGGTTGTTCATCCTATTACAATCTCCACTTCTACAAACCTTTTATTGCAGAAAGTCACCTGCTGGACAGAAAGCTGTTGGTATGAATCTGTATATAAAAGCATTTTTCAGTTACTGTCTGTACCTGAAATGCCAATAGGATGTCTTCTGTGGAATTCCATTTTAATGAATTTTGGCTTAAATGATGGTTCTAAAGTAGGTTGAGCTTGTCAATTTTTCTCCGGGTTTTTTGACATACAAAGCTGTGTTCTATGTAATAATTAAAGACACATTCTCCTCTCAAAAATGCCATCAAAGTGAAACCACTGAATTTCATATCTTAGCAGAGGTTTACACTGCTGAGGCCCAAATCAGAATCTGATTATTGAATCCTTGAATGCTGCTGTTGGTCTGACCTTGGAAATACTGAGAGTAAGCTAAATGCAGCCAAGAGTACTTTTATCTGAACAAACAAACATTTTCAACTTTCAAGAAGAAAAGGGAAAGCTATTTTAATGCAAGGCTAAACTGAAAAATAATTCAGAGAATTCAAAATTATCTGAATAAATTAAAAATTTCACTATTATCTCCTTTCAATTCTGTTTGAGTTTGCTGATATGTAGCATAATCTCACCAGAGTTAATAGTGTCAGCAAGATCCCACTGGATTTGTTTTTACGGAGATATAGACATATTAATTAAAAAACAGATTAAACCACTGCAGGTCTCATTTCACTGAGCTACAGAACAGCTACTGAAATATTTCTGAGAATTACTACACATTTCTTATTTGTAAAATAGAAATAAAGTGTTCCAGCAGATCCCATTAACAAACACCACTCAAAGAGCATCACCGGTTTATGTATTTGGCTATACTCACTTGTTTCTCAGCATAAGGTAACAGTCTCTGGAAAAATATATGTACAGTATGAAATTACCTCTTCACCTATTTGTCCTTTAAAGGAAATAACTGGACTTTCCGGTTTGCTATGTATCTGCTAAAGAAAAAGGATGAGCCAAACATTTGTGTTCATACAAATCCTGTAGGTTAAATCCATTCAGGAGTGAACAATTTTTAAAGCTTCTCTAGCAAAATATTAAACATTTTACTGAAAGCTCTTCACCTCCATAATTTTGTTATGAAAAGGGTGTTCTCTTGCTGTTTTATCACTTGTGAATTCAGAAGCCTAAAAGCACTGTTTCTTCATTTCTGTCAGCACATCTAAGTCAATGTTTAGAGTCAAATTTTTGCTTGGATAAAAAGACAATTTTAGTCAAGGATATTAATCCCAAATTCACAGATACTAAGCTGAGCATTTTTCTGTTAAACAAATTACTAAAAAATGCAGTTTCAGGATCCTGTGGGAAGGAATGTTTCAATCAACTTTTTTTTTTTTCCCCATGGGGAAAATTAAAATTATATCTAAATTTCAAGCAGAATTAGCCCAGCTTGAAATACTGCAATTACAACACTGCAAAACAATATTTTTGAGTGAATGCAGAATTTTGTTTAAAACATCAGTAGAGCTGGAGTGTCCTCCAGAAGCTCTCAGAAGCACAGCTCACCATCCTGTTCTCGCTCTCAGCTGATGTCCCCTGGCACCTGGACCATGGTATGGTGCCAAGGAGTGTTGACACTTGTGAAAGGCAAGTGATGCTTCACAGATATTTCAGGGCTCGTTTTTTGTGCTGGTCCTCACGGCTGCTTTTTAATCTGGTTTAAATCTTTGAGCTCAGAGCAACGAGGAGTCCTGCGGGACTTGGCAAGAAGCATGTCTGGATGCTACCACACCAAATGGCAGGTGACTGGCAGAAATTCCAGGATATGTGCGTGTGCAGTTAGAGGCAGAATGCCCAAAGCCTTGCAAACCCAAAGCAAAGGCCAAATTTTCCAAATTTTATCTCTGCATATCATTATCTATTTTAAAACCTCTTCATTCTCCAAAGAACTTGTATTCCCTGACCAGTGTTCTCTGAAACTGTCCCTGACATGGAATATTCTCTGCAACATCACGCCCCTTCCAAGAACAGGGTAGCACATAATGAAGGAGCCTTTAATTAAGATTTCCCCTTAGCATCAAACTAGCCAGGAACCAGCTGCACCATTCTGTCTTTGAATGAACTTTGCTGTGAGGAAGACATGCCAGCAATGTCAAATATTGGCCAAAGTAGAAAGGAGAGGCTTAAGGGAATTAGAGTGAAACCTGTATTCCTGAAATGTATATCTTGCTCATTCTGTACGCAATAAAACTTTCTAGAATTTGCTGACAATACTTTTTCTCACATGGGCTATTTCAAAGTTCCATTGATTTTTTTCCCCCTCTTTCTGTTTATTTTTTACCTTATTTCTTGCTTAGCCCATTTTCTTCCATTCCCTGAGACATTTTTTGATACAAAAAGGAATCCTGCAAACAGAGAAGCCTGACACGCATCCACAAACTTGTATCATTTACCATAAATAAATAGAACTTCTATTATGGATCACAAAAGCAAAGAACAAAAATAAAAACCTTATTATAATTACTTGGCCATGAAATTGATAAGCAAAAATATGAAACAGGTTACACACCACACTAAAATTGCTAGCAGCCAATGTGTTGCAAACTCATTTACATTGATTCTTCACAGGAAAGGAAGGAAAACCATGGGTGAACACAACAGGGTCCATTTCAGTGCCTGTTTGAGGACTGACCTGCAACTTATTAACAGAATGCAGAAAAGGGTACAAGACCCCAAACAGGAAGAGGGAAGGCCCATGCCACTGTCTCTTTGGGTTTGATTCCCATGCAGATAAAATTGTTAGCCCTAAGTTCAGGACACCAGCTGATGCAGTTCTATTTTCAGAAAGAAACCTTCTCACCAAACCCAACAGCAACCACAGGGCAGGAAATCACCATCCCTAAATGTGCCCCTGCACTTTTGTGCTCATCATCTCCCACGAGTGCAGCAGAGCTCCTGTGCAGGAGCAGCCTGGGCAAGCAGGGCTGGGGGAGAGTCAGGCACAGCACAATTCAGTGGGGACGCCTTGCAGGTACACTTCACAAGACTACACTGATATGCAGGCATTTAATATCACTTCACAGAGGAAACTGTTAATACTGGTAAAATTAATCCTGTTTTCAAATATCTGAAGATCATAACAGCCATATTTTGCTTTGAAAAAGGTCCACAATTGGAAAATAGTGTAAGCAACCAGGAAAATACAGAATGGCATGTCCCTCCAGCAGGACATTTTGGAACAAAGTAATCAAATCCTATTTGAGCTTATTCCCATTTCACATCTCCACCATACGCTTTGACAGGGAATTCCACAATTAATTACCTATTTGTGAAGAAAATATTTTCATGTGTTGCTTTTAAAATTGTTGCATGATTGTTTTATTCAGTACACCATCATCCTTACATTACAAGAACAAATTAAAATGCTACCTTTCCTACACTATTTGTCAGTTATTAGACTTTTACCACAACCCCAGTCTTCTATTTTCCAAGGAGAAATTACAGAGCACTTTAATTGGTCCTCAACAAGGAACCCTTCTCTGTCTACTATTGTACTTTGTAAACCTTCTAGTTCCTCTGGGAACTTTTACCAGTCTTGTCTCAATATTCAAGATAACAATGCAACCTAGATTTCAAAAGTATTGCATTCATTATTTCATCTTATTTTTTCCCAGGATGTTTTATAGAATTGTATTTTCCTCTTTAGCTGGTGCTGAGGTGACAGTTTTATTGAACTAATCACAATAATGCCAATATCTCCCTCCTGAATAGTAACTACTGAATCAAAATGCATATTTAAATACATTAGTTCCTTTCCATTTAGCAAAATTGAGTTTCATCTGCCATTCAGTTTCATAAAAAACATGTTTTACCTGTTTAGAATCAGCTTTGCTTTTGAGCATTCAAACAAATTTAATCAACCTGCAGCCTGTATCTCATACCTAATCAGCCCTTTCCAAGGTTATTTACAAGCCTGCTGAATACAACCAGCACCTGAGAAGCCAGATTTAAAATTCTCCCTTCAAAATTCAGACTTGCAAATATCAGTAACACCTTACAGCAAAGGTACAAGTCTTGGTTTGGGGTGTCTTGAGTAGGACTGCAAATGTTTCACGCTTTCTAGAGATTTTATTCTGCATGGGATTTTAAATGGGAGAGCTAGTGCAACATAGGAAATGTTTTCAGAACAACTCACTCCAGCAGAATCAATTTGGATTTGAGCTGTTTATGATTTATTACTAATTTTGTGAATTTGTAAACATGTTCACAAATACTGAATTTTTCTTGTTATTAGTATTTTTGTTATTTGTTTTATTAAATAAAAATATATTTTATAAGAAATTAACTCGTAATTGTTCTTAAGTACACTTATTGTTCATAAGTGAACAAATTTCCTAGAAAATGTCATTATAGCAACCAAACCACTGACATACCAGAACAACTCCATAGCTCAAATCACAGATTTTCATATCCAAAAGACACACAGAGTAGACATCACAGACTCTGTCCCAATGTTTGCAAAGGGAGTTAATTTATTTTTTTTTTAGTTTACCATAAAATATTTAATAAATTAATTTAATTCTTCTTAAATAAAAAGTATGCACTATTGAAAATATTATCTTAAAATAATCTGGCCAACTTCCAGCACTATTCAGCTCTCTGGCTGCTTCAATGGCCTGTGTAACTTGCTCAGTAGCAGACAATTTCTGCAAATACAGAATAATATCCATTATACTAGTTTGGGAGAGGAGAATGAAAAAGAAGAGATCTTCATTTCCAGACACAGTTTTCAAAGTAGAGTCCTTCTACTCAGTCTCTGTGCAGACTGCAATAACAAGCAGCCACCTCACAGAGATTAAGGCTGACATTAGATATTCCTTCTCAGAAACAACTGGGGATAATCATATCCTGTTCCCAAAAAATGGAAGCTAGCTGATGATGCAGGGAACAATCAGAAGTGGTCATTTCTATCCCTGTGGCCACTTAGAAATCCTGTCTTGACAGCAAGCCCTACCCAGAATAAATGTATTTTATTGTTAATAGTAATTAATTTTCACCTTAACAGTCCTTATTTTATTATCTCTGCAGTAGTTACATTGGCTTGCTCAATGCCCTAATTTTTCCTCACTCACAGTTTTAAAAAAAGCTTTTTGAAACTTGTGAGCTTGCTGAGCTGAGAGTTCTTTTTCTTTTGAATGTGTATGCTTGTCTGGCATTTCTATCCAAGCTTCTACAGCTCTGCTTAAGAGTTAAAAACTGTAATAAAATTGAAATATGTTAATATAAAAATGAAGAATGGGATTTGTCTTACCATATTAAGAAGATTAAGCAATGGCTAGATAGTCCTGGACCATCTAGGGTTTAACTTCTGCTTGTCAAAGCTGCTTCCCCATCTCTATAAAGACACTGGATTACAGCCCTTTTCCAAGGTCAGACTACCCTGTCTCTGCAAGTGGAGAACATGAAAGAGATTTATTAGGCAGCAATATACATCTATGCATTTTATCTTTCTGCAGTCTAAACACCTAGGAGATGCTTGAGGCAGAGTTTAAGAGGAAATCAAATAAATTATAAATGATGATTAAATCCAAATTGATTCAAAACTGATGGGGTTGCATCATTTACATTGTCAGTAATGTTGAGTGTCATTTTTAAATGTTACCTCTTTTTTTAAACAAGTGTCATACATCTATTAGCAAGGTATCAGTATACATCAGACTAGCTTTCAGCTGGAATATGATCACAAGCAGGCCTGATATCACAATGAGCTTTTAAAATTGTAATCAGTTTATAGGAAGTAGCTGAAGTAGGAACAAACATCTCCGCAGCTCTCATGGGCCACATAAATGCAAACACAATGTGTATTCCTGTGCAAATGTATATACATATCTCTCTCTCATAGATAATATTGAGCAAACAAAAAGGCAAAAGTAAGGAATCTTTTTTCAGAGAGTACTTTTCAGGTAGATAATGGACTGACAGCAAAATAAAGAACATTTACACAGATAACAAAGGGAAACATGGGTCTGTAGCCCTGCTAAACAAAGCACTGGCACAAAACTAAACCAGAGAGGCTCCCCAGGGTTGGTCACTTCAGAGTCCATCCGTGGGCATTAAAAACAACACAACATCATTGCCAATATTGCCATGCACAGTATTTCTCCTATGGTATCCCAAAGGCAGGGTCAGTGTTATATCATCTTTCATATCCCTGGAGCACTAAGTAAAAAATACTGTTTGCTAACAAAAACTGTGTCTTAAAGGTTAGTATTGATCAATCCATTTTTGTCCATTTATTAAAAAAGAGCAAATATTTTTAAGCGAGTAATTAAAAAAAAAAACAAAAAAACTTTGCAGATAAAGAACACAGACTGAAAGATCTGTTTATCAGTCTTTGAAATAATTTTTGTAACAAAAATAAAATATTCAAAGCTTTAAGACAAATTTTGTGGGCACACTTCCCACAATGAACACCTTCAGTTCCTCTTGGTGTCTATTTTCTTCTTTCCTTGCAAGCACTCAGAGCTAGTTTTGGAAAAAAAGGGGGAAAAGCACCAAACCCACTCAGCAGATGACATAGAAACTGTCCCCATGACTAAAATGAACCAAACATCTAAGATTGTTTTCAGATGAACCCAAGCAGCCTGTGTTTATTATGAAAGTGTCACACTTACACAATTGAGAGTTAAGCTATAATTTATCACACGCTTGGTATTCTAAACATCAGACAGCAGATTCTGATCCCCAAAGTTGCCTTCTCCCTCTCGACTCGCCCCTGCTTGGCTCTGGTGGGCACTGGCACTCCTCCAGCCCTGTGCTCGCAGCTCTCTGCAGCCCAGCACTGCAGGAGCAGCTTGCAAGCCTTCTTCATCCCTGTCTAACATTTCAAGTGCAAGATTATAACTCTCAGAGCCCCTGGACCTCATTTTTTTTTCAGGCTTTTCTTTATTTATAACATGAATTTTTTTTGCAGGTTCTCATAAAAATCTACTGAGGATTTCTAAGTAATAAAAGTAATAAAGCCAAAAATTACCATTTTCCCTAATCCTCAATCCTGAAAATTCTTCCTAAACACTATCCTTAATGAGTTATTTACGTGTGTACCTGTGAACAAATGTATGATATCTACAGATCAAGGAACTCAGAAATCAGGATTTTTAGAGATGATCTGCCAGCAGTACTGACAAAGGTGTCCTGGTTTAGCTAGAATGAAAACCCTACCTGTCCCTTAAATTTGGTCCTAATAGAAGTGGACCTATTCAAATAGGCTGAAGAAAATTGGAAGCAGCTTGGGAAGATGAGATTCCTCTGATGAATGTCACAATACAGTCCTATACATGGGTGGAGGAAATTGTTTAAAGTGTTTTCCATCTATTTGTAATTTCTTGCTCCTTCCTTGCAGTTTGGGATGCAGTTTTGCCTATCATCCTTTGCTTGAGATCTGTGTTCACCCCAGTCCAGAATAACTCCATAATATGTCATTTTGGATCACGTACTTATCATACCGTAAAGATCCTTGGAATCAAATTCCCACAAAAAATGTCATCCAAACCCTTGTGTATTGTTTAGGTTGACACAGGCTATTTAAATGGTAATAGTTGCAAATGCTGGCCTGTGGTATTTCTCCTAAATATGCTATCACTCCCTGTCTCTGAAACCACCACCAGCAGCTATCTCAAGCTGAAGGTTAAACAAAAACTCTAAGCATCTTTAAATTGGATTAACCAATATGATCAAAGCTTGACAGTTTCATAAATGTCAGCATATCTGCAAAACAAGACTTGAAACCTCTAAATAAAGCCAAGTCCACACCTTTTTCTATTTAGGGATCTTAAATGCTACTTGACCTTCAGGTTTAGAGTGGCAAAAATTAATACAGTATTGATTAACTTGAAACAAACAACCAAAAAAAATGGGTTTAGGTAGACCTTAAAAAGAATATTTTTGAAATTAATTCCATCTACCTATTTAACCTAAAACATTTCATATCACTTAGTTCTTAAAACCAGATTTTGGAGGAATATGATAATGTTAATAGACAAAACTGAAAGGTTTTCATTCTTCCCATTGATACTGGATTTTTAAAATATCTCATTATTTCTCTCTATATACAAATTTATTTTCAAACAGCTGGAGTTCTTCATATACTCATTAAAAAAGATTGAGAGGAAAGCTCTGTAGTAAACCTTTCACTGAAGCGCCTTCATGTTTATATCTCAGTGGAATGAAAACACCATAAGAGACAGCAAATCATTGACAGATTATGACCCACCCCACTGGAAAATTGATTTACCAAAGTCACTCAAAAAAAAAACTTCCCCTACTACCTGCAGCAGTTATATATTTCAGTGATTCCATCCAATACACACTGAAAGGTTTGCTGTATTTAGTTTTCAGAATTCATATAACTAGAATGTATTTTTATAGCCCTCACATGCACAGCCTCATTAAGAAAGAGACATGTACATAAACAGGAATCCAAGGAATTTCGAGTAAAGAGGCAAAGAGATTACCAAAAGCAAACAGCAAAGGGACTTACTTGAATTTCTGAAACCCATCAGCCTGTGGCCATGCAAACACTGCCCTTGCCAATGCCAAGTGCTCATCTCCTCAGCACGGAGCTTGCCCACCTCTTGCCTTGTTTGCAGTCATCACCTGGCTCTGCCCAGCAGTGATTTACCCATGGATGTTGGTCCAGCTGCACACATGATCACAGAATTTGTTATGAAAGCAGTTATGAGTCAGAGTTACAGATTTATTTGAAGCAATCACCTGAGGAATTAAAATTTAGCACCTTGAATTACCAGTATCTAAAACAAATTTCTAATAAAGTGAAGCAGATAACTAAAACATTACAAGAAAGTGTCAAAACTATATTTCTGTTTTTACTGAGGTTTGAACACTGGCTGATATACATACACACAGAAACACCTCCTTTCAGCAGTAATGGCAGTAATTCTAAGATCCTCTCCAAATGATAAAAGAGATTCCCATAAACTCAAAGATTTTGGTTTTCTTTCCAAATAACCAGTTAGATTCAGAGAGGGCTTGCATGGTTCCCAAAACTTGCTGCTGGTACCTGTGTACAGCAAGGAAACAATCTCCCTTCACTAATAGTCTCTGATGATAAATATGAAACCACTGCAGCTCCAAAATTTCCCCACTATCAAAGGCCACATCAGTGGAGATCTGCTTTGCATGTAGCCTTGCAATATTCAATCAGACTCTCAAACACATACTGTAACACAGCTATAGTTAAACAAAGATGCTAAGCCTCCAAGAGCATTGCTTTACATCTTAAAATTTGACAAACAGCATGCAGAATCTTAACCTGTATCCTACAGGATATAAAGACAAGGCATACAGAGTCAGTTGAAGCATTTAACAAGACAAATGAGATCAAAACAGATTTTGCTGCTATGCTGCAAAATGAAAACACATGGGTATTCATCTTTGACTGCATGTCTCCCTCACCACAGGGTATAACTTTAATTTCCCATAAAATGCTTCAGCATTAACTTTTGTCCCTGACAATCAGTTCCATAAGGTTGTTCCACCTTTCTTGTTCACCAGATATTGTACACATAACAAAGTTTTTTTCCTTGTGCTCCTTGTTTAGGTATGTAATAATCACCTTTCTTGCTGGTCAGTTGTCTGATGCCTTCTATCCAAGATTTGCACACCACAGGCCTCATTACTAAAATGACCTGTGACAAATGTGGGGCTTGAGTTTTTTCCCCATTTTTTTTATTTCTGCATTTGACAAAGGTAAGATGTCTGCACAGTACTACAGGCCACATACCTGACACACCACTGTTCTGATCCAGCATCTTCCACACCAGCCATAGCAGAATAAAGCCTGTTTCAGCCATTTAGGGCAATTCAGCTTTCCTTCTCTTAATGTTCTTAATCTTCTTCCCATGCTGTGAATCCTAATGAGCAGTTATGTTGGGTCTGGCTGAGCTGGAACTCATTTTCCCCAAGCAGCCCTCCCCGTGCTGTGCTGTGCACCAGGAGCTGGAAAGGTGCTGGTAACACCCCAAGGTTTTGGCTGCTGCTGAGCAGGGCTGGCACAGCACCAGCGCTGTCTCTCAACATCCCAGCCTGAGGCAGCAGGCTGGGAGCTGGCAAGATCGTGGGAGAGGATGCTAACAGGACAGTGGACCCACACTGACCAGTAGGATTTTCCAGACCATATATCATCAGCTCAGACACAAAAGCTAAATGGAGCTGGAAGTGGGGGCATTCTTTGTTGACACAATTTTGCTTCTGGAGCCACTGCTATGAGAGCTGAAGCATTGCTTCCTGGGAGCTGTCCAGACAACACCTGCCAATGAGAAGCACAAACTTAAATCTTTGGGGATTTATTTTCCTTTGCTTGTGTGCACGTAACCTTTTGCTTTAGTAACCTGCTGTATCTCAGCCTATGAGTTTTCTCCCACCTAATTTTCTCTCCTCTGTTCAGCTGAAAAGGAGAAGCACTACAGCAGCTTGGTAAGGGCCTAGCATCCAGCCAAGGTCAGCCCACCACAGTCCCTTCTGGTGCCCAGTGTGGGTGAAACCATGGCAGTTTCACATTAATCATGCTGCAGTTATAGCAGTTATAGGGTAGCAGGACAGGGAGTTGGCAGCAGAGCTGCTTATCTCCACATTTGCCAAGTTTGGGAACAGGCAAACACAGCCACTGGCTGCGCTTTACCCTGGCACTGATGGCCTTGCTGTGCTGGGCAAGATGCTCATTTAAGGAAGATCTTGTGGACTCCCCAGGAAAGCAGACCAGTGCGGATGAAGGAATCCAGTACCTGAGAGATTTAGCAGTTCTTGAAGTTGTCTATAATGACAGCCAAGAAAAAAGTTAGTGTAGAAAACTTAACAATGTATTGGAGAAAGATTCTTCAACTCCTTGAGTTTGTATGGCAGAGCACTCTGGTCAGTGGTGTAGCAAACATGAGAGAGCTCTTCTCACCATTGTCACTGGATATGAGTAAATGGAAATATAAAATGCATAAAGGCAGAAAAGGGTAATCCTTTCAGCCTTAAAAAGTTATTTCCTACAGGACTTGTACAGAGAAATTGATATGTTAAGGTAACTCTTGAAATTAAAACACTGGAAGGAAAGTACACCAGTCAAAGTTTAAGTGAAGGACTCAACATATGAATTAAAACATTTGTCTTGCCAAAACAAATATTATTAGATGGCCTTTCATTTAAAAAAAAAAAAAAATTGTAGAATAAAACATGCCTTTTGGGATTTTTTGTAGTTTCATACCAACACCTCAATATTTCTGATTTCATTTGTGACATAGTAGAATATATGAACATAACATGATAAGCTTTAAAACTGCTGACATAAAATTCAAAATCCATTTTACACTTTCAAACCAAATAACTTTGGAAGAAGAGTGTGTTTGCTGGGTGAATTTCAATGACTTCTTCCAATTTTAATACAACTGCATAACAATTACCATATTTGCAAAACAAAGAGCACAAACCAGAAAAGCATAAAAAGAAATGGATGATGACATTTGCATTTGCAGAGTACATTCAATGTAATTTTGATTTTTTTTCTCCTCAGCATCACAAATGTGTTTTGAAACCTCAGTGTAGTAAGCATTATGCGTTCATTTGAGGAGTTTCATTTGCATTTAATTTGCCTTCAATGGCTGGATAGGATATTAATTTTGAAGGCTTATAATAATTTATTATGAAAAAACTATGACCTAGACATGAAAAATCTACATATTTTTATATTTTTCACACAACACCATCCTGCTATTATTACACACCTAAAAGTAGAATTTCTTAGGTTACGTGAAACTTATTCTTACTGCAACCAAGCTGGAAAACTTGAAGTTGCACAGATATCACAGAGACACATGATAGGAAAATAAAGAAGTAGTTAGCTACACTAGGTTTAACAAAAGTAGAGTGAAATTAGGGTTACACGTGTAAAACAATTGCAAATGGGGAAGGGAGACCACATAGTATAGTACATGCAGGAGTATACAGACAAGCAGAGAAACATTTTGTCAAAATGGCAGTGAAAGCAAAATTGTCCTACTATAGTCACTGGAAAAAAAAAAAAATGAGCACAAAGGCATGGTTGAAAAGGTCCTTGCTCAAGTCCCATGAGTGGTCTCCCCAATAAGTGGAGAAATCGTCACATTCAAACTCCTAGGAACCTCTTATTCCAAACACAGTAGATGCTGTACATAAACAACACAAAATCCCAAGATCTTCCATCCAGTGTAAATGGGGGTCAAGCATCTCTTTCTGTATCTGCAAGTCCTTTAAGAACTTTTTAAAGCAAGCATTTAGTGGACTACCGTGGGATGGAACTCTTGTAGAGACTGCACTGGGAGGTCTCCCTAGATATATGGTAATAAATTAATTAGGGACTTCCTTTTGGGAGAAATTGAAAAACTTAATCATGTATGTAAAGCTGCAAGTGTTCCTCAAAAATCAACACTCTTCCTGGAATCTCTGTAATGCCAAATGCACCAGTGCTAGTTCCTCATGACAGAAAAAGAAACTGGTATTCATACTGGTCACAACCTAAAATATTGGCCACTGGGAGTCATGTTCAGTTAAGAGGTTTGTGGTCTCACAGATTTCAACAGTTAAGAGAGGAAAATTAGTTCATGTCATTTAGGTATTAAAGGAGGCTGGTAAAAAGCTGGCTGAATTCAAAGGATCATTCAATTCAGTTTTTAGGGTCAGAAATAGATAAAAGCTCAGTGTACTCAGAAAACATTCAGGAACAGTAGGTACTAGCTTTGATAGCAAGTTCATCAGTATGGGAGATCTGGCTATGGATTCATTAAAAGGAAATTCTAAATTTTTGGCCATCTGTTAGCAATGGGTAAGGAATATATATAGAAGCCATAAGCCATTTCTGACAGATCTATAATGCAGTTTATAACCATACAGCATCATGACTTAAACCTCTCTACACAAAAAGAATTAATTCCAACAACTTTTGTTCTTTTTTTTTTTTTTTAAGACAGAATTCATTACTTCTTAAACACCACTTGAAAGACATGGGAATGAAATCCTACATAATTTTAAGGGGCTGCCATTAAGAGTGGGAATGATTGCATTGATAAAGTTGTTCTGATCCTACAGCTAACTCTTGTAAGTTCAGAGCTCCACCCACGCCACCATACACCCACCGAGTTGTAAGACTGCTGGCTTATGTAACTGCCTAATTCAAGGACTATTGAATGTTGGCAGTTTTTATTCCCAAGTGCATTTTTTCTTTCCTGATTAAAATTCAATTCCTATGAGAAACAGAACTGTATACTATCAGACTGTTCTAGACAGAATACGTAGCACCTTCGCAGCTGAGTAGAATAACACACAAAAACAGCGAGAATATTGAAAATCCATCTGCACCACTCTTTTTGTATTCAGTGTTAAAACTACCCTCTGAATGAAAACTACATTACAGAAACTCTCCTACAGCTGCTCTACACTTGAAGCTTGCTTACAACAGTGGTACAGTAGATTGTTAAAAAAAATAAATTAGCTCCTACAGATGTTTATGCTAAACTGTTACTCATATTAATAAGTCAAATGTTCAAGGTTAAATATCATTGTTGTAGTAAATTACATTAATTGATCTGCAGCCAGGGATAGTCAGATGTCCTTTAGTCTGATAATCAGCGCCAAGAGCATCACTATCCTAAGAAATAGGCCTGATTCACTTGGGATAAATACAATGTTTTAGCCAATCACACTGCCCGAGCTGCTGCCACACAAGTTGCACTGACACAGTTCCTCCTGTGAGCTGTCCACTCAGTGTCCAGGCAGCAGAAATCCCAAACCAGCCAGATGGGAATTCCTTGGATCATGATAAAAACAGCAAACTTCCCAGGCAACAGCTTTTGCCCAAAAGTATTCAGAGAGATTTTTAAAATCTTTAGACACAGAATAGAGGTGAACTTTCCATTATACCAAACTTTTGCTAAAATATGGCCATTTCTTTGGATGCAAGATATGGAGTCACTTTTGAAAAATCTGTCTTTGCTGGCAGGTGGGAATAAAGTTGAGTGGGAAGGCATGACTTTTGGAAGAAATGAAATTCAGAAGCTTCCTATCTCTTTTACTGAAAAAGCCATCAATGTCCATTACCCTCTGGCATGGCAGAAATTCGTATGTCCTCAAACTGTGTTGTGATCATGTGAACTAAATAATTTTGAAACCTGAGTGGTGTAAGACCATTCTGATCAGGAGCATTTAATGGATTTCAGAGGGAAAGAAACCATTGCCATGATATAATAAATGTTACAACTGCAATAAATTCCATTTAACAACTACAAAAGAATCCAACTAAGTTCAAGGGTCAGATAGAAGACGATGTACATAAATTAAAAGTAACTGTATTCATGGATACAGCTAAAAATACTATTTGTATGCAAAAAGTTTGAATACTAAAGTCTGTGTAGGGCTGAGAAATGCCTTTTATATATTAAAAAAATAATTAAATAACCTGTGCACGGTAATAAAGAGAAAAATTATCAGATGCTACTGGCCTGTGTTTGGAATATTTGTTTAGCTTGACATAAATGAGAGGAAAAAATCTGGAAAAGAACATTTAACACCCAGTTTTTCCTCCCCTGGCACTAATGTAGAAGAGGCAAAAATGGAAGAAAAACACTAGCTTCTAACTTCCGAAAAGATTCTGGGAAAAGAATAGATAATATTATCCATTATTTCTGTTGTGTCCAGGAACAGTCTTGCATCATAGAAATGGAGGATACTTGGAAGGAAACTATTTGCTCTTCAAAATTTATCTTTTTTCTTCTGTGATAGCAAATACTCCAGGAAAGATATAGCACAGGAAGGATACATTTTGGTTCTGAGAAATTTTGCAGCCATGAATTTAAAAAATCTTTACTTTTATTATGCAAAACACACTAGTAGAACCCAGCATATTTAAATCAGTTTGTGGAGTGCTTAGGAAAGGATAGAAGTTTTGAAATTGTGAGTCAAATATTGATATGATTTGGCTTCCCAAGACTATATTTTGGGAGGCAGCAAATTTATAATGCTCCTGAAAATGAAATGGGCTATGACAGGTATGCTAAATTCTGCTTAGATAGCATTCAGTGGGAACTGGCCCTTCTTCATAATTTAAATTCCCACTGTGTCACATTTTAATGCAAGAAACGTGGCCTTCACTCACAGGATTTCCCCAGTTTATAAGTGCAGGGAACCAGTAGGTCCTAGTTTTTTGTTTTATAATTAAGATTTTTCTTACTTTAAAAAAAAAATAAATAAATAGGAAAAGAAAAAAACCACAGAGGAAAATACATATACAGTCCTGCTGAAAGAAGAAAGAAAGAAAAGAAAAGAAAGAAAAGAAAGAAAAAGAAAAGAAACAAAGAACTAGTTTCAGCAACCTGTTTATTTTATTAGCGTGTAACAAAACTAACACTGAGGCCAACATCACATAGTTCAAGGGCTTCTGCATTTTATGTGCATTTATTGTAACATGAATGTTTGAAATGCATAGTCTTATTAATGATTCTTTTTAAGTGACAAATACTATTTTATGCTATTGTGGACTAATCTAAATTCATTTTCTGTGGATTATTCCTAATTTTCTATGGACTGTCTCCAAGATCTAACCAGGGCAACACCCTTCTCATCTAGAAGCACAAGGCTGTCTACAGCTACTTTCTTGTGTGTGTAAATGCAATTATTAAACCAAAAGGAGATTAGTGGTTATCTCAAATACGTATTTTCTTTAAAAAATATCCTTCAAGTCATCCAGATTTTGGGATTTTATAGCAATGTTTTACCTGAGAGTCCCTTTTAGGAAACACTAATAACCAAGAAATTAATTTCTGCATAATGGTGGGAGAAACCTCTTTTTAAAAAATCATTTTAATTATTATTCTCTTAACAAAGAAATAAATATTAAATCAAAACAATTTTCTGTCAAACAGTGCATGAGTTTGATAATTTTTTTTTAGTGCCCAAATTTAGTCATGCTTCAGGATTTACCAAATGTGCAAAATCGCACATTAAAACAATTTTCTGTCAAACATTTTTAATAAATACCTAATGGCAGTGAAATATCTTCATCCAATGAGTCAAGAAGCTTCTAGTAAGCAAATAATTTTAGGAAGATGATACTGGTAGAGTTGATGAGATTAACTGCATTACTTAAGTGGCCATTTATTAACTCTAAACTAATGAACAAGTTAAAATGTATAATTGCTCAAGCTGTTTGTAATATTTGCTACAATTATTAGCTAAACCACAGCACTTTCCAGCTTTGCCAGGAAAAATTATTGTTGCAGGATATCCAAGACTTTAGTGTAAACTTTTGTCTCTTGATGTAATTTTTCTTACCTCCTCTGCTCCAATAATTGCACATTACACTAAGAGGCAACATTGTAGCTTCACTCAGTCATAAAACACCACACATCTTTTCAACAGCAAATGAAGGACAGCTTTTACAACCAAAGGTAGCCAGACTTGAAATTATCTGATCAACTTTGTAAACTAAAATACTAAGACCATTACCCTCCATTTCGTTGAAAATTGTGGTCTCTCTATCTTTTCATTATATTTTTGTTCAAAAATATAATGAAAAGATATGGAAATACTTTGCACCTATATACCAAAATACCTTATTTAATTACTGAAACTCATTACTTTACAAGTATACAAACCACTGCAAAAAGATATTTAAACTTCCATGAAAATTTGCTTCAACTGTCTTTACTCTTTACTGTAGCTCTTAATATTTTTTCAGAGATATTTTAAGATTTAGACATGCACCATAATGGTTAAGCCATTGCAGTTTTGTCACAAGCAAAATTTTCCCTTCTGGTCTAAATCTGAATCTTTCAGAGGCTCCAAACCTGATGTGATCAGCCAAGTGAGGAAGGGACATCTTAAGGGCATACAAAATTGACAGCTGCTTAGACACAATTAAGTGCCTATATCTTTTGGATGAATGGTCAGTCCAACCACTGTTGGACATTTTCTAGATCCAGTTCACAGCCATTAATAAAATATTATGAACATTGCTTGGCACAATCTATTAAATTTAACGTAGCAGTTGTTTTGGATATTTACCGTGTATTTTGTGAGATATTTTAATGTCCCAAATACAAAATCTAACATTAATGCACAGGATACAAAACATCAAACCTTTAGCAGCAAATGATGACAGAGTTAAAAAATATCCTTGAAGAGCAAAATACTTTGCCACAAGTTTGAAGACCAAAAGTCTGGAAGGGTATCACCTAGATTTTTACAGCAGCTGGTCATTTTTGAATCTTCAGTATCTGCATGCTTGACTCCAGGCAGCCCAATTTTCAGACCCTGAATTATGTTTCTCTATTTGCAATGCAAACTCTTTCACCAGGTAGTAAATTGAGAATCCAAGAATGAAGGCACTCAGTTCCACTAATCCCTTTCTAAGATCCTGGTTGGGTGGTGAACCCCAGATAAAATCAAATCTATTTAGAGATGTGATTTTTTTTCATTAAATTGCCATTTTTCAGCCATACAACGCAACAGAAAAACAAACCCAGTAGTTCTCTAAAATTTGTTGAATTATTTGACCAGCCTACTTAGCACATATTAAAAAAAATTCATCACATCAGACAGAAACAGCTTGTCTTTTCTCTGCTTGTAATTATTGGGCTGGTCGATCTAATTCTGACATCAATTTCACAAGTGATTTTCCGCTCAGGGTTTACCAACAAAAATAACTTGGAAAAGAAAACTAAAGGCTGGTTTGCCCAGCCAATATTTTATTCCCTACTCCTACTTGATATACAAACCGTACTTGAAATTTCATCTTTAGCAATGATCACTTAATTAAATAATACACTGGTGGTTTAAGTTGTTCTGATTTTCTGGAATTTGATGAAAAGGGGTGTAACAGTTGACAGTCACTTGCACTTAAAAGAGAACATATCTTTGATGTCAAGTGTGTCTAAAGGATTCTCAAGTAAGAGTAATATGAAAATGGGCTCACCACCACTCAATCTATTCCCAACAGTTACCTGCTGGTCTAAGTGCCCCTGCACCATTATAAAAATCTGTCAAGCATTCAAAATCAATTACACACAGGATGTCAAATGCTGCCACACCAGCTGTCCTTTCGGTGCCCGGCAGCTCTCACTGCCCATTTCCAGTTAAAAACACATCGAGCCACACCGGTGTTTTTCTCAGCTGTGATTCACTGCAGTGCACAATCTGACCTCTACATACCTTAATACACAAAGATGAATATTTATACACAACAATTCTATTCTTAATATTTGCATAATTACAGGTATAATGAAAAATTGAAGATACTTCAGGACATATTACCATCAAGCTACAATTTTAAGGGGAAAACATTAAGTACTTAATTTGTTCATGTGTGTTGCCATTTTCAGTGATTGTATATGACACTAAAATGGAAAGGCAGATTTCAAATATATCTCCTGCAGTCTCTTCTACACAGCACATGGACTTTAAAGCATTTATTTACCATGACATGCAATAGGAATGAATAGTGCAATTATTGAAAGATGTGAGTCAAAAAAGAATGGCTCCACTTGGCTACAGAAGCAGCCCTCCACATCTTATGAGTCACATATTACTCCCAGTGCTAAAAACTGTTTCATATCCACAAACTTGGAGTGACAAGATGCTCACCTAGGTATTGATAACTATATTTGATGTGAGTAACACTGAACTATAGAATAAAACATCCCATCAGTAAGCCCCTTCTTCCCACTTTGTGGTAATTTATTTTCATTTTACTGTTACTTGTTGAGATAAGTTTTTTTCCCTTTCCATATGAATTTTGACATTATCTTTAGCAGAGGAACTTCTATTTGTGCCATAAAGATTTCATTCTTTCTGAGAAGTAAGGTCTTTTTCCAGGCAAAGCTTTTCAATGGTTTGCAGAATTCACAGAAGATGGTTCTATGGCCTTTCATTGAAACCAAAACTATAATGGAAACACTTTCTTTCCCTACAATATTTTTCAGTCCAAAAGTTTTAAAAATCTTTCTAAACTTTTTGAAGAAAAATCAAGACTTCTGAATTGAGAGCATCTGTTCTGACACAATTCTATTGCAAGAAAATATTCAAAATACTTTATTTTCAGTCCAGTGTGAAAAAAAGATCAAATCAAAGCTGTTGTGTGGAAGAACTGACATACCCCAAAAAAGCTGAGAAAAGTTTACTGATAGTGTCAGGGACACTTTGTAATAAAAGTGCACGAGGAATTAAACATGAGTTATTTGTCAAAAGCATTTGTAGACACACTTACTCTGTCAAAGACTGTGTCTTTGCTGCAGACAGCACAAAATGCCCCTTTTGAAACACGATGCTAAGGGAGCCAACAGCAAAGCCCACTGTGCCATTTCAAAGGTACCTCCAGTGACAGCTGCATTCTCCTGGCATTCATCAGATTCACACTTGCTTTGCAAAACCTCTATGAAATAACCCTCAGCATATTTTAAAGGACCCCAGCCTTCCCACAGAGCTGCTTTTGCTGTTCCCTGCAGAGCTGGGTGCCTTGCCAGCAGCCATGTGTAGCTGTGAAATGGAGGTTAAGTCACAGAGCACAGAGAGACCCCAGCACTGGGATTTTAGAAAAGTGTGGCTCCACATGTGCTAATGAGCAGTGTGGTGACATTCTGTCCCTGATACACACCATGTATTACAGCTATGGAAAGCTCTAGACATATTTCACTCTTGTTTTAAATCAGAAAAAAGAGTGCCAAATGTTTGGGGGTTTTTATCATGAAATAATCATGTCTTGATACATATACATAACTACCAGTAACACTGAAAGATGAGGGCAGACCTCAAAAAGATCAGTGTTGTTTGACATACATACATTTTAAACAAATGCTAAACTTAATGTCTGTGTTTAAAATTGAAAGCATGCTCTCTAGAATAGTGCAATCAATGTTGTGCAATATTAATACTTGTATTTTGAAACAAAAAAGGAAAATAAACTCCCAATTTCTCTTCATATTTAGTCACTTGTTAGAGCCTTCTCAAAACAGTTTTAATCGTCCCATGCACTGACTATAAATAAAGCCCTCTCACAAAACCCTAAGAAAAGTATCTATTTAGCAAGTAATAACTTTACCTGTCTCCATTGGGCTTTTGAGCACAATCTCTCCCAAGACTACACAGAATCCAAGACTTTGTGCTTCAGTTTTCAATGAAGTTCTCCAGTGCTACAAAAAACGAAGTGTTCATTAAATGTACTACTACTATTAATAATAGTTTGAGCGATAACAACGGCAGAGGAGTCATACAAATACATTTTAACAAATGAAACAGGGCAATTCACATTTTCTTCAAAACGATTTGACACTGCTGTAATAAATTGATTGTCTCTCAAATGAACATATATAATAGTTTCCAAGGTTACAGAAGGCTGTAGTCCTGAATAGGTTTTGTGCTCATTTGAATGTACTGAAAACTTTGCACTCCTGGCCCAGAACAATGGTGATGGCCTATGGCTGTCCATGCTGTCAATATGGAATCATCTGTGAAAACACAGAAGGATGAAGCTGTACGGCCTGAACAAATTACTGGATGCAGTACTGTTCAGATGATCATCTTTAGAAACTTGTCACTGGAAAGATGAGATGTTAATTTGTTTGAAAGCAGAATGATTTTGCTAGTTTTGAAATGTTTCTTCATGCTTGGAAGCAAATGCCTGTAATGCCCATCTGAAGAGGGTATTGAGGGACCAATAAAAGAAAAAAAATTAATGTTTGTTTCAATAAAATGTCCCTTTAGTGACCCCACCAACTTAGAAAATGTCACCATCTATCAGAATCATAATCTCAACAGGAACTAGCATCTCTGAAAAAGGTCAAAAATCAAAACTAAATGCAAAAAAACCTAACAGAGGAAAACAAATTGGTTCAAATACCAATAGTGCTCTACAGCAAGAATGCTCTACATGCAAAAATGGTTGAAAAACAAGTTTTGGGAGTGCTTTCGTGATGAAGATGGTAACAATGAGTTTTTGGTGGGGAATAATGCTTATTTAATAGCTGACAGGAAAGATGGTTAACTGCAACCTAAACTGCTGCTTAAAGAGGAGACTAAACTCAAGATGGTAAAGACATCAATTAAATAAAACTACAATGGCTGCAACCAGACAAAACTGAAGCCTTACTTCACATCACCTTTTATACATACACTTTATCAGCACATCTGTGCAGAATGAACTAAATCTACCTTAATCAAACTGACCAAAGGTGTTGTGACAGTGAAGAAATACAGCTGGGCAAGACCAACAACACAGGAAAAAGGATTCTTTGTTCAGCTGACCAGGTCTGTAAAGACCTATGAACGGCTGAGCCAAATGTTACAGAATGCTTTGAGTACTTGGGAGAAGACTAGTAATCCCCACTTTGTTTACTAAAAGAGTCTCACAAATCAGTTCTGTTTGGAAAAGCTTCTTATTAAAATTCTTTGAAACCAATGCTTTCAAGGCTGGTTCATTTAGACCAGGAGAATTTGCATCCACTCCTATGGGAGAATGAGTACACTGATAGATTTGGCTGCATATCAGAGGAGGTTTAAATGCCATATGACCTGCTTATAAGGAATATTATTCCTGCTCAGCTCCTCTTCAGTTAGTCAGAAAGCTTCTGACTTTGATTCAGCAGAGGGCCGAGGGGGAGGCAGGAAACTCACTGCTGGGCATTTGAGAGAAGCACATAAAGAACGGTGTTCAGGGCAAGTGGCATTTTATGTCCTTTTTGTGCTGCTAGGCTGAAAAGTGGCAGCTACTGATAACCTGGTTGTGCATTTGAATGATGTGAGAAAGCCATTTACTTTGGAATTGAGAGGAAAGTCACCAAGACATGTCAGATAAATTACAGCTGGGCTGCCACCGCTGAGGCACGGACTGATGCCTGATGCTTCCAGGACACCTTCTGCACAAAGCTGCAATTCAGCCTTGTGTAAACGCTGAGGAACGTGAAAAAACACAACACACCTGGGTGCTGCTTCCCAGCAGTACTCATTTATGAGAAGGAGGTTATAATTTTCTGAACCCCTGTGCAGCTGCACTGCAGAGCAGCTAGGCCGGCCTGTGGCGCGGAGGGCACCGTGGCCCCGGGCCCTGCCGGTTAGCAAAGCCCGTTCCCACGTGGTGGCCAGACGTGAAGGGCTGCCCAAATGCAGGAGAGATTGATGGACCTGCTGCCTAAAAAGATCGTTCTGCAGCAGTGAAATGAACTAAGCAGGAAGACACTAAGCTTATTTTTTTCAGAAAAGGAGACTATATATTTTCAAGTAGGTATAGAACTCATTGTTTTCGTGTCTTACACAGCATGACAGGAATGAGGCATCCTTCACTGGGCACTGACTATGCATGAAGTGACATAGCAAAGTAACTATAAGTATTTATTAATTTATTTAATATTTAGCAGTTGTTTTGTGATGCTCAATTCCACTTAAACTTTTTATATCTTCCTTTCACATAATGACTGAGCCAACACATTAAATGGTTCTTCCTGGGGGAAATAAATCAGCTGGTCCCTAAGCCTTTGGTGAAAAGGCCAAAAAGAGGCATTTAGACCACAGCAAGATATCTAAGGGAGAGATTATGATTATTATTTTGGGGATATTATGAACAATTAACCAGTACAACACACCAGGCTGCAGAAAGGCAAGGTGGAATCATACAGGCACTCATGAAAGCAAAGACATGGATTTGAGGTTTATCCAGCCCAACCTCAAAGCTAAAGAAATCTCATATATAAAAATGAAAATGCATATGACATGTTACAAAGTAGTATATATTGAAATACATAAAATGGACTATTACCAGAATGAATCTCAGAAAAATACATTTTCAGGTTTCCTCTTCAGTGATATTCCATCTACTGCAGAATAATAACCTGCTATCCATAGCTGGATAATTTTATCATTGTAAATGGTCTTTACTTTTGACTTACACATTACTGGATACTAAACTAAAAAGACTTTAATTCAGCTGTTAGGAAATTGCAACATTTACAAGTTTGGCTTCTCTTAAGAATTTTCCTAATGCTATAAAGACAAAACTAGATGTTCACAGCCTGATAGATTGCACCTGTGTTCCTCAAAATTGCTTATCTGTAGATTTCATAACACTTAATAGATTATAGGCAATGATGAGCCTGACTTCAATTGAAATGCATGTTTTTAAAAAGAATCTGTAAATTATTAAACCAGAAAGCCTCTAGACTGCTAATCCCTGTTACCATCTGTATTTGCAGATTTGTAACAGAATGGGGACTGATCTCCTTCCTCTGAGACCATTTGCCAATTCTGTCAGTACTCAGTGCAGTGTAATATTATTCTCCAGGTAATGCAGCTTTGTTGCTTAGCAGCAGGTTCTGCTTGCGTACCTGACACCTTTGGCTAATTTAGATAGAAGTTTAAAAAAATAAAAAGAAGACCCAAACCTGGATAAATCCAACCAATAAAAAGATTCTACTATTATCATCACCGGACACTAAAACAAGCCTGGAAAGTGAAGAGAAGAATACTTTCTAAGCTCTGACTAATACTGAAAAAAATAATCTGACATTATGAAAGTATACAAAAATTCTTTAGCAACACACTGATTCTCAGAGAGCAAGAAACAAGTAGTGGTATTTAGGCACTCAGTGGGAGTGAGATACCAAGGCAAAGGTGAAGGAGTCAACATGCACTGGTTTTTATAATCATCATCTGTAGGAAACAAAGTTCACATCCCATTGCAGAATATTCTACTAAACTTGATATAGAGGCAGAAAGCACAAAATTCAGATCTCCAGTTACATATGTAGGCTTAGTGGCAGAAGCAACAGACTGGCTTGTGCTATCAAGGTTGACTCATGTAATTTTGCCCAACTTTTTCAACAGGACCTTGGCTGATTTATTTTATCTCAAAGAAATACAGTACTTAACACTTCATTATCCCCACCTTTTATCTACTTAAGTGATAGCCACTTCTCCAGGCACTTTTTCCTACATTCTACCCTTTGTGATGCTGTGAAAAAGATTCTATCATAAATCTCACACTCTGTTATAAAGCTTAGATTTAGGCTTCACTTTAGATAAGATGTAGCAGAACATATTGGGAGAAAAGTAGAGTGAAAAGAAGATTAATGACACATAATGGTCTCCTACCAAGATTTTTGAAATTGACAACAGGTTGATACAAAAAAGTATAAACCAATTGAGAGTTACAGAGATACAGAGCCAAACAAGCTCTCCTGAGTTGTTGGTATATGTATATTAGACACCCCTTCCCTTGAGACATCCATGATTTTTTTTGATGGGTGGTCTAGGATGATCCTCTGAGTGCAGAAAAAATGTAAATTATACAAGCTGAATCTACCAATTCAGACTCTTATGCTGCCTCACTTCTAGAGGAAAGCATTTCTCCGTTTAGGAAACTCGCTCCCTTGCTGTATATACAAAAGCAAATGGATTCTGAAACAGCAAGGAAAGAAGTGCCATTCTTTCTTCATCTTTGAGCATTTTACAAAACCCTGGTTTTCACTATCAAAGCTACTTCCTGCCTTAACCACTGACTGAAGGGATAGAAAAGCAAACACATTATCCACTCTAGTTTAAATGTACTGTCCCTAAGTATCTGGTGAATAGCACAGCATTTGAAAAGCTTTTCTAGACACAATATGGGTATTTCTCTCGGCAAAACTAGACAAAGAAAAGAAGCTTAGTGGGTATAAAGGCACTTAGGTTACTGGCTTTTTAAAATGTAATAATTCACTACAGTTTGGGTCACTTAAGTTATTATAATAATATGGAGTGTAGGCAGAAGAAACATACACTGACATGAGAGAAAACTAACACAAAAGGACCCAGACACAGCCCAGACACAAACCTAGGACTAGTTAAATTGAAGCATCATATTCTGAGGTTTGCCTCTTGAAACTACAGAAACAAGCAGCAGGTAATGGAATGAATAATAGTATTTCTTTTCAGAGAGAAAAGGTGAGACTGATTAATTAGCTATTCTCCAATTTATATGCATGATATAGCTGAGACTGATGTTTTGATGTTTAACAGAAGAAACAATTATTTCACATGCTTTTGTTTTGCCAACAGTACATAAAAAGCAGACCCAGAAATGGATAGGACAATTTATTTTGGAAGGGATGATTATATTTTCTTTCTGACCTAAAAGAATAAAACCAATTTTCTAATGAACAAATTCTAAATGAGCTTTTTGCTTGCACAAATGACCTCTATAAATGGAGAGCTGATTGAAATTATTATTATTAGAAGGGAAATAGATGACAAAAGATGTATTTAGCATCCCTTATGTACCGTGAACAGTCAATCTATATATATTTTCCAAAAGACCTTTGTTTCTGTCACAGCTCTAGGTTCAACTACACAACAGGCACTCTCCAAATTTGATGACAAAATTAGGTGGACTTTTTAGAGGAAAATTCCAGAGAATTTGTTATTTTGTGCCAGAATGAACATTACTGAATAATGAAATTTAAGTAGCCATTGGGCTTTACTCTGTGGCACATAGGATAAAGTCCTGATGGCTGATGGGGAACAGCACCTCACTACAGACTCCTCTCTCAGCAATCAAGTTCTGGTTCTGCTGGTGTTGCTTGTCAGGCTGCCATGGCACAGTAGAATTTCTTTGCAGCCTTAAAGGAGAGTAACAGCTGTCTTGCTTTTTTACAGAAAGCTCCTTTCATTCATGAAGACAACAGTGTAGAAAAACATTTGAGAGGTGGCTGTCAGAATATTTAAGAAACTACAAATTTTGCTATTCCTTGGTGGAACAGCAAACTAAATCAAAGGAAACTTTTGGTCCTTCTAAACCCAAACCAGCTGTGTGTCCTGACACAGTCCCACGTTCATCTCAGAGGGAGGCTCAAATGAGCACAGATCTCTCCTCTTTCACAGAAGGAAGAAGAGGCAGCTGCCCTGACCAGGATGACCAGCAGACCATGGCATTACACAACACCTACTAGTCTGCCTCTCAAACCTTGCTGTCAGCTATGCTTACATTCACAGAAAACAAATCTGTGCTCATGCACACAAAAGCCAGAAAATTAAAACCAAAACCCTTTGAATCCATAATATTCTTTTTTCTGGGTTAACCATATCTATTTGAAGAGCTTTAGTATGCTTCTAGCAAATTAGCCAGTTACTAAAAATCAATCTCATTTTCAGAACCTCAGAACAAAGCCTCTTGCCACACTTGCTCCCCAGTAACACAAAGATATTTTATAGCAAGAATAGCTGTATTACTTTCAGTAAAGAGACAAGGGAAGAAAAGAAGCTTAGCATACCAACAGATAAAATATACTTCAGTTTTCTCTTACAAAACAGAAGTCAGAACCTCTGGGTTTGCTGAGTGCAAATTAATGAAGTGGTATAAACTTTCCACTTAAAAAATTAAAATGAAACTTTCAGATTAAAGGATTTGTCAGTGAATATTTTATAAAAATAAATTTGTATAAAGCCTTTGGCATTATGAAGAAAACACCTGAGTCTGAGGCAATAGCAACAAAAATATTTCACTGATTAACGGTTCTTGAATTAATCTGTGGTGTAGTCATATTTTCATTTCATTTCCTGTCCAAAAGAAGATATAGTTACAATACATGTCTTTGTTCTGTCAATAGCAGATCAAAAGCAGACATGCAACAAGGCAGAATTATTTTTTCCCTGTTTATTACTTCACTCCTGTTTATTCGTGACTCCTTGCAAACTGCTGAAGGCCTAAATCATGACCCAAAATGGTGAGGTTGTTTGAAATATACTCAAGCAGCATTGCAAATTATGAAATCACTTTATGCCACATCTTCATATGTGTTTAGGCTGATAATGACATCAATGCCCTTTTAAGGAGGCAAGCCTTGATTAGTAACAATAACTGGAATTCAAATGGGAGCTTTAAGAAGGGTTACATTCCAGAAATATTTTGCCATTTATGTGGCAATAAAAGGGTCAATTTTCACTTTGTTACATGAAAAAAACATTTAAAATATGAACTTTTATAGTAAATAGACTACAGACTGTATTTTCGTCACTTTTTATCTAAGAGGCTATGAAGAAACACACAGCATATTCTCTGGTGTATCCTAGGCAAAATGAGTTTGAAGATATGAAGATACTACTTCAAGAGGAAGATAATCCCTGCAGGTTATTTCTGGAGACCTGGCCTCAGACCCTGATGTTTCATCTCAAGCCACAACCTTTGAGCACATGTCTCTGTTGCTGTTTGGCAGGGCCAACAGACTCACACAAACCATGGGTTTAGGAATGCCACACCTAAAAGAGGAGTTAAAAATATGAAACCATATGACATTAGTGGGCTAGAAGCCTGAAAGGAAATAAATTAAATTTTTTAAAAAATTCTTTTATTTAAAAGAAACCAAAATACAAACCCCTGTAGAAAACAGTATGATGTCATGACTTGTCCACTTATTAATGTGAGGAACATGTGAAGGACATTTTAACAACACTCAAATATCAGAAAACAAAGAGACAACTGGGATCATCCTAAAAGAGCCTCCCTGACACTAGCAAAGACATCTTTTCTGAAAATTACAGAAAGCTTTCATTATATATATATAAATCCTTAAGAAGTGCTTAAGATAAAGTCTAGGGGTGCCATGTAAACCATGTATCTGAGTCACATATTTCTGAAGGTTGGTAGTCAATCTTTGCAAAGAAAGAAGTAACTTGAGTACTTTTTGAAAGAATGGTGCAATCACCAGTTTAATGGGATGAACCAAATTAGAAGACCTGCTTTGTTAATTTTCCATGTATTTTTCCAATTTTGCAACATAAAAAGGAAACTGTCTCAACCAGATCAGCCAAAAGAATCTGTTTCTGGTCAAGTCTCATCACAGTCCTGACATCCAGAACCTTTTACCTGCTTTTGCTTTATCATTAATTCGCATTCTCTTTACATATGGCTTCCAACAGCTGTGATAGGCAAATCATTTTAAAGAAATGAAATATAATCATTAACTACAGAAATATAAAGAAGTTTAATAATTTCAAAAAGAAGCTTTCATCTGGGCAGCCTTTGTCAAAAGCCCCTGGCTTGCAGAAAGACTTCAAAACTTACCATTTTACTATTCAGACAACATTAAGCTATTATAGGTGCCACCCAGGAATAGAAGAAAAAATAACTTATTTTATCTGACACTGATAGATTGGAATTAAAATATAAATGAATTAGGCACATTTAGATAATTTTTCTAACTGCAGTTACTAGATGTCAGGGTTTCAGTGCAAATCTCACATCGAATATTATTTTATGGCTTCCCTAGACAAACAGATGGTCTCCTCCAACAAGAAAGCACACCAGAGAAAAGAATGAACCTGCATTAATTCTGACAGCATACTTTAAAGAGAAATTAATCCCTTCCTCAGTCTAAATTTAAATAATCATTTAGGTCTCAAATCAGTAACAATGTTTGGCTCCCATTCTAGAATAGCCCACATAATGCCACAGAGGCCTTCAGGAGCTCAGCGTGACCATCTGCAACGTAGGAGCCTGAACATATTTTTTCCTTTAAATTGAGTTATACCCTTTGGTGGTAGTTACCCAGGTCCTATAATTATCCAGGGGTGCAAATGGTAGCTTAGAAAAAGAAAACAAAACCAAAAAGCACAAACACAAAAAACAGCCCAGCCAGACCCAGCAAGACATGTATGGGAGGTGAGGGGAGAGTTATATAATGGCTTCATGGGGAGCAGACTGCACCCACAGTCCTTGACTAAATTAAAAGTCTTCTATGGGCAGCAGCTTGGTCTCAAGAAGCGTTTACTGTTGTTTTTACGTGAAAAATTTTGAGTAAATTTGTTTGTCTGAATACAAAACAAGGTTGAGAAAAAAATGACTGAACAGAAGGGAAACTCTGAAACAATTTGATATTGTCATTATTAAGAAGTCATTATTAAGAAGCCAAAGAACTCTGCAACTTTCTCCTGTCATCAACTCACCTAAGCAGAACTCCTGCTATTCAAGTAGTTATTAATTAAAAAACTGTGAACAAAAGACACCCAGCAATAACAACTTCCATGAAACTGGTCTTTTAGCACTAAGAGAAATGAATTCATCTTAATGTGATACTGAGTATAATGCCTCATTACCACAAGAAATTAAAAGAAAAACATATAGGCCAAAAAAACCCAAGACATTTTCCTAAATTTAGATCTGTGGGTTATGAGTAGCTAGGTTCTTTTCTGAATATTGTTGAAAATTTTCAAAGGAACTTGAACATCAAACTGCAGAACTTAACATCAGACTTGAGAAAGTAAAAAGATTAGAGATGAGACATCACGAGCTACACTGGTCCCAAGTAAGGAACACTTTTTCTTCCAGTCCATATAATTCAAAACAAACAATTTCCATGGACCAACACTGAAGGTCCCTGATAAGTAAACTACAGTAAGAACAGCCAGATATATTTGGCTGTGTTTGCACAAAACTCAAATATCATTATTGAATGTTGATCTCAGACTCTTAAAAAAAAATAATTTAGCAAAGAAAAATTGAAAGTTCCTAAACCAAACAAATAGTAATTCCTCCTTAAAAGTGAGAAACCATGTACAGTCCTGCATGAATACCACTGCATGAGTCTATTCACTTGCTGCATTTGCTGCACCACAATGATCACCTAAAATGCTTCCATATCAGGAGGCTGTTTTTCTCTCAATTAACACACAGCTCCATCTTTACCATGCCAGCCTCTGCTTGCAGGCCTATCTCCCTGTTTGTGGCTGGCTTTGGAGCAAGCAGCACAGAATCAGCACGTGCAGGTCAAGCACAGTGTCAGTGCTGCTGTTGTGCTGCAGTTATTTGGAGCAACAACAGTATTCTTCAAGTATTATCAGTGCAATGTGCCCCTTACAAGTGAACAAAACAGACAGTGAATGAAGTGAAAATACAAACAGCTATACATTCCATTTTCAAATAATTTTTCTCTTTTATCTCTCAATCCTATTTAAGTGTGACTTTCTTTTTCTCCTGGAAAATACTAGACATCCCAGCACATACAATTTTAACTTGTTCCTTCTACAGTCCCACTCTAACTTTTCCTTCTTCCAAGCTTAAAGTGTAGAATTTATTAGAGGCAAATCAGTACTTACATAGCATTTAGTTGGAATACATTGACAGAACTTCCAGTCTTTTGTTTTTTTTTCTTCAGTCTCCTGGTGTTTTAAAATACAGCCTGCACTTACTGCTTTTCTGTGGTACTCCATACTTGTTTGAATGGAGCTTTTGCCCAAAGAACACAAGTACAAGCCAGCATTTCTCATTTTTTTCTACTGAAACAAAATCTCAAAACTATGCATGAGATTTTGTTCTAGAAGCATTAGCACAACTAGCCAGAGAGTAATCCAGAAAGGAAATGGCAAACCAAAAATTAAAAAAAATTAAATAATTCAAAAATAGAAGCAGGGACTAATATAAATATATAATAGACAACAGCACAAAGACCTTCACAAAGCTCAAATATTTAACTGGATTATGTGACAGCCACTATAAAGAGCAGAACTGCCTTAAAATTACATTTTTGGATCATGCACTTAAAGGCATGGAAAACGTCTTTCTTATGATGCTTGCAGAAGTAGTTAGCACTTTCATACCAAGTGATTTCCACTGTGAATTTTATTTTTTTTTCTACTGCAACCCTCCCTCTGATCAAGCTATCTGTACACATGCCTCCAGGTGGTTCTGGAGACACAGAACATGCCCAGAGCACAGCAGCAGGTTTTATCCAAAGAGTCATGCTCATTTGCAGAGATAACAATGACATTTAGGGATATTGAATTTCTTAAGCAAATATTTTTAACCATTGTGCATTATATTCCTTGTTAATAACTTTCTCTTCTCTATCAATTGTGGACTAGAATCAAAGAAAAATGTGCTATCCCTTTCTTTGCAAATTGAGGTGATGTGCATATTGAGTATTTAATCTAATAAAAAAATACAAAATGCAGATTTTTTTCCTCTACACCTCTAGCTTCATAAGAAATTTTGCCAAACACTCAGAGATTCTTTTTTTTGTTGTTTTGTTTAGTTATGCCATCCAGTTAAATAAGAGATTTAGAAAGAAGGGCACTGAAAACCTCATCTCGAAATTAGGTAGAAAATAAGAGTCTGCAAATTAAGAATATTTTTATTCTGGAGAAGAAAAAGGAACTCTCACAGTGAAGAAAGTTAAACAGAATTCCAAAAAGAAAATGAAACAAAACTGAACAAAAACACTCCAAAGAAACAAAATAACTACAAAAACAAATGAAAAATACCACACCAAAACAACACAACAATGCCTTGGTAATTTTACGAACATAGAAAATTTTGTGTGCTTACTTCTGGACCCCACATTTCTCTTTGGAAGTGCACCCTAGTGAGCCCGTACAGCTGAAAGGCAGCAGTAACCACTGCAAAGTTTTATGTGCCTATTTATTCTGCTATTCTACAAAAATGCCCATTAGTTACTGCTATTTCCCATTTCACGTGGTGTGTACACACCATTCATGAGGTGGAAGAGACTACAAATGAAGTCACACAGCCACATGGAGAATGCATCATGTGATGCATATGAATATCCTTGCATGCAATTTTCAACAAAGAAAATACTTAACATAAATGAAAATATGAAGCTCTGTCATAGTAACAGGGCTTCTCCTTCGCCCAGGAAGCCTTTATTTCACGGTTATCTTCACTGACACTATAGCAGAATTGACTTACAGTCTATCTTCATTTGCAGCTGACAACAGCTTAAAAAAAAGAAAAAAATAGAACTTCACAGAGTCATGTCTGCATTGCCAAGCAGTGCTGTGTAATGGGAGCTGACCTGGAGATGGAGATTATTGCAGCTGAGTAACCAGAGCCCACACAGCAACACCCCCTACAGATCTGCTGCTGGCAGGTGCTGCCCCGCTGGCACATCCTGCTCTCACCTTCTGGGCTAATGGCATTGGGAAGAAATCCCTTTCAGAATGCCCTAAGGCCACCTACAATGGGAATGGTCAAGAAATCCACTACAGAGAGCACTAAACTGAAATTCCAGAACAGACCCACCCAGAACACACAAACCCAGCCACTGGGGTGATCTGATCTGATCACTCCTCCCTTAGAGTGTCAATCAATGAGATTTTCTGCAGTCTGAGCTGTTTCAGATGTTGGCTGCAAGAAAGCATAAGGAGCATGTCCCAGTAGGGCAAACAGAGAGAGGTCAACAAGTGCCAGAAAAAAATTGTACTTTTACTGTCAACTATCACTGCAAATCTTCACTTTCTACAATGTGATGGTATCTTCGAGGTGTGGGTTCACTGACTGTTTTGCAATGGAAGAGATTTTATTAACATGGAAAGGAGATTTACTGATCATTAAAATGGTTTCTCTTGATTGGAACATAGATGTTAGAGAAAGTTTAGTTTTAGCACTTGTAAAGATACTTCAGAAAAAAAAATCCCCAATTTGTTTATATTTAACCTGTGATAATTACTGACCAGTGGCAATGAGAGCTGCTCATTTAACAACCAACAGTGAGACTGGCATGAGAAGTGCAGTGGGGACAAAACTAAGAGCCTAAGCACTAAACTGAAAATAAGAATAAGGGAAGGAAACACAGACACTGAAGATCATTCCACCCACAGTATTTCAAATGCCCAGCAGCAGTTTTACAAAGAGGGTAACATTCAGAATGAAGCTTTAACCACCCAGCTCATAAAGCTGCGGAAAGCTGGTCATGAGCACAGGAGCTCCAGTAACAACAGAAGCAGTTTCTGATCATCAGGGAATTGGTTTGATAGCAGAGCTGGAGGATGACACGGACATGGAAGTAGGGTCCATGACAGACCTGCATAAACGTGCCCATAAACGTGAATCCTCAGACCCGGCCATGCCCAGTTCCTGGGCTCAGGGGCACTGCATGGTGCATAATTGGGAAGAAGACACCAAAGTCATCTTTCAAATTTGCTGTTGTGCAAGCATGGAGCAGGCAATCAATCCACCTTCCCAGCCTGGCTGACCACAGTATTTAGAACCGTAAAACTAACCAAGGACCACAGTGAGGGTTCTTGAAGTCTGCAAGTATTTTCTCATTTTTCTCCTCCTCAGTAGCTGTGAAACATGCAGGACCTGACAATGTGTCAATCAAACTCACCCTGTGTAACCATTTCTAAAAATAGTGAGAATCACAGTTATTCATCAGGAAAGGGTCCAGAGCAACATCTACCATATGTTTTTCCCCCAAACCTAACTAAACTACCTATCTGCAAATCATTCACCTGCTAGTGTTAGTGTTCACCAAAAGTGGAGGTTGAAGCCCTACAGAAATGGCAGGTGGATAACTGCACCAAAATCCCACTGCAAACAGAGTTCCCTGATCTCTGGCCTAGCTCAGACACATACACCATGGGGAAGAATACATGGATAATGCTTTTTTTTTTTTTTAATACCAAGAAAACCCTCAAATATTTCCAGAATCTGTTATAATTTGAAGAGAGTTTTTCAGGGTTGTGGGGATCTGAAGAGCTGTTCTAAGTGCTGGAAAAATGTTTTGTTTAGACCTGGTAGGATGGAACAGCAAAATAAAAATTAACCTTGAAAGAACACATGCACCTTATTACAAAATTTTATGTACATGTGCAGACATGACTAAACAAAACTGCATCCTGAGTGTTGAGGTGACCTCTTAGGCTTTAGTTTAATAAGAAAATGTAAATTCTTGCTTTAAGTCTGCTAGGACACTCAAATTGTATTTTAATTGGCTTAAATTAATATTATATGAAAAAATATTTACCCACAGGAAAAAAAAAACACCTTCACAATAGTAAAACAGATGGAATTTGTATGGCATTTTAAATACACATTTGCTTAATGCTTTACTTGTTTAAGAGTTGACTCTCAGCCCTCTTGGAAGTTCAGGTCATATTTCCACTTGACTTTTATGAAAACTGAACCAGCACTTCAAATATCAAATAAAAAACCATTGAGATACAAACAATGAATAAGGACAAAATCAGATTTATAAAGTTAATAAAGAAACAAAAGTTTTGTTGTACTCAAAAAAAAAAAAAAGAGCTGTATTGCAATATCTAAGGTAGAACAAAGTGCCTCTTCTGCTTAATGTTACAGAAATCAGACATTTAGGCTAGGGTTCTGTACAATGCATTAATTGCTTCACATTTCATGATGCAAGTATTCAGTAAATAAGTTTTTAATTATTAAAGGAGCCATTCTGTGCCCTTTCAAGGAGCAGAAGCAACTGTTTGAGAATAAGTGTAACAGAGCACCATCATCAACAAATATACTTTTGTTTTAAAAAATTGAATACCAAACTCTTTATCCTCAGCTTCACAAAAAAATAAAAAACTTTGTGAGCTCGCATATATAATTAAATTCCAGAATTATGCCTATACATTTGTAATATGCTTGAATGCTGACCTGAATATTAGAACTACTGCTGTCTATTTTAACCCCCCCTTTTCTTGAAAAGGTGGTCTATTAATTCATCTCACTTTGCTAAAAGTGTTTGAGGAAGTAATTTCCCCTTCAGAGAGAGAAAACCAAAGAGGATGTCTCTGCCTCTGACACATCCTATGCTTACAAACTCAAACCTTCAAAAGTTCCCACAAATGTGGGTGGGAATCCTTTTAATAAGGATTTGGGTTCACGGTAGCACTTGGTATATTACGTTAGGAAGATGCCAATGCCTTCTCAGTTATATATCCCCATGATGAAACAGTCACTTTGATCATACCCAAGAGCAATATTTCTTATATGGTTAACTTTCCTCTCTAGAATAATTTCATTTTATTTTCTGAATAATGCTGCCTTATATCCTGTTGCATATATCAACATTTAAAAGGAAAAAAAATATCTGTTTACTTTTTTAACATGAAAAATTACTACTAGAAAGATTTTGAACAAATTCACAACTTGCCCAAATTGTCAGTTTTCTGAAACTCCCATCACAACAATCTCCAGCTCCCTGACAGCAACACATGTGTGGTGTGTTTATTCTCAGATGTGCAAATATCTATTTGTAGAAGTTATTCCATATATTCAGTTGGAACAGCAGCTTGATGCTCCTCAAAATCCTGAAGAGATGAAAATTCTACCTAAGCGTAAAAAGAGCAGGAACCAGAGATAAACCTCACAGCAGAGAAGTCACCAGTGAATGGAATTTGATTAAAAATGCCCCATCTCACTGAGCTCAGTACATCTGTCTCCTAGTCTCAATTTTGCTGGACTCCTCTCTTCACAGCAAAACTCCTGATCTTTGATGGTCCTCTGATTACTTTCCTCAGCTCATCAGCACAAAAAGTCTCAGCTGGAGAATGATGTCTCACCCTTCTCCCAGGGGTGGGAAGGTGTAGATTAACCAGCTTTCAGCTATTGACAACAGGAACAGTGTCCTTTCCACAATAAATGGATATCATTTGCATTGCCATTCGCATTCATGATCATTGTAGACATTGAACAATAGTTTTAATGAAGCTCACAAGAGCAGAGCTATAGACAAAAGCATGGCAAATATTCCCTTATTCTCTGAGGTATTTCATAATCTAATATTGAAAATCTTTAAGAACATCCCAAAGTAATTAATTACTATTGGATGAAATTTGTATGCATCATCCTCTTTCCAGATCAAAAACAGAACCTAATTTGCTAAAGAAAAGTCTTACATAGTGCATTCTGCAACATTACAGGAATTACAGAATTATTTAGATGGTGTTTAAAATCCTGAGTCTTTTCCTTCACACCTTATTGAAAAAAAGTCCTGCTATTTTTGTTTTGTCTTCTGCCTGGATAAGGAAAATATTTCAGCACTTTGCAATCATTTTGAAGATAATAAACTGAGAATAGGTCTCAAATGATGATCTGAATATTTATGATGTGATGTGTAGAAAGCAATTTGGAACATTTACATTGCAAACATTTGAAAAGAGAAGTCAAAATAGAAATGATGCTATCTAATTAGACAGGCCTTAATAATTAATTCAAATTTTGCTTAGCAGTTTGGGAGTCCTCTTTCAGGGTACCTTTATCAGGTTAATTGGATCTTGAAGAACATAACAGAAATCCCTTGGTAAAAAAAGGTTTTGCAAATTTAAAAGTTGAGACATTATTTACAGGACTGTAGAAAAAAAGCAGCCACTAAAGTGTACTTTGCAGAGGAGCTGCAGTTCAAAATATTCTGCCTAAGCATTATGGTGTTGTTTGGCTTAATATTTGTGTAGATTTGTAAAATTTGTTTATTTAATAATATCAAGACTATTTGATGCTTTTAGGACAAGTTTTGAGACAACTGTTAAAAGCACCACTGAAACATACCAGGCCAATACTGCTGCAGCGTACCTAAGATATGTATGTAAAACTAGAAGAGTTTAAATAAATTGTTTTTAGCAGAAAAAAAAAAAAAATTCTCCTTTTTTTTTTACTCTCATGGCATGCTACCATTGGGATGATATGAAATAAAACATAAGGAATTTACAAAGGCCTAAACAGGGTCCCTAAAATCATCTCAACTTAATAAAATTATTAAAAAAAAAATCACAGACAAGTATTTCTAAACACTTAAATCACTCAGAGTTAGTCACAACTAAATAGAGCATTAAATAATTACATGGTTTGGGCAAAAAAGAATTTGACATAATCAACACTGCATACATTAATATTCTAATTTTACAGTTTTGTTTAGAGTATTTGCAGCATTACAGTTATAAATTAATTATGCAGTGGCTCATCCTTTGTGTGTTAACTACCTCCAAAAGTAATCAGCCAAGAAAACAGAAAAAAACATTATCCGAAAAATTCATTTCACCATGCTATTCTTTGATCTCTTTAATACGTTGAACATTCATTAACTCTTGGTTATATTTTCATTATTATATTCTGTGTGTAGCTGAAAACAAATCCAGCTTCCTTCAGGCAACCGTTTGCCATCTCAGAAAGTCAATTTCTATAAACAAAATCAATTTTAGGCATGAAATTTTAACACATACCCTCCCCTAAAAAACTGAAAATCCACAATCCAAACACTATAAGGTAACATAAATTTTAGTCTATTTAATTGCTAATTGCTATTCTGTTATAATTCTACATAAAATGATTAGGGATTTTCACTGGATAGAACCCTATTCAAAGTTTCCTTTCATATCTTGGGCAGACTAGGTGAGCTCTTCAAAGAAGGTAACACTGGGTGAAGTTTCCTCTGTATCACTAGGATTCTGCCTAAATTAAGTTCATGTATAATTTTTTTATTATTATTTTAGAATATTCAGGCATCTTCCAGATACAGAGCAAAGAGTGTGGGTTTTTTCCTTTTTCAAAATTACTGTTATTTAGGAGAAGTTTGCTTAAACAATTATTCTCTTGTATATGAGTTTTGCAACTGAAAAAAAATACTCATTCATATTGGAATTCTCAAGATAGCAAGAGAAACACCATAGCATAGTACCACCATCTGCATATATGCACATTGAATTAAGACTACGCTTAAGGGATGTCTAAATACATCTCAAGGGAGAGCAAAAATTGGCAAATTATTTAGGTCTACAATAATTATCAGGAGGTTTGGAAAGATTGTTTTCCATGGTTAAGATTCTAGTTACCTACATTTCTTCAGCTTCTTTGTAACTACTCCCTAATTTCAGTCATATGGCATTTTAGGAGATCGTATGTGCAAAATTTCAGGGTTTTCACTTGAAAAAGAAAATGCATGTAGCTTCAACAAGAGATTTTACCTTCACAAAGTTTAGCTATTGCAGAAGTTTTCTCTTGCAGATAGATATATGTTATTGTGTACAATAAAAATTAATGCTTTGAGAAGAATGAATTATTCAAAAGAACACGGAACCTTGTATCAATTTACCCCTTTAGAAAACAAACAAATGAATTAAAAAAACCCCCACAACATTATTTTGCACAGAGGATGAAGGAAGAAAAGACAATCAGCATCTCCAAGAAGCAACCTATCAAGGAGGAAAGAGTTTGTCACAAATAGTTTTCTCACGGGCTGTTACTGTTAGACTCAAATTAAGAGGTCAGTCTTTTCATGCATCAGATTAGTGTCCAGCAAACAAAGGACCAAAGAATAGTTCTGCTGTTTGTTGCATGCCTTGTACTGCCAGGGTAATAAATGAGGAGAGTGGGATGTGAGCTCTTGCCGAGGCTGTTTCCATGCCCACCAGTGTGGCTGAGCTGCAGCCACCCCTCGTGTGCCAGGGCAAAGGCTTCCCACGGTCTGGGCTGCAGCACCCACTGAGAACTCCTCACTTACCCAACAGCTCCAGTGCACGGTCCTGAGGCACTCTGTCAAAACACTATTTCTGCTAAGATTGACAATTATTAGCCATTATCTACCCTAAGCATTATTTTGTCTAAATACAAAGATTCTGAAGTTAATTGGACAAAATGTAGATCCTGTAATCCATACTATTCACCTCATTAGTGCTAAGCCTTTCCCCAATCCTCTGATTTAATTGCAAATATTTGGTTCACTGGAGCTAATATCCTTTTTGTCATTGTTTTTCAGTTAAAATCAACAGAACTCTGCCAAAGATATAGATTACCAATAAAGGTTTATCCTTTTATAATTACTTCAAAGCTCCTACCAGGCAAGGAAAAGTCATTATTATGCAGGCTAAATATAATGGCAAAGGATTTTCTGATGCTGAATATTCAACAAATCAATGCAGGTAAGCTGTCTTCATAAACAAATTACAAGACTTTATAAATTTAAGGCATTTTGAGCAGCATTTAGATGCTTCTGGTGTTCAGAATATTGTTCAAGAGCAAATATGAGCAGCTTTTGAAAACCTTATGGCTCAATACATTGTTTCAAAATTCACTGTTTTCAAAGAGAATAAGCCAAAATTAAACTTTTATCTTCTGAACCTGTAACTTCTTTTGAATTTCTATTTAGGATCTTAATAAAGCTTGCAGTGGTTTTACAGATAGAAAATTTAATACTTTCGATTCTTAATCTGATTTGTGATACTCTGAACATGTAAAGCCACAGAATTAACTCAGGTGGTCACCTAATCCATTATAAAAGCTGCACCCATTAGGTGAACTCCAGTGGGAACAAGAAATTGCTCTCGTAGCAAAATTAATCACCTGCAGATAATTTTCTTGAAAATGTTGTATCTCTAATCATGTAGCTTTATTCTACTAAATGAAAACAAAGCAAAAATGACTACATTTATATCCTAGATATTTATTATATAGTCTCATGCATTGCCAGCATGAAAATAAAAGATATATTAACATAAATAACATAATGAAATCATTATTAATTTCAAGCCAGTACACAAGTACATTTACAGTGAAAAGAAAACACTATGGATTCCAATTTTATCTTAGATTATTTATTTATTTTTTTTTTTACATTAGCTAATTCTTATGACAAAGTTTATTTTTTTCACTTTCCTGTGGATTCTGTGGATCAAATACTGCACAAAATCCTCAGGACCTTGTTTTTCATATGTGCAGATATTCTCCTTGTACCCTCAGCAAGCAGCACAGCTTGCACTGAGATAGGAACATACTTGCTGGCTGAGAAGCTTGTTGCCTTCCACATGCTATCAAGGAAACAGCAACAAGTTAGCAACAACTCTAATAAGGGAGGGTCACAGTGATGTGCTTTGTTAATCCCACTTCGCATCATGCTGGAAAGGGTGCTTGGCCCAGTCAGACACATTTATGATGCAAACCACGCTTATGCCCATTTACCTTCCTCCAAACTCAACACTGTCACGAGAATTTATTTTCTGGATCATATGTTACCTGAGTTCTCTGCTTGCTTTCCTCAAGATAAATACCAGCACACAGCTGCATATGTGAGAATTTGCCTCATACCTTGTGTGATTTAAAAAATGCTATTATGGAAGAGTAGAGAGAAATTAAATCAAAAGTGGTTTGTGAAATAAATAAAAAAGAGAGGAGCCATTGCTAAAAAATATACTGGTGCAAACTTAAATAGATGTTTAAAGAGCTTTGGACAAAAAAAGAAAATGAACACAGAGTACCCTATTCAGGTGTGAAATAGACAGCTGGAAAGAGCTTCAGCTTGAAGAAGTTCACACTTCCATACCACCTGGTGATAGAATATTTCTTGGTCTCTTCAAAGCCATTGAAATTGCTTCTCATAGGTGCTGTGACTTGGGCAGCACAAGCTCAGGAAAACAGAGATCATACTGCACCTTGCCATCAGGAGGCTGCAGATACTTTACAGCCATACTGGTATTTCAGCTCCAGAGGAAAACCCTAGCTGTGAAGTGTTGGTGTCAGAGAGATTTGCATCCATTTTGTCAAGAATTCAACATAAACTATGAAATACTGAGTTTTTAGGCATCACTCTGACTCTCCTACTTATCAGTTTCAAGGGATTTAGTGCACTCCAGTGAAGGTCAAACTATCTGGCACTCAGGAAATACCATGAAACCAATTCTTTCAGTTATATAAAGAAATATTTTGCAACTATTTTCCTAAGCCAGGCAGAAGAAATTTTTTTTCTCCTTCATAGGTAATGTAGTATAAAAAAATCTCTCTTTGAAATATTTCAGCTGATAGTAAACTCTGCTGGGAAAAACAAAAATCTTCTGTTTAAAAAATACTTCAGAGCAATTTTTTCATTCTTTGAATTAAATCTCCATATTATTTCATTTAGCATTTGACTACAATGCATTAAAGGACACCCTCCACCCTTTGGAAGCATATAGCATTTTGTGTGCTATGTTCAATGCTCTGCTCTCAAAGGAGCAGCCAGACAAGCCTGGTGACAACTTGAATTGCAGAGATCACTGGCTCAGAGGAAGTCACCCACCAACCTGAGCAATTACAGGATTTCTTATCCTCCTATAAAGATGGACAGTTAATGGAAAATGAATTCTCTTTAAGGGGTGCTCACGTAGGCAGGTGTGGGGGGACACTGGAGTGGCACACAGCAATACACAGAAAACCTTCAAATGCAGGATGAAATTTGTTACTTTCTAGGTAGTTTTCCCCCAGTTTGTTTTCCACTAGTTAGGTTATTCATTTGACACTAAACCACCTGCTTCTCAGGGGTGCTGTAGTTGCTCCTTGTTACTTTGTATGTTGAACCTGACATTTTGTTTTGCCTTACATCTCAATTTCATTGTCACTCAGACCTTTAGAAACTGTTGATGTAATACTGTAATCTATTCTCATAGTGATATTTAAATACTACGTGCTTTACTCAGAACACGGTGATAGATCCCTTGAAACCTCTTGTCAATATGAATTATCAGTCATACTTTGTTTCCTTTTAATCAGCTTCTATGCCTCAATGTCATTCTGTGATATAACTGATGTTTGCTCCTGCCTCACTGTAACAGGATATAATTTTAAAATATATCTTTTTTAAAAATCAGTCTGCTTTTATTATACAGTTCTTTCTTTTAACAAATCAGAGCTGATGTTACATCTGCTATTAGATTTCTTTATACACAACTATTTCAGTTTGGTTTACTTGTTTTGGTTTTACTTGTTTACTTGTCAGTTACTTAAAGAGCTCAAAAAGAAAAGAGTTTCCTGAAGTTGTGCTAGTAACAAAAGCATCACAAAAATTAATAGAACCACTGTGAATAACAAGGAAACAAGGAAGATTAATATATTAGCTTAAAGTTACAATTCAAGTCTCTATACATGGTTTTCCTGAAAGCTGTAGACATTTTAATTCTCTGCAAACTCAGTGACAGCCATAAAAATTGCCATTGAAGACTACAGCACATATAAAGCACACTTCTCCTTCCAGCACATTTCACTGCTCAGCTTGGCACCAGCACATGCATCACCCATGCTGGACCCAAGATGAAAATAACACTCAGATTTTACAACAAATTCTAAAGTTACGAGCCCTCATGAAGCACACCAAAGGAAAAAATAGCAGAAGCACCTTCCTAGGCAGGGATTATAACAATGTAGGTAAGAAACTGCAACAAACTTTTAGGAATACGCCCTTTGTCAGCATTACTATTACTTCCATAGAAGGTCTTAATCAAAAGTCAGGACTGAAGGATAGAACAAAACTATCACCAGTATGTAACTTTAGAAACTGCAGACACGAGTAGTAACTGAGCTGTTTTCTTCTCTGTTTAATCTGGTTTAGAAATTATTCCTACCCATTTTCATGGTAAAGACAACACTGAATGAAAATATCCTTCCCTGGTAAATACTTATTAAATTTCATGTGTTTGAGAAAATTTAGAACAACATCTACCATTCATACTCAGCCCAATTCTTAAACAAATTTTAAACTGCGTACCAATGCTAACTCCCACCTTCCCTCCAAATATGAACACGAGCAAAAAAAAAAAAAAGATATTTCACAAAATGTCTTAGTGGGTTTCTCTTTTTCATTCTCTGTGAAGATTCTGTAGTCCCATGACTTGCCCCTCAATGACTTTATGTTCTGCTCAGAAACACAAAACTTCTGCATTAGCCCAGCGAGTCACTACAGAGCTGTGCAAAAGCCTCAATCAAAAGGGAAAATGTGATTTGGTTTCTGGGTTTGGTTTGTTTGGATTCTTTTGGGGTTTGTTTGCTTGTTTTAGCAAAGGGAGCACCACAGCATAGGCTTCTTGGATGCTTTAGACACTTGTCAAACAAGTCAGAGAATTTTCTTTCACAAAAAGAAGTGAAATATATAGCTGAATTTGCTAATACAATGAGTATGATACAGCATATGGAACTCTAGTTCCCCAAACATTATTAATTCATTCCACAAACATATACTCAATTTTTAAATAGAAATAGACACTTCAAACATGATAAAATGGAAGAGTGAAAAAAACCCCGTCTGCCTGTCATTTACTGTTCACACTGAAGACTGCAAAATTGTTTCTGTATGATTCAAATTCTCATGACAAATAACCACACTGTCATTTCTAGTGCCATAGCACATAATACAGAATGCATTGCAAAGCAGACACTAGTAGATCATACACTGAAGCGAAAACACCTGACATGAAAACACAAGAGGCTACTGATTTCTCAAGTCACCAGTGTTTTTCAGTAGGGCCTCCTCTATGTACATTACCTTTCCAGAAACATGGTATAAACTAAAGGATTTTTCTCACACAACTTCCTTATGCTCTGGTGTCCTAAATAGAAAGGATTTTAAACAGTCTATTAAAGGCTTTTCAGATTATCTCAGTTGGTGAGAACATGGTGCTAATAATGCCATGTTTGTGAATGCAATTCCTTTAAGGGACATTTACTTCAGAGCTGGAATCAGTGTTCCTTGAGGGTTCCCTTCCAATCAGAATACTCTGTGGTAAGTTAGAATTATATATATATATATATATATAATATATTATATATATTTTATATATATATATTAAAAAGCCTAAGATATCTGGCAGTACTTTCTATTCTTTGTCATTATGTCTGCTCATCACAATCACTTTTGAGCAGCTGCAAATCACATGCAGGATGGATTGTGAGTAGCCCACCTTGAGACCCATAAAAAGAAAGGCACAACCTGGTGCAAAACATGGAGGGGAAAGCAAGGTGGAGTGGGACCACCTGAGGCCTCCTGCAGCAGGAGTGGTGATGACCTATGCCATGATTTTTAAAGCAACCACAGCTTTTTCTAACTTTTCTCTACTTTTTCTTTCTCTTTGTCTCTCTTGGCATTAAATAAAAATATGTCCATTTTTTGGCATTGATGTTTAATCTCATTTGGGTTTTATCTTGGTTCTTTGGGCAGTATCTGGAACCTTCAAAGTTCTTTCCATTTTATTCACAGACACTTCATTTCCTTTGCCCCTCTGTGTTTAAACCAGGTTTTAACAACTCCTAAAAAGATACAGTTGACAAGTGGAACAGGGAAGACAAAAGTTGGCTGGGAAAAAGACCAGTCTTACACGGTTATGCAGTCCTCCCTCTAACTTGTTACTAGATATTTTAGTCTATGTAACCAAGCTTCTAAATACCACTCTAAAAACCATTCAGCGTTTAGGAGGTTAAGGACACTTGCCTGTGTGACCTTGTAACCCCTGTGCCAGGACTGAGGGCTCCTGGCAGCGGCAGCTCCGGGTCCCCACAGGACTCCCCACGCCCCACAGTCACACAAGGCTTCCCCCCCAGCCCTCACCCCAGTTCTTAAAATACTAAGAACTGCATAACCTTGGACCAATGAACATTCAACCATGAATTTGTATGGGTTTTGACTGTATAAGTATCTGAAAAATCTAGTAAAATTCATGTGCCATAGAGTGATTTTCTCTGCACATCCAGGCTATGCATGAATGAAATAATTTCTGTTGCACATCCTGGCCAGAACATCCTTGCCAGAATAAAGACAAGACTCTGTAATGCTAAAAATGTTGTTGGAGAGTTTTTTTTTGTTTTCCTGCAGTTTCAGTGACAGAAATACATCACAACTTTGGCACTTGATCTAACATTGTCACTTAATGAATCAAGGGATTTTCTAGACTCTCCTGACGACTACAGAAGATGGATTTTTTTTTTTTTTGTAACTAAGCACAGCACATGCTTTGTTTCTAGATAGATATAATACAGATATAATTGAAAATTGTAGCTAAGCATTCAAATCGTTTATTTCAACCTTTGCCGTGTATCAGACTCAATGTCAAAACTATATCAGTACTTGCTAAATGAGCTTATGAAATACAGATACACTTTCTTGGGTTAAAATAAAATTTAAAAAACTCCTAATTCAAATTATCTAGAGACAGATTGTTGCTAACTTCATTCAGATGGGTGATATCTTCATTCACAAGTACTCCCTTTATCTGTATTTTTTGATACAATTTAATCAATCAGTCTACAGAAATTCTATTTTACTACTACGTTAGCACTTGCCAACTAAGTAGCCACTAATGTCAGCCTCCTTCAGGGAGCTGAGTGAAAACTTACAAAAACATTGGCAAAGCAACAGTTCCAAAGCCAACTGTTCCACAGAGGAACACTGAACAATCTGCACGGCTGGCCCAAAGCAGCTGCCTTGTACATGGAGAGAATATTATCTCTTCTATATCGGATATACCACATGAAGTCTAAGGCATGAATGGCTTTCTAACTGTTGCTGAAACAATACCAAAACACATTTCTTACCACAGAAAATACCAGGACACCCCATCTGAACAGTTACCAGCTTCAATGCAGAGGAGCCAAGCCGTGTATTTAGGATGGCTACAATGCAGAAGACATGCTCAGCATCTGTAGCCATCTTGATTTAGTCACAAGAACTTGTGTGTACTGAACATTCAATTCAAATTCATGGCCTCCAGAACTACATCAGGTATTTTTCCTGGGTTGAAATATGCTTTAAAATATGATCCAGTTTTCATACAGACTCTGAAACCAAAACAAAAACTGAAACTAAAATCTAGACTCTCAGAACAGGCAGCATTAGCAGCATTCATGTGTCTGTACAGGCACAAAATGTGTCTGGGAGAAGAGGATTGCAGTTTTGAATAGTGCCTGTCTTAATAGCTGTCCTTTTGTGAAACTGTAATTTATTTTCAATTATTTCTATTAATAAGCTTTCAAAACTATGTGTTGATACATTAGGATATTTAATTAATAGTAAGAGAAGTTGCAAGCAATCAGCAAATTTTTTCAACAATTTATTGCTTGAATTAATGCTCAGCTTCTTTGAAATATTTGCACAACTTTCCAAGTTTCTTTTACTCAAATGCTGCACCAAGTCAATCCTTTCTTAAATCTGATATTTTATCTTCAGCTTAAAATTTTCCATCTTTTCCAGAACAAACTGGCAAACGGAGCAAACCAGTGAAGAGATCAGCAGTGAAACTGTGATTTTCAAATTGATTTGTAAACAGCCATAATGCAAAGCAGGCATCAATTTATTGGTGCTCGGTAAACCTATAGCAAATTTATCAAGCCAAGCACTGTGTAGTGCAGAAAGCACCTGCAAGGAAAGAGTCAGAGAGAGGTCAGTGCCTGAGCTGTAGCTCATTTCCACTAAGCCATTGGCCTGAGCAGTGAACATCAGACACTCCAGGAGCATTCTCTGGGCCTGCCTTTCCCAGCCAAATGTGGCAAATAACAGGCATTAACACAGATGTGAAAAGCCTTACGCCCACCCTGTTAGTTCAACTAATCCACAGTATTTGTTTAGAGTGCAAAGAGGCTTCTGCTGCACCTGCACACCTGCCGCACCCCAATGAGGGAAAATGCACCTCTGTTCGAGAGCTCACAGGCATCTGAGAGCTTTGGGTCAGCTTTGCAGGCATGGTGCAAAAATCCCTGCTGCACCTCACCTGAAAGCCTGTAAGGCTTCAGTACAATTTGTTCAGAGTCCTTCAACTACCAAAATGCGAGCAAGCCTCCCAACACAGCCACTGCTGTAAGGTGAGGGAGCCAGTTCCCTGTGCAGGAATGCCCCCTCCCAGACTGCCACACCAAGGTGGGAGCTGTTCTCCTAAATTAACATTTCACTTAAACATCAAAATTCTCAACAGGATACTATTAAGAAGGCCTAAGGACTGCATACAATGGTCAATCATCTCAAATATATTAAATGTGTATGAGCATAGAGGGAAAAGGCAACAGAAAACAGACCGGCTTTAACTTCTGCTCTTGTCTTTTGCTGCTCTACTGCAATCAAAGGAATTGCTGGCTTCTCTCTTCCAGAAATCTATTGTGAGAGGTACATCTTTGTGATTAGAAAAGCTGCAAACCCAGCATTCTCTTAACTCAGCAAGTCTGTTTCTCAGGACAAAGACAAGTGCCTGTTTCCCAGCTTTGAGACAAACTTACTTCTCTCTTTTGATGAAAAAAGGATTTTCCATGACCCACAGAGGTTGCATGTTAACAGAAGCTATTTCTGCTCAATCAAGTGGCACAACAGGACCCTGCTCTGGAGAAAAGAAAATTAGGGAAGTTCAAATGGCTCAAGCAGGCATGCCAAGGGGATCTGTAGGAACCTCCGTGCTGGATTTCTGCCAGCACTGCTCAGAACGTGAAGGGTGAAGTCAGAAAGGAGGCTGTACCAAGGGGCTGTGCAGAGCATCCTCACCACAATCCCAGCCCAGTGGCAGTAAATAGCATTGTTCAAATACTGAAGCACAGAAATGTAGAAAAATTAATACAGGTGGGTTTTTTTCCAGGTGATTAATGAAATTAAATTTCAGATCCATGATTCAAAAAGAAGACTTTTATTTTTTTTTGAGCACTTTTGCTTGGACTTAACACAACAAACACATTACCATTTGGGAACACAGATGAATAAGTTTTGATACTCCAAAATCTGTTTCTACATCAGTGTCAGGGATTAAAAAGAGTAAAATGTATTTATATCTCTAAACATATTCAATTGAGGTTGATTTCCATTTTAAAATAGCAGAGTATCTTGTATAGCTTATGAGATGGCAAAAAAAGCAATGCATACATTTTTGATCTGGGATTTAATTTTATATATTTAAACACAATTTGTTGGCTTACAGCACTAGTTGGGTTAGAGCAAATATTGCATTTTAAAACTTTATGGAACTAATTTATAGTGTAGGGCAGGCACGGACTTGATCTCCTGGCAGCAAAATTTTATGTTTCCATTTCAGCAATACTGCCTAACACAATAATATCAGGCCAGCAAATCTTAAATATAAGTTAAGCTAACATGATCCATTGCCTTATAAAGCAAAAGTACCCTGTGGAGTCATGCTGAATATGCCAAGTGATTTTTCAAAATTTAATCATCCTAAATGTCAGATAAAGGTGCTTTTGCTGTCATTCTTTAAAACCAGGAAAGAAATCCGAGTGTGCCTTCAAGTTATACAGAAAACTGTTCGAAAATAGTTATGTTAAAATATTAATCTGCTGTTTGCTAAATATAAGGAAGGAAATATTGACGTGTTTTAGTGAAAAATAAAGAGTTGTATATTTTATTTTTGCCAATAAAGATCACCCTTTTCCATATCAGTATAGATATTACTGTTTCCTTCTAAGGTCAATTTATCTTTGATGATGCTTCCATAGTAGATGTTGTACAATGACAGCAATGATATTCTGATAAAAAATTTCCGTGTGCCTCTAATCAAACATGTGTTGACTTTAACTCTGGGGTTGGTCAAATAAACAAGTTGGAATGTTTCATAACCATGCTCCTAATCAGCCCCACTCATGGAACAGGATTGACATGAAGACTATTCACTAGAAGGCTGCACTAGAAGGAAATGTGATATCACAGGCTCCATGTGGCTGAATAGAAAGTAGGTGTTGAATTATACTGAGAAATTTGAATATTTATAAAGTAAATTATGACTTATTCATAGTGCCTCCCCTAAGGCCACCTTATTGAGGTGAGGGAGAGAGGATGCCCTGAATTATTTTTTGGAATTTCACCATTAGAAAGGGTGAATATCCCTAGATAATATTAAGTAAAATAAAATAAACAGTATATCACAACTGACACTAGAAAATCTCAGATAAAAAGAGAAATAAAGAAATACTATGGTTAGATAAATTATTAAGTTAATAAGTACTTTAAACTACAAAGGACTGAGGATGGTATCAATGGATTTCATCCCACCCATTCTCTTTTCTCTGATGACATGTATAAAATATTTCACATTTACAGTTTCTATGCTACCACATGGATCAAATCAGTCCGTAAAATTCTGCATGTCCTGCAGCACATGGGGTTTAATTTTAGGAGGATATCAGCTTGGATATTTTGAGCCATCACCTGATCTTTCAAAACTTGTAATCTTACTTGGCAATTTACACACACAAATGAAATGTGCATAATGAGTCATGGTCAAATTCAGGTAACACTCCTATAAGCAAGGCTGTGATGGAAAACCACAGCAGATATCAGGACTGCAATGTTCTGTTTAGCACACACTGTCTTGCATTCAGGAACAGTGAAATGTTCAAGCAAACAAACAAGTCAGCCTCCCCCTCCCACCCGTTGCTAAAAAAACCCCAACACACAACCAAAGCAAAAACACAAACCAAACCAACAACATAACACATAAACCGCCCATAAAAAGTGAACAAAAAATAACAAACAAAAAAACAAACAACCAAATCTATACAACAAAAAACCCACACACGCATCAAAAAACAACCTTCCCAAAAATGAACACAGCCCCCAAGAACATCTTAAGACAGAGGCAGTGCATACATCTTGAAAAGTGCTCAAAGCACCTACAGCTCTGCATGCTGCAACGAAAGTTGAAGTGATGCCAAGAACCCTGCCAAAATAGATTCCTGAATATTATCTTTACAAAACAAACTTAAAGGGAGAAATACTTTTTTGTACTGTGCAAGCAGTACAGCCATGCTTTCAACAAATAATGCTTATCATATTTATAGCAGGTCACTGATTATATCAATCTTAATATATATATTTCATTCTTTGCTCCAAGTGACATAAATTATGCTTATGAAAAAGCCTCAAGAAGGTTTCTAAACACTAAAACTAATACCTCTTATCAGTAAAACTCAACCACAAGACCAGAGGCCTCCAGTGAGCAGTTAATGAAACCACTGCCATTGCTCACCATTTCTACATTCAGTACCTATGAACAAGACACAAAAGGCAGCTGTATTTCTGTATATTAATGAACTTTAGGATGGATTTTTGAAAATTTTCTTTATGAAAATGATGTAAAGCAATACAGTTGCCATACTGCAAAAGTCACTGCCTTTTTGATAATTCACTGAGGGAATATCAAAGTTCAGAAGATGAAAAACACTGAGCAATAAACACTTAGAGGCTGTAATCGTCAGAATAAGCATTTTACTGTGCATGAGAAAGAAAAGAGTTCATGCTTGACTGCATTTTCTACTAAACCCACAAATTACTTGTCAGTTCATCTTGTTAAAAATTACAATATTTATTTACTTTATTGCAGCTACATTGCTTCTAATATGGATTTACTTGTACTAATAACTTGTGTCCATACAGCTTATCATCTCCATCAATTTTATTATTGTGTTGTTGAAACTCCTCTCAAATTTTCTTGTTCAAACCAAGAGAAATCAGAAACATAAAATGAATTAAATACATGTGTATTATATAACCACATCTCAGTCATTTTTGCTTAACTTTTTTCCAATGTCATTATTCTATTATTTATTATTAATATTTATTCCCTTCTCATTTAGCCAGTCAGACCACGCTACTCATTCACTGTTGGTGACCACCTGAATCTGTTCCAGAAGTTTCTCATCCTTTTCTGAATACTGCAAGACAATCTACATGCTCACAAGGTAGCAAGCCTACACTATTACTGTTTTTAAGGAAAGTGCTCCTCCTAGCCACAAATAAAATCAGTTCCCAGCTGAGTAGCTATGGCTTTAAAAATATTAAAAATATAATAGCTTCAGTCAAGATACCAATAATGGTATGAGTGAGCAAGATCAAATAATTCTCCAGTTAAATAATTTTTAACAAAATATACTGGGGATGGAAAGACTAGGATATGTTTCTGAAGACACAGTTATATAGTTAACTTGTCCTACCAGATACTACTTGAGTTTTACTTGTCCTTTGCCTTAAGTTTTGCAATGCAAACCTGTGAGCTAAGTAATAAGTCAGTAAATAAAATACTTGTAAATTGTCACATATATTTGTTCTTTTAAGGATAGAAAAAATATAAAATATGATTTCAAATTTGTTAAGCAGCACGGCATAAATTAACAGTACTGCTGAAGTTCAATTTTTACCAGAAATTTAAAGCAAGGCAAAAAGTTAATTAAACTCTGTCAACAATTTGTGTTACACACAAAAAAAACTACATTAATACTTCATTTACCGCAAAACAAACTTTTGTTTTCAAAAGATTAGTGAGAGGGTCTTAATGACACCACCAAAAAAAAAGGTGACCAAGCAGAAAGAATAAGTCCTACCTCAGACAATTCATCTCCGAGGTAAAAAAGACATGGAATTACAAAAAAAGAAAGAACGAACTAAAGATTAATAAAACCAACAAAGATTTGAAATTTTGCTTATATTAGGAACATATAGTTTTCCTTAAAACAAGGTATAAAACTTAACTGCTAAAAGTTTCATTTTTCAGAACTAAAAATTAATAAAACCAACTAAGATTTGAAATTTTGCTTTAAAACAAGGTATAAAACTTAACTGCTAAAAGTTTCATTTTTCTTAGCTGAAAGGACTTATTCACATGACAGTCACTCAGATTCCAGATTGGAGCAACCTGCAGCTCAAAGAGGCATTCCCTCTGGGCCAGGTGATCATATTCTCAACCATTTCATCAAGAACCTTCAAATACCCCAGGGCATTCCAGATAACAAGTCATACAGAATTCTATCTCAGCCAGGTAACCTTGTGGGATTCCTTACTTAGAGCTTAATCAGGGGAATGAGGTCTGTAATGCCACGATGTATCTTCACCTGGAACAAATCCCTACAAAATTGCAATAAGGACTTTAGACAATAATGTAAGACATTGCAGAAAAAATAATTTTTTAGTAAGTAATAACTGCTGTTATTGCCACAAAAGACAAAGTAAAAGTTGGGGAGTTGGGGGGAGGGGTGGTTGTTTGGGTTTTTTTGGTTGTTTTTGGGTTTTTCTTGTGGTTGTTGTTGATTTTTTTTCTTAAAGCAGACAACAAGCCAAGTCAAACAAATTACAATATAAAATGTAGATGTTGTACTACAGTATTCCTTTCTGGTAATATATTTATTTTCACAGCCACTTGCTGCAAGGTTTAGCAAATAATCTGGATATGGTTTGCAGAATTATCATCCTGCTTATTAAGCAGATGTAATATTAAGCACTGCAGGAGGCTGCCAAATTGGAATTCATTATGAGTAAATCTCATAGTAAAAATTAATTCTTTAGAAGTCTATTAATTTGCATTAAATGCCAGTATGTATATATTACATTATACAACAAAAATGTGTAGTAATATGTATATGTAACACAAATAGAGCATATATATAAACTCTTCTTCTCTCCCTCAAATCTTTTCTGGGCTGGGGGGAAAAAAGGAGAAAGCTGGAGTAGCCACGTAGGATGACACACTTTTTCTATCAGCTTTGTGTCCTCTCCACTTTTGCCATAGCAACTAAGCTAAATCTTCCTCCTTTGGCATCATTAGCTTGATGCTTTGGCTGTGGAGAAAAGAAATTGTGATTTGAGAGGGCTTTGAAGGCATAAGATCCCCCTTCAGACTGGAATCTGTTGTGAAGTCCCCAGTTTGGGTCAGTATCACCATCTCTGGCACACAGAGGGCTCTGCTTTGAGGCACAAACATGGGCTGGCCCATCCCCAGACTCAGTTTCCCTTCCTGCTGGGTTCTCTGCCCCTCTGCAGCCAGCAGAGCACCTACCCCTGAAATCCAGGGCTGAGCTTATCCAGGTGCACAGGGAACAGCCTCCCGTGCTGGCTGGGGACGCTGCAGGCAGCAGCAGCCCCGGAGCAGGAGCTGGATCTCTCTGGGTTCCCTGAGCCACCACAGCTGGCACAGCAGAGAGAGCAGACCAAACCTAGGCAGACCGCTGGCAGCATGAGCTGGCAGCAGCCCAGGTTATTATCCTGCTGGGATCTTCCTTCCCCCTTCAGCAGAGATAGATATAGTCTGTCTCAGCAGCTGTACAGGCTGGACCAGGATCTCTAAAAAGCCCAATACTGGGACCAATGAGTACCACCCTTTTAGCCTTGGTGACTAAACTACATAAAGACCTCTATCCAGTTCTACTGATTTTCTGCCTTACAATGGAATTGAAAGTTGGGACAGCTTTATCTTATCATCTTAACAATTCCACTAAATTCTGTTCATAAACAAATATTTTAAGCACAATATGCCAGGCATCCTAGAGATCAAAACAGTTTCCCCTGAGAATAGTTGTTCTTCGTTCACCCAGGAAAAAAAAAGAGCAAGATTGTTTGTGAAAAGATGATTAAAATGAACATCATATTCACTGAAATGAACACAAACCTCATATTTAACTCAAAATAGTTATGATTTATGACAACATCAATAATACTAAGTGCAGCATTAAGTTATTCAATAAAAATTATTCTAGTTTTAAAAAGAAGTATTTAAGAGAAAAAAGCTATATACTAAACAATAAGATTACACCATTTACACAAATTACTTCTGTGTTTCTCTCATCATAGAAATCATGTCATGCATCAGTGTGCATAAGCCTTAAGAGCAGGGTGATGAAGCAGTCCTAGTAACAGGAAAGATCACTGCTAGCCATTTGGCAATTCTCTGTCAAACAGTCCATTTCCCATTCAGAATTCTGCTCTAGTTCCATTAATGAATATAATATTCATTACAACACAGAGCTGCAGCTTCTTGCAAGGTCAAAAATTGTCTATAAAAAAGTCACTTGTTTATACAAAGCATGTCATCCATTTTCAAATGAAAACTAGTGGAAATACAAGTAATTTTATATACTTCCAAGATAAAACTTCACAACTTTTCACTTTCAAATAGCATTATGTCAAATTTAATTTTATAAAAATTAAAGAGTTAAAAAGAATGCTTCTCTGCCATGTATTTATATTTTTCCCTCCAAGTTGTATTATTCAAAGTGCCACAAACCTGTGTCAGATTGATTTATTTATCTTAATTTCTTGTAACTTTCCTTTTGTTTCAGCAGTCAAGCAAAAAAAAAATCTATTATTTGCCTAGTTCTGCTCTGCTATACTTAATGTTCTTATGGTGCTCTCAGAAGAGAACACAGGACAGCATACCAATCACTCTTGGCAACACACTGGGTGGTTTGCATGTTTAAATCAGGTAAACCTCAGACAGCTTTTGGGTTTACAGAAATCAGTCATGGCTGACCCACAGTTGAGACTGTTCAGTATTCTAAGCATTCATAGCAGCAGTCCTCAAAGGGATAAACTGTCTCATTATGACTGTAGCTGTATTCAGATGGCAGGCTAAAATATACCAGATCCTTGAGGATCTGCAATGAAAGGTGTAGGTGTTATCCTCAGTATTCAACCTCTTTGGCTCATTTTGCCTAATTCCATCCATGAACTTTGAGGTTCTGCAAAGTAGCAATGAATACTTATGACCTATATTCAAAATATTTTGACTTGCTATTTGATCAATCTGACATGCCCAGGTGGTATTACTGATGGGCTCGTGCTCAGTGAGGCCAATAATATTGCTGAGCACTTTTTCCCTGTTTCTATACTTGATTTTGTCGCTCCTGTGTTGCACTGGGTTCCTTGACTTTGCAGAGAAGTGGATTAAACTAAAGTCCTTTCATTTAATCTTGTATGTTTGCAACAGAAGATTTCCTCCTTGTCATTTCAGGGCAAGAGCAAGGGGAGTTGTACCTCCCCTTGAGAACTATAAGTGTAGGAATTTGGAATAACAGTGGGGAATATTTCTTCTATGCTCAGCATGTATTGAGACTACTTCAGATTTGGACAATGATAGTTCATATTGTAGAATCCTGCTATCCGTTTGTAAATGAGCTCTCTGTATCCCATATTTTGTAAGAACATAAATGAATATTTTGTTAGTTAAATGTCTATAAAAAAACCTCATTCTTTAAATTTGACCATTAATATTCAGGAAAGAGCAAAACAGCAAGACATAATTCAAATCAACAGTATTTCCAAAGCAAAATATTTCAAAAAGTCAGTCTCCATCATGGTGATACAGCACAATGAGTCCCATCAAAACCTTGAAAATATTTGCTCATAGCAAGCACAGTTTCAACCTTTTCTGCCTTTTCTTTGTTGTTCTTATTTTTTGTCTTTTACCTTATTCCTTAATCCAAGATTGAAAATAGGCAGTATTTGCATCTTATATTTCATCTCATATAATGATGATTTACTTAAACTCTTCCTCAGCTAAAATTATTTATTACAGTTCAGATTCTATGTATTCAAAAGTTTTACATATAAACCACATAACGTCCTCAGCTAAGAACTCTAGCATCTAATTCTGCTTTTTCTCAGAAATATAGTAGCCATTAATCATCACACAAAGCACATTTTTGCTCTCTCTAGGCAAAATGATTCTGTAGCACCACCTAGTGAGATGACATCACTGTCTGTGATGGAATTCTCAATCAATATATATCTGCCACTTCCACTTTTGGAGAACATCACTGGTTTCAAGATTGTAATTCAAATTCCAACACACAATTCATGATACGCAGTGATGCAAGGGGGAATAGGAACCCTTTTTTTCACACTGAGAATGGAACAAGTTCATTGCCCACTGTGGAGACAGAAGAGTGCCTTGACCACCTCCTTCCCCTCCTCTCCTTTAGATGTCTGCTTGGAAAACACAGTAGTGTCTGCCAGGTCTTGAGTATCCCTTTCTACCCCTACCTCACTGCTCATTAAAAGCATACTCTGAACTTCCTTCACTTCCAAAGGCTGTAAAAGTGAACTCTGTGAAGGCCAGAAAACTCCATCTTATTACTGGGAACAAGCAGAGGACTTGAGCAAGAGTGTCCAGGATATGGTAATGAGATCCTTCAAATCCAGTAGCTTTCATCTATTAGCAACCTAACCTTTCCATGAAGTCTACACAGAAACTGAAGAGCAGCAAGTTCTTTCATGCCTAAATCCAAAGAAAACTTTCTCCTAAACTCCTGTGATGATCAGCATTATAGGCATTAAGTATGAAATTTATTATCCTTGTCTTAGCTTGCATAACTACAAAGTTTTAATAGAAGTCTGAAAATCCTATTTCACTGAAGGTTGTTTGTTCCAACCCTCCAATTAAACCAGTGAAAAATAGGCAGGCATGAGCTGATTTTCAATTGCTTATGATAGACAGAGTAGGGATACACCTGTTTAGGGAAGCCATTCAATAAAAAGGTAAACAATATAAAATACTCCAAACATTTAAATGATTCTTGTTACCCAGGAACTGCTTGAGAGATCCACAAAATGGAAGCTACTGGAATACACTGTGAGAATTTGTAATGTCCTTCTTAGGCTGATTAACAACTAAGAAACATCTTTCTGACAAACAGTGAAACAGGAGTCGAGGGAGTTGGTGTCGGGCCACCTTGGAGATTTTCCTAACTTGGCTGTTTCTGAGCAGCCTGACCAAACCTCAGATTTGGTAATGCTTCTCGATGAGGGCTGGGACCTGAGGAACTGCAGCCTCACAAAAATGGGTACACACCACTATTCAGTTTCCTGCTTCTGTTCACCAAATCCCAAAACATCAAAACAGCAGTCCCTGGGAGAGGTAAAGGAACAGAAATGAATGTAGAAATCAAAATATTATCAAATTTATAGCCATCTTTTAATTTCTGAAAGCCAGCTATGACTTCAGACCAAAGCAGAATCATGCATAAACCAAGTGTTAATTGTGACAGAAAGAAGGTTACTCTGCAGGACATTGAACAAGCCATTCAGTTGCTCTCAGGGGAAATTAACTACACAGTATAGAAATTTAAAGAATTCAGCCTACACTCCACCCTCTTATAACGTAATCAATTATTTAATCAAAAATTCTGCATTAACCAAAACTTTCCCTGTATTTTCTACAACTGAATTGAGAAACATCTTTAAATTAGTTAATTTTGCTTGGCAGCAGAACATGCAGGTGTACACCAGTCATTAAAAGCACAATGTGATCAATTCATGCATCTATTCATGTCATGTTTGGATATTTCCTGCGCTGCTTCTCATACGAGACCACACATGCCTAGTGCAAACCTTTGATGGATTTCTGACATTCTGATCATCAGTCTATTATCCCTCTGCTTATCAGTCACTTCCTTGAGCTCCCATATTCCCACTGCACAGCTACAAACACCAAACCATTTCAGGCCTTCAGCCACACACAGAGTTTGTCCTGCACAGCACTCTCATCCCATCAGCAGAGCAAGGACTCATTAAAAGCACCCAGTCCATGAAAGGCTCCACAGAATGATACTTCCTAACTATATATTCAAGCCTAAGCATTACATATTTTTAGGAACCTTTCCTAGAAAAAAATGAATTAAATATTCCTTATTCATGACAGAAAGGAGGATGTGAGTTGATATTTTGGAGCCAGCAAAGTTCTCTTTCTCCAATTTTTATCCCATCTGCTTAAGAACAGGCAGCTCTTTAAAAGGGATTTTCTCCATATTTAATTTTCCTGTTTTAATTTTCAATATTTAATGTCATTTTCCTATTTCTGTCTCCTTATAGAGCATTTCTCTCTGTTACAGCTTTATCTGTATCTGTACCCATTCAAATATATTACATGTTTCCAATGTCAAGCACCTGGCTACACTTAAATACAATGACAGGTTAATGATTTCATGTCTTTGGAATGCTACTCAATTTACTTGAAATATTGGAAAAGAATGAGATGCCATTTGCATTTCTTTGTTTCTGTTACTATAGAGTTTCTAAGTAAAAGTAATGTCTAAATACTTTATCAGCGAAGCTAATTTCTGTTAGTCCCATGATGCTGAGTGATCTAGACAAATACACAAACTGAGAGCTGAACTGCACCAGGTAACTCAGCCAGGGTGCACAGCCCCAGTGCTGCTGTCTTCTCCCTCCTTGAGATCAGGGAGCACCTGTACATGACCAAAGCACCATTAAACATTAAAAAAAAAAAAAAAAAAAAAACAAACAAAAAAAAAACAACCCAAAAAAAACATCAGAGAAAGCATAGAAAAGTATCTGGGAGGTGATTTTTGGTTTTCAAGCATTAGAAAAGTTCTTCAAATTTTCAGTCTGTTAAAGCTATTTACTGGATGCTGCAAGACTATGAGGACATAGGCTGCAGAAAGCATCCAGAACAAAGCACTGAATGGCACTTCTGAAGACAGCACACTGGGACACAGGAGTGTACTGAAATAATTTAAGAACGTGTTTTCTATGTTCTTTAAAATCTCTGATTTTGCCCATGGTAATTATTTAGTGTGGAACAGGTGAATGAGGTCACCAGTGTCATGGTATCCATCTTCTGTATTTTTCATTAAATACATGGAATGCATTCAGTTAAAACTGCAGCCATTACTGAAGCAAAGCACATCTTCTATTTCTTGTATTCAGATTGCAGTTAAAAGGGTTGTTTGTTTGGGGTTTTTTAATCATGTGGACACAGCAAGTAAAGAAAGAAAAGCATAAAGATGTATCTATGCTAATGCTGAAAAGTTAATCCAATGTGAAAACCAGAAATGCAATCCATTGGTCCACTCTAAATAGAGAGCTACCCACATTTTACTGTACATTCCTCAAAATAATAGCTAGAAGTCTATAAACTACAAGTCTGCATACACATACAGACAGTTAGCAGAGTAATAAATTTTTGAGGGTTAATTCCCTCAAAAAGCATAATTTTTGGGCAAAGGATGGAAGGCTTCACTTTCGTTAACATACTTGCTACTCTAACAAGCAAGGACTGACCTGAGACAAAAGTTTCATCAGAAGCCCAAACACCAGCTAGGGAGAACCTTTAGGAAAGGGTCCTGGGACATCACCCCTGCTGGAGCAAGCCCTCATGAACAGTTAAGGAGCATCAAGATTTTACTGGGAAAAAAAAACCAAAAAACACTCAGTTCTGCCAAGTACACAAATCTGAATGAGCAGGATAAGTGACAGAAATGTCAGCATTTCATCAGCTGATTTCCTATTTCATTCTTGGAGGGCAGCTTTTTGGGCAACATTCAGAACTGCCTGAAGTGCTAGCTGTGGACCATAGGGAAATCCTCCTCCCTCCTCCTCAGTAATTTTCTACACATTTTCCCAAACCATGACCTGGTTCACACTGGGAGCTGAACTTAAAGCTCAGACACTCCTGAGCAAAGGAAGTTATTCATGATTACACATCTGTTGCTAATAACTCACACACACTAACCAAAGCTGCCTGACAGTGTGATCAGATAATGTGCGCTCTGAAGGCATTTCAAATGCAATTGACTGTGTCTGGTATTGATAAAACAATTATCACCTTCCAGTAATAACTCATGAGAAAAATTTTATCATTTTCATAACGTCAGCATATTTCACTCATGGAAGTTAAAAAATAAAAGGATGGATTGACAGAGAAAGGCATTCTGGTCAGACACCTCACCAACTGCCAGGGGGAAAATTAACCTCAGGCATGATGCACAAACTTGGGTGTTAAAATCCGAAGACAAGGTGTCACTTCAGCATCACCCTCCTTCCGAGAGTTGTGGTTCCAAAGTGCAAAGCCTAGGGGTAATTGGTGTGCCCAAGGATAGCTAACTCACAAACACACAAAGCACTTGCACGCGACCACAGACGCTTGTCAAGGACAGCAGGATGCTATTTACCTGCTGCCCAGCCCACCTGCACAGGTCAGCCATTTACAGCAACTCCAGGACACTCCACTCCCTTTACCATTTTGGGTCATTAGCATCACAGTGAAACACAGAACCTCCACCTTTTGTTCCTGAGAAGCATGATGATGCCATCATTAATTCAATCTCAAAAAGAAACACAAGAGTAGCAACTATTTATTCACTTTTCCTCAGCTATTCTAACATTGCTGCTGGCATTTCTGTCACTGCCATTATGTTGCTGTTTTAAGTAGTCCTGCAATCAGATCTGAACCTTACAACCAAGTTCTTATCTTTTAACCAGTTTTCTTCTTCCCCGGTAGAAAAGGAAACTGAAGATCTGTCCACAGAGAAAACAGAAAAGCACAGCCTATAATGGTGATGCTTCCAATTTCTGATCACTGCCTACAGAGTAATTTTGCTTTACAAATTGGACTACGTTTTTGAAAAAAAATAAAAATCTCATCTAGCTGATGATATATGGGGAATTTACCACCAGGCTCAAGGCAGTGCCTAGCAACAAAGTGCTCAGAGTACAATAATCACTAATAGTATTTTGTAATAATTTCAGAAGAAAGAGCAAGAATCAAATGGATTTGATGCTTCAGTGTAGTGTCAAAACACTTAAGCACAGCAGTCAGGGACTGTGTTATGTTTAAGTCCCACACCATACATGATTTCCTTATTAAGTTTCTAGTACAGATTATCCTAAGCATTTAAATGACATTACATTGACTTCACATGATTAGAAACACCCAAACCAACTCACAATCCATTTGGCAATCCCACTGTACCAAATTATTCTGCAAACATTCTTTCCCTCATCAGAATCATCTTCCTTTAAATGAACTCACTGTAATGTAGCATGCCCATGTACCTGGTAACACAGAGCACAGGGAAAACAATGTTTAAATGCTATTCAAGTCCTGCAATTAAAATAAATTACATTAATAAAATATCAATTAGATGTTGATAATAAGAGACTTGATGCAGTTTTCTTCCCAAAGGATCAGAAGTCAACAGTCATAGTGGTAGTGCAAGGCACATTTGGAAAAGAGAACACCCATGAAAATGTAAGTAATCTGAAACAATTCACATAGGAAACAAGTCAAGCTGTTTGAGCTGTTTCTCATCTACATGAAACAAGCTTTTCTGTCTCATTGAAATTACTGTCACAATGATTCCCAAAGGCTTCAACAACAAAACTTTACTTTCTATATTTGAAAGCTGTTGTGCATTGGGTGGGTTTTGCAGTTGTTTTTTTGATTCCCCATGCCTGCAAAAAACAGTTTATACTGACTACTTTATATTATTTATGTTCAATCTGGTCAATTCCAGGCAGTTCCTGCTGCAGAGAAATCACTGGAATTGCCAGATTATCCACCCAGTATGTTAATCAACACATTTAAACACATAATTTCTTCTTATAAATTGGTCAATGAACAGCAGGAGCTGACAGAGGGAGTCTCTGGGATAGTCCAGTCAAGACCTGCTGATTTTCCTTTTTCCACCAGGTAACTTTGCTGAGGCACAGGACAGCCTTTTCAAGTTTTTTAAAGGTGATGCTCAGTAAAGCTCTGACAGGGACAGGCTCCACAGGTATAAATTTGACTGAGAGTGTTCCACAGTGGACACTAGTGACAGAGAGAAAGACAAAGGCAGATAAACTAAAGACCAAGTCTCTCACTGGTGAAGAAAGTGGAATTTTACAAAACAGACAAGTTACTTGGACAGAAGCTGTTCTTTACAGATTGCCTTACAAATTCCAAATGGCAACGGTAAATGAGCTCTCAGCTCCTGTGACACTGCTCAAGCTGAACCAAATGCCACTCTGTCAAACACTGTAGATGCTGCCTCTTGCATTCTGCTCTTGCTCTTTAACTTAATGTTGCTGTCCTAGAGAAAAAATTGTTGACCACGAGCAAAACCAAAGTGTGTGGGGCAAACCAGTAAGCTGTCAATTAAATAAAGCAAATGCTCTCATGATCAGATGTACTGTCCAGAAATCAGTTTCATTATTAACGTCTAACTTAAATATCATCTATTACTTTAGAACTGGCTAAGTTTTCTGCATTAATTGGAAACAAATACCCAGTATGAAATACCATTATTCACCTTTTATGCTCAATTTGCTTACAATCTGGAAGTACAATTTGTTCCTATTATAAACTTACATATTCTTTAAATCATTCCCCTGTGGAGTCTTGAAACTGAGATACTGATGGATTTGCATTTAATGCCTTCTCAAGCCTTCCAACCCTGTATTTTTGCACTCTGGGTTTTTGCTCAATTTAGCTGCCTAAGGATTTTAGAATATGGATAAAAAGCTCCACAACAGTAACTTCTCCACAAATATTTTGATTGCTATTTAAAAGAGGGAGGGATTTGTTTTTCTCTGTTCCTAATTACTGCATCACTTGACTTATTTTTCAAGCACCTACTTAACAAGGCCAGACTTAATTGAATTGCTCATTAGAAGACAGATGAACTGCGAAATACAAGCATTTTTATTCTTTCATATCATACTGTTCATTTTCACAGCTCACATCTTGTGAGCCATACCTGATTTTGCAGGTCTTTATGCTACAAGTGCAGAACACTGCAAATTGTTTGCTGTTCTAAATAAAGATTAAGACTTTTCCAGACTGTCTGATGGCGATGCATGGAAATCACATTTGTGACGAAAGAAGGCCACTCACTCTGAAAAATCAGACAGCTTCAAGATTTTCCTAGATTAACACTAAATTATGTACTATTACTACTTTGTGAGGTGGAAGGAGAGAAATAGTAGTTCTTTTGAAGTACTTCTATAAATATCTTGTTCTTTAAAATCAAAAGACAAAATTAAATGTTCAGGGATTTCTCTCATTTATATCAAATTTTGTATTTGCAAAGTGTAAGATTAGGACAACAACCAATCTGAATAAACAGTAATACTGATGAAAGTCTAGTCAAACCTGAGCTCAGAGTGTTCATATAAACTAGTTAGCCAGCATCCTTCACAAGACTCCTGGCTTATGTATAGCACTGATAGCATATAGATGACATGATTTTAAAAAATAAATATTTAAATAAAGGGATCCAGATAATTCCTTCCCATTAACAATTCGAGGTTTGCTGGTATCTCGTCATTATTTTTGTTTGAAACACATTTCAAATCAATTCTTTCTGTTCAGCATCTCTTAACTAGGTAATATACACTGTCCCTCTGGTGTCTTTCTGTCAATTTAGTAAATTATGTGGAATGAAGAAGCACTTAATTTTCTGCCCAGAAAAATGAAGTCATCTGTTAAACTAATACAGGTAGAAAGTCTTTAAGTTTGACCAGCTAGGTCCATCAATGTTTAAAGATTTTTTTAACTTTCTGTAGTCTCCAATTCACTTATAAAATGACAGTCCTGACAGTTCACTGAAGAACAGACATTTCTAACACAGCAACAAAGAGAACAGAAGGAATCCAAGTTTCAGGAGTGATAGTTGGGGGCAAAGACTAGACATGCATGTGTGTGTTTCTGTTCATGTGAACACGCTGTCAAAGATATTCCTACAAACCTCTCAGCCAAGAAATTGTAAACAGCAGTACAAATTCTATTAAGTGCTTCTTAACTATGCCCCTCTCACCTAGAATAGTTTTGAGGGAAGCAGCTAGAAACCACTGCAGTAAATAGGCCTGGACAGAGCTAAGATCCCATTCAAAAAACTACATCTACATCTTGTAATTGAGACACTCTGAGCACTGAGTCTTAGCTTTCCTTCTGTGAAAAATAAAGGGAACCTTATGAAAGACATTGTTATAGGCAGCTGCCAAGGGGAAAAAATTAAACTTTTCCATTCATTCTTTTAAGGGAAATCAACTGTACTACTTTGCAAAGTGAGTTTGGCCAGACAGCCTTCCTGGGCATAACAGACAACCAAAAGGGTGGGAGTAAGAAAGTAAATCTGTAACTTCTATAAAGCACCATGTGAACGTGATTATTGCAGTAGACAACTTCATAAAGGCTCTAGAAACCTAGATATGTTCTACCTAGAAACCTGCAGGACATAAGCCTCTCCCAGCCCTCAGCAGCTGACATTTTTACTTGAGTGTAAACCCAAATTTCAAATCTCAGCAAAACACCATTAAGACAGAAGAGATCGATTGTCGTCTGATACAGGAGTACAGATCTTGTACAAACTAAGTGCTACGCTGATGTTAAATGAGGCTGAAAAGCCCAAAACATCCTTTCATGACTAAGTGATGGAGGATGAAGTTGTTCATGACAGGATGTTTAAAAATAAAAGAGAATTTCAAAAAGTCAAGTTCACACAGCTGTAAGAGTAACACATTGTGCTAGAAAGCACACTGTGGTATTAAAAAGAAAACAAAAGAACATGCACAAACACATTGTTTAGTTTCAGCAGACAGCAAGCCCTTAGAGATTGAAAAAACCCCTCTGTGCTTCGTGGTATAAAGCCTGAATCAGAGACATCTCCAACAAGCTATGTACTGTAGAAAGATGATCAGTAAGTTCCTCGGCAGTGTTCTTTTAGAGAGAATGACAATTCTTGCAGAGGAGGCTGGTGAGGGGCTTGGAACACAAGCCCTATGAGGAGCAACTGAAGGACATGGGGGTGTTTAGCCTGGAGAAAAGGAGACTCAGAAGTGACCTTATCACTCTCTACAACTTCCAGAAATGTGGTTGTAGTCGGGTGAGGGTTGGTCTCTTTCTCCAGGCAACAAATGTCAGAACGAGAGGATACAGTCTAAAGTTGCAACAGGGGAAATACAGGCTATTAGGATATTAGGAAGAAGTTTTTCACAGAAAGAGTGATAAAATATTGGAATGGTCTGCCTGGGGAGGTGGTGGAGTCACCACCTCTGGATGGGTTCAAAAAAAAGACTGGATGTGGCCCTTGGTGCCATGGTTTAGTTGAGGTGTTAGGGCACGGGTTGGACTCGATGATCTTGAAGGTCTCTTCCAACACAGTGATTCTGTGATTCTGAGGAGGGAAACAACTAGGTGGGGAGGGGAAGAAAAGAGAGAGAGGGAGTGCAGGAGAGTACAAGAGGAATAAAGGAATTAGAGTGATCCCTCTTGTCTATCTCATTCCAGACCAACAGCTTCTGAAAGGAAAACTAACATTTGAGACTCTATTGCTAAGACCCAAAACACCTATTAAAAGAAAAGGAAATACTAAAAGAGAATAAAACTCAGAAGATATAAGAACTTCCCATATCATGAAGATTTGTTATTACTTTGAAAAGGTCAACACCTTGGAGAACAAAATTCTTCAGCATTTTCTAAAAACACTGTCTTTCTTCTTTTTCTAATTTTATCCATACTTCTAATAAATCGACTACATTTACAGTACAGATAAATTTTAAATTCAGATTAAATTCTCAGTTGCTTTCAATTCAAACATCTAATATTTCTAACAAATTATTTATACATCCTCTTGGCAAGCCTACTTCAGCTCTATCAACACAAGAAAGTAGACGTGCAAAGGATTCCCAACTTACTATATTAGACTACAAGAACAAGTCTCCTGAGCTGGAGAATGATACATAAAAGCGTAAAGAAAGACCTCAATCATGCCTTTCATCTTGTAGTGAAACCGTAGGACAGTGTTTTCACTCAGTGAAGTTACTCTGATTTACATAGCCAAGAATATAATCACATTTTTCTAGCCCTGTTTCTCACATATTCTATAAAAGGAAGACCAAGAGTCATGCTGAAAGAAACAAAAGTGGATTCCACTTTAAGGGAAAAGAAAAATAAGTATGTTTGCAAGAGCCCCACACAAATACCTATCCAGCTCAGTGCTGGCAGCACACTCAGAGAGAGCTCATTTTTCAGGGCCACTCATAAGGCCAGCTCAGCTATAATGAATCTCAGAACTAAAATTCATTAAAGCAGCAGAGATCACAGTCTCTCCTACAAAGATTCTTACATATCTTGGTCCTGTAACCATTAATCAGAAACCAGGTTTGCTTGAGTAACAATTCAGAGATAAAGACTAATTAGTCCTCTTCCATTTGGATGCCAAAAGCCTATTATTTGGTTGTGTTAGTACATTATTTTAGGGTAAGAGCCAACTCTGATTATATTTCAGCATGGCAACATGGGTGTTTAGCCTAGATATAGAATTGATGTATCTCCATAGTCAAGGAAGATGAGTGCACTCCATGCTAGAAAAGGTCTTTTTGTAGGGGACGAACTGCCCTGTGGACCTGCTTTCCCTCTCCACTGATTAGAGAAAGAGTCTGGGGCAGTGGCTCAATTTTTCTGTGAGTGAAATGACTGAGTTGCAAAGTCCCTTTTATCAGTGTTCGGTCTGTAAAAAAATTGGCTTCACAGCTGGACCTGACAAGGGTGACTACTATCTTCAGCTGTATTACAAAAGACAGCATGACACAATTTCCATGTTTAGATCATATTGAGAAAGTTAATTTAAGATTTTTCAAACATGGCTACTTCTTGCAAAAAGTTCAAATAAATTTCAACAGCCTCTAGCTATGTCAAGACTGAAAACTACTGCTAGGATAATTATTCATGGAGGCTTTGTGCTTTAGGTGGAGGAGAAGTGAATAGAGTAGAAATGTCATCTTGGTAAAATCATTGTTTCTAGGTTTAGTTCTTAAATAAAATCTTCCACCTATCAAGGTCTCAGAATGAAGCTGGCAGTATTACTTTTGACAAAGAGCCAAGTAACAGGTAAAAGTGTGTGATGATAGAGACAGTAGAAATCTTCTGATCTCTGGTGACAGAGAACCATTTCTCTAAATTTTTGAGGAATAAGTGAAATGCAGTAGCGAATGCCACTGGTATGGTGCCTGAATATTAATAATAATTGTACCTGGCACTTTCATGGGCCATAGTGGCTTTTATCAGAGAACTGAAAAACACTTTGAGTGCATTTCTCTTTCTAGAATGGTAGGATCTCACATGACATTGGGTACTTCAATAAAGTAATAGAATCTTCAAAACTAGAAAAAAATAGAAACTTCAAAAGCAACAGAATTTGAGACTATATAGCACAACACTAAAAGTGCTTAACAGCCTGGAGAATTAAGTTCTTTGGCCTCATTTGCAACCTTACAAGCAAAACAACACACTGCTGTAAAGGAATTTTCAATAGCACAAACACAGTGTAAATGCAAAGACAGCCAGCGTGAGATTCCAGGGCATGTGTTGAAATGGCACAGACCTGACACTGACTTCCATGAGCTGATGTTTCTTGTGTCACTGCTGCTATCAAAACTAAACAAACTGCATTGTCCTTACCTCCTCACCACAAGAACTCAAACAATTGGTTATCTCGACTCTCACAGGAAGCTAACACATAGAAATATCTAAAGCCAGTAAAATAATGCCTTTTTGAAAACATGGTAACTTGGAGACTTGTGCTGTCAATGAGAACTTTTTGTCAATGTGAAACAGCACCTCCACAGTCAGATTCTCCAGGTAACTGCTGAATTCCAAGAAATGTTCTTTTAATTTTATTTATTTATTTTTAAATTCTGAAGTATTAGTGCATATAACCTACTGATAGCAATTTAAACCTGTACATTTCCAGGACCAACAAGAATCCAAACAATTTTGTCTATAATTGTCTTACATACCCTTATCATTGCCATAAACAGGAAAAGTAACAGTTTATGACTCATAGAAAACACAACCATCTCAGCCTATTTTACACTAACATCTAGATGACATTAAACCTAAAACAAAACTGAAAACAAAAAGTAATAGAAAAGCCAATCCTTGGGAGAAAGAAATCACAAAAGACCTTGAGCCACACAGGAAAATGAATTTGAAACAACATGGAGAAAGAGATACAGAGCAGGGAAAAGAAGATGTCATGAGGTGTGAACCCACTATCTGCTCTTAACATTTTCAAATTTGGGTGAGCCCTGTACTCCTCTGTTAATCTTATGAGATCTGTGGCTGTATTCCTTCCCTCATGTTCGTCTCCACTAAGGACCACATGGTCCTGCTCTCCAGTGGCTGATGTCCTCTCCTGCTCTTTGACTGCCACCTGCCTTCCTTTACTGCATTTAAGGCATTACATAATAAAACCATATGATGAAGAGGAGTTAAATGCCTGTCTTGGCTCACCCTCATAAAAGTTATTTCTGTTGTGGGGTTTTCTCCCTTCCCTCATCTGGCAAATTCAACATGACTTGACATTTTCCATTGTGAGCAAAAGGTAGTTTCTCAAAAAGGACCTAGCAAGGGGTGAAACAGCTTTCTAGATAAAGGCTGCTAATTGTGGTGTAGCACCTGTGACCAAACAGCAGCAAATGAGCTGTGTCACAGCACCAGCCCAGCCCGGTTTCAGGCCACTGCTGAAGAACAAGGAGTGGGGGGCATCAAAGCAGAATCAGGAACAGAGACTGCCATGGCGCTGGGCAGGGCTCACAGCACCCCTGAGCCCAGGGAACCTGTGGTGGTTCAACATGAGGTAGGACTTAGTTCTTACTCCTTTAGTAATTGGACTCTATTTCCTTCTGAGAAATTTAGATAAGAGCCAATTTTAATCTCAGTAGTGTAGCAGCACTGGCATCCACTGCACATTTGTGGGGACAGCAGCAGCACAAGTGCCTCTACTCTCCTCTGTGTCCTTCCTGCATGGAAGGGTGGCATTTGCTTCATTCACAAACATTTATATCTCTGCTCAAGTGCCACCAACATCTTTTGCAACCTGTAACATGGAGAATTCTCCTCCATGAAGCAAACTGAAGCCATTAAGTCACTTCACACAGGCCAATGAAGCCAGCACGTACAAATGAGTCAGTCTATGGCAAATCTCTCAATTGAATGACCTGAAAGTTATAGCTCCTGTCTGCTATTATCTCTCCTGAAGTCAAAGCATCCCACTTGATGGGAGAGCAGTACACAGACCTGCAACACTTCATCATCTATTCAACAAAAATAGTTCAGCATTTCTGAAGTGGAATTTACAAACACATCTTTTACTAGTGTAGCTGTTTCTGAAAACAAGATATCTGTCTGTATTTGGGGAACAAGGGAACCTTTTCAAAAAGATTCAAAAATGTTACCCTGTAGCAAGGAAACAAACAAATTAGGCTTACTTTGGAAAAAAAACAGGAGTACCAGGATAACCTTGACATGACCAAGGGGCTGTGGATTTCTAACTCCCCTTACCCTACAAGGAGCTGAGGTGCAGGCACCCCACAGAGCATTCCTTTGGAAGTTATTGAGCTCCTGAGACAGGAAAGAGCACTTTTACTTCAGCACTCCTACAAACATCAAAGGTAACTCAGTTGAATAAAATAGCTCTGGCAGGATAAAATTAGTATGCAAAATATACTGACTGAATCAACCAGGTATGTCTATGCATAATTTCACGTACAATTCTCAAATATTAAAAAGACATCTCTAAAGAAGCCATCCTAAAAAGATGTATAAAGCCTGCTCTTGGTTTTACAAAGTAGGAGAAAGTCAACTATTGAAAAAAGGCCAGAAATAGTTCACAGCTAGAACTTAGAGAAATATTCACATAGTCACATGAAGCAACACAATCTATTTTATCCTGTTCAGAGTCTTGAAACATGCTTATCAGTGGAGAATCTGCAAAAAAGACAATTCATGCCTTTTCATTCTAGTACAACCTTGCCACTCTTGATCTTTAATAGATTGACCAGAGTTTATAAAACTTTTGCTGAGAATACACCAAACCAGAGTATATTTGCATGGATGGGTCAAAATCATAAGGTACTCAAGTGCAATGTGGAGCTTGACTGCACACTCCTGAGAGGTTACTCATCTTGATTTCACACTTCCAGTTAAAATCTTGGACACCTTCCTCTGATTATCTTTTGTTCTAATACCATAATTCAATGTGAAATTTAGTGAAACAGTGATAACCAAAACACTAGGGTGAGTTTTTCCAGCTCTTAGCTACAATCTGCCTGAGCTCCTACGACATGGTGTCTGTAACCTGCCTGCATTCAAAGCAGGATCTGGGTCTAGCAAAGACAAAATGCTCTGTAAGTACAGGAGGCCCCCCCATAGGAACACAACAACCTGGTTCACTCACACAAAACAAAAGAGAATAGAGAAAAATTCACGTTATTTTTTTTACCATTTCCACTTCTGTGTAAGTACAAGAAAATAAATACACTGTAAATATAGTCATGCTCTAGCTCTCTGAGGAACAAAGTAATAAATAAAATTAGAAACCAAAACTGGAAAGGCCTATTGCTGTCTGGCTTTTCAGAGAACACTAGTGTTAGCAGCCAGGACTTCCCCATCACATGATACCACAAACTGAGGAACTTCAAGACTACAGAAGCTGATTCACCAAAGCTACTTTCACCTGTTATTTTCTTTAACAAATAACAGTATCAAAGCCAGAAAAATATGACAGCAGCTGACAGTGTGGGTGGTGATATAGAAAAATATGGAGAAAAGTATTCTACGTACTTTCCCCCCAATATCCTATAAACCACATGCCTATACCACATGTATTTAAAAGTTGGTGGCCAAAACTGACCAACATTGTAGCTCCCTACAACCTAACCAGGATATTTATAGACAGGATCCTTGAAGAGATCAAATAATAATAAAAGAGTCCTTGACTCTGCTTTATTATTATGTCCAAAATTAAGATTTCTAACCCTGCCACTAACACATGGAGAGATTCTGCTGCTCATAAGCACTGTCCTAATTTTTTTTCTCTAAAATACATTTTTTTTTCTACATACAAGAGAATAAGGAAATTTTTGTGCAGCCTCAGTTTTGCTTTCTCATGACTACGTATTGTGACACATAGTTGAAACTTTCTCATGGGATAATTACATTCTCTTGTGCCCTGGGAGTTCCCTGCCTCATTCCTTGAGATACCAGCACCAAGGAATAATGAAGATCTGATGTTACACTGAACTGGGGTATTCCCATAACATGCAGGTGTGCGCATGTAAATGCATACACACACACACACAACAGCAGTTCTGAACCACAGCCATAAAAATTGAGCCTTAGCAAGAATAATTTCCTCTTTCAAGTCATGGATTCATCATTTTTTATTATTGATGACTTCTTGGCAATTAATTAAATTATCAAAATTTGGTATGTACTTTATGAATCTCTGAATTAGGTGCATTTTTATAATGGTGGGCAATACACACCAACTGTTTAAAAGAACCCAGTGCTGTGAACACTGACTACAGGGCTATTACAGCTGTTTCAGGGTTAAGACTTGCAAGAGGCAGGAGCTAACATGCAGGCAGAGCAGGCATTCAAACTGGGAAAACTTGGTCCCAGAGCATTTTGCTACATGCAAGCAAAAATCAGGTTCAGTTATTATCATCAGTGCTTACAGAACAAGCTCCCCACTCAGAACACTTATCCCTCAATTCACCTCACAGCTACATTGTCACCCTCAATCCACCCACACCGTATGCACCACCAGCAAATGGACAGCCAAGGGACACTATAAATATGAACAACTCTTTCAGAACACTTATTCACAAACTAGGAAATCACATGATTATAAACAACATCATGTTCTACGCTAAAAATTGCTGTTTAAAAGTTGTAGTATCTCAAACACTCAAGGACAAAGCAAGAGTCTGATAGAACTCTGCAGCTGGATCTGATATCTTGAACATTCCATTCTATTTTGAAATTTGCTTTTCTTCTTCAAATTAAGTTGTCTGTTTATAAACGAGATCTAAACTCCTCCTGGGGTTAATCTAATAATCACAAAATAAAAAAAAAACAAAAAAAGAAAAAGCACCTTCAAAGCTGATATTTGCTCAAAACCTGGAGCAGTTGCCATGGAAATCATATTCTTTTGATCCATAAATATCGTCAATATAGCATGAGTATTTGAACCAGGTCCAGCTAGTTTGAAATAGGAAAATAAGAGGGAAATGAAAACGCAGAAGAAAAAAAAGGGATAATAATCTCAAATAAAGTTGCCTCCTCTTTTCAAGCTTTCTTCCTAAGTCTGTACTTTCCAAATATGAATTTTAATCATTATTTTAAAATAATTTAAAGTGCTGAACAGGCAAAAGATTTAAACAAAGAGACCAAATAAAGGGCAAGATTATCAAATATTGCTTAACATATTAGCAGTATGAATACTGTAGTAGCATTATGAGTGCATTTATTAGTTGTACACAGTCAAGAAAATATTATTGAACCTGAACACATCTGCATTTAAACTTTTTGAATATGTCATTTAACTCAGAAGGATTATTCATCTTTTTAAGTACTCAAGAATCTTTGTGATAAATTAAAGGCTACATGGAACTTTCATAAACCCCTTAGAAATCTGGAGATGCTCGGGAGGATTCGCCACACAACTGTGTCCATTACACTCAACATCAGTAAGAGCTTTTCTTACTTGCACAGGTTCTTCCTCCAGTCTGGAAACACTTGCCCTCAACGCCACTGTGCACTTTAACTGCCTCAATTATGACCAGGAACAAGTTTCAGAATTGGCTGCATGTTTTTTGTTAATAAAAATAAGATCATAAATGAGCAAAGCCAGCTGAAGTTAATCAAGGTGGTATCGCACTACACTTCCCACAAGTGTGCCTCAAGGATCTGTGATGTCTCAGTCCATGCCTAGGTGGTAGGGCAGAGCACCACGGCAAGAGGCACCACACTTGGAAACTGACAGAAATTATTGGAAATTTACCTCTATTCCAGGCTCAGTTTCTGTAGCTTAGCCAGGTAAACCAAGTCCAGGAGACCCAGACTGTCTGCAGGATAACTTCATTACTTCCTGTTTTCCTTCAAGAACTGAAACAACTGAGCTTAGATTTACAATCTCTGGACAGTAGCTGGAGATGGGGATTGCTCAAAAGAGGCAAATTTATATGGTCTAGAGTATTTTGGAAAAGTACAGACTTAGACCTCATGCTCCTCTCACCTCCTTGCACTCTAGCTTCCTGCACAGGAAGAGCTTGAGGGTAACTTCAGAGTTTGCTGGATGCATTCTTGGAGAACACGCTGCAGAGCAGCTACAGAAACTCCTTTTCCAAGCAAAGTCTCAAGGAAGGAAGAGTTATTTTCTTTACTTTGAAATCATGCTTATAAAAAGATTATTCTGTGAGCTGCTTTATCCTGCAACCTCACGAGTTTCCTCAGACACCTCTTGCAAAATAACTTTGGGAATGAAAGAGTTATTTTTCATTCACTGAACTGGCAATAGTGTAAGATATTTTCTTTTTTTTTTTTTTTTCTTATTTTATCTTACAAAATGGTGTTTCACTGGGGTAAAATAAGACCAGTAATTGCTGCCTTACTGCACCTACCAGAGCAGGTAGGGTTTGCAAAAAGCAAATACTTTTCTCAGTGCTGTACCAGAATAGATCTCTAAAAAGCCTTTACCTCCAGTTGTATAAATTCTTTCTTTAAAGATACTGCCTTTAGAGCCAAAGAGCTGGGGTGATGAATACTGTCAAAACAAAGAAAAAACTTACACTGAGATATAAGATCAGGCTGCTAAACTGTCCAGGCTTAGGGGTAAAACAAACAAGCAAACAAATTGAAAATCCACACACTTTGGTCAACTACACAAAAAAAAAAAAAAAAAAAAAAAAAAAAGAAAAGAAAAAACAATAAACCAGAAAATCATAAATAGCTACATGAAATAAAATGTGAAAAAAGCCCTGAGAACTGAAGTGCAATGCAGCTATTTTATTAAAGATGATGCATTGCAGTGGTCAAGTTGCTTAAAAACGCCTGGGCTTTGTAAAATGGTTTTAATCATATTTTTCAAGAATAAGAGAAAAAAAGAATTCAGCTCAAAACAGATTTGTTAAGAAACTCCCACTTGTTGTCTAAGAATTATTTTACAATATAATTTATTCTTTATCTGATGTCTGAGATCAGTACAAGAAAGCTGTTATCCCCCAAAAAGGGAGATATGTAGAAGAGAAAATCCTCAACACCTACATTACAAAATATTTCAGATGTTCCAGTGGAGGCCCAAGTATGTTAGACACTATTTATGATGTATTCCTTTGCTGTAAGGAAGTCCCAGGTAAGACCTGAATAAGAAAACTGCCATCCTCTGTAGCCCTTGCTTTCCCTTCCTGCACACCTTGGTAAGTTCCTTTCAGGCAGTCTCAAAGATCCAAAGGCACTTTCTTCTTCTTCAGTCCCCACCAAGTCCCCAAAGGTGTGAGGAGGCAGCACAGGCAGGCAAGGCTGGACAGGATGGAGACAGTGACTGGCGCTGGGCCGATGGCTCAGCTGGGAGCAGCAGCACATACGGCTCCCAGGCTCCTGCTGAGCTGCCCCTGCCCAGGACACAGAGCAAAGACAGGGGCCCCCAGTGCCACCAGCTGGGTTAAGCAACAGCAAAGAACACCAGTGATCAGTGGCTTTATCTATGTACATCCCTTTCCTGTTTTACAAGGCAGCTGAGATATCCGTGATTAAGGTGAGGGATTTGTAATCACTGCTTCGGAACAAAGATATCCCAGAGGATTTCTCTGGAAACATGGCTGCATGCTTGCACCAAATTTATATTGGTGACCAGGGAGAAAAAAAAGAAGGGAAAAAGCCAGGATCCATATAAGATGTTATTTCAGGATTAATCAAAGAAAGATCTGAATGCAAATTTAAGGTCATCAAGGATGGGAGTTTGTTGTGACGAACTCTCCGCGTGTTGAGACACGAGGCTTGACTCCATTTCAGAAGACTGATTTATTATGTTAAACATTATATTAAAATGCTACATTAAGAATATACTAAAGAACAGAGAGATCAGAAGGCTACAACAAGAACAGAACAGAATAGAATAACAAAATCCTGTGACTGCTCACAGCCTTGGCACAGGTGGCTGTGATTGGTCATCAATGGAAAACAATCTACATGCACTAATTATGGATGCACCTGTTGCATTCCACAGCAGCAAATAGTAATTGTTTACATTTCTCTCCTGAGGCTCCTCAGCTTCTCAGGAGAGGAAAAATCCCAGCAAAGGATTTTTCATAATATCATGGCTACAGGAGTTATTGCCAATGTCCATCAAAGGATGAGATTAAATAACTCTGTAACAGCTAAACAGTGAATAAAGATATATTTAATACAATCAGATGTTTTCCCTAATACTTAAGGGTGAAAGAGTTTTTCTAAAATTCTGAAGCAATTTGTCGCCAGATCAATAAAGACAATGCATACTTGGGTCACAGTCTGCAATCCAATATAAATAGGAACATATATATGGGAACAGATTTTGTCTACAAGTCTTTACACACAAAGATCCTTTACATTTTTTCTCTCTATCCTGTTATTTTTTTACCTTCAAAACTACTGAAACTTATATACCAGTGTTCCAGGGAATTAATTCTATCTTTTTTGACTGGAAGGTCCTATGTGCAAATATGTTGCAAAGAAAATCTGTTTGGTGTATTAGTGAGAGCTCCCTGTTGGCTTTCCATATTTTGACACTTCCTTTCAAAAAGGAATACAGAAATAAAATATTTTCAAAAGTAGGTGCCTCACAGAGTTCCTTGAGGCATGTGTTATCTCACTGCTACATACTCCTTGGCATATGCTTTTTTTTTTAATATGAAGCTCCTGAACAAACACAATATCTTTTGTTCAGCAAAGGAAAAACAAATTATTCCCATTCCATTTACACTGTGTGACTGTTACATAGAAAATTAGACTACAACTTTCTTTCTATAGAGAGGTAGGTCCAAAAGCAGATCTTTAGGCAGGCTGATTTCTTGTGCAAAGGAACCCCATAGGTAGGTGTAAATTAGTCAGAAAATGGTTGCAGATGGTAAGGAACTGCAGCATACACAAATGCATGTACTATAAGCAAAAATTATGTATAGGGAAACATAGCTAAAGAATACAAGTATAAATTGAAGGTGGTCTGTAAAAGGTGTTTGCAGTTTTCTCTGCACCAACAGCTTTCCTAGCACCCATAATGCAGAGCTGGAGGAGGCTTGGAACAAGGCAACACTGTTTAGCTGCTCTCCACAAACTCCCTCTTCGAAAACCTAGCAGTCCTGGTATGTCTTTGCTCATTTTCCATCCAAAAACATGCTAAGATTTTGCTTAGCACTCCCCATACAACAGACCCCCAGTATCTGTACTTCCAAAAGGTGTTTGGAAGACACTTTATAAAGAGAGACAGGTATACACACCTGATCTAAATGGCTCCTGAGATGCTATCACTATCCCTGCTTTAGTCTCACTTCACTTTGCTCTTTCCCACTCAGTGCTGTATTTCAGGTCCTACCCAACAAACAGTCCAGGGAAAGCTGCTGCTTCCTACTGCTTTGCAGTGTCAAGAATGCCTCCCCTGGTACAGTAAAACAGAATGCACTCAAAAGCTGTGAGGCAGTTCAATGGCCATCTTCACCTTTCACCACCCACATTTTGTTGCCAGCAAGGTAGACAGCAGTAGGAATTCACCCCCAAGAGGCTACAGAGACACGAGATTCTCTGACTCACTCCACAGGAGCACAGCAGAAGAACCAGGCTGGCAGGGACCCAGGCCAGCCCCCTGCCCAAAGCATGGCACAGTTAATGCACTCTTCCCAGTGACTGAATTCCCTGCCTTGGTAGCTGGAAAACCCCAGCACTGCTGGCTCCCGCAGAAGCAGACACACAGATTTCTGCACAGTTCTGAAGTTTTCTTTTTATTCATTTATTTATGAGGATGGGGAGAATTTGAAAGTATTCCAGACCAAAATTTTATTTAATTTCCATTCCCTGAAAGCCTAATGATTTCAGTGTGGAATTTCCTGCAACTATAATGAAATTAGTCCTTCCCTTTGAAAAAACAAAAAACAAACAAACAAACAAACAAACAAAAAAAAAAACCACACCCCACACCACCACAAAACAAAACAACAAAAACCCAACCAAAAAAAAAACCAAAACAAATAAAACAAAAAACCCAGAAAACAAAAAAAAAAAAAAAAACAAAAAAAAACCTGAGACTTCAACAAGGACTATAAAAAGAAAATAAACTATAGAAAAGTTTAACATATCCCCAGCATAGCACATAGCACAGCATGTATACACCCTGTGAACTGGCACCCACCTTTCTCCAAAATTGTTTTCAGATTTGTGGTCCTAGAAAAATATGGACTGTTTTCACAAAATTTGTCCCGAGAAAAATGTTTGAATTATGAATGGTAACAACATCCTGAGTTATTTTTAAAAATCTGATACAAGTTTTCAAACAAGAAATCTTGTTCTGTCAGAAGTTACTAAACTGAATAGCATTGGTTTGAAACATCACTTTTAAACAGATCTTTTAGTTCTATCATTAAGTTCTCTGGAGAATTGCTTAAGAATATAGAAGAAAGAAAAATTCTAAGTAGAAACCATGAATTTCAAAATCAAAATCAGCTCTCAGAGTGAATGAATGATGCCATCATAGAAATGCTTATTGGAAGGGACCCCAAAAGGTTATCTAGTCTAACCTCCCACTACGAACTACAGCATAATCACCACTAAATCAGATCGGTCTCTTCAGTTTTCTTGAGAACCTCCAAGTACACAGACTCCTGAATATCTGGAAAATCTCTCCCTGGGCTGCACTATTCTTCTAGCAAGTTTTATTTTAATCTCCCTAGAGTTCTACCTGAATCTCTCAAAACACAGTTTACAGCCATTATTCAACCCTGCTCAGGTTGGATCTGCAGTACAGGGTATAGATTTGGGTGGCCTAATTCAAAAAGAATGCTCAAAGCTTGGGAAGGTGCATTGAAGGACCATCACTGCTGAGAGGCACCTCCAGCATGTGATCCACCAGGACAGCTTGAGGCACTTGGACTCACTCAGTCTGAGAAGAGGAGGAATTCAAAAGTTTGTATTGTAGCATTAGAGATGGAGCTCAGACTTCCAGACAGAATCAAGGCCCAGAGGTCTCTTGCAACCAATATTTCTTTGATGCTGCAACTCCTGGGGGAAAATATTGGCCTCTACATCAACTCCTGGGGCACTCTGCTCATGGCTGTCCACCAGCCCTTGTGGCCTGACAGGAAAGTCTGTCTTCAGCCCACCATTATCCAGTCCATGGTTCCCAAGGTTCTCACAGTCTTTATCATCTTATTCTGAAGTTAGAAAATAATTCCAGTTGCTTACAGGCCCCAACAGATGAATTAGCACAATGCTCCTGCCATCCCAAATGTGTCAATGCAATCACAAGAAACAATATAAACAGGCATGAATTAAAAGCTGTGAGCTTTCACAGACCACTTTTAGAAAAAATATCCTTGTGCATGATAAACCTTGCTTTACTAGGACTTTTTACAGAATGTGTTGTGCAAATACTAGGAAAAATAAACCTAGAAAATCTTAAAAATAGGTCACTTGTATGATTTCCAAGTTTTATCATGGGAGAAATATAAAAATATCAGTCACACTAAGTGCTATCTTTTTTTTGTTTGTTTTTAATGTGCCTGTAATGGTTCTAAGGTCTGTTTACTCCTTTTGAGAGTTCCAGGAGGGCTTTTGTTAAAATAAGAGATTTAAACTTGTTCAGTAAATCTGTTATGATTGTCTGAGCGTTGTTAAACAATTCATCATATTGGCAATAAACATTTGCAGCACACACTAAAATGGTTCCATGGGACTTCATAATGGGATACGCTGAGAATACATATGAAGAATACCACCAAAAGAAATCCCATTAGCTTAACAAATGGCAAAAGCAACTGCAATCACTTTTTTCTCTGTTGACATATTTTTTCCCTAAAAACTAAGCAAATCCACAAACATTTCCTTTAAAGAAACAAAAAAAAAATCTAACATCAAGCAAGTTCAGATATTTGGATGCAGATCTCTGCACACCTCATCTGTTACTCCTCAATATGGATGCAGGCTTCAAATTTGGGATAATATTTTGTGCTTTACATGGTGAAAAACAGTAAGACACAGATGGAGCTTCCCTGCCTGAACTCTATTCCCCTTTGATTTTTGGTCAGCATTTTCAGCATAAAGGGGAATAGATGAACTTTGTGGGCTCTGAAGATCTGCAGACTGTGCACCTTTGCCTGTGAGCAAGGGAGGCAGAGGGGAATAGGGGGGGAAAACTAGAACAGCCCATAAAAATAACTTCATCTTGTAAGTATATAATGCCAGAGAAAAATAGTTCACATCATCTTTCACCTCAGCATTCTAAGGGCAATGTGAAAGGGCTGCTCCTATATTCAATATATCTTTTGTACTTAAAATTATTTTTGCTATTTTTTGGGTATGGAGGTTTTGTTATTGCTGTTTATTGGCCAGGGTTTTTTGTTTTGTTTACACACATGCAATCAATACACTCCTGTTCTTATTTCCTTCCCCCTCCTGTTCCTGCCCTCCCCAGGGATTTCCCTGTGTGCAATGGACACTTGATAACATCAGAACTGAATCAACTTTTGAATCCATGAAGGGCTTTAAATTGAAGGATAAGAATTTTTTCCCTTATAGAAAAATGTATAGTGTGCTACTAAAAGCAAAAGAAAATTCAGAGGAGTCCCTTGATAGTATTTCCTAAACAGTAGATTTCTTGTTCTGTTTATTTTGTATCTCTCAGGTAGCAGATTAATTCCTGGAACAAGCAATGTGTTTTTGCCAAAGGAAATCCCCAAAAATAGCAAGCTATGCAGAAATGTAGAGTAATCTTTTGCTCTAGTAACCTTAAACACTTATTTTAAGGAAAGAATTAGAAACAATTAACAAGTAAGTGAAGCAGAAAGGTGCTGCATATTTAATGTTTCTGCCATGTATTACAGTGGTTCCAAATGTTTTGTGCACATTTCCACTTCTCCCACACTGAAGACATAAACAACTAAAACTAATTTTATAAATAACAGGGTCACATCAAAAACTAATTTCATCTCCACCTGGACATCAAAAAAATTATCCTCCCATATAACAATGTCAAAGCTCAATCCAGGTGCATCAATGCATTTCAAACCCTAACAGTCTCCAAGCAATTCATGGCTTGAAAACCAACACCAGAACAAATGAAAAAGAAAAATTAAAACAATAAGCACATTTCAGAAGATACATTGTGCTTCCATAGAAGATTTGTTCAGAGGAAAGGAGAAAAAATTCATCATAAAGATTATTCACTATAAAGTATTTGCTTAACTATTTAACGTCCCAGAAGCACAACAGCTTGGATTCAAATGTCAGCCAGCTGCAGTTGATTAATACATATGAACATGTATCTATGCTGAATGTATCATCTTCTGTTTCCTTCCTTAAGATACACGAGCTTGTGACCTTTCACACACAGTATTCTGGGATAGCACAAAGGTATACAAGAGCTGTCATTCATACCCAGCACATGAAATCCACACCATCTGTGTGAAGCCTCTTTGATATCCATACATGAAGCCACAGAGAAAGACTGGGAAGAAACAAAAACTAAACCCTTTGAAAAGCAGTTCACAAACAGCTACAATTCCACAGAAACCTAAAGCCGAGCAGAGAAACCAAAAGCTTTCTATTCCAGAACCTATGTTAGAGCTCTTCAAACCAGGGGAACCTGGTAAAACACACTTCATGGAGAGAAGTCCTGTGACATGTTTTGTGAAACTAAACTCTGTTAAAATTTGAATAAGCAGTGCAAAAGCAGCCCTTGAGCTAACAGGCATGGAGTTTTGTTCCCAGCACTGGCAAGTATCACAACCAGCATGCAAGCAGCTGGGAGTCCAGCAGAACATGCTCACAGCCAAAATCCATCTCTTCTGGCCCAAGGAGTTCCTAACCCAATGTGCCAATAAGCACAAGAGAAGCTGTACAAGGTACACTTGCATGGATTGCTCAGACTTTGGAGAGGAGCATCCTTCACAGAATTGCATTTTGCATATTCTGTACTCACCTAGCAAAGGTTCTTTTGCTTAGTTTTTGGTGAAGGCAACGATCTGCCCTTCACCTAAAAGCTGTATTTTGAAGCACAAATATCCAACGTAACAAAAACTATGGTTTTCTAGAGTTGTTCAAATCCAGTCTGCGGGACAACTAACAGAAATGCTATTTCTGGGCATAAATTAAGCAAATTTAAAAAACCTTCATTTATACATCAGGGGATAACTAAATTTTGAACTTCTGGCCATTACTTCCATGCAAATCCTTTATATGGAAAGCTTTGCCTGTCCTAAGGTACATCAGAGATCAAATATTCATCCCACAATGAATAATCTTCTATTAGCATATTTGCATTTTCTCATAAATAAAGCATGAATTATTCTTCAGCTGACAGGGGACTTAGTCTCTCAGCTTTGCTTGGAATTACATGTGTTAGTGTCTGAAACAAAAAAAAAAAAAAAGAAAAAGAAAAAAAGAAAAAGGTTCCTTCAAGACTTAACTTCATGTAAAAAGCTATTATCTTTTTCTTTCTTCCATATTTCTAAAGTGCAGAAGACAAACATGCATACTTCTGCACATAGTATGAATTTCTCACAAAATGGATAGAAAAATAACATAAGCAACAAGAGTTTTGTTAAAGTATTCTAGAAACTTGGGAGAGAACTAAGAGGAGGTTGCCCTATAGTTAATCCTGGGAAGGTTAAAGACAGAATTTTGCTGGTATTTCAGTTAGCTTAGATTTACAACTGCAGTGCCCATACAGCTTTCAGCAGCAAGACTTCCAGCTTTTAAGTGTGGCAGCTGACTGGTTTTGTGTACCCTGCATATCAGAGTGCCAAAAAGGATGCTGAAATTTGTCCTTTAACCATACAGCCAGTGGGTTTCCTGACTCAAGCCCAGCACAACTTCTCTGGTAATGTGGCATTAAAAGAAACATACACAGAAGCACAGGTTACTTCCAGAACTGCCAAGTTCAAGGTGAACAGCCATAAAGTCTGTACTAAGAAGCAGCAAAAATGCAGTGCCCTGAGCATTTGTCCTTGTTTTAAACATGTTGCACATTTTTTTTTAACTTCTTGAACAAATAATTTGCAGTTCTGACTCTCCCAAAGATCTTGCAGCTGATTTACATGAATTCAGGACATTGCCATTGTGTCTGCTCTTTAAGAAGTTTTAAGTACACTAAGGCATCTTCTAGAAATCCAGAAAAACGAAAAGAAAACCACTTTGGGTGATGAAGTTTTTATTGAGGGATGGTGAATCTTCTACTGCCCCTGAAAAGTTCCATTCCAGCAGAGAAGACAATGCAGAGTTTTTCTCTATAAGTTTTAGAATGCTATAGATCCTCAAGTGGACTGCGTTGATGCTTCTAAAGGATTTCAAATGATCTTGCTTTCAGAATCATAAAGTGATTCTTTGAAAACTGTTAGTGATACGCACTTGAATTTTGACACAATCACACACTGCTTTTGAAACAACTACGACTTGCTGCAAAGTAGTCAAATACATTCTGAAGTTTGGCTTGAAAAATAATAACTTTCAATTTCTCTATCAGTGAATTGCAGGATAAACAAGCAGTCAATTAATACCACAAAAATAAAAAAAAATTATGAGGCAGTTAACATTCACTCAGACTAATTCAGTAATCTTTAGCTATTTTGGCTGGAAATGTAATTAGCTGAATCAAAACAAAATAATCATGGTCATTCACAAAGCATAGATAGATATTTAAGGTTATTTTTGCTTCAGACTTGACATAAGAAAATTGGTTTGGCCCAGAAGACATAAGTATTTGTTGTCTCAGGTGTCTAAGCAGGAAGTTACCCCAGGATGGATACTGCAAATGGAGAAAGCCAAGCAAACCCTAGAGGAAACTAAAACATGGATTGACTGAACCACTTCCCACAGCAGCTGCTGCTGCATTTACCATCAGCTCAAGTTAAAGTTGGATACAGCTCCAAACAACAACCCCTAAATCATGACTCCAAATCAGGAGGGAATACCTAACTCATTGCAAATACACATCTGTGCATCGATACTGAATATCTAGTAATTTGACTTTATTCTAAATATTACTCTTCCTAAAAAATACCTACATACTCTTGAAAAGGTCTTGCACTAAGCACGTGGTCACAGTCTATACAGGGAGCCTTGAAGTCAAGTGACAGACTTGTAGGGGTACTGCAGCCCTATCCTGGGAATTTAGTGTGCCTCAGAAACCTTGGAAAGCTACAAAGATGCAGGAGATCTTCAACAGCCACAAACCTGCTTCTCACCAGGAAAAGATTAATGTTGTACATGGAGAAGGAAGGTGCTGCACCAGCTCACAACAGAGAACAGAGCACGCACAAGTGACAGAACAGTAATTCACTCTCACAGGCAAGAGATTCCTCCCAGCCTGGGAGGCTCCTGAAGGAGCAGCCACAGCTACACTTGTGGAAATGGAGACTGTTAACGCAAAAAGACTGAAAGCACAGCTAACAGCAGAGAAAACAATATTATACAGCTACCTCAAAGCCATATTTTCTCTTTCAAGGGACAAATCAATCTAGTCTGTCTCAATCCACATGAAGTTACCTGACTCAAATTTGAAGCTTCCCAATACTTTCAATAATTATGCAATAAGAAAATTACACTTTTCCTTTCAAATATGCTTACAAAGGATTCTCCTGTTGTGTTTAGTATGCAACCTCAAAAACAAACTATTAGCAGTCTTGTATAAAAGTCACCTTTACTAAGGAAGAGAGTCTAAAGGTACTGTGAAAATAGAATTACAAAGCTTAAATGTACACCTGTCAACAGCTACCATTTATATTTATGTTATTGCCATCAACCCAAGCTCCCACAGAATAAAAAATATTTATAAACATGGTGAAAAATGTGACATTTCAAAGTAGCATATTTTGCTTTCCTGTGTTCCTTAAATATTCTATAAATAGCAAAAAAAAACTCCTTAAGACACAGCACAACAATGTTTAGATGGGCTAAATATTAAGATCCCTCTTCAGCTATTACATAATCATTATTAAAGTTTTTAATCCACTTCTTTAAAAGATTCTTATTTTACTATATAAGACCATAATATTATAGTTTTAAAACCAGCAAAAAAATCTACATGCAGAAATCCTAACTCACAATAAATGTGGGCATTTAATCAGTTTTCACAACTTTTATTTAAATTAATGCTTACACTTATTTACCTACCTCTCAGGCATTCTGCACTGGGGCCTTGATATCAATTTCTCCACCTACTTAGAAGCTTTGAGATAGGCATGCAGAAACTCAGACTTGGCATACAAAATAGAAAAAGTTATAAATTCTTTTACATGGTAATGATTATTTTAATTTCTCCAAAGTGTTAGAACAAAATATGTTCATTTTGATAGCATTACCTTAAAAAACATATCTTTGCTCTTTTCTTCATGTCGCTGTTCTCTTAGCTGTCCCTCATGCTATTTGTTCATACAGACATGAACATATCTACAGCAAAGCTGGGATCCTTAAAAAACATTCCACTGCCAGCAGGCACTCATGTCACCTGGCCAAGCCCAGAGCGAGTTCAGAGGCACCGACTGCAGAGCTCTGCAGAAAAGCAGAGCTGAGGCACACACAGCATCAGCACAGGCTCACCAGCACTGACATATGAGGCACAAGCTGGGAGCTGGCTGCCCCTGAGGTATCCTGGGCTCACAAGGGAGGCAGAGATGATCCAAGCCCCAGTTACAGCCAGTAATGGGAGTTGGAAGATCATCAGCATTTCTAGATGGGTCCTGCACAAGTGGCTCCAGAGAAAAGCGTGCTACAGTCAGAGATTTCAGGCCTCTAAATACCTCTAACTGAAAGGATATTACTCTTCCTTTCCCTAATTGAAAACTGGTTATTGCAATTTTGGACTTCTCATCAGGCAGCCTGCAGTAGGTGGTGCCTAGCTGGGCATTCTGTTGATGACTATGGCTGGGGTGGCAGCTTCACAGCCAGATTTGCCCCTCAGCCTTTTTGTGAGTGGTACTATTGGGGCACTTAGGCAAACCCCCTGATGACATCTTTTGCTTAGTCTGACTGCACAGAGCATAGTTATCAATTACCAGAAAGTTATGTACTCTGGATGAACAGTATATTGGAGAACACAGTCAAGACATTACTGAAAACTAGAGAAGCAATAGATGTTGTTAAGTTATTAAATTAAATTTGCAAGAGAATGTCTACGTATTTAATTAGAATCTGACAAAAGTGCTTATGCAGGGAAGTTACAGCTTAACAAAATATCAATTAGTATTTTAGCCATAAATTTTTATCTTATTCTCTTGCTTTAGTAATTTTGTTAAATGCCATTTAAGACACTGCCATCTTTATAACTGGGATAACAGTGGCAGCTCATATGGAGAAAGAGTAGACTATTTCTACACATTTAAGAACCAGTCTTATCTTTAATTGTAGCACACCTGCGGCTGCAACTGCAGTCACAATTTGCGCTTTTTGAGATTGAATTCTTCAATTCGTGAGCCTTTCCTCCACACAAACTGAGGCTGAAGACACTACTTAGACAAAATCAGCTGCCACATTTGGATAGTTCTCACTGCTGCTTTGCTTACCAGTGTTCCTTGAATTCTCAGGACGAACAAATGGCAGGAGAGATCCGTCTGAGAGTTTGGATTATGCCCTATGCCTTGGTTAGCATGTATGAACATACGAGATGGAAAGGTGAGGTGAAAACTCAGAACAAAAGCTCTAAACTCTTGAGCCTAAACTCCTACCTCCTTAGTAATAATTTTCCTTCTAGATCTTCCAGTACTCACATTCACTTTTTCTTTGTGACTTCCACAGTAGTCCTTAATAATATCTAGTTTCCCAAACAACCCAGTCATGCACATACAGTAACTTGAGCTTCTATCCAGTTTGTACACATAGCAAGCACAGTTGGATATTCAGCTATTTCTTTCAGCAAAAAAATGTGAAGGAAATAAGAAAAAAAAACATTTTTGGCATGAATAGTTTAAACTCTCCTCAGTGAACAGTAACCAACATCAATTTTGTGATATAATTCCTTTGTTCCCCAAAAATGTAGCAAAAGTAAAAGCATAGGGGTGAAAATAGTTTCAAATACGTTTGAGGTCTTTGCAATCATGACCATCACCTTCCTTGAAAAAGAAATATTCATGAAACCAGTTAAGAATAAGTAGATCTCAGGAGGTGTGTTTTTTTAGCTACATCACTAATTCCAGCACAAAAAGGAAATAGACCTTAAAAATTAAGAGCAGCATAGAATAATTTAGCAGTACCTAAAGAGTGTTGGCTTTCTGTTATCAGCACCGTGACTTTCTGCTGTATCTTCATTTAACAACAGGATCGTGGAGGAGTAGGTTAGTTTTGCCTGAGGTGATGGGTGAGGAGGACTGAGAAAGTATCAAGAACATCATTTCCTCACTAACAAAGTCACAAGTTCGATTCCCTCGTCACTGCAGTTAGACATGCAGTCTTGCACGATGAGAGAGAGGAGGTGGTGTCATTTACACTTCTGCAGAATGCTGCCTTCAAAATGGAAAGAGCTGGCAATCCTTTGACTGAAAAACAGACCCAGACTTGAGCACTGAATACAGAATAACACCACTACACTGTCTCATTAGCTTCCAACTGAGCAGTTTAGACTGCAGACATGGTTAGCAGGCATGCTAATTACAAAGAGACAACACAATGAGTCTACCTCACTGAATATCCTGCACCAAGAGAAAAGTGCCTTGAGGATAGCAGTGAATTTCTTACAGGGCCCAGCAATCAAACAGCAACAGACAAAACTAATGGCTTGGTAAAGAAAATGCAAACAGGTAAAAGAGAACCATAAGGAGTGATTAAACTCCACCTGTTAATTACGGTCCTGAATTGATTTATCTGCTTTAAGTAGGTTGTCTAGTAGTATCCCTATTTAATTTTTCTCACAGTGTGGAAAAAAAAAAAAAAAAAAAAAAAAGGAGCAAGTCTTAATAGTGCAATTTGTTGTTTACAAACCACTCCTTTGTTCCTGAGACAAAATTTTTAATTTTAACTTTTAAATATTTTTGCCCATGCAGCTTTAAACACTTACCACTCCGGTCTCTGTGTCTTCTATCTCCATCTCTCTTACTCATCCTGTAAGGAAGAGGAATCACTCAATCTGCCAGCTGTGCTTAGCAACTTCTCCACAGCCTTTGCATTTCTTTGCCTTAGAACCCACCCATCACACTGAGCACCTGAGCAACCTCCAGAGCTTTCAAGGTTTCCTCGGTCTTTCTAAGCTTCTGGAGAAATTTGATAAATTGAGCACACTGCAGGCCTGCCATGAGCTCACTGTCAAATGCCAATGCTCCAACTCATCTTAAGGTTGCCAGACAATCCTAGACACCTCCCTAGCACCAACAGCCATGAACTGGAACCCACTGTCAGTTCAGTCCTGCACTCTGGGCTGCATCGTGCATCTCCCCTGCTCACACCTAAAGTTGGTGATCCTTCTCAGGGAACGTACAGTTTAGTGCTATGAGCAAGTAGCCACCAATGAGCTTCAAAAATAGTCCTTCCCTCTTAAAAAAAAAAAAAAAATCTTTGATGATAATTTCTGGAGTGTAAAGTCCTCCATGCCCTTGATGATTCACACAGACCATTTGTATTCAGAAAGCCAGGTTTATGAAACTCCCGGAGTAGCTCACCATGAGCTGAGCCAAGGTAGTGAGAAGTGTGAGGGATTGACCTCCTGCTCTTTCATCATCTTGGAGCCTTTGCCATCACCAGCTGCCCCATCACTCTGCACCGAGGGTCCTGCCGGTGACCTTGTTGCCAAGGTAACCTCTTCCCTGACAACACGGTTTTCCTGGTAGGGGCTGGGTTATTATCTATTTAAATACAAGCATCTCAGATGTTTGTATTTAAATAGAGGACCATCTGCATTTAATGACCTTCTCTTATTAGGGCTTTGTTCTTGTTTCATCTCAACACAGAAGTGAGCAGACAATGAAGAAGGTAAAAGGTCACACACCCAAAATAATGTCAGCAGTTTAGCAGCATTGGATACAGTTCATTGAGAAGAATGTATTAATTCTTTATGCTTCAGAGACCTTCACATTGTCAGAGGACTGCTTTGCTAACTGGAAGGGAACAATAAACTCTTTCCCACTAAATGCTCTGCTGTAAACTGATTAACTGACATGGAACTAATTGTAGTATATAATTATTTCTGTACTCTCAGAGATGGAACACCTAAAGGAGTAACAGTCACAAATTCACAACTGTTTCAGGCTACTAGGTTTAAAAGAATCTAGTGCAATAAAAATACGTTCTGTACCTATTAGTTTAAGGTGCCCATAGCACCATCCTCCTTTCTTTCCTACTTTGCCATCTTCATACTACATTACAGAAACTACTCTTATACAATTACAACCATCCCAAAAGGTCCAGGAAGTGCATTGCCCCTGGTTTAGTCCCTCCTCCACACCAGTGGAGGGAGACTGCAACCCCAAGGAAATGCAACAAACTGCCTCCTGAAGACATCCTTTTCCACCTGTGGAAAATATGAGGCTGGAAGACAAAGTTTAACATAAGACTTCAAATTTGGTTTCAAAGGCTAAACTCTGGTGGGGTCACACTTTAATCATTAGAAAACAGATGCATATAGTTCCAGGACAGCTTTCACCTGGAGGAAAGAGCACCATGTCTAAACAACAAGAAAGATAACTGCCCCAATGAATGAAGTAAATTGTTTTCACAGACCACCATGCACAGAAAAGGAAATATTTCACTGTTGCAAGAGCTTGGATAACAAAGCAAAAGCATTGAGATTTTAATAAACAGGTCAATAGACAGACACATTACCTAGAGAGACTCTAGAACCTGTGAGGTATTAGGTATCCATTAGATATAACTGACACCTGCTACAGAGGGATATCTTCAGAGAGATTCAGTGTCCATCAATTTTATGACAATTTGTTCTTGATTTTTTTTCCCCTCTAAAGCATTTCTCATTTGAATGTGAAGCACACTGAGTGCTTATTTCATATGGGTCAACTTGTCTAGCTGAAGCCCAGTATTTGGATGGGCAAAATCACCTGCTGGTTATTTGCTGTTATGAGAATTAATGCTTTGTAAAACAGAAGGTATAAGTCTACGCTGAAAGAAACTCCATGTATACTCTTAAAAGCAATCCCAAAAGTGTTTGCTGCAATACCACCCTTGCTATATAAAAACATGCATGTGCAAAGAGAATGAAGTGGCAGTAAACCCTACAGCAGTAAAGAAATCAAAATTACTTCATTAAATTTAATAACTTCTGGGAATCAAGAACTGAAAACCTAACAAACACTGCTACTTAAGCTGACTGTTGAGACACTTTTGCACTGATATTTAAAAATGTATGTATAGTTTATTGCTATTTTGTCAGTTGTCACCTGCTGAGAAGAAAGCACACAGACTTACAGTCCTAAACCATGCTATATTGACCTTTTCAAAATTTTCAAATTCTAGTTGTTGGCCATTCCTTTTGTTTCCTCTGACTACAACCTTAATATTTTGTGAGCAACAGAGAAATTGAATGGTTGCCTTCTCCAAACAAACACACTGCTGTAAAGGTTAAAGCAGTTTAAGAGATTGCTGCTGCTGTTCTGCTGTCATTTGCAAACTCCTCTGGAGCCATGACTGGAAGGTGCTGCTCAGACGAGAACAGAGAGAGGAGATAAGGAGTGACAGAATTTCAATCCATTTTTGTAATAATGAGCTTCACAAACTTCAAGTCTCTCTCAGCAATCTATTAGTAGAGGATGGAGCTTGCAAGTTGTCCAGCCAATGCCAATGCAGTACTTGACTGCTTAGTTTCCAAGTCATTTCTAATAGTGCTACATGTTTAGCTAACACCAGTTCATGAAAGTTTAATACATCGCATTAGCATAATGTCACAAAGTGATTGTTGCTGTGCAATCCTACAGGCACATATTTTGATGTCATACTGCATCAGGACCTGAGCATCCTCACATTAGATTTCTCACACAGATGTTCATAACTTTTCTTTTGTTGCCCTTCTAGGAAAAGGGGGATTAGTTCCCACTGAAAGCTTGAAATTAGAAGTTGGCAACATGGCAAAGCAATGCATTTGTTACTTGGCAGTGGTACATATTCCGACTGAGTATGTTACTTGACACTGTCAAGATAAACTAACCACTTCTAATAACATTAAAAGTACTCATTGACACAAAATATGTCAACTGCTGCAAATTATTTTCCTTAGAAATTGCTCACAGTATTTTTTCCTTTTTACATAACTAAAAACAAATGATGCAACAGCTTTTATTTTCCAATCTAAATGGAAAATAACTATAAAAAATTAAAAGTACATATGAAGTCAGGGAAGGGTGACCTTTCAAGTATAGACTAGCTACTCCATATACCTTCAGAAACGCTGCTAGAGTTAGTCATAACTACTGAGCTTCACTCAGCGCAGGTCAGGAATAACTTTCCTCAGTATGTTGTCACATGTCTTCTGCACTTCGTTACTCAGAACCTTGCAACAGAAAATGCATTCTTTAAATAGATCCAGGAACATGCTGGTATTTCAACAATGTTTTTTCAGCCAAATAGTCCAAACTGTAGTCTCATTACAGGACTTGAAGCAACCTCCTTGCCAATATGCATATTAAACATTCTCATTATTAATACAGATAACTTATTCAAAAAAGTTCCTAGCATCAGTTAATCCTCTGATGCTATGCTCTCCTTTCCCGCATCACCCAGGGTTAAAGGTTTGACAGCTGTCCATAAGCAGAGCTGGGGGAACATCTCCCATGTGGGAACTTTACACATTCTCTTATTCCACTCTGCTTCCTGGGACCCTGCTCAGGACAGTACAAGCCTACACTAATGACAAAAGTCCTGTCCTTTGCCCCTTTTAGTTCTACCATCAAGTGATAAAGGAAAAACTACTCAGTGAATGAAACTGAACCCCCCTTCTTCCCCGTAGATGCTCCCTCGGTAGGCATGTAGTGACTAAGCCAGAGAAAGACTGTTTTCATTGTGACTTCTATGCAGGTACATAAACTCTAACATAAATATTTAATTAGGCATAATGTGAAGCTCTAATAATGCACTCTTTACCGCCAAAATTTAAGTCAAAACCAGCAGAAACCTTTTTAGAAAATAAATGACCAATGCTATAATTTTGCTCAGTGTTCTAAAATCTTACCATGAATACATCATGAGGGTGAATGCATTGAAACAGCAATGTACTCATTGCAACTAAAAAAATAGCAAAATAGCAACTAAAGGGGACATTCAGGTTTGCTTTGTATTATTAAAACTGAAGATACTTGCAGCTAACATGAAACCTACTACTCCCTGCTCCACACAGTTTTTTGCAAACTACCTCCATGCCTCTTCAAAACAGCTGGAACTGAAACTACTACCTTGAAACTACTTGAAACTACTACCATATTTTCCCCTTTATATCTTCCTACCTAAAAAATATACATAAATTAAGAAAGTCTCAGTGTAGTTCTTGACAAACAGAGGACAACTGGAACAAGAAGGAACAGGGATTCCTTCATGCATTCAATCTCATTACTGAGTTTGGCTCCTCAAGCTCTTTCTTGCAGTTTGTTTACAAATTTTGTCTCTTGAAGAGCAATTTCTAAGCTCCACTAGACTAATTCTGAGTTGTTTCAAGTTAAACTGTCAGAAAGGGCATCCTGGAATTTAAGATGACTGGAAACACAACTTGCACAGTCTAGAGAAGAAGGTGCTGCTGCAGCAAATATCCTCTATTAGAGTTCATGTTAACTACTCCTGCCAGCTGCACTCCTGATAGCAGTGTAATCACAACAGCTTCCACCTCAGAGTAAAAGTCCAAATATTTTTTAAGTGTCCTCCACTCTGTGGAGAACTCCCAGGGCTGTGACTAACATATTATCAATTTATTTACACTAAATCTGACACATATATAAAGGAATTTCAATCACTCTTATCAGTTTAAGGCAGGAATACCCTGAATTATTTTTTTCAGGATTCCAGCTGGTTGCATGCATTAAGAGTATTTATTACTGCTCACAGCTAATAAGGCTTGCATAACTGCCCCTGAGGGACTTGGAATCATTGCTATCATCTGGAGGCTCAGACACCAGCAAACTCATGCAAGAAAGTCATGTTTCTGCAGCACTTGGAGCATGCTTAAAAGCTAAAATACGTTATACAGTCAGAAACATAATAGGATACACATGCTGAGCATTAATAATCCTTACAGAAATTTATCACCAACTTTTAATTTGAATGCCAAACAACATTTGATTAGAACATTTAGCAAAAGTGTTACCTATTTCCAGAAATTAAATAAGAGTAGAAAAATTTGCCTACCATTTATTCTGCAACAGTCTTGATATCAGGTTCACATATCATCTCATGGCCCCATGAGGTTGGAGGGGACCCTCTGGAGGTCATCTGGTCAAATCACCCTGCCCAGAGTCACCCAGAGCAGGCTGTCCGTAGCTCTGTCCAGGGGCCTTTGGAGTATCTGTATGGATGGACACTCTGCACACTCTCCTGGGCAGCCTGCTCAAATGTTCAGTCACCCTCACCAGTGAAAAAAAGTGTTTCCAAATGTTCAGAGGGAACCACATGTTTCATTTAGTGCCCATTTCCTCTAATCCTGTTACCAGGCACCACCTTGCATTTGCACCCTCCTGTCAGGTATTTGTATAGATTGATAAGATCCCCCTGAGCCTTCTCTCCCTTAGGGTAAATAGTGCCAGCTTTTATCAGCCCTCCTCATGTGTGAGATGCTCCAGTCCCTTCAGCATCTTTGTGACCCTTCACAGGACCCCCCCAGTCCTCTGCACTGAAAAGCCCAGAACTGGACACAGTTCTCCAGCTGTGGCCTCACCAGTGTTGGACAGATGAAAAAGATCTCCTTTCCTGGCCTGCTGGCAATCCTGCTAGCAATCCTGGGCATAGTGTACCCCAGGACCCTGCCCACCTCTGCAGCAAGTGCATGCCACAGACCCACATTCATCCTGGGGCCCTTGGTACCATGGGGTCCCTTTGTGGGGAGCTGCTCTCCAGTGTCACAGCTCCCAGCACGTACTGGGGCGTGGGATTGCTCCTTCCCAGCTGCAGCACTCTGCACTTCTTTCCTAACTCCACCAGGCTCCTGCTGGCCCATTTCCCCAGCCTGCATACGGGCATGCATGTGAGGCACTAAATCTCATTCTCCCTTTTCCTTAGATGCTGATTCTCATTCTTAGAGAAAGCCGTGGATTTACTAATGCAGAAAGACTGACATGCACTGTCCAAACTAAAATAGAAAGGAAATGTAAACAGCAACAAACACATAAACACCAGGAGGTCTGCCACGCACTGGGGAGTAAGAACACAGGCACTGCAAAGCTTTTCAAATCAAAGGAATATGGAGCATATACTGAAGTGCAGACAGTTAATCAGAAAACACTTGTTTGTTTTCTGCTCATTTGTTTTCAGATGACAAGCCCAGCATAGAAATCTTGTCTTCACAAAACCAGTTTGCATAATTTACTCATACATGAACGGAACAAGAGTTTCCCACTGCAGTAGCCCCATGTTGGGCCACATTTTTCCACCTAGCCAGAGCTCTGGCCAAACTGCATTTGTAAATCAGTGTTGAACATCTCCAAAGGAAAACAAGTTTTGAGTATTGTCTGTTTTGTAATTTTCTAGCACAGCAGCTCTCTTAAAATTCTTACACCAATAGTCAAAAATGTGAACACCTTTAAATGTTTCAATTGATAGGAAAAGAATTGCTTGAGTCTTTCTTTAAATATGATTATTATACAATAAGTAGTATCTGTTTCACAGCAGCATGTGTAAAGTACCTAAAAACAGACAAGAATTAAAAAGCTGAAATGGCACTTTTTTGTTATTATCCTTAGTATTTGTCACCCTGTCTTTCATCCTTTTGTATTCAGATAATCCAAATCTTTAAATCCTTCAAGAAGTCATTTGGGGTTTGGGGCTAAGATTTAGTTCAAAATACTAAAATTCTTCCCACAAATGTATGCCTTCATGATAGTACATAAAATAAAAAAAAAAAATTAAATTTATATAATTATAAAAAGTTTTAATGAATGATGAAGTGTTCAGTATATATCACAAATATTTCACAACAAAGCTTGAAAGGAGAATGTAGAACTGATAACTTCTGATAACTATTAGATTTCAATATGAAATTGTTGAGAATTTTTACTATAGCAGGTTTATTTCACAAAAAAAAAATAGTAACATAGAAGAACTATCTCTTCAGAAACTAGAAAATTATTAGTTCAATAATCAGATGAAATAACTCAGTTAAACTACTGGTTGTTGTACCAAAAGACTAGATGCATGCAAAGAGGGAACACTGGGAGTAATTTATTTCATCAACATTCTTCAGTAGAGATGAGTTTCTAAAGAAAATCTTATTATGGGTAAAAGTGAACAACTTTCAGATGGTGCTAGAATCCATGTTGTTTAGTAAGATAAGACCTTACACAGTGTTATGCAAAGACAGCCTCCTGCACTCCCCATCCCAGCTGGCTGTGTCCAATGTCCTGAGCCAGTGGGGAACAGCTCTTCCTGCTGCATCTCAACCTCATGAAGGTCATTTTCACAAATTTTCTTACCATAGCCTGCTTCCTTCCCACTGGATCCCAGGCACAGCCAGGCAGGCACACACCAGCCTCCTCCAGCCCCCAGGGCTGTGCCACAGCAGCCCCAAAAGGCCACAGGGACATGGCCACCAGACACAGGGAACGAGCCCCAGCCAGCTCCCCAACCATGGCCAGGGCAGCTCCTGGGCCTCGAGCTGCTGTGTGCAGCCTTCTGTGCTAAGTGGGAAAACCCTCAAAAACACCCAAATATTTCACACACCATACAGCACACTGCCTGGCCACATGCCTGCAGCCTCAGCTCCTGAGCTAGCAAGTGGTTTCTCCAAACTTATTATTCTTGCCTGCTTCTTAGAGCTCATCAGCAGCAATGCCAAGTGGCCTTCCATTGTAAAGATGAAAAAAATATTCAAAAACAATTATCAAAGTGCAGTGTCTACTGCATACACAAAAAAGTTCTATGGTATCAAAAGCCTAATTTACCAATGCTTTGAAAAGAGAAAACCTAAAAATTATAAAGATCTGCAGGGAATTGAGGCCAGGAACTAGAGCTAATTTCAGCTCCTGAATGGACACTGCAGAGTACAGGGAAGGCTTATGTTCAGTTATATTGGAATGAGTCTCCAAAACATCTGCCAACAACTCAGCCAGCTTCATCAAAGGCATACAGGGCACAGTCAGTTCACCAGTGCTACCTGGGCACTTACACTTCTTTTTTGAATCTGAAAAACCCTGCACAATATCTCAATGTCTGCATCCTGGTGTCTGTGCCCCCAGAACAGCTTTAACAGTGCTGTCAACTCCTGTGAGCCCACTTGTGTTTCCATGCAGAAGCTGACCCCCAAACCCAGCCCTTAGTTTTGGTTTTGTAAGCAGTCACTCTGCAAGATAAACATTTTACAAGTTATCTGCAAAGAACTGTGGGAATACTTCAAGGCTTTATAATGAAAATTAGTACAAAGGATTGTGTCTCGTTTTTTTAGAAAAATAATAAAAAGTCAGTGGCAAAATGACAACAGAGTTATCAGCATGTAGAAATAATTCTGCTACTGACTAAAATTCCAAGAGGTCAAGAAAGAATAGAGATTAAGGGCAATGAATAAACCTGATTCATATCTGTATAAAACAAAGTATTACTTAGCACAGCTGGAAGCAGACTTTGATGTAAGATTACAAAAAGTACAATAAGATGTTGAAGCTTTCAGAGTTATTCTGTGGTTAATAGTAATAGAGGGTGAAATGAGAGCCATCTACATGGGTTTCTATGCCACTGGAGACCAGGCACTACTGACTCATTCTCCTTGAACAGCCATACTTAACTAAACCAATGCAAACTCATATTCTTAGTGACAAAGGAATCTCAAATTCAAATTATTCACCTTACTTTTCGTTCCCCACCATATCATTAATCCACGCAACCCTTTGTGGCAAAACAAGAAAATCTACCATCTCCAGAAGACCCAAAAAAAGAAAAATTATGTTACTACATAGCAAAAGTCAAAGAGGGCATGATGATGCAACATCACCCTGGAACAGATAGGACACCTCCACTATATTAAACTCTTGTGCAAAACATCTCTATCAGCAGGGAAATGCCTCTGTTTCCTCTGACCACCCCCAAGGCACAGCACAACACAATTCCCATTTCACTACAACGCATCTTCCTGCACCGCACTGGGGAAGCAAACACCTCCCTGATTGTGTTCTCCAGGTTTTCTGCAGGTTTATATTATGTAAGTAAGATCTGTGCACCTCTCCACAATCCTGCTCTTTGTTTCTGGAGCTCAATAACTGGACCAAGTTAAACATGACCAAAAGCACAGCCACAACCCCAAAAGAGCTGTGGCCTGTAGCCAATGCACCTGGTAGAGGATTACTAACTGCTGAAATATCGAATTTGATCTAAGTGACATCTTTCAATGGTTTTTTCCTAAGATTCACTATGTATCTTTAAATCCTGAAGATGGCAAATGACAAATCAATGAGGATGTGTCACAGAGAATATATCACAAAATTGTAAAAAAAAAAAACCAAATTTTAAAACTGCCTCTCGCCAAGCACAGTGAATACACGAGCCCAGAGCCTTGATCCAGATTAATTTCATGTCTCGCTTTGTGCATAATATCTTTAACTAGTAGCTTTCCAGGAGTGAAGATATCTTCAGTTTGTACCACTGAAAAGAGATCAAGGTTTTCACATGCTAAATACACACTGCACTAAAATACCCTGCACTAAACGCACACTTCTGCAACGTGAATTCTTATTTTCATATCAACAGCAATACAAGTATGTTTGCTTCAGTAGGAAGTCTTAACATGTGAGTCAATGCTCACATGCACACCCAGCCAGCCTCAGCAGATTCCAGGTGACTTGTCCTGGCATTAGGTGTTTATTAGCTGTCACCTTGTCTGTCAGATTGTCAGAGATATTTCATCCAAATTCCATGATATTGAAGCTCATAGCTCCTAATATGCTGATATTATTAGAATGTGACTTGGAGCAGAGTGAGGTACAACATCCTTTGACATCTCATCAGCCATCCTGGACCTCCCCCTACAAGATGAATCTTTTTTCTTTAATACCAGCAGAGAAAAAATATTCAAACTCCAAAGCATCAGAGTGTCTGCAGATTAGATACAGATGATCATCGGCTTAACTATTGGTCTGATTTGCCCAAACTATGCAATTAGACTGCCCACTAGCCTGGAAATTAAAGTTACTTGCCCTGCCAGCTTTATTTCTAGCAGGCTCTTTTATTAATAATTATTTTAGGCCCTTTTATTAATAACAGCTTGCAGCTGCTCACAGCACTCCCAGAAAACCCAGTCCTGCTTCCTTTGTCAGCATGATTTAAGAAATGAAATTTCCAGGTCCTACAAATTCAGTTTCTTTTTCTAATTCTAAGTTCACAGTTCTGTCACAGTAAAGGAAAATTATATTCCAAAAGCACTAATAAGACATTTTCCCAAGGGATTGCCTATCAAATTTCAGTTTGCCAGAGACAAATTTATTCTCTCCTGCATTACTGCTGTTACAGAATAAGTCTCTCAGGAAGATTTAAATTCAAAGAGATATTTCAATAAGCAAAACACAACTGTAAAAAAGCACTACTGACATGTATTTAAAGGAAGAAATATGGAAGAGAGCCCACCTATAGAACCCACCTAAAACCCTCTGAGACATAACCAACAAGCATTAGAGAAGAACAGGATTAGCACAACTCCTGATTGAAGTCAGCTGTGAAGAGGGCAGGTCGCAGAGCACTTGTAGGGATTGAAGGACTGAAAGACACCAAGGAAGGAAAAGCAGCACTTGTGATGGGACATTATAACAGAAGCTACAAGAGAAAAGTTACAGAGGACGTGTACGAGGTGTTCAGTGGCAGCATCACAGCATACGATGCACACACAATGGATTCCTGACTGCTTTCTGCTCTCCCTGCTTCCATCAGCTACAACATATGTCTGCCACTCTGTCAAGTGTCATGTGATGCCTTTTAGCTTCCACCCACTGTCAGCTCTCCCTACTGCCATCTCCTTTCTGCCAGCACAGCAATATGGTTTGAGCATTCTCTTGGAACCCATTAATGCCACCTTCTCATTTCCCAGGGTATTTCTAAGGGATGACAGCAAGGTGTTCCTTCCCTTCAATGCCTGCACGCATTTCTCAAAGCCACTTCCTGCACTGCAAACCAGACACCAAGATCAAGGCCTGCATGCCACATGTTATCACAACAGAGCAGAGAAACATTCAGGCCTAAGCATTAACTGTGTTCATTTGACTCAGACTGAACCTCAACAGATTTTCAGCCTAGACAAAGTTTTGATAAGAAAGACTGAAAATAGTTAAGCCAGTTTTCCAAAGTACCCTTACACTGGACAGTTTGTAACTGAAGAACCTCTATGTAAATTTACGAGGCTAATAATATTCAGCTAATTAAGCAATCGGATTAGCTAAGAATGATGAGCTTTACAGCAACACTGAAGATCAAACTGTCAAAGCTGACAGTACCATGTTGCACCCAGATACAGCAGGATGTAAAATATAGTGAATTAAAATAGAAATATGCATTATACAGAACTATTCTAGGACAGTAGGAAGATTACAAGCTAACTCAAGCCTTAGCAATTACCAGAATTAGAGCTGTCTGTATATGTAGAAAACAAGGAAACATACTTGGAACAACTGTTAAAAGCAGCTGATCATAAACTGCTAGGCCAGTTTCCAGGGCAAGGATACAGAGCCACTAACATCACAAATGCTTAGAAGTCTGGTGATGCTCATGTTTCACTTGCCAGCCTTTGGATCACTGACCTCAAAGGTAGCAATGTAAAGCTGTATTTAGGAAACCAGCCCACTCCCAGAAGAACTCCGTTTGCAGAGTTGTGTTCTCATTGAGGAAAAAGATTACATGGATTCCAGAAGCAATTACTAACACTGACTAACACTTCCAAAGAGGGGAAAACCCAGCTGAAATACATCTGAATACAAAAAGAGACATTGTAATCAAGATGTCATCATGCAAACTTTTGCCATCTTTCCAAAACCAAGGAAAAAAGGAATCAACATATAAAAGGTTTCCATCAGCTGCCATTACAGGGTTATTGAAGCTTTTAAACATGATGTTGTAGGAAATGCATCATACATTTAGAAAGGCAGGAAAGAGGAAGCAGGTAGAGAAGGGCACTGATAACTAAACCAGCTATTAGCTGGATTATCTGACAGGTATTTGTTCTTACCCAGCTGGGTGTTATTTAGTCCTGACTCAGTGAGCCTGAAATGCTTTAGAAACACCTCAGGGAGTCAACATCCCTGCTGTTAAAATGACAGTGACTCAGTAAATGGGTTCCTTATGTACATGCCAGCATACCCTGCATTTGCCTGCATGATTACATCTTAACTCAAAAAAAAAAAAAAAAAAAAAAAAAAAAAAAAAGCCAGAACAGAAAAGAATCATCTACAAGTCTTGAAAATATTACTTAAACCAGACCATTTTTTGGTAGGAATGTCAGGTTTAAAAGGTTTTACATTTACACATGTACAGTAAGCAAAAGATCTGAATAATCCAAGTGACCAAAAGCACTCATTGCTAATTAAATTATCCACTTCCACGGGTGGCCTGAAGGTATGCTGCAATCTTTCACACTACCAAAAAAAAAACCATAACCCACCATAACCAACAAAAAGAAGAACAACAGCTTAATATTATAACAAGGAATAAATGTCTGATCTAGATTGGGATTTTTTTCAGGTAGATTCAGAGTCTTCACATGCTGAATTCACATGAGTAAGGAGAACAAATGATAGAAATAATATATGTGTGTCATATAATTGCAGTTGTAGAAGAAAGTTACAATTGTTTCAAGGCAACATGGCATTACCCTCCCCAGTAATAGATGGATTCACAATTATCACTTTACCTCCAAACCATGGCAAAATGAACCCAAACAAAGCAAACTGAGCTCTTCTGCATTATGGTGGATTTAGGTTTAACACTGTTGCTGATTCCCCTTCAATATATTTCTCACACAATTCAAAATTATATTTTAAGATACATGCCTACCATATGAAACTCATGTCAGCAAACCTCTCCACTGCTTTCACATGAAGTAGGTGTTGGAGAGTGTGTTTGAGGATACTGAAACCCAGAGACACAGCTGGCAACAAAGAACAGGGTAAATGGCAGCTTGGCCATTTGGTTTGTTACGTCCCTTTTGCACTTCCAACATCCCAGCTAACCCATGAAAAGCCACAGTTGGTATCACCTCTAATTTTCACAGGTGTCATCTTTCAGGGGAAAGAAGAGGATAAAATAAGCAACATCTCAAAAATTGTCAGCAAAGATATTACCAATATAAGCAAGGGTACATGACATAGGTTGATTTAAAGTACAAACTGGGAGAAAACAACTGACAAAGCAACACAATTAAGTGGATGGCTGAGACTTGCAAACTGGGCAGGAGATCAGAGCAAGTATCTGTTTAAGAAGCATTTTAAGAAAAAAAAAATTAATATTATATTAAGAAAAAAAGATCATATTGTCATTCTAATTAATTAGATTTTTTAAAATTTACCCATTCAAAAGAAGTGACAAGTACCCAAATTGTTCTGTCTGCTTAAAGAATCTTCCTGTGCATTTTGGTTTGTAAAGGCAAGACAGACATTGGAGCTACTTCATTTCTAAACAGGGCATCTATTTCTCTGAAAATTACCATCAAGCAAGATATCTGGGAAAAATGCAGTTTTCATTTTGAAACTGAGCCTCAGCAAACACATATGTAAAACTGACAGTTAGCTGATGGCTTTCTTGACTCTGGTAATTACTAGATTTGAATCCAAGTCAGACTTTGCAGTGACATAAAAAGCTGTACAAAAATGCTAGCAGGGAAAAGCTCAGATACTCCACACATGTCTGCAGCAAGCTATCTGCAAGAGTCAGCTGCAAGAGATAAACAGTGCTGCACAGACTGCATTAAAACAGTGAAACAAAGGAGCTTGAAAAAACTGACTATTCTTTAAAATGAAACCTCTCTTTTTGTATTCTTTAAAAGACTTTTAGGCAAAAAAGTCAAGTAGCAAAGTGCTACAAAGCTTGTCCATGTAAGGAGCTGAGAAAATTTAGGCATCTCTTTGAAACCTATTGAAACCTGGTTCTTAAAGATCAGAACAATGGAAAGAATATTCTTACAATATTTCAAGGAATATTAGAACAAAATATAATAGTTCTTATTGTTGTGCCTCAGCATCAGAGCAGTTAATTGCATTTAAGTAACAGACTCCTTAAACAACCAGGAAACAGGGGTGAAATTCCCCTTGACTCCTGCCAGTGCAGATTAGTAGGAGTTTCAGTGGTGACAAACTGATGTATTGGCAGGACTATCAGGCTTTGGCCAATACCTTTGTGCAATTACAGCCTACAGCAGGGCACTATGGCAGTCCACTTATACATTCTTGATGCTCCTGAATAAAACACAGAATAATCCATCCCAGTTATGTAGCTTAAGTCCAAAATTTTACTTTTTTTACATCCTTAAGTATTATTACAACCTTGAATTATCTAATATAGTTCAATTGATTAGGACAGGGCAATGTGATCTATAATACTTCTGTACTATTGACCTCTGGTGCAGGTAATCATTTTTTGCTGTAAAAAATTGACTGGCTAACCACTGACTGAGACAGAGTGACATGATCTTTGACCTAAAATAAAGAACCCTCAAAACTGAAAAAATGCCAATAATACAGCACATAACTGCAGCAAAATATTACCAGATGACGCAGAACTCTGTAACAGTGATTTTTTTTTTCATTATTTATCACAATCTTAACTGTTACCCATTTATTAACACCATAAATGAAATAATTCTTTGTAAAACACTTCTAAAGGCTCAACCTGTCTCATATAAGAATCTACAAGGATTAGGTCTGTAGTGACATTGGGTTAGTGACATTACCATGTTCACTGACTACTGATTGTCACCTCCCTATAAATGAGCCCAAATAGCTCTCTTAACAGAAGAGAATTATTATATAAAAGGTCTTTGAAGATATACTGTAGAATTTTCAGGACAAAGAACAAAAAAATATGATAAAAGAAAATTCCAAGGACGTTGAAAGATAACTTTGAAGTTATAACACTATACTTTTATAAACATGGTACACTTTACCAGTATACAATATGGTGTTTCTTTTGTGACTGCAGAACTGAAAAGCTGTAGCAATTATGCAGTGAAAAAAAGAAATCCATCCATTAGAATTCTCCTGCAAGAGCCTCACTAAAGTGACACAGGTTTACTCTCTGCAGAAAAGGCAAGAACAGTTAGCCTTGCAGAGCAGAAGGCTAAAGATTATAAATAAACACACACTTCTGGCTTGGTTCCACAGAAACATTTTACTTTGTCTTGCTTGCCACTTATTCTCATTTAAAATCCACTGAGAGGAGAAAAATCACCCGTAGTATATTTAAAAACCAGTAAATATTGACAGTGAAAAAACACTTCTTTCATTCCCAAACTAGTCCTCACCTTATAAGGTAAATGAGTTTTGCCAATCATCTTTTCCACATCTTGTTGAAAGAGCAGGACATTTGCTTAGACAAGTGGAACTTTATCTAGTGCTTTGTCCCTGTAAAATTCTAACACTTTGAGGGATAAGGAAAACTAAATTATATATGAGACCTTGAGTTTTTCAAGTATATTCACACTATCTTTGTGCCAATGACACTTCTAAATTGAAATGCTGAATAAGCAACTTCTGTGCATGAGCAGATTTAACTTTGTCTTGTGGACGGGAATTTGAGTTGTTGATTGTCCACTGTAGCACAAATTATGAAAAGCTGATGAAAAAGCAATAGTTATAACAATGTGTGAGGTATGGGATGTGTGAAGCATTGATGAAGGAAGGTCATGAGGAAAGAGTATCACTGTTTCCAACAAAAAGGTGAAGGGACTAACAGCAAAGAAAACTTAACTCCAAAGACAAACAAAAAAAGTAATCTGCATACCCCCTGGTGCAGGATAATTGGTAATACTGCTCAGTGACCAAAGAGCAATTACTCAGCAACAGTGCTGCTTCCCCTGGCTATTAGAATTTTTACATTCTTAAATAATTCTGTCTGATCTTCTGTCCTGGACCAGTTCTCTCACCTGTCCCTAAACAACTACTTACAGCTCTGTTTTCATCCCAGAAAGTGCCATCAGGACAGTCCTAAGACATGACTCCTTCCAAGCTTCTTGCAGCTCTCAGCCCTGCTCTTGCCTTTTGGAAGTTCTTGATTTTCATTTCTTATTCAGTCTAATTCCTTGTAAATATGCCAAACATAATCACTGGAAACACTAAAATTACTGTATAAAGTAATTCGTAGATCTCAACGTTATTTTCAACCTTCACATCTAATTCCAACAATGACCCTGCAACCCTTACTTGATTCTGACGTTTCAGAAATGCCTACCAAACACAGAACAGCTACGACTCCTGGTTTCCAATAAATGTTTCTTTGTATTCACTTTAAACACATCCTCCCTTTCCAGAGCCATTGTCTTCCCAGCAGTGATGTCTTTCTTCTTCCTCACATTGAACAAGAGAGCCAGAGAATCACTAAGGCTGGAGAAGACCTCTAAGGCCATCAGGAGGCCCCACCTGGAGTACTGTGCCCAGCTCTGGAGCCCCCAGCACAAAAGCCAGAAGAGGCCACAATGATACTCAGGGGTCTGGAACACATCTCCTAAGAAGACAGGCTGAGGGAAATAGGGCTGTTCCATCTGGAGTAAAAAAGGTCTCTCAAGGTCTCCTAGGAGAAGAGAGCGTATAGCACCTTTCAGTAACTAAAGGCAACTGACAAGAGACCTGGAAAGGGGTTTTTACAAGGACAGGCAGTGATAGGACCAGAGGAAATAACCTTAAACTGGGAGGAGGTAGGTCTAGATGAGACATTAGGAAGAAATTCCCTACTGTGAGGGTGGTGAGGCCCTGGCACAGGTTGCCCAGAGAGACTGTGGATGTTCCATCCCTGAAGTGCTCAAGGCCAGGCTGGATGGGACCCAGAGCAGCCTGATGTAGTGAAAGGTGTCCCTGTCCATCCCAGGGCAGTTTGGAAGTATGATGACCTTAAGGTCCCTTCCAACCCAAACCATTCTGTGGTTCTATGGGTAGGTATATTGGGGTATTGAGAGCAACAGCATGCAGTTTATAGGCCAAAAAAGCTGAAGTTTTTTAAGCACTAGATGAATACGTTACAAGAGACACTTCACAAAAGACATCAACTCTCAAATTGACATAAGAGACTTGTGCTAAATTCCACACTAGCACAGAGGCTTTTCTTTCAAATATTAAGTACATTATGACTGATTCATAATTTTTATCACTTAAATAACAGACCGGCATCTATGACATCCTTATCATTAAAAAAAATCCTAGATGTGCCCCATTTGCACATTTTTTAACAGAACTCAAGCAGGCAGAGAAAAATTTAGGGAGAAGTAAAGCACAAGCATAACTTTGGTTTTGCATATTTAAGGCAATATTTCTGATGCTGCACTACTCAGGTATAAAAAAGCACTCTCTAAAAAAACCTATTTATTTAACCTCAAGGGTAGTATTAACAAAATAAAGCCGCCTCCAATGCTAAGCTAAAGGAACTTGAATGAGTGAACAATGCTTTCTGAACACATCAGACAGACTATCTGAGGAGTATTTCACCTCCAGGAATTCTAGTTTTGCTCTTCTATCCTTGAAGAAAGTTTATTCCTCAGCACCTCCACATCTGCAGTTATGAGCTACCCTCAGGAAGTGCCTGCATTCTGCTAAGAGCACACATGTAGTATAGTCAAGTCAAATCACTCTGCTTGCTCTACACAAGAAATTAGTTTTCATCTTTTTGTTATTACTGGAACAATGTAGTGGCACCTACTAGCAGGCAATATCAACTACTACATTTTGATGAGAAAAGAACAGCTGGCCTTTCTCTCCATGCATGAACATTCACAATTAGACACACAAAGCTATCCTGGATCGACTCTTTCTATACAAGTGTAAGTTGTTAGCACACTACAGCAACACTTATGTTCAGAAAAATGACATTTTAAAAAGTCTAAAAACACTAAATGCAAAAACCTCACCTCACTGCACTGATTATAGGTTAGGCATATTAATTTTACTGCCTATCCTGTAAAAAGACACAAACTCCCCAAAACAGCCATTTCCTGAGCTCAAAGAAAAGAAGACAGATTTGAAATAGTTTGAAGCTTGAATAACAGCTAACAATAGTAAATCAAGCAACATCATTACAAGGACTAAGTCATCAGCAACAGGATAAAAAAATTCAGAGGTGCTAGTCCCAGTCTGAAGGATACAATAGATAAAGGGTATATTCACAGATGAAATAACTTCAGTAATCAGTGATGTTGGAATGAAGCAGTGGAAAACAGACACTTTCACCTGAGGAGTGGAAATTGGGAAGCAAGCAAACTCAATGAAACAGAAAAGGTCACAACAAACAAGAGAAGGGTTCTATCTTCAAAAATCCAAAGCAAAGTGGTTAAACGCAAATCTGCACAAAAGTACCAAACACCATCCCATAAAAAAACCCTAATTTGAGACCAAAATAATGCAATTTCCAGAACAAAGGACTTCAAGGCACCCAGTTCATTTGGGTTTGGAACTGAAAAGTTAAATTGGTAGTTTATACCAGCAAGAAATAATGTTTATTTTATAATTACTAATATAACCACCTCTCATGAAGCTATAGTTTTATATTATCATCAAGGTATTTTTTTCCTAAGTATGGGGTAAGAAAAAACTCATTTCACAAAAAAGTTAGAATAGTTTTACATAAAAATAATTATCAAATCAGCAAGGTAAATTCCAATATGCAAAGGACTCATACTGGCATGTTGATATGTAGGGTTACAGAAGTTGAGGCCAAAAGCAAGCATTTATAACATCACATATCCTAAGCACAAAACACCAGTGAATCCTCATACTGGAGAGCGAGGATCAGGTCACCACAAATAGGAATAAACATCAGAATATATCTTGCACATACTCAGATCTGAAACATCATCAGCAGTTCTAACTTTCAAAACCACTAATGCCATTTTTTCCTGAATTTGTTTTAAAGAGCATAAAGCTTCAACACTTTATTATTCATTGAAAAAAAGAGCAGAACAAGCTGTTCTGCTGTCATCTGTTCACGTGAGATGCCAAAAAAACTCTGCAAAACTCATCCTTGCTAATACAGCAGTTATGCATAGCCTGTTTCTGTATGGAAAGCCACACAGAGTGCAGACAAGCCCGTTTGAATCAGGTTGTGCCATTAACCCATTGTACAGTGTCTCTCTCAGGGAGGAGTTTCACAAGTGTCATCAAGAAATCCACACGTAACAGTGGAAAATAAAATGCATGCCTGAAGGATCCCACAGGATCCTTAAAGTAGTCCAAGCACCTTCTAACTGCAAATAATTCCAAGAGGGAGTGTGACAGCTTTTCTTGGAACACACTAAAAATCACTGTAAACCAGACAAAAAAAAAATCACAGGCCTGAGTCTGAATGAAACCATGCTGAGCAATCATTATAAGGTTTGTTTTACCTTTTTATTTGTTCAAGAACAAAGAACCATCTCCTACAATGATGCTCAGTTTTGACATTTGTGAAGCTTCTATTTCAGCGTGTTAAAAGATGTTTAAATTCATAGAAACAGGTAGAATGTATTATTAAACACTTCAGGAGCTGCTCTAGTTACATGTAGTGCGCAGTCAGCTCCCATCCTGCTCTTCCTCTTGACTGGGGATGTCCTAGGACTTCCCAGTTTCCCCTGGATATATAATGTCATTGATATTGACTGCATAAATGGTTTAACTTTTTCCCCAATATGACACATTGTTTATGAACTAAACAAAAAAATCTGCACTGAGTCTGATAGTTCACACCCCCTAAATTCTAAAGAATTATTGCACAAAGAAGCAAATTGATTTAGCAAAATTCAGGTATGATTCTACCAAATCTGAAAAGAAAAATAGTTCTGGTATTAATGGCCTCATTAATATAGATTTCAAAAGAGAGGTGCAAGAGACAATTCTCATAACACCTACAGGCCTTTATTATTTTTTAAATCTTCATCTAAAGGAGCCACTGAAGCTACAGACCAGACCAGGTCACGTTTTGGTCACAGAAATTTTAAAAATGTCATAAATGTATTTTTGGGAAGTAAAACAAAAAAACAGAAAAAAAAAGAATATAAGGATGAACATGAGTGCCAAATAGATGAAGTGTTTAAGCATGAGCATGCAGATCACAGAATGGCAAAAATCTTGCCTGCTGCAAAGTGTGAAGCTTTCACCCCTTTTTTTCACACAAAAGTTTACCTGAAAGTCTACAGGTACTGTAAAACACATGTAAAATTGTGACTAGATTTAACCAAACACTGCCTCACAAGTGTTTACTATTTGCAAGGCCAAGCACAGGGCTTAGGTATGGGCACCTGAAAATTTCTGTTTGGGTGATAAGGGAACCACTGTAACAGCTCATGTAAAAACACATTATAATTCCCTAGCAAGAGGAAGCTGTGAGTATAGCACCACACACTCCCTGCATCAAATGTGAAATGCATGTTATACGTGCAAATTCTTCTAAATATGCTAGTCTTGTGTGGTTGGTAACAAAACAGGAATGCTGTTAAGAAGCAAACTGATATGTGCATCAATTTCCAGCACATCCCTGAGACCAGCTAACAAATGCAACAAAGCACTAAGCAAAGGGCCTGACTTCCCTCTCACATCCAAAACATTCCTTCTTCTCCAGTAAAAAGCTCCATACTGATTTTTTAGCAGACACTAGCTAAGACCTAAATCCCATTACCTGTCCCTTTTAACTAGTCTCAGCTAGTACTAGAAAGTTTGGAAATTAATGCAATTCTTGAAGGGGTAAAATAAAGGAGGGAGGGATATAAAGGTATGTTGAAGCTCACAGTTTACAGGCACCCAGCTTTGTTCAAAGTCTAAAGGAAAAGCGAGAAGGAACCTAAGGAACTACAGTAGGAGATACCTAACACCTTTGGCAGGAAAAACAGATTCTAACAACCAGAAACTGCTGTTGGAGAGCTGAACACAAAGTGTTCATCCAGAATTTGAAGTGCAGGTCAGATGCAGATTATGGAGAAAGCAACTAGAACAAAAAGCCTTCTAAATGCAGCAGCAGAGGGCTGTAACAGTGAGGACTCAAACTCATTGGAAGAGGAGAGGACCACCACCACGCACTTCTCAGTCACCCCAATATGTGAACTTCCATAACTGCATTTTAGTAATAGCCTCGTTTTCAGCTTTGCATTAGCCTAACCATATAGTTTTCTACAACAAGTTTGTACTGGTTTTTTATCCCAAAGATGGGAAGCCTTAGTAAAGTTGGGATATGCAAATACTTGATCTTCATGGAAAGCAACTAACCTGAGCAGTGCAGGCAGCAGCTCACCCAACACCTTTAAAAGCAGAGTGTAAAGCAGCACATGAACTTGAGCAACCGCAGCTTCAAAGCCATGATTTATATACACCACCAGTGTAATTAATCTGATATTATCTCCTGCTGGGCACTAGTATATTAAGCATTCGACAATAATATTTCTTGACATGGAGCATACGTGACAAAGAGGCTGGAAGTACATTACACACATGGCTGTAACTGTGGTAAATCACTTCACTGGAGCTCAGCTTCTCTGTCATTCCAGCCAGAAATGACCTACACAACAGGACCACCACTCCAGAGGAAAATAAATCAGAAACTATGAAAATATTGCGGCACCCTGCAATACCTCAGCTTACCAATTATCGTGTTCTAATGAAAACCTGGCACACAGCTGAGTTAATTGCAAGAAAAGGACTCACAAGGGTTCCGCTATAATCACCCGAGACTCGGCTCTCCCGAGCGGCTTCCAGCGACCCATCAGCAGAGGAGGTGATTTGCCGGAAAAACCTATTTAGGATAAAAAGCCCAAAAAAGACGGGACTCGCAAATATCAGGGAGCTAATGATCAGGCACAACAGCCATTGTCCTGCCAGAATAAGGACATGAAGAGCCGTTAAGGGCTCGGGGCGCTCCGGGGCTCGGGCTGGCCGGTGCCGGCCACAGGAGCCCCGGCAGCGGGCACAGAACCGCGGCCCGCACGGACCCCATAGGGGCCGGGAGATCGCTGCCTTTCTGCTGGGATTGAACTGGAAAACGGTCCCAAAGGTTATAAAATCCTGAGAATCTCTATGTGCGTGTGTTCATATATGTGTGTGTGTGTGCAAACACACATATATATATATATATATATATATACATACACACATATATATGTGTAGATGCATATACACACACTCAGTGTATTTATATTTTTACACATACACACATAACATAAAAACCACCTCACAGAAACATTAAAACCACCACTCTGAGCACAGCCAAGAGCTGCAGCGGGCTGAGGGACGTCGGTGGCGGCCAGAGGTGCGGCCCCGCGGAGCTCCTGAGAATCTCTATGTGCGTGTGTTCATATATGTGTGTGTGTGTGCAAACACACATATATATATATATATATATATATATACATACACACATATATATGTGTAGATACATATACACACACTCAGTGTATTTATATTTTTACACATACACACATAACATAAAAACCACCTCACAGAAACATTAAAACCACCACTCTGAGCACAGCCAAGAGCTGCAGCAGGCTGAGGGACGTCGGTGGCGGCCAGAGGTGCGGCCCCGCGGAGCTGTGAGGGCATCCCCCGAAGGCGGAGCGGCCGAGCCGAGAGCCCAGCTCCTGGGGCCCGCCAACCCTGGAGAATTATTCGTCACCGGGACTAAAACTGAGCACCTCCCCTGAGGCCAACAAAATAAACTTACCCACAGAAGACCCACAGAGCCGGAGGAGCAGCCCAGCTCTCGGTGGCTGCAGCCCCTTTTCCTGCGCCCCCGGTTGTGAGGAAGGCTCGGGGGGTCCGCGCCCCCCCCCCCCCCCCCCCCCCCGCAGCTGTAGCCAATTAACCAGGTAATTAATTGCACCTGGCGCGGCCGGGCTGAGCGCACCTGAGGCGCGTTGTGCCCCAGCCGGGCCCCTCGGCCAAGGCACGAAGCTCACCTGCACCTCCAGGGCCGGGCAGCCACTCGGGAAGCAAAGAAACACCCAGAGCAACCACAAAGCGCGCTAGAACGATTCCATCTTCTAATATTTAGACACAATACGCAAAAGCAGATTTCTTAAATTATTTTGAGATATCTGGCTTCGTTGTTTTGTTATTGTCAGAACCACAAAGTACATTTGTTCTGTAAATAGCTTCTGGGACTGCAGGCTGCCTTGTTTTCTCTAGCAGTACCTGAGAGATTTACAAGAGAAAGAAGAAAAAAATTATAATGCCAAAATTGTGAGGGTCATGTAAATTTTCAATCTCGTTTAGGTCTTCCACAGAAATGAACTTCACAAATATTTCATAACAGGTTTCTCAGACTTATCAAGCAGATAAAATTATTTATTCCCATCCTAGTGTACACACTGAGAATTGCCCTGTGCAGATGTACACAGTACTAATTTATGAGAATCTCAAAGAACATGGGGGAAATTCACTTTCAAGAGTAAAATACCTGAATATTCTTCCAGATTCCCACCTTAAATTCTTCAAACCAAAACAAACCAGGTATTCTGACATTTGCTCACATTCTGACAACCTCACTAGTGTGCTCTGTGTTCTGTGTTGTTCTGTAAAATTTCTCTGGAATAAGAAAGGGCAAGCTAAGTTTCATCAAGTTTTTAATACTGCAGTGCTCTACACTCCTACAGCACTACTGCTGGCCCAGTGAAAAAAGAATTGATTCAAAACCCAGCTGGAGAGGAGGTTGAAGTTTTAAAAGGCTTTTACTGCTTGATCCCTTGCTGCTACCTCTGCTTCAAAGCATGGGAAAAACCTAGGGAGAATCTAATAAAACAGAATCAGGCCTCTTGAGATGAATGTCTTATGTTTTCTTTTACCAATTGCCCTTTGAAATTCCTTGATGGATGGCATCCATCGCATAACAGATGTGGCAAAGAAGTGTGGAAGGCAAAAGACCCATTCTCTGTCCTATTCACATACCATATATGTGTAAATGTTATGAACGGATGAGTGTCCTGTGGGCTGGCAGGTCCAGCCATTGACTAGAGCATTGTTAAATATCATTAAACATATTTCAGATTGACACTTTCATAGACAGCTCTTTTATGACATGGTGCCAAATGCTTGCTTAATGCAAAATAAAGAAATTTAATGTAATTAATGAAACATTTGCTGTCTCATTTCACAGTCAATTCAAATTTAGGAATATTCATACACACATGACAAAGAGACTTTGTCTATATAAATATGACAGCACCTTTAATAAAATACTTACAATAAAAATAATGGGATCTTTTAATAGGCAGTGTTTTAGAGATATAGATCGTGTTTAGTGTAGTAGACATAAATCATTAAGGTTTAATGTTAAATTGCAGCTATCAAGTATCAGGGGTGACTTCACTGTAGAGCCTATTTGACTCACAACCCCACATCACAGCCACAATGATTATTTTGAGACCCTTTCCAAATCCCTTGATTATTTCCTTCCTAAACAGGAGATAATTTCCTGTAAATTTCATGCAGTATACATTTCCATTCTAAGAAAATTTTTGCATCTAGTTAATAAATAAGCAAAGCAGAGATGAATTTATTGACTGTATGTCAAAGATGTTTAAAAAATCCTTTTTAAATGTTAAATGGTCTTTCATTTCCCCACCTTGAGATTCCTGTCTCTATTCTTTCTCTATATTTCATGTCTACTTGTTCTTTCAACCTCCTTGGAGTGCAGCCAGGCTTTCAGCCTCCAGTATGAATGTGCTGCTCTATTCCTGTTTGATCTTCCTCCCTTGATGTGTCAGTTTCTTTGTGGCCTGCCTACTTGTCAAACCATTTTCACTCTTCAAAACTTTTTATGAATTTTTAAAAAGCAATGCAGATCTCAATACATTTGATGAATTTTTCAAGAGCTAATCACACTCAAATATCACAAACATTGCTGTTCATGAGTTAATATACTAAGGACAAACATTTATTTACAAATTTCTTTGCCTAAACCAGTCGGATAGCAACAAAATACATCACAAATAGTGGTAGGTAAAAGGGAGAATGCATCTCTTCTAGCTGTAATGGAAGCTAACTGCTCAAAATGGGAAAACCAGGGAGAACCATGGTTAAAAGTGTCCATGTCTACAAGCAAAGCACTGAACTATATAAATCTTACCTATAACAAAGACATGCAGAAGAAGAAATAACAGGCAATCTTCACTTAAAATACATATTTTAGAAAAAAAAACATATAGTGGTCCAACTCCTTGTTATGAGGTGGCTTCATCCTTCTGTGATATAGATCAGGGTTTCTTATCAGCTCTAGTATGTGATACCCTTCACACAGTAGTCCATCCATATGCATCCATAATGCATAGACCAACAGATAAATAAACTGTTTGCTAAAGGTCATAAAAGATTACTGACAACATATTTTTGGAGGTTAGTGTGCTTTTCAGGTAGTTAAAATCACTCTTGTTATGAGTTCCTCATACAAGCATACATCATACGCATCAACATACAATGTTCCCTGGGTCAGATGGGAAAATAAATCCTAGAATGCTACAATAAAGGATGTCTAATCTCTAGACAGGAAACAATTTTAAATATTGTATTAGTGAGGTTGTAAATAATATTGTTTTATTTTTACACTAGAATCAGGAATGCCATCAGACAAAAGCTATCAATTAATCTAAAATAACTCATTATGCCCTTTCCCAGGGAAGGCCTCAAAAAAACCCCATTCTCAACTGAAATGCGCAATATGAAAAAGTATTGCTAATGTCTCTTGGAGTCAATGACACAGAAGGAGACAGGATAAGTGATTATAAAGGAAAAGGTAAACATACTAAGTTGTAATAGAGCAGGTTTTAATATAGAGAACATGGCAGCCAGGAAATGGTCTGTCCTTCCAGGACATTGAGAGGGTTTGTCATAACCTGTTACATGCTAACCTGAGGACAGTACTTCTTCTCAGACCAGATCTCAGGATATGTGACCTTCTAGCTATACATGACAGTTTTGAACTGTATACATTCTATAAAACTAACATTGCATAAAGGGCCCCCAATGTATTAGCAGAATCTACATGTAAAATAAACTCTTCTTTGGTAGTCATACCTCACTGAGATTGCTGTCCCAATTGCAGAAGACACAGCATGAACATTATATTTTTTTCAAGTAAGTTTACATTTCAATGAGACCTATGAAATATTGCTTGCTTTATTGTATTTAATTTTTATTTTCCATTTGAAAGTGCAGATGCTATGGTACACAAATATGACATTTTTGTTCCCACATAAAGAGCTAGAGTAAGTATAGTAATGTACTGAAAAGAGATTTTAGTTTTGAAACAAGAATAATTCCTGGAAATGGATTAATAGAATGGTTGGGGTGGACATATGCCAAGAACAGGATGTTGGTACAAACTCAATATCTGTCAAGGTTGAAATGTATTAATTTGTCTGTTCCACTTTTCCAAATCATTCTGATATCTGCCTTGAGGGATCAGTTTCTCAAAGGCATTAAAGTTACTAGTTCCCATGGAATAGATATGGAAATAGGTGAAAAGAAATTTTTACAGCAAACTAGATTCATGAACACTGACTTTTCTATCCCATCAGAAACAATGGGCTTAAACAAATCTTTCAGAGCAAAGAGAAGGTTGATTAGGTTAAATAATAATTAGTTCAAATGTCATAAACCACAACTTGAGCAGGCAGCCTCAGGGATGTTATTCTTTCAAACCCAAAAATTCACCATAAGTAAACAAAATGTATTTTTTAAATTATTATTATTACAATTTTCATTTTTTATTTACTAAACAAAAAAAATTTGGTCTGCACCATTTTTGACAGAGGTGAAATGTATCAGCACCCAGAGGGGATACATGAAAGAAGAACCTAACAAACTGTGGTATATTTAGCATTACTGAATCATCCTTTAATGACTCCAGAGATTTAAGTTTCTTGCTTATGAGGTTAAAAATAGTTTCCTTTGACAGGATTTAAGTGATCAACCTACAATAGATTACAAATTGTTAACAAATAGATTACAAAATATTGAGGAGGAAGGAAGTGTAGATTTACATCTATTGTGACTTAGAACACACTCAGAAACAGCTGGAGGAGAAAAAAAAGGCTTCTAAAAAAGAGTGAAATCAAGTAAGTACCATGTTGTGTTAGAAAAGGTTGGCATCTGAAACAAAGATAATTATGAAATTTCTTCATCTCTTAGCTAAGATTTCATTAACTTATTTTTTGGTGTTATTAAAAAAAATTGATGATAAAAATGAGTGACCTTGAGAACAAAAAAATTTTTAGAAAGTTATTGTCACTTAGAAGGATATTAATAATCCAAGTGCTAGGAAGTACCTGACATAATATTAATTTTAGCTCTGTGGATTCTAGAACGTTCATTAGCCTTCTTTATTGTCAAATAATTTTACTGAAATTCTGTAGTAGCAGTAGACTGTAGCATGGATATCATGAGAAAATCATTCATATCCCTCCCTGCTTCACCCTTCACCATGGATTTCACGTGCCAAGTACATAATTAAACCTTACAGTATCATTAAAAAACTTAATATTTCCTTGCCATGGTGCTGTTGGCAGAGTCAACACACTTCAATGGAGAGTTTGCTACCTTTAAAATGTCTATGACAAGAAATCACAAATTTCAAGTGCCTCAGGGGTGCATGGGATGTCTAAATGGGGACTTCACATATTCAAGCCATTTTTTCAAAGAGGATCATTTCTGTTGTCAGTCTTGGAAGAACAATGATGGCAGGTCATTATGGGATAAAAATGTGATAGAATTGAATCCTGCTCTGACTGTCAGAAATGTCAAGACTGAATTTCATTCATTTTGGCAGAGGCTTTCCTTACACAGAAATATGTTTCTCACTGTGCCTTTCAGTGTGTAAACATTTGTGTACAAATACACACTTTTAGGCAACTTGCAAAACAAGTCATTCCTGCAGGTAAAAAAATTCCAGTATTGGTTGATTCCTCCTGATGGTACTATTTGCATGCATTATTTATTCCTGAGCACAATACTCAGTATTGAGCAAGCAGGATGTAATCAATTGATAGTCATCATACCTCTGAAAGTCGTAATCTACAAAGAAGCTGTTTCCAAGCCATGGATGTCAATGCAACCCAGCTCTGTAGTGTTCAGACTAGACTAGCAGCTAGACTGAAAAAGCCTACAGATGGTAGGTTATGCCTTGGCATATTATATTTTTAGAATATTTAGGTTTATTTCATAAACCAACAGGTTTTGCTGTTACTGTCATTTTTTTTATATTACTATTATGCAAATACAAAAAGCACTATGCAAACAGGAACTGTTCACCTTTCTGCTGCCTACACTCAGCCAGATACAAAACATAGAGATGTTATTAAATGCCTATTTTAATACCCAAGTTTTTAGCTGATTAGGCATAAGAGCCTACACACTGTAGTAAATCGGGGCCAGTGTCTTCAAACAGAGCTGTGAAAAAATAGATGGGAATAAAACTGTTACATTTTGTCATTTTGCTTTTAAAGGGTAGGAAAGGCATATATTAATTGGATGAAGAGACTGTGAGAAAAAAAAAAACCCTAAAAGGCTGAAGTATGCAACTGAAAGGAAAATAAAGTGCAGCAAAAGTTATTTAAATAAAAAAAATGGAGAAAAAGTAACGATTAAAAGAAGTGAATAGTTCTCTGTGCTGTTAAAAGCTGAAAGTTTGGAAAATTTGTTCATGTTTTTCTGTGATTATATTATTTTTCATGTATACATAGGAGCATACCTATAAACATGACAGAGAGGAAGGGGACATTTCAATAGTCTTGTATAAAGAATTTGGGATTACTGCATTACTAAATTTGGGGTGCAGACATAGATAAGAATAAAAATCCAGCACATGTGAGTATTGGTTTTTTCCTGCTTCCAACCATCTTTTTGTTATCTTTTTCTCCAGACACAAACTGAAGAAAACAAGCCTATATGTCCGTCCATAAATTAAATCTTAATGTGGCATATCAAAACAAGCCACTGGAATAGCTGTAGAATACAGTTTTAAATTATTACAGTGTTATGCTGTCTGAGCTGAGGAGTAGACAACTTGCTAACAAAATAAAAGCTGTGTAGTTCATTGCAAGGAAAACTTTTTTTTGCTTTGCTTTTGCAGTGGTTTTATAATGGGAAGAAAACGTAAAGGTTGCAATACCACAGACAAATGGACTCACCTTCCACTTCACAAGAAGCAGCCAGAAGCAAGAAACCTTAGAGGAGGAGGGCAATCAAAAGGGATTTTGTCTATGTTGACTCCTAAATACCAAATACAATATTTTTCTCCATTGCCAGAGTGGTGTCCTCAGATTACAATTACTTGCTTATTCTGAGCAGATTACTGAAAATCTTTATATTCTATAGACATTCACCAAACACTTATCAGTATTGGAAGTTTGTTCTATCCTAACCACCAGCACAACTTCCGTTGTCTTATGATTAGTTAGGACTGCAAAATCTGGAGAGTATCCTGTAAGAATTGGAGATTGCCAAACTTTAGATGAAAAGTTAATTGGATCATTCTTACCTGGAATACATTCTCACAACAGAAGGTAATTCTTAGAGGCAAAGAGGTCAGTTCTGGAACTTTACCCAGATGACTTAGGACATTGATGTAGTCCATGTGGGAAATCAGGTAAAATAAAATTAAATCTCTATAGAATTAAAAGCCCCAAAGAAAGAATCTATGTGTTATAGCCTTGCTTCTTATCAGGGATCTAACTAAGTATTTGAAGTAGTGGAGGGTTTTCTGAGTCAACAAAATTTTTATGTTCTATGACAAGATAATTCAAATCACAGACATTGATAGGGACCTAAACTTTGAAAAAATTTGGCCTGGATCTTCCACACTCCCGTTTCTTGGCAGCACAAGGTCTCACCAATGAAAATACCATTTCTTAGAGATCCTAGGACCTTTTTGTCAAAATGCCTTGTCAGCCAGCATTTCTTCTCAGAAAGAGAGCAGAGAGGCTGTTTTAATTACCATGTGAATTGTAGTAGTTGATCAAATGAGTTATTCCACTGACTGATTCTGAGGAACAGGCTGAAGGTCAATCAATGGACAGTGACTTTCTACCTTAGTTTCACTGTCGTCTTTGTATGGATTTTTTCTTTTGCAGTTAACCTTCCATCTCTGGCTTCCTGCTCTACATATTCCAAGGTACTTCAATCTTCATAGTTCACCTGAACTGGCTCTTTTTCAGTAGTAAAGTTTGAAATCTTAATTTTCTTCATAGGATAATTTTAAATGCAATTTTAAAAGATATTTCCAAGTTATTTTAGCTTCCTAAGCAAACTAGATAAGATGAAATGATTTTATTCTGTATGATGCAATTGTGAGCATTTAATGAAACCTCTGTCTACAATTTATTATTATTCCTTTCTTATCTCTTTGTTCTAAAAATTGCACACTGTTAAAGATTATTGTATATCAAGGTGATTTCATCATTAAAAGCCTCCTTACAGCCTGTGCTACTGTAACAGTCTAGAACTTGTATTTTGTTGAACCAGCTACGAAGAATCTGCAGAATGGAGCTCTCTACGAACCCTTCACAAGCACATATTTCCCTCCTGACCTCACAGGACCGGGTTTCACACTGGAGTAGGTTTTCAGGTCGACCTTGCATGTACCATCTCAGTGTAAAAATGTAGGGAGACAAGGGAAGGAAAAAAAATTTGCTATAGATTAAGGGTCAGATAATGCTCCAAGTTTCAGATCTGATCTATTAGTTTCCAAGAATTACCAACTATTTTAAGAAGGTGTTCAAAATAAGGATAAGTCCCAGTGAACTTTTCATCTGAAGTTTTGAAGAGTCCAATTTTCTCTCTTTGATAACTGTCCCAGAGAAAATGGATTAGAAAAAGAAACTTAAATAAGATCAGCAATAGACTATCAAATCAAGTTACAAAACAATCAATCTTTCTGCTACTTAGCTATGCTACAACATAATTTAAATGGCAAAGCTGTTCCTACCTTTAATTACCTCACCATCCTCTTTGGATATTTTCATGTTGATGTCATAAAACCGTCAATAAAAATAGCACAAACTGTTGTTTTTACTGGTTATGTTCACTGACCAAAAAATAGACCTTCTTCTATATCACACAGTCATCTCAAATGAATGTTTCTATATGACTGCTGCTTTAGCTAACAGTCAGTAACCTCAGTTGTATTGTGTGCTTGTTAATTAATATTATGCCATGAACATTAACATTTATTTAAGAGATCTCTTCCATGCACTATCAAAAATCTTGAAAATGAGGACTTCTTTGCCAACATGTGTGTAGAACAAAACACATCTCTGCTTTCAGCTAAATTCTAAGTCACAAATAATGCCAAAACAAGTGAGTGGGGTTTTTTTGGGTTTTTTTTGTTTTTTCTTTTTTTTTTTCAAGAAGAGCGTTTATAGTTCTTTTAAATAATAAAATGGGGGAACTGTTTCCTGAAGAAAAGTGCCAAAAGTGATTCTAGTCACAGAGGCCAGAAGCTCACCATACTTGACTTGTGATTCAACATTCATTTCAGGCAAGAAAATGTTGATTACTTAGAGACTGTGCTAATTCGCAGTTCTAGTTTCAAAAATCAGTTCATAACAATGTTTGAAAAACTGAAACATCATTCACACCAAAACAATCCCTTTTTAATCGGCATTTTGTATCAAGCCATTTCCATAGGAGAAAAATAATATTGAAGTGAATTCATTTGCTGTAAATACAGTTTATTTTTCTTATTTTCTTTTAAATGAAAAGTATGCATTTGGGAATGACAGCTGGGTTTTCAGGGGGTGGGATTTTGTTTATCAACTTCAAGGACTTAATTTTTACATTTTTGTGTGACACCAAAAACATCTGGGTTTTTTATCTTGGATGCTTCTCTCTGTTATTCAGTTAAAGGTATTAACATTGGCATAAGAATATATCATGACTATTTAAGTACTAGAACCATGTAGATAGTAAGATTAAATAGAAATATTGTAAAAAATAATGCAGTCCATCAAAGAATATTCTGCAACATCAGATTGACAGTTCACAAATATGTAAACTCTACTGAAAATAATAATATTTTAAAATTTGAAACACCTTTTTTATATATACTTTTGGACAATAAGGCAGTTACTAATATAAACTATGCTTTCAGAATTAAGGTTTGGAGATTAAAAAGTCCATCTTTTCAATTCAAGTCTGTGAAGATCTCTGAGGTCCTAGTACAACCTCGGATCTCTTATCTATCAATATATCTTAGTTATATAATAGAATACTGATTACATTAGGTGTCTTGTTTGGGGAAATTGTAAGTAATCACAAAAACAGGGATACCATTACTATGTAGGCACACAAAACAGGCAGAAAAATGGGGGAATTTTAATGTTGCAGCTTTTGTTTTGCCATTTCCAAGCTGCGAAGTACTTGACTGCATGCTTCCAATAGTGTTTATACTAACTACACAGATTAAAATGTTCTCATCCCTGGATCTTTATCTTATATTACTTCTCTGTGCTGAATAGCACAGATGGTACCTGATGCCTCATCCTCAATGCTTTTTTTTTTTTTTTTTTTTCCTGAGGGTGTTTAATAAACCTAAAATTTCTGGCTTGTTCTAGTTTCCACTAGAAAATGGGAACACTCATTTTGGCTTAAGTGCTAGAAAAATCCGACCAAAAATTAGAAAGCATATTTGTATGTTTTCTGACATATGATCCAGCAAATAATTACATTTCAATTGTTCTCTACTACACCTTATTTATTTTTCCAGTACTGTTACAGAAAAGGGAAAAAAAATCCATCATAGGAAATTTAGACAACTCCTCTCATCTGCATCTTGTAAAGTTACTTTTGTTTTCTTTTTCTAAATGTCTGTAGTCCCCACACCTAATGTATGCTTCCAATTATTATAATCATGTAACTGTAATTCAAATGATACAGAATTCCTATAGTCAATTGTCCAAAGGCAAAAACCCACCAACTGACCCAATCTGAACTAATAAACAATAGTAAATAAAATAACAATTGGCCCAGTCTAAACAACAACAACGTCCTAATTTTATCTTTTCTGAGGTTCTTTCTTTCCTTAAGCAATGTTTTAATATCCAAAATTTCCTTCATATTGTCATGGACTAAATCTATATTGAAAAAATACAACAAAAATTATATTAACATATGAATAGTGCAATTATCTACATTCAAAAAAAGGCAAACATGATTCACTATCTACAAGACCTGAAATTAGATCAATATCTATCATGGTAATTATAATTTCTATTTCAATATGTAATGCTTTTCCCTGTCAGGCCCAAACCAAAGTCAATGCAAACCGTTGCTGAATCACTGGATAATTAAATATAGTAAACATATTTCATTTGGTTTTATATCCTGGAATTTTTTTCTACTGCCATATGGTTTTTGCTTTCTGCATAAATGACAGATGATAAAATGTGGACCTATCTCTAGTTTACTGCAGAGATTTAGTTTGCCAAACTCTTTATTACTAATTTTTAAGTATAGTTAACGCACAATTAGTGAAGATTTGAAGAAGGAGATCAGGTTTCTGGGTTATAAGAAAGAATAGCACCATGATTTATGTTCAATGCACAATTTTAGAAATTAATTCCTTGACCAAAGCCCAAAATTACTGTTACATTAAATTCTTTCAATGCCTCAAAGAGAAAAGCAAGGCACAAGCATCCAGCACACATATGTCAAATCTATAAATTTTACGAGACAATAGGCATATAAAATTACCAATAACCCATAATTTAACAACAATAGCTGATGAAGATTTAAACAGATTGATTATCCCAGGCAAGATCCAGATCTATTTTATGAACACTGCAACAAAGCATGTGCATGTGTGAAACTGATACGGTGCAGCACTTGCCAAAAATACTTCCCAGAATTCTGATTCTGTATTAAGGTTGCACGTCATAGCTAAAATTAAAGTACATTTTGCCCACTACAGGCTACGTGTGAAGGAAGGGTGAGAAATCAGCTGTGTGGTCCCTTCCACTTCTTTTGAAGCAATTGTTCCTTTACAATGTGCTTCAAACTGCCGTGCTGACATTTTCACCTTTGAACTGGCCAGAAGCCGCACAGACTGAGCCAGGATTTCTCCCTTGTGTCCATTTGGGATCAATGGGAAGAAGCAGGATCGTCATATTTCCTCAACAAGGCACCTGCACAGAAGCCCCAGCCAGGACAGGCTGGGAGTGGGAACATCTGACCATGGGCCTCTCTCACTTGCTCCAGAAGGATGGAAGGAGTGACTTGTGCTCCCCCAGAGACACCTGACAGTGCTGCGAGGCTTTGCAAGGCACAGCTACATACAAAGTGCTTCCAGAAACAGACCAACCCCATCACAGGACCCAGCCAGCTGCACAGTCCTTTTTCTATTTTCCCCTCTAGGGCAAATCCCGACCTTATTTACCGTAGGTAAATGTCCCATCTGCAAAATGTGAGTTGCCTAAAAACGTGTTTAAATGCTCTCCTATTCCTGAGGGAAAGAGCTCTCTTAAGAATATTGCCAAGGAAACTGGAGCCATTTTCATGCAAAAGGCACACTGCCTGGAAAAGCAGAAAGCAGCACAACAAAAAAGCCCTTTGTGTTGTATTTCCCACCCCTGTAGTACCAACAGGATAATTACTTACAACATCCAAGAGTAGGAGAACAAAACCTAAAAGTGGTTCAATTTAAAACTAAGTGAAAAGTAATATTATTTTCAAATATATATATTGTTCTATTTAGCAGAGGGACACCACTGCTTGACTGTTTGAAATAAGGAAAGGCTGTCACTTTCAACACTAACATTCAATATAAGGTTTAAAATTAGATCCTATTTAATATAAGCAAGGAAGATATTTCCAACACAGTCTGCTATCAAAACTTGTCTGTCTGTAGCTCTTTGACAGTGCAGATTGTGCATTAGCTTCTCAATACTAGGATGTGAGTGGACCAAAACAGTGAGATGATCCTTGTGCCTTAACCCCAAGTTTGCAGAGGCTATAGACAAGTTCACTGTAGGTACAACATATTTCCTTGCTCTTAACAAGAATTTCTGGGAGCAACATTTTAGGTTATCAGACTATTTGCATAACTTATATGCTAGAAAAGTAATAGATTTGGTATCTATTTGTAACCCCACTGCTGGGGTTTTATTTATCTGGTTTTGTTTGGTTGGCTGGTTTAGACTGTTTGGGTCTTTTTTGGGTTTTTTTAAACCTGGTAAGCACCATTATTACATGCAAAAAATATTACTTTGAAACAGTAGTTTCATTGAATGGCACTGAAAAATGTGCCACCATTAGATAATTTACTGAAGAAAAACACAGATTGCCTCTACTGTGTCTTATTCAGTCACTATCACAGACATTAATATAAAATTAAATGGAAAAAAAGCATGCAGCACAAAAAAAATAATTTCTCCTAGTTTTCTATACCCATCATTAATACTGAAGAGACTGACCCCTATTAAAGGAACTCCAGAAACATTTCTAGAGGCTCTTTAGGAATAGATATGTTTCATTGTGTTTTGCTAGATTCAAAGATGCTCTCAGGGTTTTATCCTGGTCCCAGCTGAGCTGAGGTAATGATTCCCACTGGTGAGTGCTGATATCAGGTTTAATATCAGTAGAATTCATAGAACATCACAGAGCAAGAGTTTGTACTGGCTACAATTTCAAAAAATGGTAAAAGATCTCTGATACTCTGGCTTTGCTGGCAAAAATACAAGAGCACTTTGCCTTGGAAAGAGAACAAAACCCAAGAATTTAATGTGGCTTCAAACTATGATAGCAGCTCTGGAGTTGTAATTTTTTTTCATTATTGGACATGGAATGTACTTTCCAATTAATTCCCCAAGAACACATTTGAAACAGGAACAGACTGTGTAGTCAGTGCTTTACTCTCTGCAAGCCTGGAACTCTAAGGTAGGCTGTTATTGTTTCCTACTGAGTTGTTACAGAAACATTTCCTTTAAATTCAAGCTCTGTGTTAATTTGTGATGGAAAATAACAGGATTATTAAGGGCTATTAACAGATTATTTTGACTCTTAACTAGGATAAATCTCAATGATGTGAAACAAAATCAACATTTCCCGAAATGCTGTCATTTACCCTAACAAGTCCAATCTTGCATTGGAACTAAGAAAGAAATTTTTTTTTTATGTTTGTTTGGGTTTTTAGTTTTTTTAAACTTAGTTGTAATGAAGCAGTAGCTATCAGATTTAAAAATAAAATGTTACCAAAACTCAGTGCCCTGTATATTCTTTGGAAACAGAACCATGAGAGTGAAGAGCGTAGACCTTGGTACTTCTCAGTAGCTACATTAGTCCTTTTTCCCTGGAGTCATTTTCATAATGGACTTCCTATTGTCTGCAAATTATTTATTTTCCCTTCTTATTGCAAAAATACCATTATTCATCGACATTCCTTCACCTCCACTCAGGCAAATATATGACCCTCAGTGTTCATGTGACCACTGCAGCCACAAGGCCAGATGTAAATGCTAATACTTTGGGGTTTTTTAAGTGGTTCATTTTTTATTATTTTCACACTACATCTTTGAAAAAAATATATGATGGTCACCTGAGAACAGGCATGCCTGCTCTGTGTGGGCACTACCAGGCATTCAGGAGATTTGCCCCTTGATAAGTGATTCTTGTTTGCATTTTAAATCAGACATTGCAGACTACAAAGAAAAGACACTTTAAAGACAAAAGACAGGACACATCATAAATTCTGTCTCCAGACTTGATTTCAATCAATGCCCTAACCTTTTTAATAACCTTCTAACTCATCAATATTGCCCAATGGGGCAAATGCTTTTCTCATCTCTGATTTTCTATTGAAGATAAAAACATCTTTTAACTTATTTAAGGTTCTTACTTGCAAATTATGTATCACTATTCCACATGCAACACCTTTCTTTTGGAATCCTTTTGCTGGATTCTTCTTTAGTGTTCCTTGAATCAAAGTGCATCAGCATTGATATTCTGAGGTGCTGTTTTTTTTCTTTTCTTTGGTTTTGGCTTTTATTGGGCTTTTTGGGGAGGATTATGGGTTTTTTTTGTTTTCATATGTCAACAATGTTTAAAGTCTTCGGGTTTAGCCCCACAGCCTTTTCCAGCTGGATTAAGGTTAGAATGGACTTCATGGAGTTTAAGGTCTACAAGGCATGGAAGTGAAATTTTGGATAAGGTCCAATATGCAAATCAAGGTAAATAATTCATCTAAGCAAATATCTCAGTTCTAGAATACTTTCCTTGAAAAACTCTTTAACCTCAATTTTTACCCTGTTCTGTTGGACAACTGTTCCAACAACAGAGCCTTGTTTAACCAGCCCTCAGCTAACAGATGGCAAATACCTGTGCCATTGAGACAGAGGCAGTAAGAAGCTGTAAAACTCTCCATCAGCATGGAGCTTATCTCCTGACTGGCTCTGTGCACAGCACTCTCCACAGTTTGCACTGCTCCATGGCCAATCCAAGTGCAGAGGCCCTTGGCAGGGATGAACAACCTTGTATTATGACCTCCCCAAAGCCAGCCTGATTTTTCATTCCAGCTGTAACTCGTGCTGATGACTCCTGCGTTGCTGCTGGGTTTTCCTGCATCCTAATCAGGTCAAACCCTTATCAAGCAAAATCTCCTGCATTTGCATACGATAGAGCCATGCTGCTGCTGGTAATCAGCAATGTGCATGTGCAGCTTCTTAATACAGATTCAAGCTTATGCCATCATTCCTTCAAGGTGAAAAATCTGCTTCTGATTCTGCTCCTCATTCACTGCTCTTTAGGTCTCATTTTGATCAAGATCAAAATTTCATGATCTTTTTGAGGAAGAGAGTTAAAATATTTACCAAGTCATCATTACAGAAGAATGCATATGAAAATATGCTGCCATATAAATGAGCTTCACCCTACAAATATTTCAGAAACTGTATCCTCAGTTAAATGATTCCTAATCATAGGACTCCCTTTAATTTATATCTGTTCATACATCTACAGCTGTAGACCTGATAGCGGTCTACACACATGCAATTATCAATGACAATTAAGAGGAAATAAAATGTCCTAGGTTACAGTTTAAAGCATGCTATAAATCCTTAAAAATGTTTTCAGAAGCTTATATCGGAAAAAAACCCTGTTAGTTGTGTAGATTAATATTCTAGGAAAAAAAGAAGATCAGTAATATGGAATAATGGGGGCACCAGAGGAAGAGGTATAGAATTCTCATTACTTGTTGAGAATATTTTACTTTTCAGTCTCAACTTTGAAGATACTGACTTTCAGCAAAGAGACAGAAATTAGCATATAATCAGTGGTTTTGTACATGTACCCACAATCATTTAACCTGCTTAGTATTCTTGTCAAGGAAGAGTGACATCCAAAGTAAATGTAAACAAATTACTCTTACTTGGGTAGTACTTGACCCAGAGCCTTTGTCACCCAGCTCCATACAGAGGCATGGATCTCATCAACTGGGCTGCAAGCAGAGCCCTGAGAGAGGAAGCTGGCAGAAGAGAGTTGTGAAAACAGGAAGGGATGTTTGGCACTCTGCTGTATTAAACCACAGACTATGAACTTTGAATAAATTTTGTCCCACAGTGTACTCGGAGGGCCTGGGGCAGGCTTTGACAGCAGAAGAGAAAATTCAGCAGTGTGCTATATAGGAATAATACACTGCCCTTTTTTTCTTTTCAAGGAAAGAAAAAAGGCTAGATACCGTACTATAATGAAGGGACAGAGATGCTGGTGAAATAGATCTTTACGGTGTGATTTTTAACTTTTGAGTCCAGCTAGGCTGGAATATAGGGCAAGAAAGAATAATGTTCCAGGGTCTTAATGCAGGAAGTGAAGAGCAGAAATACTTGTGAACACCTTCTCCTCTTCAAAGCAACTGCTTTTTTTTCAGATTTTTGGTCATAATAGCATAGAAATTTTGCTTTTGTTTCAGTTCCAGGAAAGATTTTACCTTCCTATATTAAAATGTATATTTGTCAAGTTAATGTTGTTACTTTCATCTGCTGGATCTACCTGCAATTTAGCATCTTTAAGAGTAGCTGGAAGAGTTTTACTGCTGTCAAATCTCTGATTGAGGCTGCAAGATTAGAAAATCCCATTTAAAATATTTTTCACACAAATGTACAGCATTTTTAGAGACATGGTCATTTTTAGAGATATGCTCATTTCCAACATTGCAGTGTCTAGTATTAGTTTGAGCTACAGTGGAAATAAAATGTTCTTTGGTCAGATTATGGGCTTAGCAGAAAGTGCTGAGTCTGCTTTCATTGAGAAATTCTATTAATAAATAACATTATTTTTCAGAGATAACAGGAAACGGAATGTAGTGCCAACAGAGGAAGGCTGAATCTGACTTCTGAGGCATTCAAGCAGTGTGGAGGAGTGATATAATAATTTCAAAAAACTTTCTGCTCTCTGGCTAAAAAGTTCATTGTTTGGACAAAATAAACATATTTTAAAACTGGATTGTATAACAGAGGCATTCTAGGAACAAAATAGAAGGATCTTGAATTTAGCATTACCACTGTAGTTACAATGGGTAATGACCATGCAATCAGTGATAACCCACTTCTACAAGCTAGGAAGAATTATCAATACAGTTTATCCATTTTGAATCCAGAGAAGAAAAGCCAAAGAAAACGCACTTTGTTTTCTCTGATGGAAGCAAGGAGCCATGAAAAAGTAATTCAGTGCTAAATGACTTAATTAATCGCTTATTATGTGGTTCCTTTCACAGAAACACTGGAGTAAAACTAATTAGAGTGAAATTTAAAGCATTACATTTTGGTAAATATTTGTCTAACATCATTGAAACTATAATTATTTGTTGGTATCAGAATAGCCTTTACAAACTCCCAAGATTCATTAAACCAACCATATTCACAGAGTATATTCCCTCTGCACAGAAACTTGTAACCTAGAAATTTAAACAAAACAGAAGAGGCAGATAGAATAATTGTGGTTTGGTAACATGGAAATAGGATCTAAAAGAGGGAAATTGGGACATGGGAAATTACCTGCTATTGGTTAAAGGAGGAGTCAATAGAAAATCCAGCAAATAAATCCAAGTTCTTCCTTTGCATTACCATGCACCCATCCTCCCCACTCAGTCTCTTGCCATCAGGATTTGTTTCAATTAGCTTAATGGAAAAAGGAATTGTCAGGTTTTTGTTTTCATTTGATTGTTCCATCCTTTGCTATTATTGCCCAACATAAAATAAATCTGGTTTATTGCAAATTCTTAATTTGAAAGAATTTTCATATATATTTATTTTTAATAGAGCACTGAATAAACACATCAAACTACAGGCAAATCACTAATATATTCACAAAACTTTTTGTTCTATCTCTTTTTCCTTAAAATCTTCTCGAGATCATAACCTATATTATTATAAATTGTTTACAAGTGAAATACTCATATACTGGAAACTTTTTTCCAGAACAGGCTATTTTGTTTCTTTCATTTTACCCCCGTCTCAAAACTGAATAACATCTTTGCTCAAATTCTAAAGTAATATAATATTTTAGAAAGTCAAAAAATATCAAAAAGTCAGCAGGTCTCTGCACAGGTATTTCATCCTCCTTCTTTCTAGAATTACAACATTGCTTCTTAAAGATGTTTCCATTGTTACTGTTTACAAGCTTTTAGTGCAAATCCTTTTGATGATTTTTCTAGAGGGTAATGTCAGATCTTTTACATTTTAAATCAATGTATGTTAAATCTGAATAAAGTTAATTCTGCCCACAGCAATATCTTCCTGCTTATTTGTTCCAATGATAAAATGCAACATATCAAAGACAATTTTTTAATATGACTGAGAAAACATCTCTCTTTTTATTGTCTACTCAATTATCTGTGAAACTGTCAACTGAATTAGAGCATATGCTTAGACAAGTTTTCAGGTTTACCGAGGGATGTAAACACAACTCATTTGTGCAACTTACATTAAACCAGGAAGGGATTGCATTTATGCACTTCCTTTTTCGTGAACTATTCTGGTAATACAAACCGATTTTTTTACAATCTTAAAAAACAAATACACAAACAACAAAAAATCAAACCTTTGCTTCTTCCCTGAGCCTGGAGACATCTTTTTTCTATCCCTAATACTCAGTTTGGTTTCTGGAGTATCTGAGAACAAGCTGCTGCCCTCAGGTCTATTTCTTCTGGGACAAAAGTGATTTAAGGTGTAGAAAGAGTATCATTTTTTCTGTAAACATTACTCTAAGCTGTTTCCATGGCTCAAAAAGTACCCAAGAAAATGACACCATTGTATCAAACATCCTCCACCACTGTCCTGTAATATTCAATTCCAGGGTCTCACCAACCCCTTACAGTATGTGTGTGATAGGTCTTTAAAAACCTCCACTGACTGTCAGGGTCCTTTATTTGTGCAAAAACAGCTAACCCATCTTTAACACTCATGCAGCAATTAAGTATACAGACCTCCAATTCTTTCTCTCTGAAGAATGGATAAAACTATAAAAGTGCAATACTACTATGCAACTACTACAACTATAAGACTGCAAACTTTGTGCTTTCTGGAATGCAGGTATAGTAAGTAAAGAAAGAAAGCAGATTAGATAGTGCAACTAGAAAGGGGAGGGAAGCAGCTCCATCTCGTCGAAAGCACATACTTGTAAGTCTTAAATATGCAGTACAACAACCCAACCAGTCCTAACCCACATGCCTTAATTCAGTCCACCCTGTAAGTCCTAGCACAGTGACATCTGGCCTACCTTGAATAGGGGAAATAGCAAACTTTACAAATATAGAATGAACCTGTTTAACTCTTCATTTCAACAAGGTGCTTTATTTCCAACTGTCCGTTTTATAAGCTGTAAAGTGTTGGATCTCCAAGAGTACTGTAAAACCTGAATACATCGACACTCATTTTCTGCATGACAGCATTGTAGGCCAGAGAGAGTAGGAGAAAGGACAAGAGGAACACTTCCCAAATTATTCAGAAGAGAAGCCTGATCAGTCTTGCTCAAATGCTTGAACACCACCATTAATTTAAAGTTTTGTTACAACAGATATCAAACTGCCCACACAATCCCTGCTACACAGCACAATGTCAAGACTCTTCACCTCTTATAGTTACCAGGGAAGACAGTGATGTCTCTAGAAAATCGTTCACTTATTGCAGAAACAAAAACTCCAAGAGCTGGAAAACATTTGGCTCAATATACAAAAAATACATTCAAAAATCTACAATAAACTGAGAGCAAAAAGAAAATAAAAAACACAACATAATTTTAGAGTGCACTCACTGCAGCAAGTTAATCTGAATTCTATTGCATGGCCTTAGTATCAAGAAAGCAGAATTTTATCAGTCATGCTGCCATCAGATTAACTTGGCCAATGTTGCTGATTTTACAGGAATATGAGAAAATAAATTAGACATAGAGCATTCCTACCTTTACTGTACTTAACAGGCAGTAAAGAGATGTCAATAACATCACAGCTGCAGAAAAATTAATATTTGAATCTTAATGTAGCCTTGGCTGTGTATTTTATAAAGTATTTAGCTCACTACAGGGTGATTTAACACCATGAGATATTCCACATCTCAAACACAGAATGTATGGCCAATGAACATATTCACCAGTAAAAAATCAATTTTGCTACATGGCTAATAACATATTAGGCAATTAGGTAATGAAATAATTACAGTATACTCAAACACTATGCAGAAATATGCTTATGAAAGATTGCAGAAATTAATAGTGAAATTTCCAATGGCACACATATGCAGAATGCTGCGTATTTAACTAGTATTCCTTTATTTCAGAAGTGCCAATAAATTAGAGGAAATTTTGTTTCACATTAATTTCCGTGATGAAGCAGTACATACAAAGCCCATCAATTACAGTGATAGAAGTAATTAGGCTTTCAGTTTCTATGAATTAACAGCATGTCATGTTCTCGGGGATAAGTGGCATGCATGGTTATCTCTGATTGTATCTATCCACTTAATTTTTAATGAATGTCATAGGATGCATTTATATTTTAATTGACAATAAAAACATGTAGATTTATTAGTTGTTTTCAACTTTATTAGTTAAACTTGTGCTATGTTAATGATCCTTATATCCAATAATGGACATTTCTCAGTGTATTATTAAATGGCCTCAGTGTTACATACTTGGAGAGGGTGAGAGCTGTGACAGTTAATAAATAGTTAAACTGCTAAATATGGAACAAACCAGCTGCATTCTGACTCTGCATTCCAGTAAATGAGAATCCATAATAAAGTCATAAAACATCCTGTTGCATAGCATACTAGTGTTAATAGACTCCCAGGAAAATTGTCAGACTTTCAGTAAGTATTCAACAGTAGTTCAAATGGCTCCTTCTCCCTTTTTATTTTTCCATATAATACAAATATATCATTTTTTATACTTTTGTAAAAAAGTTTTTCGCCTTGAGCATTATGGAGCATCTGAGTATAAGAAGTGGAGAGCTTATAAAACTTAGTATATCTTGTACCTCTTATATAATAACTATTACATGTAGCTAATAATTCTTTTTTTCAGAATTATGAGGCTGGGTGCAAAAAGTTAAGATTGGGTCCATTTTGTCCCAATGGGCAGACTACTCCACTATTTTTTTTAATTTCAAAGCTAAACAACTTTACTTTATAGAATCATAAGCCAAGGAAGACAAATTTTAGCAGAGAGAGATCAAATAATTTAAAATATCAATATTAATGTTGACCTTGATAGACATGAAAAATATATAATGAAATGCATAGCAGAGTTATTTATATTCATTTATATATTAGAAAAATGTCACACAAAATATTACTTTCCAAAATACTTGCTTTCTTTTTTTTTTAACTAAACAAAGAATATTCACCCTCCACACAAGCACAGATATACACGTCATAACCTAGAAATTGCTGAAAAATCATTTAATCGATATGGTGAATCAGCACAGCCCCTTTTCACAAGAACTGGTGAATGAGAACTGTGGTCTCATTGAAAATGTACCAGCAATTCAGCTGTGATTGCCACTGGAGAAATGCATTAGAGTAATATCATTAGTCATAACATATGCTTAGGGCTTTTTTATTTATTTAAATACATTTAATTAAAGGATATTAAAGAAAGGACAGATGAGGGGAAAATAATGAGGAAGGTATTAACATAATTCTGTTTTTATTTCCGTACTTGCATACATCAACTGACATTCCTTTAATAGTTTCATGCTCGCTTTCATGTTTGCTTTGCCATCTTTCATTTGCAAGCCTTTTGGCACCTGAAACACCCTGGGCATTAAACGACTTTCTAACATTTGTCATGGAAAAAAACCGTCTTGCATTCAAAGGCTGAAGGACCAGAGGCCAGGAGCACATGAAAGTCACACTTCATTCACCATCCATTACCCCAGCCTCGCCCTCCCTCCTCCCTGCCTCTGGGAGGCAAAGTCTCCACTGAGTGTTTATGCTCCCCTCCAGGGAAGAAGAGCTCTTGGACTCTTTTGCTATGCCATTCTGCAAATTGATGTTTGAATCAACGCATTCTTTAAAAATTCATGAATTTAATTAATGTCACATCCTGTTGCCTGTTTCAGTGGACTTAAAACATTCACTTAGCATTACTGCCCACAGCTTTTTCTCACTGAAAGCAGCAATCATAAGCAAACCATGGGGGGGGGGGGGGTATTTTTTTTTCTCTTATTTCACATCAAGTAAGTGAAAAAAAAACCAAATTTAACATACTAATAGTCGCATATTTTAGAATTGCTTGTAACTAAATATGGTCTTTCAAGAGAGGTAGCTAATTGGTTGTCTTAATATAATGCAGTTCTCATCATTAACTATTTTCTACATAAATTTGATCAACTTCAAGAGCAATGGATTTTGACAAAATTATCTTTTTCTTTTTTTTTCAGTGATCACCCAAATATCTTTCTGAGACATAACTCATCAGGAAAAAAAAATGACCTTATTTTCTCCTCTTCTATTTGATTACCTGTTTTTCTCATCCTCACGGAGTTTTTACCTTTTTTTTGAAGGTGTGGATGCCTACCGACCTCTGCACACAGCTGAGCAAGAAGCAAGATGTTATTGGGTGATCCATAAGTGGAGAGATTCCAGAGCAGTCTGGAAACACTTCCACAGTTGCACACCCAAAGATCACATGCAGCTCACAAGCAGGACAGCTCAGCCACTCCAGTGCTGCTGAGCTCGTGCTCCCAGCCTGCAGGGAGACAGGAAGAACATTGGCACTCAGTGGCATGACATTCACAATTTCTTCACGATCAAGTAATACATTTCTAAAGGTAAATTTTAAAGCAGTCTCTGCTGGCGAAAGTAGCGTGAATGTTTTCAAAGTAAGTTTTCACTCTACAGTGACAGCTCAACAGAAATGTTTTAGGTTAAAGAAAAATGGAAATGCAGTTCTTACATAAAACATATGTTATTTAAGTAAACAGAAAATACAAGGTAGGACCCAGTGGGAGATATATTGGAATTTAATCATAGATTACAAAAACCCTTTAGAATTTCCCAGAAAAGGTTTTAGAGAGAAGATATAAACAAACCTGATCAAATTAATCTCTTCATTGTTCCTAATCTCATGTGCTGTCATAAGATTACCAATGCTTGTTCTCATATCAGATATTAAATTTCAACCCTACACAATGGCTTGTTGGAGAAAGGGGTGGTTTAGTGGAAGACTAAAATAGAATAACTGAAATGAATTTTTTTGGTACTCTCTAGTTGAGATTTTCTCTTCTAGCCCATTATTAAATAGCCACAGGAGCGTCTCTGAAGAAGGAATTGATGCAAAGAATATCACAGCTGGAAGACATAGGTCACAATAAATAATAATTTATCTTAGGAACACAAAGGGAAGTAGTACATTTAATGTGAAACATGTCCAGGAAACAGGAGATACTTTCACATGTTTACTGTGAAGATTTTTGATTACAAACATGATGAAAGATGGGCAGCAGCAGCATCTTTATGGTCTGTCTTGTTCACTTTTCCATTTGCTAGAACAAATGGGGGTAGGGAAGACCAGATCTGAAGTCCTGTGATGGCCTGGGATATTTTATGAATAGCAAAAATTTATAACAGATACAGACTCACATGCAAATCAATACTCGTATAATCCCTGGAAAAGCCTGCTTTAAACAAGGTTTTTAGTTCTCCATTTCTAGAAACTTTACAATTGTATCACTCTCTCTACTGCTTCATGCCTTCATATCTCTAACTGCTTCATATCTTCTTTTGTTTTAATTCTACCAATTGTTTTATTTTGAAGGAGCACAGTATTTCAGTCTCCTTTTTGGCAGAGCTGCAGAGTGTCTGTGTGCCTGCTGGTCCAGTGGGTGCTGGGAGAATGAATCCCCACTGCTCAGCAGCAGAGAAAGGTACAAACAGTGTGCAGAAGAATGATTACCAGAAACCAAAGGAAAATGTAAAAAACAAAATCAGGCAAAGATAAGGACTGTAGAGTTATATTTTTAAAAACCCACTCAACCATCTGAGGTTTGGATTAAGCATAAATCTTCAGCCTAATGGGATAGGCTGAAGGCAGCACATTAAATATCTCTGCTGTGTGACTCGGCTATTCAGCAGGTCAGAAGATAAATTCAATGCAACTAAATAAGCAGGTTTTGGATGAAGTCTAGCTCTGTCAGCCAGGAGTCAACAACAGATACAACACTAACAGACAGGCAGGATTGTCCACAGCAAAACCCAAGTCTAATACATACACCATTTTTGTGTTTGCATTCTGTGCTTTGCAGCATTTGGTTTATTGTGACAACTGTTTTTAAACAGTATGAAACACCCCAATATACTTTTACAAAAGTACTTTTTGGTTTCCAGAGTCATTTACATACCTTAAATAGGTACTTCCAGAAAGTCTCACTTTTCAAAGATTCTCCGATTAATTATACAAAATTTCAGGTGGGAATATGAAAATATAATCAGTCTGCTCATTTCAGCTCCTTGTTTTTTACATGAATTTCAGTTCAAGGATCTTTAACGTATTACTAAGTCAGACTCCTCTTTGCCAATACATCATATTTTTCATGGACTACAGGACACACTGGTGGTTCAATCACTAGCTTTTTACTCTGCTAAAGTTTGCTAAGCTCTACTTAACACTTTTGAAACACGAGCTTCTAGTTTGCAATTTGCAGAGCTTCAGTTTCAAAGACTGTCAATTACCACAAATCTTTAGGAAGTAAAGACCTGAGAAATCTCCTAGCAGGACCAAAGAACCCTCAGCTGTTTTCCAGTGTTATGCTCTGTCATTTACCAAAAACCAGGAAGCAGAGTATGACTCTCATACACAATAATGTCCAAAAAATAATAAGCTGAACAGTGGGATATCAACACTGTGATTCCCTCCCCCCCCCCAGCTAGGGACACAAACAATCTGACCCTATATGCAGTATTTCCTTATACCATTTGACTGAAAACATAACTAACAGAAAAATTTTATAAAATAACCTTTTGAAGTATCACAGCACTTGATAAAGGAATTGGATCAGAAATAGAGGAAATTTAGAATTCTCATCATAGGCAGTACTAAAGATTTGCTCTAATGAAATTCCTTAGATAAAATGAGAAGTATTAACAACTGCAAAATACTGTGGTACAGACAAACTGAGAAGAAAACTGGTGAGGCAGTTTGAAAATTCCTCTTCTGTCTGCCTGGCCTCAGGGCTATTGCAACCATATGATTCTGGCTATCAACCCTGTGATCCCGAAAGTCCTGGCCAAAGAAAATACTCCTCTGGAGTAATAAATAGTACATTTATTGTTAGAGGAGTTCTTAACTGTCAATGTGAAAATTATTTTAAGGTAGAGGAAATTAAGAATCACTAAGTACAGGCATTGAATGGAAGTTTTTTTCAGAATAACTGCCGAAGCAGTGTGAAATACCCAGATACATGTTTCAAGAACATCAAGTACAAGAAAACATCAGAGAATGAGGGAGAAGGAGGGAGGAAAGGATACTTGAAAGCATCTTGGACTGTGAAATCAACCTGACTTTAGATTTGTGCCCAAAACCTATCAACCTAAGAGCAAACAGTAATTCAGCCAACTGGAGTGAAAGGGTTTACTGATTGCACCTTGTCTGTGCATTTGTTGCAGAAAACTGTGGGGTTCAATCACAGGAGTACAACAGGCAGCAGATTCAGGTGGATATCTGAGCTAACAGTCATTAGATGCCTGCAGAAAACCAGAGACAAGATCAGAGCAGAGATTCTCCTCAGAGACATTTTCAGTCCAGTGACCAGAGCAGACATTCACAGACCCCATCACCTGCTGAAGAGATGCTGCTGTCATTGCTGCACTGCTTTTTCTGAGTGCAGGGTGTGCACTGGCACAGACTACAGCTCAACAAAAGCAGCTGGACTTCTGCCCTGTCAAGGGATTCCTCTCCTCTTTATAACCAACGCAGTGTGATGGCAGCCTTTCTTTAAGCAGAGCTTTATTAAACTTCATAGAGTGGAAAAGAATCAGCATTTCAGAGAAATCAGAAACTGGACAATACAAGGAGAAGGAAATAAGACAAAACCAAAGATCTTTATGACAAAATAGAGTAAGCCTGCTCAAAGGGAAAGAGAAACATCAGATAGTATTGGTTGAGGGTCTAGCTCTAATTGTGGGGGGTTTTTTCCTTCTTTCTTGCAAGGAGCTATTTAGAAACAAAATTACTGAGAATATCGTCCAAAGAAAAATAGTCTAAGTGCTGTCTCCCTCTTCTCTCAGCTTCACACTGTTATAGTTTCCAGATTTACCTGATCCTTGAAATTTAGACTACTGCATTAGACCAAACTTGTTCTGCTAAAATCACCCACAAACATACCAGCTAAAAATGATAACAACATGAATATTTCTTCTTCTTTGAATCACTAGGCTAAAATTCTACTTCTGCTTGGATTAGAATGGAATTCCTGGGTGTGCTACAAGCATTCATCACTAGTAAGTTAACTGGGCAATGATCCCTGACATCAGAAAACCTTTCAAATGGGATTTTTCCCCTGAAATAATCCCTCCAAATACAAGTCACTGGAGCCAGTGAAACATAACAAATATGCTCTACAGAGGTTTATATGTACTAAGAGAAGACGAAAAACCCTTCTTTATGTGACAGTTGTATGATCATTCATTTCACTTGCTTTTATGGAAAATTTGTATGGGAATATCAACTTTGTTTACCCTTAAAGCAAAAATATTCTGTGTTTAACTTTGTTCTGCTCAGTTGCATAAAAATTTTACATATAGCAAACAATTCTTTAAAACAGCACAGAAAGCTTTTCTAGATTAAAAATTGTATTTTTTACTATGTTCTAGTGAAACATTTCTTTACAAATATATATATTGGAAGACTAATAAGGCAGAATGAATCTAGAGTAAGGTCTGTAGAACAGTGATAGACCTGCGCTCCTTTAAGCTGAAGTTGTCCTTCAAACAAAGTATTCACTGCTTTGACTAAAATTTCTTTTATATATGTGACATATCATGAGGAGAGAATTCTATGTCCCTTCCCAAAACTGACAGAAAGAGCACATTTCATTCTGTAATCTCAGTTTTAGTCCAGGGAGTCAAAATAATTCTTATACCATATTTTTGAAGTCATAGCTATCATTTCACAGTATTTCTCAAGTGAAAAGCAACAACAATTAAGCAGCTTCTAATTTATTTCTGACATTTAAAATCTAATGAAGATAACTGGTTTAAAGTACAGAATTTACCTGAGGAATCAACACCAATTTAACAGCTGATGGATCAAGCTTATGATATGGGCCTTTTTTTCCACTTAAAAAGTGGGAATTATCAATTTAAACAAATTTTAACAGTAAGGAGGAACATGGAGACTTTCATAGTTAATTTCTGAGGTTCAGAGGTCTCTTCAAAAGTCAGAATTCTAAAATCCTTTACAAATAATGTTATTTCAGAAGTCCAGATACAGTGAACTGTCTAAAGGTCATGGCGTGATTGCAAGTCCTCTACCTGGACTTAAATATGGGAAGGAAAAAAATTAGATTCCTTTTAAGTCTTTTGTTTCTTACATCTATAACCTAGAAATGAGGGTGAGCTAAGCTTTCACTGCTTGTTTATGACTGTTAATTGAATTCACACACTAAATTCATACATTAAGTTAACAAAGCCATCTTGGTGTTTGTTTTCATGTCCAGATCAATACAGGGAATTTTATTTAACTATTACTGAAGTAGTATCATGCAAAATAAGAACACATTTTCCTCTTTCAATCCATCAGTCTTGTGCTCTTCAAAGATAGACACTGGGGTGCTTAGAGGTCAGGATGTTATTATTTAGTTGTTAAGGAAAAATTTTAGATTTATTATAGAAAACATGGCTGTTACTTGCTGGATGTCTGCAAGATATTGCAGTTTTGAACAAAAACATCCTACCCGTTAGAAATACACACAAAATTCTTGGGCTTAAGAAGATGTGGATCATGGGTTAAAATCTGAAAATTCAATCACAAGTCTCACACAATTCTGGCATCTGACTTTCAGTTTTTCAATTACTCTTGATGGTAAACAATTTTGAATTTTATATAGTTGCAATTGCTCAAACTAATTTTGCCTTAGTGTTGCTTTGAGGAAATGCAGGATAAAAGCACAGAGCTCCTGCCACTGAGACCAAAAAAAAAAATATCCATTCTGACTCAGATCAAGCAAATCACTTATGTGAAAACAAATTATAACAAAGTTCAATTGCAGAACAAGAAGAGGGGTGGCAGCTCACCTGTAATTATGAAAATCTCTGAAGTAAACCAGAAATTGATGTGGCACTGCCATTGTGTCGAGGAGGCAAAGGGCAGAGGAAAGACTCTTTGTTCACTTTGCTTTCCCTCAGCAGACCAGCTTCTCTCATAAGATTTGTGAAGAAAAGCAGTCTAAACGTGAAAACAGAGTCCTGAAAAACAATGTTTCCTTTTATTGGTGAAAAATTGGACAAAGACACCCCAAAAACCTGCTACAACTAAGAAGCCCTGGTCCCAGCAGCAAAAATAAGAGATGTTAAATTATCAAGTAAGAAGCAATGATGAGATCACCCACATATGGTATTAAATTTAGAATACCAGTGAGCCATCATGTAAGAATAGCTTTTGATAAGTAATGGCCCCTATGTGAAAGGCTTCTTATCCAATTTCAATTCTGTTTTGCTTTCTCTCCTTTCATACATCCTTTCCTAGTTTAGAAAGCAACTTTCATAGGCAACAGGAAATATTCCACTGAGTTTCATGTATCTAATGAATGCTGATAAGTTATTTTTCTGCCCTACTGGATACTGGAACTAAGCATCAATCTGAGAGCAAAATAACAGACAAAAGTTCATTATACTCAGAGATTAGCATCAAAATTCATGTCTGCGGTTACAGAGAATTGTGTTGTAATAGTTATTTAAAATTTATATTATATCTGCTGCAGAGATAGACTTTTCCTTTGAGAATTTCTAAAAAGCTAGAAAAGGCAGAAAAAGTTTCCAAAGCCATAGGTCAATAAACCAAACTCTACTGAAGTTAATTCAGAAAATTTGCATTGTTTTACTTGAGCAAGGGAATTTTTTTGAGCAATCAGCACAGTAATACATTCAGTACTCGTGGTGAGGAATGGATAGCCATTAGCCTTCTGCCTCGCATTACCTTTGGCTGAAATAATTTCTTTCTCCCTGCTAGCTGCAAACAGCTGTGGAAGTGAAATCTGCTGCCTCTAACTGAGCAGTCCACTGCTCTGACAGCCGACCTCCTGCAGGCTGTTAGCATCACCAGAAGGGTAATCAAAACCCACCTGTTTAAGATATCACTGCAATGCTTTTATTCAGGTAAAAAAGTACCAAAAATTCCCAGACCATCCAGGTCAAAGCAGCACAGCTAAAATCAGTGGAGTTATAATGGTCAGACAAGATGATCTAGCCCAAAAATCCTTACAAGAAGTGTTGACAAAATTCTAGTAAAGCCTGTATTTTACTCTCAGGAATTCATAGGTCAATGGTTATTATCATAAAGTGGAAAGGCTCCATTGCCAATATACTAGTTATCAGCAAGGTCCCATCAATTTCATTATAATGTTGATAAAAATATTGATAAAAATATTGATGGAAAGTTATTGATAAAATACTCCAAACACAACTAGTATAATAGTACAAAACTAAGTAATTAAAGTCAGAAACAACACATTCAGGTACTAAAATGCAAATTACAGTTCAATATAAGCATTTGTCTGTGAAAGCTTCTAAAATACATATTTTTGCTTGATTACTGAGAGATTAAAGCAGAAATGCATCCTCTGGGATTCTGTTTAAGAAGTTTGTATTGAAAATGAGGTAATAGAATCAGTCAGCATATGCATGTGATTTATACTACTAATGTTTTTAAAAGGCATACTTATTATTATTTAAATGTTTCTCTTCCATGTAAAAACTGGAGTGGGGAGGGAGGGGGACAACTCTCATTGTTTGGGTAAATTGGTTTGCAGGTTTTCCTAGGCAATAGAGGCACTGCTTCAGCCCGAGTGTAACAGGCGTGAGCTGGCACCAAGCCCTCATGTGCAATAAGGTCATGAGAGGTGACATGAGCCACAGCCCTGCCTCAGGAGGAAAGCTGTTCCATGAGAAGCCCAGGTGGCAGGGAGGGTAGGGACACACACCACCCTGCAGCATTCCCAGTGCCAGGGTGCTCAGAGTGCCCTCCCCAGCTGTATGCTGCCACCCTGCCCTGAGCCAGGGGCAGGGCCAGGCTGGCACTCTGGGATTTCCATGCACACCTCGTGGTAAAGACCTGCTCTGGCATTTCTTTTCACCTTTCCCTTGAACTCCCTTCTCTTAGGGTCATTTGGCCAAACCCACCAGCACACTGACATGTTCTGCCAGCACTGCCAGCCTCTGCGTGAGCACGGTGAAGTGCCACAGCTCCCTGCTAAGCAGCACATGCAGCACCAGAGCTGGGACTAGGAACGTATTTCATCTATAAGGAAGCCATGCAAAAGGAAAAAAGCTGATGTGAAGGACATGTTGGAAACACATGTTGTACGAAACTCTTACATCAATTTGATAAAATGTTAACATCTCTTAGGGGTTTATCCAGTTATCACCACATCTTAACACTTTGACAAGAACAACCAAACCCCAGAACTACAGGAAAATTCACAGAGCTGCTATTTTCCCTTCTCTGAGGGAGTAGGCTCTTGCTAGCATGTTTTTATTATGGGGGCATTGGACATAAGATGAGAAGAGAATGTATCTGTAAGAAGAACCACTTGAGGCACTACAATTTTTAAAAAGAATCATTTATGTTACATACAACAGAAAATGCTGCATTCCTGGTGTTTTGTAACAGCATACAAACACAGAGTTGCTTTTTCATAAACTAGACATGAAAGAATAGCTAACTCAAATATATACTGGAGATCAAGAAGAGTGAACAATGCAGAAACTCTTAAGTCCACAGTACCACTTCCTGTTCAAGTAAAATAATAATAGTTCTACTTTTTTATGGAAAGATAAAGTGAAGATGGAGGGCAGAGGTGTGCCCATGTTACAGCTCTGCAGGCAGAGCTGCATGGAGACTCCCAAGTGGGAAGAAGTGAGTGAATTCCTTGACCTCTCTGAAGTTCTAAGTGGCTTCTCCATCCACTGCAAGGAATGCCAAGCTCAGCATCAACATTCTTTCCTCAGAAAATAAACCTAATAGCACATCAATGCAACTTTAGTCCCCATCTGAAACAGGGCCACAACCAAAACAAAAACTTTTCAATAGCATAAGATCTAGAACTAGTTTTGAGCCTATTTTCTATTTATAGTATTTAACATAGTAAAATAACCCATAAAGGCAAATTGAAAAGAACAACCACTTTCCTGATGTGATTTTTCTCAATCTGCCATAACTTCTTCATTTCTACATGAAGAAACTCCATTCCAAATTGGAAAAGGTTTCAAGTTATGCAGTAAACCTACAGACTACGGTTAAGAGCTCAGAAGCTCAGAGCAGAGGTCAGAAGAAAAACACTACTCTCTGTCTTATGTATATTTAAGTGCACTTCACAATCAGTGCAATATTTCCATAGCTCTATGATCTAGGAGCTATACATAAAAAACAGATTTTCTGAACTGAATTTGAGCTTTTTTTTCTAGTTGGGTAGTAACAGTTTTCATCCACAAGTACATATTCACTTACACCATAGTCACTATTCATTTGGAAAAAATCAGACTCACAGGTTGCATGTCCACAAATGCCCTTGGCCAGCAGTATTTTTCTTAAATTATTTGGCTACCACAACTCAGTGCAGTTCTTTAGACACTTTATATTAGTAGTCTCCAGTCCATCATCATACTGTGGTGCCACCATTTTTTCATTCTTTTCAGAAGAATAATCATAAGCACAGCAGAGAAAAAGGAACTGAAATTACTGCTAAAAAGGAAAATAGAGCAGATTTATTCTATTATACTCTCAAACCTCAGGGTTAACCACACTTCATTGCAACATCAAAATACCCAGTAAATAAACCATAACTTTATCTTAGACAAAATGCTGCACAGCACCACAGAATGCTATGCTTGTTAAGGTGATAGCACACAATATATTATTTCTAAACATTAAATTACTGTATGATTCATGACAGGATCACTGACAATCAAAATACACAGAAGTTAACTGCTCATGTATTTGAGAATTTTCTCTCTGCTTTGATCCAACACCATCAAAACACTTGTTAACCTTTTCTTGGATTTGTCAGAAATTGGGATCAACTTCTTTGTTGTATTTGCTTAGTAAGCTTGAAATTGCTGATTATTGCTATGCATTATTGCCTTTGTGTCTGTAGAACCAGTGTTGCTGGGAGTTAGCTTCTGTGTGTGTGTGTGCAGAAGTGATTTGTATAATTATTCTTCCTAAGTCACTGTTAATTACATCTGTGTTTCTTCACTAAAGAAAACAGATTGGTAAAAGGTGACTGGCACCATAAGATAATGTAATCCACAGATAAACAGGCACATGATGATTACAGATAATAATTAATAAAAACAATATGATACAACTGAATTTATTGTTCTAAAGAGGCTCTAAAGAACCTGGAAACTAGAAAGTAAAAATATGCCTCAGTTGTAGACTAAGTTTTGTACATGAAATTTATTGATAGGAATTGAGCAGAGTAAGTTTTCCAAGTTCAAAAGAACTTCTAAAAATGTGTATTCATTCTTGATGAGATTAAAACAATTTAAGATGAAGTTACAGTACCTTTCAGGATATTTTCAGCATGCTAGTCTTGTCTTAGCATAAAATACAGCTCCTCCACCTTTACTGTAAATAGAAATAACTATGAATATATGCATATACACATTTGCATTACCCACATTTAAATCCAACCATCCAGAGTTCAGAAAGGAGGGCTCTGAAGATCAGCCTCGGAAATGTTAAGTGTTGAGCCCAGTTTGCAACCAGAGGAATAGTAAAGCAAAGAAAAAAGCAGATCAAAGCTCCTTAGAGCTCCATCCTCAGTAGTGGCAAACAGTCTGCTGAATGGCTCCATTCACTGTCTGTATTTAAACGTTACCAAACCAATACACCCAACTTCAGTGGGACGTAATGGACAATAAACAACAAAACAAAAAGAAATATTTATATATGTTGGTGCTAATCTCACTTTTAAAGGCACTTCATCCATCCTTACCAAGAGACCTCTCAAATGACAAAAAACCACAGCCAAAATCTTGCCAGGCACTAACTAGCTATGTCTTTGATTGCACTGTTTGCAAATCTATAATAGCACTTGTTCCATCTGTTCTGCAGTTTCCTTCTATACATTCCATTTTCAAAATGAAATAAATTGCTTACAGATTTGTTCCAAAGACCTCTTCCAAAGAGGCCTTCCAGCATATTGGCTATTGTGGACAATACTGTAAAATTTGGACAAAAATAATAGAGCCTTGCACAGGAAAAAAAAAAAAAATTAGAAGAGCTGCTAGGCATATTAAGGGAAAAATTTAAAAAAATGTATATCACCAGCAACTCAGACACTGACTGCTTCTTCAACATAACAATTAGTTTACAAGGCTGCTTTGTTTAAAACCCCAATGTAAAAAATCCTAGCTAGTTTTCAAAAGCAGAGTTAAATGGAATTCCACATTATCTATAATAATTTAATGGTAAAATTATCCATAGTTTCTGAAATCAGAGGAAAAAGTTCCCTGTTACTCCAGGTATGACTCAGCAGAAGTTTGGAAGTTGATTTTAAAAGGCTCAGATCCCCCTTGGAAGAAGCTCAGAATTATCCATTTCTTCATGTAGGTGATGAGTCTTGTCTTGTTCAACATCCCCTAGACAGGAGCAAACATTGAAATAATAGTCACAATTTTATTTATATATATGTATATAAAGCCTAAAATACACATTAACAGTTTACATTACATAGAAAATTACTACGATGACTATTACAGAATTACAAGTCTTTTTCTGATGCCAAAAGGAAATGAGATAACAACTAAGTTTCTTTAGAAAAAAAACATTCCTCAGGAAAAATAACATTTAATGTTTTTTTCACTGGGTAACTAGTTTGGATTTTTTTGTTTAATTAGCCAAGCATTCAGAATGGGATCAGATTACAATTATTTTTATGGCAAGTCCTCTATCAAACTAGTTTTAATGTTTGTGTATGTGCATGTCTGTTTGGAACTCACACAACAGAGCCAAAAACAAGATTTCCTTTCTGTTATAATAGGACACTGCCTTTGCCATTATTGCTCTTATTGCTTAAGCATGGCACTTAAGCCCACAGTTATATCTAAAATGCCAGTAACTCTGTTAGGCATTACTACTGCTACTACTGAGCAAGGGCCTAACACTTCAAAGGGCTCAGTAGCTGAGCAAATCCTCCAAACACTGTTGGAATTAAATAACAAGGCACTGATGAATATAATATGAATATAGCTCATGTTTCTTTCTTCATTTACAAGATGCAGTGAGTCAGAAAAGTAGCACTTTCTGACAGCCTGCTCTGCAGTGAATAGTGAGCACTGAGTCACCCACACCACCCCAGCACAGCATCCTTTCCACTTGATATTTGCCATTCTATAATTAGAACAAACGACATTCCTGGGACACACCAAAATGCTTTTAGTTAACTTTCTGCTTAAACCCATTTACAGAGTCTTTACTGTTCCTGCCTCAAAAGATAAGGTACACAATCATGACCTGTGCTATCTCCACTTTAGAGACAGACCTATTATTATAAAAGTAAATGCCACCCACTTGCTAACACTGGAGACTAATTAACTCTGCAATAGCTGCTTACCAAAGAGGGTAAAAATCACACTTGCCTGTACCAGCAGCTATCCTAGAAAACCAAGAGGATTAGATAATACTTTGTCTTTACTGTTCCCCCCCATTCCTTTTTCTTTAATTTTTATTTATTTTTATTTTTAATTTCAACTTGTTTTGCTTATAACTATAATTTAAATACTAGTTTTTGTAAAAGTATAAAAGTTCTCTCTATTCTGGTTCTCTCTGGTCACGAACCCATTTCCTGGAAAAATGTTTTGAAATCCCTTTTATTTGTTCATAATTTGAATCATTTTTTGAAATTTTCTCTTTTAAAAGCAAGTCAGCTTGATTTCAATAGCTACACTGAAAACTGACAGCTAAGTAGATTCATTAAGCACATAGCATTGAAAGGAAAAATTTAAATATTAGGTATTTAGGACAAATTTATTAAAATAAAAGTCAGGAACTGTAATTTTAACTTGCACTTCGCTATCTACTTATCTGTTTAAACCAAACTTTCTCAGTTTGACAAAAAATTCCAAAAGGATGTCAAATAAATATGCAAGTCATCCAAAGAAATAAGACCCAAAAAAGTAATGGCCAACGCTCGTATCACCAACACAGACATACCTGGAGGGGAATGCATTAGTTATTCCAGCATCAATAAGAATTATGCAGTTCAATTAATTGGCATTGGGAATAACAGCATAAACAATTTGCAAAAAATCTCTGAACTGGCTGTAAGTCAGCGATGTGCTTTGGAACTTCCTACTTTACTTACATTACTTTCTGTCCCCAGCAAACAATGAGCAAATTAGCTTGTCCTGATTCTTGAGAACAGCCAGCAGCAGGAAGGGCATGAATACAAATACTTTAGAACTTCAGTTCTATGAACACTTTTAATGAGAACTCCTTTCTCTTTCTGTCTTGCCATTTTTTTCATGTCTAATATTGTCTTTTGAAAAACAGGAATGGTTTGTATGCAGGACAGAGCTGTTCAGAAATGGACCTCAGTTACTGCTGGCTTCAATGATCAAGTGAAACACATCTCTGCTACCAGCTGAGCTGGTGGCTGGATGTAAAGAAGTCTTCTTTTTGCTGCTCTGGTGTTCTGTCCCAGCTCTATAATATATAAAGAAGCAAGAGAGTTTAAAGCATATCATATTGCTACTTTAGTAGGACTTGCATGGTAGGGCAGAATTGCTAAAATGTCCCTCTGTTGCTACTTTTACAACCTCTTGCTGTAGGGACCAAGTGGAAACAGGGAAGGATGTAGAGGATAAGTGAAGGGGTCCAAGAGCTGGTATGTGCCACCAGCACCACCCTAGAACAACCATCTTGTCAGACTTACAGGAGATACAAAAGAGCTTCAAAGACACGGCATCCCAACAGACTCCAACAAAAAGCACAATGCGGCTGCAGTGTAGGAAGGGAAACTTTAACTATGAGGTTCTGCTTGCCTTATCAAATGTGATAGCTGAAATCATGCAAGAGTCACCCAGACATGTCAAGCTCTCCAGAAGGTCCTGAGATACAAACAGGAATAACTTAGCAATTGTTGACCTGGTATTTTTAAAAAACAGAACATATGGCCTGCGAAGGCTTCTTCTTCCTTTGGATCTAGTCCAGCAGTCAGGCAGATGAGTTCAACCTTGCAACAGGGTATAACTGCCAGAGAACAAGTGCTAAAGCTCCCCCTTTGCTGCTGCTACTGCCAGCACATGACCTGGCTGGGGAGCACAGACTGTCCCTGTCCCATCCCTGCAAGCTCTCCCCAAGAACTCTGGTGCCCCCTCTGAGCATCCAGAGTGTCAAAGGTCCCCACTCAGAAATTCACACTGATCTGCATTCCTCACACTAGATATTAATAATAAGCCACACCAAGGGAATCAACCCACCCCACAACTCTTTAATACGAAAATCAAAGTGGAATCATATATTTATTTTCATTGTGGTAAATTTTGTGGCCAACTGATACATTATTCCCTATAGATTAGGAGTCCAGGTTTGCTGTCCCTTCATGGATTATACAAATCAGCATAGACACACATACAAGTGACAACAGTAACCATAGCAGCAATAAAACTGCATCTGAAACATGAAACAATTGCTGTTGTACAAGATATTAAAAAGTAAAAGGATCTCTTACTATAGTCATAAATGGTCATTTTGTTCATCAACTATTGAAATTTTTTTTACTGTTCAGAAACATTCCATCATCACAAGGTTTTGATTCCAATCATGGAAGACTCTTTTCAAATTACAGAAATTCCTGATTTGGGCCAGATTTTTATTTTCTTACATCCCGGAAAATATACTATAAATTTTCTTTACTCTTGAAATCAGTTGTGAATTAGTCTTGCTCAGCTAGTTTTCAGTTGGATGAGAAAATAATGCCTATTTTCTGGCAGGATAGACTTGAAAAACTGTAAGAATAAGATTGTCTATTTACCTAACAATTATAATAACTAGATTTGTTCTGTCAACTTTGACTTGAGCTAAGTGACAGATGCTGTTTCCTCTATACATGATTATCCAAGGGCACATTAGGGGCAATAATTAATAAACAGGGACAAATGTTAGTGGCTAACTCATATAACCAGACCCAGCAAGGAAAATTACTTTATTTAATGTTTCACTGAAGCTTATAAGAAATCAATAGCAAATACTTTACTTATGTAGGAACTCAATGTTGTAGACAATAGGGTTGGCTTGGGCTATAAATAAAATTAATAGTTCAATATCTTTGGGTAAGTAATTTCATTGCATATTTATATGCATTAAATATAACAAAGAGTCCATCTAGATAAGATCTGTGGGTACTACAAAATATATGAATAGATGAAAAACAAGAAATTAGAAAAAAGCTACTACTATCTGAGTACTTAATTTAAAATAATTTGTTTACTTAGTATAAACTGTGGGTTTCAGATTTTTCTTTCATGGCATATCTGTAATATTTATTAACATAAATCTTATTTATAATTAAGAATCTTATTTTCTTTCAAGTTTTCCCCCTGCAAACTGTGGTCCTATTTTCTCTTCATGGAACACACGTAAATTCTATTAATATCAATGATAGTTTAGCCTGTACATGAAGGGAAGGCAAAACCCTTTTATGTTGAACATTTAATTAAACTTCTTTAAAGAGTTTCATATGTGTTATAATGTGCAAGTTATTTTCAGATCTAACAATTTAAAAACTTGGAAGGAAATAATAGAAGTTGTCATTCTGACCACTAAGATGTTCATACAAGTTCACAAACAGTCCAGATTCATGTAGCTACAAAATCAGGGCACAGAGAGTGATATAATTAATTTCTTGAAAGTTTTCACATTTCATCAGTGCACCACTCATAACAGGTTCTCCAAACCACCAGTTATGCCTTATTTGACTGTAATAGACAAGCTGTATTTGGGGCTCTGTGCTTTCAGCCTATGTCAGCGACTTACCAAACATATATTTTATGATGAACACCTTAATTTCTTTCTTGTAGAATGCTGGCAAGTGACACATAGCAGAGCTCTTAGCAACAGTGTGTGCACGCACATTGAGTGTTGTAGCAACCTACGACAAAAATAAAATTATAGTGGAAATCAGCATGTAGGACTGAATGACACCCAGAGAGTAATTGAGAAGGGACAGCTTGGTGATTCAGTGGGAGCTGAGCTGTGCTTTGTACATTGTTCTTGTGAGGCAAGAATGGCTGCCATTAATCATTCTGAAATCATCTGAGAAACATTCGTCTGACTACCTCCTACCCTGTGCTACTGCCTCATCATGGGGCTGCAAGAAGGCAGCCAACATGTTTGATGGTTTCTGGAGTTCTGGATTTTCTCCTTGCTGCTTTCATCGAAGGGACATTAAAGGATCTTTCCAAGCATCCACTCAGACACACATCTGCCATGTGATCTATGCCCAGGTGTCCCCAAACCTAGTCAGAGGAGATGTAGAGTATGTATGGGTAGACTGGATGTAGTCTTCTCCATAGAAGAGAGCCTTGGATGGCCTTTAGCAGTTCATTAAAAATTACAACTCATTCCACATAGTTCACAGGCAACATGGCTATTGCAAGATTTACTGTCCAAAACTCTCCAGCCAGACATTGGTAGCCTAGGAATTTAGGCAAAGCTGACCTGATAACAAAAGATTTGATATCTTCACTCAGTCCCAGTGAGGTATTTTGAAAACTGAAGGGTGTGGGAGGAAAATCAAAGTGAAGATTAACTCAATCTGCACATGCAACATCATATGCAGACAGGACAAAGCCTCTCAGGGAATGAAACAGATTCATTCTGCATAACTCCTAAAAGATTTAAGGAGTGGCTGATGGAGTCCTGAGAGAAGGGAAGAAAAGATGGCCATGTCCTAACATCATTGCAGAATAATGGCAGACTGCAGAAAACAACACAAGAATTAGGACTGCCCTATGGCTATGCACCACATCTGATCAAATTTCATTCAGCTGTAGCTTTTTCATTGTTGTAGGCGTCTATTAGCAGATTTGTAAATTATGGATTATAAAATCACACAATAGTTGACTACATTTTAACTTAGAAATGCCTTGAAAAGCTGTAATTTACTCTCACCTTGGGGGCTACCCTGTCCCTCTCCCTTACAAAGCAAAGGGTAAGCAGTCAAAAGGATCAGTCAGCAGGCTCAGCACATGAACATCCCACAGCACTATCTAATCAAATATTTGAGCATCATGCTCTTAAAATTTGCTCAGACTGTGAAGGACATTTGATATGTTTGTTAAATTGTTTGTATCTACTGCTGGCAATTTTTAGCTGTGGATTTACTGTAGAAACTTGACACTGAAAGTGAAGTCAGAGGAAATCTGGATGTTGACATTGGCAATAACAGTACTCATTCTAAAGTGGGAATAATAAGGATTATATATATCATTATTATTTGACCAAGTGTTGTTCACCTGAATTCCCATGTGTCTGTTCCAACGGGAAACCTTTTTTCCCCTTTTGTAACATACCACCTGCTCCTAAGTTGAGACTCCAATTATTTATTTTCAGCCCTTTTTGAATCGGTAGCTAATCTAAAAGCAAATATGTCCTTTAATTTTGTTCCTGTGTGAGAGCTGGGAAGCTAAATGTTGACCAAATTTATAACTGCCAAAACTAATAACATTTTAAAACATTGACATAAGGGAAAGGAATAGGAAACCATTAGGACATATCCCTTAACCACACTGCAAAGGACAGAGGAGAAAGATAAAGTGATTGAATTGGAGAAAACAGGTTCAAGCTCATGTCCTCACAAGTGTACTGGCCCTATCTCTTCATGCAGGAAGGGTACATAAAAGGGTTACATGAAAATTACAGGATCTGTGATTAAAGAATTTGCTAAAAAGATGCCCAAGATTGTCAGAATTACTAATGTATCTTTTTCACATCTAAACTCTTAATGATGCATATACAATTGTCTCCATAACTACTGCATTCACAAATCCATTTGCAAAATAAGGCCTTAGTCTCTACAAATTAAATGCAGTCCAGTGTTGTTTTTTGATAAAAACTCCAGGCAGTCTGAAGGCTGCTGCACAGCCTTCCCAGCCTTCACCCTTCGACATAATCTCAATCTCTCTATAGCACTACAGCCATCTTATCCTCTGGAAGACAAGGAGAGAGGAAAGCTCTCCTCTTTCCCACCATGCATACCATTTCCTCTAACAAGGACAGTGTCTCCTTTTGAAGTTTGATTTACAGGTGCTACAGAGCCATTGTGCTGACTGCATGTCAGTCTCCAAGGAAACAGGTAGCAGATATATTCTAGAAGCATCTGAAGAAGAAAAGAAGTGTTATCAAAAGTATTCTCAGCATAACCTCTGCTATGAGTAGAAGCAGAGTTCAAGGTCTTCTCTTGAATGGTTGAAGGATGCTGTGTTCAAATAAAAGGCTCCTGAGGAAATAATAGCAGGTCAAGCTGTGGATCTGGCAGCTGTACAGTCTCCATTTCTGAGAGTTGGAGATTGAAAAATAATCTATTTAAACTTCTAGAAATTCTTTATATTTGTCATAAATCAACCAAATTTTAGGTTGGCATCTCCTCTTCCTACTTAGCACTTCGTGTAATACATTGTCTTTTTGCTGCAATTACATTTCTCAGCCCACTCCATACCCGCTTGCCCATCTGTATTTAAAAGTTGATGCTTAACCTCTACCTAGATTTTTTTCTCATTCATTTAGAAGACTGAAGCACAAGATATTGTATCTCAGCTATCTCTGCAGCCCTCTGCTCCCAGGAGCCAAGCAGACAGGTACCCTATAGCTAGGACAGACAGAGAGTGTAGCAGCAAGACTCTGTTGTTGGAAAAGGCATCACATCAAAGTGTGCACTTCCATGACCATTAAAAATTTCCATGGCATTTTAAAAGTATGTACAGTAGAAACCATGTCATACCTGAATTTTAAATGAGGAAACAAATTCCACTCTAAGTTCCCATCTGAATAAGGTATGCTTACTTTTTTTTTTTTTTTTTTTTTTTTTTTTTTTTTTTTTTTAAAAAAAAAAAAAGAAGTAAGGATTATTTTATCTTTGTGAGAGTTTTACCCAAGAAGAGCTGAACTAATCCAAATCTAAAGTTACTAAAGCATTTTGGGAACACATGAAATTATTGGTATTAAATGGTATGACATTTTAATTATTGCTGCAGTTCTACTAAATGTTACAAACAAAGCTTCTCAACACTGAAGCTCATTTTCTCTGAGTGGCACAGTTCAGTACAACCAAACAGAAGCCAACAGCAAACAAAGCAAGTAAAAAGAGAAAATAATGTCATGAATGATGGATAGTTTTGTTCCTAGCTTGGATCCAACTGGACCATGCTAATTCCAAGCATTTCCACAAAATAATTTAATTTAATTTCATCAAGAATTTGTGATTTCATAACCCTTTCTGCCCAAGTATATTTCTGAACACATACTTGCAAGAAAATATCTGAAGACTGAAGAAGGAAGATTTAGGCATTAGCAAAGTTCAAATATGATAGTAAATTAATGGCACTGACTAGGAGATGAAAAAGTTAAAGAAATTTTTCAGAGAAAAAACTGTTAAAGTAATCAAATGAATATTGCTGGCAATTCTTTTAGCATTTTTCTACTACTAAATCAGAAAAAAAAAAAATCAAAAAAAACCAAAAAAGCATGTCATAGATTTAAGGTCTCACTTGCCCCTGTTGTACTGCTTATCTTCACCTTTCATAACTATCCTTAGGATACCTATAAGGAACAACTTCAGTCACTCTCATCAAGAAAATGAAGCTGTTGCAATATAACATGGCCAATCTCTAATTTTCTACAGCAATTCTATCAGACCCAGAAATGAAACACCTCTAAGATGGCACCACGGAACAAGAGTTATCACTTTCTGTATACAGAAAAAGATCTTTTACCAAATAACAACCATCTTGACCTGGCTTATATTTTCTTCTCAGAACTGCAGTAGGACAAAACAGCATTGACAAGGCAGTCCTGCCAATACTTGTTCCCAAATCACCTACCTTGCAGGACATCATCTGCAGTTATCATTGCATTATTCTCCCATTATGAAATATGATTTAACATGACATTGTGCAACATGAGAATGTTTTCCAATACCTATGCTACCCTTTTGTATTTCTTATTGAATTTGTCCTGCATTTGCCATATCAATAGACCTTTGTAATTTGATGTTAAAACATTTTAGGTAAACACTGATATATTTTTCTATTGATTTCTACATCCCACGTGAAAACCAAATTAAATTTACAAGACTCTACCAAATGTTAACACTTCATGTGATATTTTATGCTCAAAAATGTGCATCCAAAGTAGACAGCAAAGACAGAGACAAAATAGCAAAAACAAAAAAATTCAATAATTTTTTCATGGTTTGCATCAGTTTCTCTCTTTTCATTGGAAAACCTTTTGCAAGCAAAGAGACAGGTGATGAGATTTTGCTATTCATACACATAACAGCAACAATGTATAGCATTTTACTTGATAGAAAACACAAGTCTGTGTCAGCACCAGAACAAACAGACAGGGAGTCGGACACGCTTGTTTAGAATCATGCCCAAGTGGGGAAAGCACAGAAGATCAGATATTCACGGGGCCTAATCTGGTAGAATATGAAATACATTCTGAGAAATTGCCTATTCCTCCTCTATCTGAAAGGTGATCAAGCCTACAAATATCAAAGGAATAAAATAGCAATGTGCAAATTTACCAAGCTCAAATTCTAAGATCTCTAGTGAGGGAGACAAACAGGGAGCAGAAAGTAATTTTCATCATCTGGCAAAGATGCAGATTTATGTCAATACCTGAAAACATTCTCCTAACAATTTGAAGAAATAAAGAAGTACTAGTAGTAGTTTTCTCATTACAAGTTTCTCAAAGTGAATGATCCAAGTCATCTAAAGAACAGAGCAACAATTAATTTTCAAAGAAACCACAAAAAGGTTATATGAAATTATCCTCATTAAGATCCATTAACATTTTAAAATACTTGATGGCTTTATGCAGAGAAGCACAAGAGATATGCATTTCAAACTGTAGTGATGAAAACATAATGAGCAGATTTTGTCTCCTGCTATCATGTGTGATAACAATACTGAGAGATAATGAGTGTTCCTTCAGGCATCTGACCATATGTAACAGAAAATCCTTTTCTATTCAAGTCTGAAAAATCTGAGAAAAACCCAACTCATTCTCTAGATGAGTTAACTTCTACTTAAGACATTAAGTTAATAATTCCAGTCCTTCTCCATGCCCTTACCAATTAAAGGAGAGAATAAATTTCTGTTGCAGTTCTGCTGTTAGTTCAAACAAGAAAGTCTTGACCACTTATTGACACAGCACTGATGCTGAAGCCCCAAGTGCAACTCAACTCTCATTGGACAACCTAATCAAATGCTTAGAATGCTTTTAAAGCTGTTGTATTGACCAGTGTGTCTTGATTAATCATAAAATTTTAAAATTTTTTTGTGGAATTCAAATGAAATAATTATCTTTGCAATTGTAACAGTTATTGTGCATAGCAGTCATAAAGTCAGGAATATAAGATTACGGATAATTTGAGAATAATGTGAAATTATTCCAGCAGTTATACCAGGCTTGTTTTCTCTGTTTTAGATTAGGCTATTTGGAGAACTAATCCAAATAATGGAAAGACACATGATACTAAAACAAATGAATTAATTATTTCTCTAGTCACTATAATAGGAGGCAATGCTCTTTTTATCTTAATTGTACAACATACCGAACAATATGTCTAATACTTAAACCAAAGGGAAATAAAAATAAATCCAAGAAAAACTGATGTGGTTGGTATGAGCATCTGCTGACTTTTACAAAGGCGCTCAGTTTTACTGACACTTCCCACTGCAGTTCCTAAAAAACTGACACACTAATTATTTAAGCTGAGACTATCACCATTTTGAATGTATTTACTTCCCTTTATTTACACAGATTACACATACTGACCAAAACAATATGCTAAGTGATAAAACTGGCTTCCAGAAAATAGACGTCAAGTTGCTGAATGTCTTTCATTTAGTACCAAGATTTTCAAAGGTTGGAATAATGATCATAGGATCTAAATAATTTTTAAATCAGCTGTTTATGCTCAAAGTAATCACTATTAAAATCTTACCATTGCCTGCTACAAATATTAACAGTAAACAGAGTACCTCCTCACTAACTTTGAGAAAGGCAGAGCACTTGCACAGTCAGTACCACTGGAGAACATGACTCCTGCCACACCAAGTGTGACATTCAATTAAGTAGCATCAGAAGCATTCTCCCATTGGGTAACACACTTTCAGAAAAGTGTGTTTCACACTTCTCCTCCTTTTTGACCCATCAAGCCCATGTACGAAATAGTCTTCCTATTTCAGGACAAAATCATTCAATCTGAATAGAAAAACTTCTAAAAACCAAACAAACATGTAACACAAATGAAGGTTAAACCAAATTTGCTGCTCCATTCCCTTTTGTTTCCAAGCATTAACCTTCCCTCTTTCCAGTTCAGCCTAAACCATCACCCTCATCCCCATTTCCTGAGATATTTCAATACATCATTCCATTGTAATAAAACACCATACATTTATTGCAGCCACTACATAGGACAACATTTTTTAATAGTTGCGTGCATTACTTATGCCCAGAAGGTAGAAAAAAGAAGGCAAAAACCCCCACTCCACATTTACAATAAGCATTCAAACATGTCTGGCTCTACTCAGAGAAATCTCCTCATAATGGTATTGATACACAGATGGAGAACTTCAGTGTGAATAAATGGAGGAATGCACTGGGGTAAAGTGACATTTTCCAAATGCATATAAATTACTAGACAGAAGATTTTTTTTTTCCCCCCCTGTAAGGAAGACATCATTATATGAGATCACTGGTAAATATTTTGAGTCTGACCTCTTTTTAGCAAAAGCTACTAGAATTAAGCCCAGGCTCATTAGAGGTGACTAAACAGTACTGCCCAAGGCAGACTTTTGTTTCTCAGGTTTTTTTCATTGTTTTATCTGGTTGTGTCTGACAACTTGATGCAGATCCTGGCTGCACAAGTATTCAGCATCATTTTGGATGCTTTAAGATTAGATGTGCGGCCTCCTGCTCCTTCCCAAGGGGCAGAGGATCATCCTGGGATGTATTTGCCACCCTGTGCAGGTGACCTGGATGCCAAAGCCATCCATGAAGGTACTTGCCTTGAGGAGTAAGGAAGTGACTCATAGCCTGGGGGTGACTTGTGGAAACCAACCCCTGCCCTCAGGAGTGACTCCTTGTAGGGAGCTGCCAAAAGGGAAGCTGCAGCTGGCTGAGCTCAGGGCAGCCTGACCTTTGCCTCCAGGTGGCCTGGGAAGTGCAACTCAATGGAAAGGCTAACATTTCTGTCGCTCTGTTTCTCCATAGCTTGTTTTGCAATTTTAAAAGAATGAATTATTATATAACATATATTTATAATATATGTTTTGTTTAATTCTTTGTATTTAAAAAAATACTAAGTCTTCTTAATTTAAAATTACTGAAAATAACAGGCTAGGAAATTTGCTTCAATTGACTAACCAAGGATCTCTGACATAATGTCCAAGAAGTAACTTTCTGCAGTCAGATTAAAATTGGCCTAAACATCTCCCCATTTCACGTTTATTTGGTGTTTTGAAATTAGTATGTTATAAATTTTAGTAAAATATGAGTTGGTGGAGAAATGCAGGGCTACTTTTTCCTTCCTCAGCATGTCTCAGTCATCTACTGCTGAAGTTTCAGCTTTTAAACTTTAGCATATAAAGCATCAGTATGGCATGGCTTCTGGTTCCCCGCTGAAGCGTACTCCCTGCATCCCAGAAAATCATTAGATGCCATTGTAGCTCACTCTATTATTGTAGGATTTTGCTGTCAACTGCAGAGGGAAAAAAAGGAAGTGAAAAAGCTCAGAGCCACCTATTGTTTCTCTAATTTTCATCAGTTGATCCCTGGTACCAAATGCTTCTGACTGAATGAATCTGAGATCTGCAGAGCCAGTACATTCCAAATGTAGGCCCCAGTTTTAATAGTTTAATGAAATGCATAACTTCTGCTCTGTTGCAATAAACACTAAAAGCACAGCTACTTTCTAAAGCTCCTCTTGTTAGGGATGATTACAACAGAAGGATTAAAAGAGATTACTTTTATAATGCTCTAATAGTCCCTCACCTAGTCCACACGTTACACTAAAGGACAGATGCAGCTAAAAACTAGGTGTAAGAGTCATAGCTTTGTGGCTTTCTGTATATACACTGGCTATCTGCTCTGCTGGCCTTTGTGCCACACACTCTAAAATCAAATCAAGGCACTGCTTTTACCACAAGCCCCAGCAGGTTTATGACACATTATCCAAGTCCTCTAATGCTGATTCATGGTCAATGTGCTTCATTTGCTGCCAGACAGAGGGTGAGGGAGGAGTGAGACTGACTTTATGCTAGGCTGCATTTTGCTGTAAGAGTAATCCCAGTGAAATGGGAGCAATAAGAGATTATGAATGCCAGGTATGATGGATGGACCCTTGAGAAGGAAAAGAAAAGGCATCAGCATCAGTGCCATGGAGAAGACATCCATAGCACTCTAATCCAAATGGCAGAATTTAGTCCACATACAGGTCCTTCATAAAGCTTTGGAGGAGTTAGTATTCAATTAAAAAGTCATTAAAAGGTTTTGCTAGCTGTTTTAGAAGTGTAATGAGCTGAAATAAAATCACCCAATAAGCAATAAAAACAAACCTTAGGTATATAGAGAGAAATATTTAAAGACAAAGGTTAAAAACAACTGTTCAATCACTACTTATACTAAAACTAGAAATTCAATGAGGTTAAAATTGTAAAACTATTTCTGAGTACACAAATAAAAAATGTCTGACGTGTGGATTTAGCAACACTGAAAATTATGGTTTGGGCATGTAAGGAAGGCAGAGAAGAGAAAAGGGATGAAAGGTAACCATGAACATCAAAGACTATGACCTGTGATTAAAAGAAGCTTTAAAGCTAGCAGACAAATGTGACTTGTTAGGGTAATAACAGATCAAATTTTTCTTATACCTGCACATTTACAAAGACTTTCTACAGCACAGCAATGTCACCCTAAAACCTCATGTTTCATGTCCCAAGCAATCTGCTTTAAAGCCCTAAGAAGAGCTTTAATGATGAGCAGTCTTTCAAAAGAAAGAATAAAATACATTACAGCCTCCATAAAGTCATTGTGCTATAGTTTTTCTTGATGCAAATTGGAAAGTTTAGGTATCCACCTGAAATGCACCAAAAGTCAGATGAAAGCTGTCTGTACAGAGAGAAAGCCAAAGAGCACATCAATATTAGACATGCTTAAAAAATAATAAATTTATCTTAAATGTATAAATGGCCCACATTGTAGTAAATACAATCACTTTCCCATTTCCTTATCATCTCCTCTCTCCCGTTGTACTGTGTTTTTCCAGATTATTCTGTTCCATGAAGCAGCGAATCATCTGCACTATACATATGCATGCAATGCCTTCCTTCTGCTTTTCGATAATGCTCCTTTCAGTGGAGCCTTGAGTGTGCTGGTTTTGGCTGCAATAGAGTCAGTTTGCCTCACAGTAGTGGCTATGGGACTACTTTAGATTTGTGCTGAACACAGTGGCTATGACATAAGAGATGTTTTTGTTATTGCTGAGCAGACCCTGTGAGAAGCCAAGGCATTTTCTGCTTCTTGCAGCCCCCCACCAGTGAGGAGGCTGGGGAATGCAAGGAGCTGGGACGGGGCACAAGCAGGACAGCTGGCCCCAGGGATGTCCCACACTGCCTGGAGCCTTGCTCAGCACAGAAAGGCGTTCACCTTCCCAAGCAACCCTTCCATGTGATGGAGCCCTGCTTTTCCGGGCATGCCTGAGCACCTGCCCGACCAGGGGAAGCAGGGAATTAGTTCCTTGCTTTGCTTTACCCCGTTAAACTGTCTTTATCTCAACCCACTGAGATGAGTTGAGTTTTCTCACTTCTGATATTTCTACAGGACTACAGTGACTCCTTCTTATGATGAGAAGTTATTCTGTTATTTTGTTTTAAACAGAGGTCTTTAAATATTTGTTTAAAGCAGCTTAAAAAAATCTGCAACATATTTTTAATCAAACACTGTGAGTTAACATTGTTTTCTATATTATGTTTTTGAATGTGCAATTTTTGAATATGCAAATTTATAATCATTTTGTAGCAGTGCTAGTGATGTAATTGCATGAATTGCACTGTACTTAATAAATTGCATCTCTCTGGAGAAAATGCAATATGCAAAGCATAAAACCTAAGTAAAGGCCTTAAGCAGATAATTGAAGGGTCTTTATTTTTCTGTGTACATGAAACTTATCTGATTCTAAATACAGACTCTAAGTCTGTTTGAAATGGAATGCATGCCTAAAGAATCAGCAGAGCCTGGTCACCACCAGATGTGCTGCTTTAAGGACCAACAGAGCACCTGGAAGCCCATGGAGTTCCCTCCTTACACCATCTGTGTCCAGCATTCTGCCACATGATTTTCTCAGCACACACAGAACAGAGCACAGGATTATTGCCTCTGTTGTGCCCGTAGCTTTGCTCTCCTTCAGCTCATCAGACTGCCAGAATTCCAGAGCTTCAGACAAGAGATTTTGAAGGCTTCCCCTCCTTTATACAACAGCAGACACCTGCTACAGAACTGCCTCATTTCCATTTCATGCTAAACCAAATGGATTGCCACAAACAGCACATAGTATGGTGTGGGCACAATGTTATTCTTTCAATCGTATGGTGACAGTGACTAGTAGGAAAAAACACAGGAAATATTATAGATAAGACAGCTCTGTTTATGGTCCTTAAGGCATTTCAGGACAAAATATTAAAAATAAAGTTCTAAAGATCAAAAATGATAAAAGATTATGAAGTTGCATCACTAAGAGAGGTGAAAGTTTCAAAGTTTTACTTCTTTATTTGTGTGAAGTCAGTAATGGAAATTCCATGTCTGTAGATTAATTAAGAATTTCCTTTTAATCTGAGAGTACTATCTTTAACCAGTATTCCTACTAGAGTTTTGCTGCTTTTTCCTTACACTTAGAGCATTAATTTTTTTTTCCAGAAGAATTTTTAACTTTTCTTCACACAATATTTTCTCCCTGTCAATTGCATTTTCATCCAATGAAAATGTTAAAAATCAAGTTTAGATTTGAGGCTGCTGACAAGTGGAAAGAAAATTCCATTACAGGGTACCTGCCAATGTAGAAGAAGATAATAGAAGTTGAATCGTCCATTCTTATTCTCTCCAAATTCTATAGGTTAGGCTGAGGCATAGAATGAATTAAAATAGAACAATGAAAATCTTCTATGTAAGTCCCCAAAGAAGAGACACTAGACCTATTACCATAACATTTGCAGATTAATAGTACAATAATTCCTACCAAAAACCTCCCATTTCTTAGTATCTCAGGGAATATCTCTTTGCCAGCTCACTAGACCTAGACCTTTAATGCCATTTCACTACTGACTGATGTTCAGTCATTTAGCATAGGAAGATGAACAAACCTATTGCAAACCTGCCACGTGTGCTGTGTCTCTTCAGCTGTACAGTTTCATCCATCAGCTCAAATTTAAAATCTGCAGACTGCTTTCAGTACAATAATCAAGAAACTGAAGACAAAATATAGAAAGCATCATCTCATGCCACTACTGTTTCACAATATCCAGTAGGGCTAAAAGTCTACTTAAAAGAGATCTGTCAATTTTCAAAATACATTGTTTAGAGATGGTGCAGGAACAGCAGCAGAACTGGCAGTAGCACCACAAAGCAGAACTGCCACCCCTGCTTAGCTGCACTTCAAAGCATCATCAGGAACCAAGACAAGGAGCTCTCCAGCTGATCTCAGGATCCCCTCCACACCTACCGCGTTTAAAAACACAGTAAGTTTTCTCTATCACTAAACCTTAGAATTCTACCAAGTTGGATAAACATTATGCAAACACTGTAAATTTACAGCATATGTTCATAGAAGGTGAAGCCCTATTGAGAAGTACATATTTAGCTGTGTATACACAATTACAGGATAGGTACTTTAAGCACAAAAATTACATTGCATACTAAGTAGGGAGACTAGTTCTTCCTGTAGAGTAAACAGTTTTTATTCTGTGCTAGAGAAAAACATAAAAGGAAAATAAATGTTTAACAGAAGATTTACTGAAATCATTCAGTGACAGAAAAACAAAATATTAAAAAAAAAATTATGGCAATGCTTCAGGTGCAATTAGTTCTAACAGGAACCAATCCTCAGAAAAAAAAAAAATCTCAGGATATTTTTGGTATCTTTGTTACCCTGTAGCTGTAAAAACTGTAGCAGTTGTGTATGTTGGCTACACATATCCTGTCAGCATTTCAAGTGTAGCCCTGTCCTCACAGACACACTTCCTAAAGCTCAGGCTGCCCTCTTGCTTTTCCCTGCTCTACCAGAGGGGAGCAGGGCAGGAGCCTCGTTTGAGAGACTCTCCTGGATGTGCCCCTACCTACCCTCTTGCAGCTGCAGGACAGAAGGCTTGAATTTCTGCTCACTTTTGCCCACTGCAGGAGAGAGCACATATCTTATTCACCATTAAAAATCTTCATCTATCCCCTCCTGCAAATGAAAGTGGATGCTGTTATGGAAGAGCCCCAAAACTGCGCTAGTGAAGAAAGGAGATGTGAGACAGCAAGGAAGACATGGGCAGATGAAAATTTGGTGCTAGGAACTACGGCAAGATTTATTACTAACCGGCAACTTTTCTCTTCCAGCTAGTGTTTCTTTTTAGTATGCATTGAGGTTTAAAAAAAAATTTTAAAAAATTTTAAAAAATTTTAAAAAAAAAGGACTTCTGATGTCTTGAATAGTAAATATCTACTGAAAGGGCTGAAATAACTTTCTGCTGCAAATTACTCACTAGGCTACTGAACTGATAGCTAGTGATTGCCCTCAGCCTGTGTACCTATGAAAGATAGGCAGGCAGGTACTAATACCACCTCCTTCTCCTTCACCCTCTTGACTTTTTCATATCTTTCACAGGTTTCTCCTTTTCTCTCCCACGTTCCTTCCACAGCCCCAAGTGGAAGGTAAACCAAATAATGTTTGAGTTAGATATTTGACTCCATTTGGTTAAATTTACTTGGAAATCAAGCAAAGCAAGTATGACCCACTTCAGTCACTGCTGTTGAACTATGATTTAACAGTGGACAAGCATAAGAGCAAAGAATATTTACTTAAAATGAAGCAACCCCTACGGAGTTTTGTCCTTCTGGCAATAAAGAGGGTGTATAGCTGGGTAGGACAATGACCACTTAACAAAAAAATAAACACAAAAAGGACCGTTCTAAGAAATATTTAGCAAGCTCCCACTGAGAATACTTGTCCACCAAGAAATGCCCACATCCTTTCTGATGCAAGGATCACATACCTTTTGCTTTCATTCCAGCCACAAGTCACACATCCAGTTCCAGTTTAGCACTCTCCCTGAGGAAAATACACATACAATTGATGCGATTTTCCCCTTGCTGCCACTTCTCAGGTGCCCTGCAAAGAAGTGCAAGCCCCTTTGCCAGTCTGGGAGAGCCAGCAGGGTAAAGTCACTCAGGTGAGGATACTAGAGGACATGGCACATGGCATTTGTGGGAAGAATTCAGTTACTAACACTTTGAAAGATGCACAAAATATTAACAGTAAGCAAGCATGACAAGCATGACAGTGAGCAGACAGGAAGCCTAGTGTGTAGCCTTGACTGAAAACTCCAGCAGTGGCAGGGAGGGGATTTAGGGCTGCTCTTCCAGTTAACTGGGCCCTACTGATTCCAAATTCAGATCCCTGAGTGGGCACTGTATATAGCCCAGAGTCAGGTTGTTGTTCTCTGCCAGACAAAAGATAATGAAACCACAGGCTAATAACCTGGGGCTCATTAATGTTTCTGTAGTAGCTGGAATATATCAGGACAGCTTGAAGCAGCACCCTCCCTGCTCTGCCTGCTCCTAGGGTGACAGCCCAGGATTACACTCAATTACTTTAGGTCTTTGTTATACAGCAAATGGAAAGGGTGGAAAGTAAAGCTGCACTCCAATTGAATATAAAAGTAATTCCAATTTATTAAATTATTGCAGACCACACAGTTCTTGTGAAGCTACTTCTGAAGAGTATGTCTTACTAAATCTCTTAAAATATATTGACTTTGCCAGCTTTAGCCCACATGGCAGCTCTTCCATTCAGTAACCAAACTGTTTCATGTAGAGATTAACCCAGAGATCCCACACTTGAAAGAGATCGCTGCAGGACTTCATTCATATTCTAACACCACCATTCTGTTGGGAAAGGCTAATTAATCCACAGTAATAGCACGGTGATGTAACCTGAAGGAACTGCTGAAAGGTGGCTCTGCTAAGGTGCTTGAGTCAAAGCAGCAAATTTTATATATGTGCTATAAATAAGTATTCTGTTATCTTATAGGATCAACAAAATTAGGGGAAATAGAGGACTAAATCATTAGCTAGATATTATATTCATAATTGGCTGCTAAATAGAAACATATAGTTTTATATGTTAAATATATAAATAAACACTTCTGACATAGTGTTTTTGTTATAACATTGATCTCTGTGTAATAGGCAACAGTCTCCAACAGCTAACTAGGATTTTTTTTTTTAAGGTAAAATAAATTGATAAATAAATGGTTTTTTTACCTTATCCTTGGAATTCAAAAGATTCTTTAAAAAAATTCCAGATTTCAAGAGCTGTTTCAAGAGAATGCAGTCCTCATACGAGATTTTTGATTTACAGCTTTACAAAGAAGAATGCAAGTTCTGAGTGAATGCAATTGTAAATTCACTCTTTGAGTTCATGTAGCAGTGCATAATTGTTGGAACTAATTGTTATACACTTTTTGGGAAATATAATTTAAAATGCATGCACATATGATTAAATTCCTAGTATCACACATCTGGGCCACAAACATGGAGAGAACTACTAAGGTACCTAATTTTGTACAAATGAGCAATCTCAGCAAACAAATTTCCACCTGAAAAGATAATTATTCTTAATTTGTGGACTTAATGAAACACAAAACATTCACCCTAAAAATCCTAATACTTTAAAAATTGATTCTGACTGCATTTATCTGCCATTTTTTCATCCTTGATAGTAACCAGAATAGATTTCAGTTCGTATTTTCCTTACACCACCCCCTTGTTAGCATAACACAGAGAATTAGATCCAAAAGTTCTGTTTAGACCATGTCTTCTAAACAATCAGTTTCTGTACATTTCAGACAAGTGTCAGGGAGCCCGATGTCTCCAAGTATTACTGGAAAGAGAGATATTGTCAGGACACAGTTTAGAGTGCCCTGGGTGAAACAGAGAGAGTTACTCCCAGGTGATTAACACCCAAGCACCTTGGGCATTCACTAGTACAGAACTTATTAAACTGCATTTCTCACAGTCAGACTCCTCACTTCCCTTAGAAGTTAGAAATTTTAGTGGGCTAAAAGCACACACTCAGGCACTGAGAGAGCATCTGAACAGTCTCTCCTTTCTGTGCTTGTGAACAGCTAGGCAAAGATCTTCAAATGTTTTCCTGAGTTTAAAAAGACCATCTACAATTTTATTCTGCAGTAAGCAATCAAATATTTGCATATAGTTCATCAGAATTAAGCAACACCACGTTTCTCTAAAGTTGTCCTCAAGAGAGGCGGGACAAACATCTTTTCACCCCGACCCCTTGACAAGAGCTGCTGCAAACAACTGCGTCAGAACCTGTGCCACGGCTTCCCAATGAGCGAGAAGTGTTTGTCAGAGAAACAGGCTACCTAAAGGTCACTTCACCTCTCTTCACCTCTCACATCTACATCCCTGACCAAGAAAGCTGTAATTTAAGATCTTCAAGTTCAGTCTGCAAATGAAATTCTGTGTAAAAGTCAGAAGAGAAGGAACACGAGTGACACTGCAGAGCCCGTTTGCCAAGCCAGTGACTTTCACAGAGCCCGGAGCAAGCACACACAGCTTCTGCAGGGGCCCCACTCTGCTGTCTTTACTTGAGCAGAAATAATTTGGCTGTCTGAAATAGCAGCACAAACCAGAAGAAACAGTTTTCTGTGAATAATTTGAATTCAGCCATTCTTCCTTTCAGCAGATGAGACTCAGAGGTGATACCAAGCCAGTGAAAAGCCAGTAGGGGTGATGAGGTGCGGCAGTTTTTCCACTGAAGAATGGTGTGGGGCCCAAAAACACAAAGGGATTGTGAGGTGCAATAGGAAGTGGCATTCCAAGAACCAAAGAAAACAGCAGCTGGGAATGACACTGTGCACCTGCTAAAAGCCAGAGCAGACATTTGCACTGGAAAGAAGACTTTGCACTGGAAAATAATTAAGATTATTGCATTCTAATAGGTGAATAAAGTAAGACCAAGAAGTGGAAACTGCTGATAAGGCTGTAGAAAAAAATCTCACCAAAATCTTGTCCTCTGCAGAATGGTTCAGATGAGCCAAGCCAAGTTCATAAAATTAGGGAATAATAAATAAATGCCTCAATAAACAGATAATTGCCTTGTTCCTGTTCTGAGACAGTGCACTGAGCCACACTGTCTTTAAAACAACATTTAAATAATCCTTCTAGAATCCCTGAATATAAACAAGTACTATTTATCTCTTCTCCAAAGCAGGAAATTGAAGTAATGAGATTAAAATATTTTTCCAAAGCTACAATTCAAGCCATTTGCAAATAGGATTAGATCTCAAGATCCTAGACCAGCCTTCTGCACACTAGAATATATGAACTCTTTATTAAGCTTTGGGGAATACTTTCTTAAAGTAAGAAAAAAAAAATCACTTTGTCTAAATCTGTGTGTTAGACTGTAAATGTAGTAGTAAGAATAATCAGTACATTTTACTGATTAGGAAAGGATTATATGTCGACAAATCTATCAGATGGCTGTACACACTGCAAACCAAAGGAACACTCCACACAAATGAGAGTGCAGGGGCAGGTGCACAGATTATTCTGCAGAGCACCAGATGCAGCAGTTGGTTTCACCCGTGCAGGCTTTCATGCTGTGGGTACCTTAAAACAGTACCAAGGGGATTGTTTTACCTTTCAGTCTTTCTTGATAGGACTGATTCATTGTAATCCAGAAATTAATATTAGTTGCAGGGAGAAAATGAGAAGAGAGAGATGCTTATCAGGGTGTTCTGATGCTTAATTAATATTTGTAAAGCTCTTTGAGCTTCTTTGATGAAAGAAGCCATAGAGGGCAAAGTGCTATCTTATTATTATTTTTATTATTATTAATTAGTCTTCTATTGAATTCATTGTGTCAATATATGGGTTGTTGAACCCACTTGCTTCACCAATTGTTGTACTGTGCTCTCTACAAGTGCTCTTTAGAAGCTTCATTGTGGTGATTGAGAATATTGAGGAGGAAATAAAACAGAGAATAAATAAAGTCTACTTACAAGTTATAGACACAAGTTTGAAACAAGCATTTTATCCACTGATCTCGAAGAAATTGTTGCCATAGCAACGATTACATCCGATTACACTGATTATTTCCTTAGGTTCTGGGCTGTCCCTTTAAACACTGAGCTTCTGGATGTTTGCGAATGGTCTGCTGAAAAAAAAAACAAAACAAAAAAAAAAAAACCAAAAAACAACAACAACAACAAAACACACCCAAAAAACCCCATTACTTTGGAAGTTTAATTCTGTGTTGCAGTTTTTAATTTTGCTGTATCTTGCCCAGAACACACTCCCCTGGGAGCAGGCTGAGGCTGCTGGGGGTTCCAGGGCACAGCTGGAGCTGTGGTCACAGGAGGGCCCAGCAGCCCTGCCCTCCCCTCTGCCCAGCCCGGAGCGACTCCCTGGGACCCATTTACTGCCTGCATGGAAACTGGCACCGGGCATCCTCCACAAGGGCCAGAGGCAGACCAGCAATGCAGGTTTTTACCACTAATCACCCTCTGAACCCTCACACAGCAGATGAATCATAGAAAAGAAAATCCATATCTAGAATTCATTTGTAATTCAGTCCAATGAATTTTGACTTCATATTTATAAGTTAAATCTACTTGTTTCAGTGTCCACATACTTAATTTTTAACACTTCTTTTCTGTAAAGACAGGAATGTTAGTTTAAAATATTAATTTAAAATTTTGCCTTAATTATTTCTATTTTCAATTGAAAATAGTGACCAATCTTATCACAGCTAAGGTCATTTTGAAATTTCTGGGAAATAAATATTTTTATCTCAGTGCTATTTTATCTACTTGTATTAACTACAGATAAGAAATCTGAAATTACTATGATAATTTTTTTTTTTTTTAAATATCAATCACTGTTTTCTATTGCTGCTGAAGTTAAAACACCGGTTGTCAGCTTAAATAAATCTACATTGTTGCAGTGGAAATTCATCTTCCAGCACCTGAGAATCAGGCTTCTGCATACCAAATTCCAAATCTTTTAGCTGTGTGTGACTCACTAGCAGGAGAAAGCATCTCCCTCCTTTACACAGGGGTATTCAAAGGCTGTGTTTCCATTTAGAAAAACCATGTTTATACACTTTAGGAAGTGTGCATTGATTTATTTCCTCAGCCAAGGATACAGAGGAGCACAGAATATAGAAAAAAATTGCTTTTCCAAGGGTCCCCAGAGCAGCCTCTCTTGTGCCAATCACTCACTTTTATCAGTCACTATTCCCACAGCCATTTCTGTACATAGGACAGTTTTCCAGCTGGACACCAAGCTTAACTCCATTGCACAGACTTGTTTACAGCTCACACTTCTCCCCTTTCCCCTCCCCTATTTATACCAGGAACAAGCTGCATTATTTTTCTCTTTGTGAGGACATAATTTAGTGTTCACTTAGCATTTAACAAGGTTATACACCCATTAAGAATTAAGTATGTTTTGCCACCAACATATTTGACCACTGGAACATGGTAATTTTTTAATTTAATGCTGTTTTAAAAAGGAAGGCAAAGCTAAAATCATTATTATGAAAATTAGACTAGCATTTGGAAAGAAAAGACAAGCAATTTCACAGCAAACAAAGAGATCTGTAATAACACATCTCTATAGTCAGCCAAGTGCTTTGATCATTTTTTTTAAGCAGTCATTTTCTTTTATTTATAAATTTGGGATTATAATGAAAGTTGGCAACTGAATAGGTTACAATTTTAAAAAGATCTGCCAATAGGAATGGCAGTGAGAGTTCTGAAAGCTACTATGTGAAATGAATAAACACTGTGAAGAATATATAGAATCTTTTACTCTTTGGAAGTTTGCATAAAGCTTGGAAACCATGGGAATACCTGTCATTGCAGGCTGGAGAGCTGTGTGCTGATGTCCAAGCTGCTCTGCCCACAGAGCTCGAGTGCAGCCCCCTGTACAGAGCCCTGTCCTGCAGTGCCCTGCTTCCCTCAGCAGGACTGGCACAGGATCTGGCAGCTCATCCCTCCGTGGCTGCTCCGCTCACACGCTGGGATGTGCTCACACACACCTCACACTTTGCAGTGCTACCTCAGAAATGCTTGCAAAGCATCTGCACTGCATTGCAGACATGCCAAGGGGTTTAAGTGTGGTGTGCCTTGTTCACACTGATTTCCTAACTCACTCTGACTTCCTGGATTTCCAAGGAAAATCCATTAGGACCAATCTCATTTGTTTCTTCCCATTGACTACCAAAGGTGCTAAATCATTCTATAAAATCTTTCTCAGCTCATTACCTAGCATGTTTTATGGCTGCAATAATTGCAAGACTTAGTTCTTTAATCTTCAACACATCATCTCAATGAATTCACTTATTAGATACATTGAGGGTTAAACTGCTTTTGTATTGGAAAAACCCTGAAAAGTATCTGACTAGACTTGAAATATTAAATCTTATGACATAATTGCAGATAACATAATAATAGCCACACCATTCAAGAATATATCCCATCAGAATGCCTTCATTCTTTAAACGAAGAATGAGAGCAAACACATATCTTAATTAACCATTTGATTGTGTCTTTATAGGTCTCATTGCTTTGATGCCTAAACCCCACGTTTCTAACAACTAAAAATGCGGGCAAACAAGATTCTTGAGGCTGCGGTTGCTTTTAATCCCTGAAAGCTGGATGGTGCAATCCTCAAAGATCCTTACCAAATGGAAACATTGTACTTAGAACTTGAAAAATTTTTCACCACCGTGCAGATTTCTGGCTCCTGTTCAAGAAACATTCCCTTCTCCTCAGCCTGCTTCTCAAACCCTGTAGCTGTTCTTAGCAACTGATGATATCATCTGACCTTTCCCTCTATTCTCACTCTCTGAGGGTATGTTTATATTTGGAATTGAATATACTATTGAACTGGATCTGATATTTAATTCTGGAATATTAATCCTGAAAGAAGAGAATGTGCACTGACTGGCCCAAAATGGATGACTAGGTTGTTACGAGGGTATCTTATACATAGAAAGCATCAAAATAAACACACAGGAGGTCAATTACTCTGATTCAAATAATATAATCCTCTACTTCATCTACTTGGGTTTTTACAAAGACATTAAGCATTATATACAGGAATAATATTTAATGTCATGGAATTTCCTACTGTTTAATTATTTTGCTGAAATTCTTGTAATCTTAGAGCTTAATGTTCCCAACAATGCAAGAAACTGACACAGGAGTGACCCCTCAGGATTAAGACAGTTGCCTGCATCATCTGCCCTCTCTTGAAAGGTGCTCAATTACTGTTGTCAGAGGGAATTTCAAAACCAGAGCGGAACTACAGGTTACCTTTCTAGAGTGTCTCCCCAGTTTCAAACTTCGCTTTTCAGAGATGAGCTCAGGCAGACGTGATGTGTGTACATTTAAGAGCTAGCTGACTTGCTGTATATATTATAGCACATGTACTTAATTCTTGCTGCTCTTTGCTACATTACTATTCAAATTACTGTAAGGCTTTCTTTCACACTGATATCAGATACTGCCACTTTTGCAATTACTAACAAAATACTTGGATGGCATAAGTACAAACATGTCACTTTCCCCTCCAATTCCTGCACTTAAAATGCTTTAAAAGAAATTTGAGCTTAGCAATAAAAGCTAGTACAAAAGAAAATGAAATAACTTAATTGTGGAAACTTGCAAATTTTTTTCTGTTTCAAAGAAACATTTGTACTTCTTCCATATTTAGACACTCAGAAATCTCAAATTATTTTCATTGCTCTGTGAATTTTGTTGGTAATTTTGATTACACCAAATATTGGCTGCCTTGGCCAAATTAATTTTTTTCACTGCCTTTGTTTAACTCAAGTAATTGAATGCTTATTTGGCTATCACCTATACATACAGGGGGGTCTCCTGTGTTTATGGTGTATATCCTTGTCTCTCTAATCTCTTTTTGTCTAACAGAATCAACTTTCCTAACATTCTGTAGAAGAAAATAACTTCATGGAAGTCCTATTCTCTAAAGTAGTTCTTATGTTGACAGATTTATTTCATTGGGTCTCTAAACACATTATTCCTTTACAGATGCTAAGTATATCATTTCATAGGCCATTTACCTTTATAGTTACGGACATTTTAGGACTATTGAAGTATTAAAATACTAGATCTTAAGCTTTATGCACTGTAAGTTTAAAGATAAATAAGCTGAATAAGTGTATATACATCTACCTCTCTGCACACTATACAACAAAGGCATGTACCAGCATGAGGTGGTATATAGATTTATCAGCAGAAATTTAGAATAACCTCATTAATTCTGAGTGGTGCAGCCCCAAAATGAATTCTATCTGTCACACTATGAAGAGCCATACAATGCCAGTAGAGGGTATTACAGGAAAGTTTTGCAGAAATGGATAAACTTCATTAATACTGTCGTCCTGATAACCCTTGGCTCTTGAGGTTGGCATTTTAAAATCAGAAAATAATAAATTTCATACATGCAGTTGAGATGGGAAGATATCTGAAGACATAACAAAGTCTAGCTCCTCTACATTTTTAATAACAATTTTATGCATGAGTGAAATGCTAGTTTTCCAATGGCATCTCCATACAAAAACAGGTAATATATTTTATCTCTAGGTCAGAAAAATCTCTCAGGACTGCTGCAAAGTAGATGTATTTCACATAATTCTGCCTACCTGTTGTGCACCGAGGGAAACCCAAAAGATGTGAACACTGCAGTCATTTCTGTGTCTGGAACAGACTTAGCACAGCAGATTTGTCAGAGCTGCTTGTTGAGCCATGGCAGCACAGGACAGGGCTCAGCACAGGTTTTCATTGAGTGCTCTTGTGACAGCACAACGTGGCCTAGACACACAAGTTTAAAGCCAGCTTCATGTACAAAAGTGCAGGGCATCATTTCACACTTGTCACTCTTGGCTGTCCAGATGATAACAGGGAAACTTTATAACCACCCAAAACCAGAACCAATTCTCCAGCACATGATCTCTCGCGTGGCAACAGCTCCATGGCAGTGATCTACATTTCTGTCTTCACCAAGACACTTTGTACAAGAAACTGCGTACACAGAGCCTCCAGGGCATCCCGCTGCAAGCCTTTCTGGTAGTGATCACAGAACACCTGTATTCTATTTTCCACATAGAGGAGTAAAAATAAAAAATCAGCTGTAAGTTTAGAGTAAGGTCAGTAATTTTAAAGCCTTCAAACTGGCATGGGTCAAACTATCTTGTGGTTTCTTTTGTCATCCATTACACTTTCTGGAAGAGGTTATCATCTAAAGTACTACAGGGAACATTCCCCTGAGAGGCATTCTCTGGAGCAGAGGGCAGGCTGCGCTCCATCAAAGCCCACAGCTGTGAAATATACTATACTATTGCAGAGCACCATGAGCCAGAGTCTTCACTGAAGTCCCAGGGTAAAGTAAATATTTTTAAACAGACATTCATCCATTAAATCACCAGTATGACAGCCCAGTTTTCTTATCGAAACAACTTAAATTAACACTATTTGAAGGAACATTTTAAAAGCAGCAAAAAAGAAAAAAGAGAATGGCATTTGCTTTTTTATTTATGTCGTTTTCAATATAGGTAGAGCCCACAGAAATACCCATAGTTAATATAAGGAAACACTTCTCAATGTAACTATCTTGCAGTTGCTCTCATTACACTACACTTTAAATATTTGAGATTAAATTCTCCCTCTGAATGCCATTTAAAAAATAGTTTTAGGAAAGTAATTTGTCCATTTTTTGAGACAGGGGCATTTTTCAAAAGTGAAAAATAAATCAGTTATGAGAAAGCTTAACAGCTTCATGATTTGCAATGAGATTTTGCAAAGTTTGGCAGCAACTTAATTTTTAAGATACTGCATTAGAGGTAGAATATGCTCTCCACCAATCAGTCCTAACTGAACTGTAAGGTTCAGAATTATTATCTGTGCATGATCTTAAAAGGCAACATCAAAATACCCTAAAAATCTAATCTGCACTGAGCAACCACTTCCCCTTAATAAACATGCCTAACTTTAATTTCTTCATTTTTTTTCTTTAGCATTAGAAAAAATTACGATCCTGGTGAGCAACTACTACATAATAATACAGAAGAAATATGGCCTTTAAATTTCTTACAGAGAGAACCTTATACGAATAAGAAATGCAGCTTATTTAGATTACATCTGTGGTCTATCTTGTTAAAACAGATCAGAGGTTTTCCCTGATTCAGAGCAAGTCAGGTCATAAAAATAGAACCCATCATTTTTTACTTACCTAGCAATACAATTTACCTCTCCAAACCCTTCAAGCTACTCTCATTATTAACAAACTAGCTCAAATGTTACTGCAGATGTACAGGTGTCATATGAGGTTTTTGTTATTATTTCTTTTTATGTCTTGCTTCAGACACAGAGATACAGATATTAAACTATTGCTTATTTAAAAGATAGTACCAAAACAGAGAAATTGAAGATTAATCTGAATTTCTTTCTATTCCCAGGGTTTCTCATTACTGGTTTGATTTAAGACAGCAACCAGTTTGCTATTAAAGGAAAAAAAAATCCCATGTAATCATAAAATTACATATTTGTTAATCATATAATCTTTTCTGTTTATGTCTTAACTGACACAAAACTTCATCCAGTGGCACAAAATAGAGCTCTGCTACTCATGGCAGGATGGATTGTAAGGGCACTTCTGAGAGTTGTAAATATTTGTGTGCACTCTAAGTCTGGGTCATCTAGCCCAGAGAAGGATTTGTGTGGTGGACAAGGCCACCACTGAGTATATCCCCAGCCATGCTTTCCCTCAAAGGGAAAGAGAGGGAGTCCTGATCTATTGAAATTCTTGGTTTGCTCAGGCACAGTGGGGCAGGAGTCTTCTCTCCATTAACAGTTTTATTTACTGCCCTGGGAAAAAAAAAATGTTTCCCTGCTAGAAATTGATTTAAAAGTGTATCAGGAGATTTTAAAGAGAAAGATCTGCAAAGAAGTCACCACTGTTACAAGCTTTATTATGAGCTATATTGTAGTGCTACAATTCAATAATAGTTGGAGATACTATGCTGGTTTGAGGCATAAATTTCCTGTAGTGGTCTCCTGTTCAGTGCTTAGGTCAGGATCATGAAGTCAGACGTTCTATAAACAGTTATTACAAAAGTATTAGCCTTCCTGGGTCTCTAAAAGAAGAGAAGAACAAGTCTAAACTATAAGTTATTTTCCTGGCTTACTAAATCACAGACAGGGTTTTGGTCTTAGTGAGCTGTGCCTATCAGCAAGGTATTCCACACTTAATCTACTCCAGTCTTGTCATTACTTCTTGTCCTTATGTCACTTTTAAAGTTGCAGCAGACACATTTGCCAGCACAGGTGCATGCAAAGCTCTGCCATTTATCTTTAAACACAATAGCACTGATTTGGCCCGTCAGGAGCAGGCAGGATAGGCTATGACAGAGTGAATTAAAGTCTCACTCTGGGGAAAGTTTGATGAGATTTTCCCACTGTCACATTCAAAATAGCACCAAAGGGAAAGAAATTCCTGTACAGGCCATATCTCTATTGGAAGCCCTCCTTTGGGATGCAGGTGTGACCTGCTGGGTTGGGGTAGCTGGTGTCCCAGCTCCTGGCAGATGATCAGGTCCCTCTCTGCTCGGTGGGGCACAGTGATCCTAAGCTGGCCCTGCTGCTCGCAGTTCAGGCTGCAGCCCCTGGCTGGTGCAGAGATTTCTCCTCACTCCTTTTCATAACGGACAGACACATGGACATGATGAAAGGTATGGGCTTTCCTGCACCATTCTGGAAGCCAGAATTAGAGTAAATCTAGGAGCCATGTAACCCTGCCATTAGGATTCTTCTCCCCTGCAATTTTCTATGGTCTAAACTGGAAGCGCTGAGCAGCCTCAGGTGAAGAGTGACTGGCTGGGGCTGTGTATTAGAATGGGACTAAGGAAGAATAAGCACACTTCTAGCTCACCTAAGCAGCTCTATGACCTTTGCCAGAAACTTTATTTCATTTAAGTCCATTTGATATTCTACATTTTTGTCCATTTGGGCTCACTAGATCGTTAACTTTTTAAGCAGGGGCTGTTTTGGTTTTTAACATGTGGTACTATGTACAAGGTTTTTAACATGTGGTACTATGTACAAGGGGCTTCCTAGAGGTTTGCTAAGCTAATTGATAGCCAAGCAATTAACACACTATATCATAATGACTAAAATATGTCAAGACATACAATATTTACATTTTAGAACTCACTCTTATATTTTATATTAGTTTCCAACTCTCCCTCTCAATAATAAGAAAATGTCCATAATTCTAGAATAGCATCTTTTACTGTTTATGAACACGGAGAATGGTTGTTCTGTCCTTGAATACACTTAAAATCTACACAGAAGAGTAAATATTTAGTCCAGTACATGGGGATTTAGCTGTGTGATTTTGATTTGCATTTATAAATACAAATATTTACAGCACATTTCTCCCAGAATGTTTATGCTCAGATTTGGTGCAATAAGAGAATCATGGGGAATAAAGTAGCAAAAAAGTATTCTTCCATCAGGAATATTCTCCAATATCTAATACAAGTAATATCCCACTGGAAACACCTTAACTTAAGAATGCCCGAAGGTGCTTTACAAGGAAAGCATTTCTCCATATTAAACCAGTAATATCAGAGGTAACACAAGGAAGAAAGAAGAATATTTGCAGCTTTGGAAGCAGCACTTCTGTACCATACAAGATCCCTTTTCTATTCACTTCCTGTCTATACCAAAACTTTGCAGAAACTGCAATACCACTGACACACCTGAGCCAGTTTTAAAGCAGCTAACTCAGGTACCAATGGCAGTATACCCATGATAACACAGAATTCAGTAAAGGTGGATTTGTCCTGTACCAGCCCATATCATAATGGTAGTATCCAGCTTTCTTAGCAATTTCTATAGTTATGTCCATTACTGCACAGCAGCACAACTTAAACCTCCTTATCAGATCTTCTTAGCCCATTCCAGGTGTCTGAGTTTCAAGAGTTGCCTTTTTATTGGGAGAAACAAAAACTCATCAATAAATAAATACGTATTGCTAACTCACTTATTTAACAAACTCTTAGAGCTGAAAATGCTCAAATATATCAAAGACCAGCTCAATGTTTTAAGACAGCCAGTGGTGACAATGCTATCTGAATTCAGTATGTTGAGTGGTAGCTCTGGCTCTTCTTCACTTGTTCACTTCAAAGTTCTCAACAGCAGCAACACCTCCTGCCCCACTGAGCTGTGGTGTTGGGTTTGGTGCCAGCACAATTATGTTTAGCACTGAGTCCAAGAGGACCCAAATTTATGCAGAGTTACAAAGTCCTGGTGAGGATGGACCCTCTATATCTGAGATGAGAACTGCTCCTGGTTGTCCTACTCAAGTGTCCCAGGTTAATCAGCATCACAGGATGAAGACTAACACCACAAGAAGCATGAATTTGCTTCTCCATGTCCTTTGAAAAGATTCCTGCCATAGTCTCCTATTAGCACTTGGCAGAGCCACCTTCAAAATCACTCAGATATACTTTTTTCTTACATGCATTTTCCTTTTCAAGGCTTCCCATGACAAAAGCCCTGAGGGAATAATTTTTCATTTTTCCCAGTGGAATGCATCTATTCAGTGTGCCACTATAATTTTTAACAATTAGTTCCTTTTTCATTAAATTAAAAGGTAGTGGGATTATTTTCACTTGCAATCTGAACTAAAATGCAAACTGAATAAAGAATGTTTATGGTAGAATCTCAATTCAGTGATAGAAAAATTAACAGTAAATTAAGAAATTCCACAGATGATCTCATCCCATTCATCAGACAGATACCCAGCTCTATGCTGCCTTCCCTATGTGTTGTCCTGACATCAGACGCACCCAGTTGCCATCAGAACTGCATTTAAAATAAAATGCTCACTTTGCATGCTGTGAACAGCACTTGCTGTCCAGCAGCTCTCCTAATCCACCTTCCTCAACTCGCAATTCTCCACTAGGATAAAGGATCATATAAAGCCAGCTGCACAGATAACACAGTCATAGCCAACATGCATTCCCACAAGTCTTAAATTTCCTTTTAACAGTTTAGCAGCAAAAATCTAGGATTACAGGGATAGAGCTAGTAAGCAGCTTCAAAGCACTGTCTGGAAAAGAACCAATAAAAGACTAAAAACTAACACAGTGATTAAATATATATATATATATATATATAATAAAACAAACGCAGTCAAGCTATTGACCCCACAGCATAGGCAGAGCAGTTCTTCTCTGCAAGGAAGAACAGAGCTTTTTCATTGGTCACTTGCCTTCTGTTTCCCCTAAGGAACAAACTAAAACCAAAAGCTACAACCTTAAACCAACAGATAATTCTCATCTAAATGGTGTTTTAAAGTCAAACCCTTCAGGTGTCTGTTCTCTTGGGAAACGACACACGTGAGCACAGACTGCAAATGGCTCAACAGCTTCTGTTTGCAACACTCTAAGAGTAAAAACAACTAAAGTACTGCTATGGATGTCCTTGATTTTATTCCTTTGTCACTTCAGAGGAACTGAATTATTCTGACTTTTTCCCAAACTTAAATGAGGAGATCAGTTTTCATGCCTACCAAGAGGAACTTTGATACTGTACAAACTAAGCACCAGTTTTCTTCTAAAAATCAGGCATCCTCCAGGTCATTCTGTGGCCTCACATTTCAGAGGATGTCTGAAATGCTAAGTTGGTCTTCTTTTAGGTTTTGGGGTTTTTTTATCAATCCTCAGTCTGGGATTTAAAATTGCAGTTTTTCTAACAGTTCTGCAGTTATTGTATAGATAGAACTTTTATTCAAAAACTCAGTAATAATTTTCTCAGAGTTCACTAGTTAACCCACATAGCCTGCTGCACAAAACAGATGTTACAATGCCCATTTTTCAGACTGCAAATCCCCCTACAGAGAATTGTTTCTTGCACAGTACCAAACTGATACCAAAATTATGTCAGTATTTCCAGGCTTATTCTTTTAAACTATATTGTCAAAAAAAAAAACCCCAGTGAGACAGACCAAGTCCAATCAAGTTTGAAATTCTGGGGGTTTTTCAAACAAGAATGAATCATAGAGCCATACAGAGAGAGATCACCTAAAAATTACTAAAGGAAGGAACTGGAAAAAAAAAATAAATACAGACTTTTGACTGTGTTCACCTATGGTTCTCTACCAGTACTACCCAGACTTTTCAGTGGGGAATAAAGGACACTTTAGCACACATGAGTTAGAGGACAGATATCCCAGTTTTCAAAAGCTGACCATTAATAATGTGAAATTCTCAAGGTGGAGCTGTTAAACAGAAAAAATAAAGTATGATTAAGATGAATATTAAATGGTTTTGCCTTCTTTGTTTGTCTTTGGCTTGTAAAAAAAACCCCAGAACTTCTTTGGCATTTCCTTTTGGTAGCAGCAGTATTGGTGCCAGCAGTGTGATTATAGGTCAGCTTTGGAGCTAAACAGCTTGTGGGGTACAATGTCTCTTCTCTGTGTCCCTGAATTATTAAAAAAAAAAAATGCTTCACCAAGCAATCATACATACCTGGGGCTCAAGTTGAGAAAGAAATATAAGCAATTGTGAAAACATGGGATTTAAAGCATCTAAATGAAACCTGATCCATTTTTTTCTAGACATTAATTTCCTTACTTCCCTCTTTGCTGCTGCACACCCTCCAACAGAAGGTACAATCCCTTTTTACTGCAATAATAATAACAAAAAGTTTTTCCAACAGATGAACTTTGCAATAGTAGAGATAGAATACTTGGTATTTTCCTACTAGTCAAGTAAAACAGCCTCAGGCTGCATCAGTAATTTGCTCACAGTCACTGGAAAATTCTAAAATTATTTCTGTCTTATCAAGGTCTTGCTTTCTACCAAGAGCAAAAGATTAGCCTTCTCATTTTACATAAGGTTAGCTTCAAAGGAGAATCTAATGTCTCTGCCTTCACAAGAATCATAATTTCATACAAGAAAAGAGAAATTCCTTCAAAAATAATGCAATGATCTCATTGGTACCATTTTTCTTCAATTAGAGCACAAAATGCACAACAATTCTCACATTTGTTCAACATCTCCAATTTTTTTCTGTGTACCCAATTAAATGTGTTTGCAATAAACATAAATAGACCTTCCACAATACTGTAACCTTCTAGACAACAATCTCACAGTACATCAGGTTTCCTATCATCAAAAACACCTAGGAAAGTGTGATGTTTACAGCTGCTTCTGTATTTCAAATCTTGACTTTTAGCACCTCCCACACATAACACACTTTTTGAGATTTTTCACAAGGTGAGGATCACTGATTGTTCAACACTTGGTGTACAGCACTGGACGTAACCTCTTAAGAGTGTGGGACTGACACAGGGATTAATTAACCAAAAATGACAGTAACTAAGCCAATGAAATACAGAGTTTTGTTTTCTGATAGAATTCTTCAAGAGAGTGGGGTTTTTTCAAGATTGTCAAGGAGTCTTGGTCTCTGTTCTAAAACTTGCAAACTGCCTATCTTGAGCTTTAATACCAAAAATATTTGCCATCTGGACTGATTATTGTCTTCAATAGGGATTACAGATCCAAGAATCCAATATTTAGAATGCAACTTCTTGATGATCCATACATTGTAAGCCATAACAGCTTCCTGTATTGGCATGGATTGCCTACCCAAAATGTTCAGCATTTTAAACAGAGAAATAGAGAAAACACAGGTGTCAAGCTATGTATATGGAAGGATAAAATCTTCAAGTGCAACAGACCATCCCATGTCTGATAGTGGAACTAACAGTGTCACACAGGGATTCTCTATGAACATTTTGGTTCATTTCTAAGGATGAATGAAAGCCCAAATTCCATGTACAGAACTAGGGCATGCCCACTGATTGCAGAAGCAGGTATCTGAATTGTATTGCTGGTACAAATACCCAGAATTCAGTTTTAAATGTTTGTAATTATTTTTTGTATGTGTTTTGCTGGTAGCCCATTACTCTAACCAAAAGCACATGGCTATGTGGTGACATCCCTGAAAATCAGCATTTTGTATTTGGCAGTTAAGGCCAGGGAGTCAGACTGATGAATACGGCAGAGCATTGTCATAAAAAAAACTGGATTCATATCAGGAAGAGTTCATTTGATGGGAAGTGTTGTGTTTATGACACACTAACAAGTATGCAGATTGAGTAGATAGTGTTCGCATTTTCATCATTCAGTCTTAGCCACTCCAATAAATAATGCTGGTTTGTGGTCGACAGGACTTTTACTGCAGTATCTCAGATGAGTATATAAACATTTATACTTACAGCCACAGTGCTTTCCTTTGTAAAGGAAATTAGGTTCAATCCCATTATTTATTTGCCATGAACTTGCCGAAGGTCACAAAAATGGCCTTTGGGAGATCCTGGAAAAGAGCCCAGGTTTATTGCATGTAAATCACCAAAGATTTAGCCCTCAAAACCTGCTGAGTAGAGAAATATAAAATATAAATAACTTGAAATGGTTTTCCCCATGCAAGGGTCTAAGCGACAGGCTGGCTTTGGCTTAGATTGGATCTTTTTCAATTTTATCATTTAAATAGTTAAATATGTCTTTCTAATAAATAATAAATTAATTGAGCATTTCCTCTCATATTTGGAGAGTATATATTACCTATGCCCAGATATAAGATACACCCAAAATAGATTAGAATTATGAAAGAAGACTAAGGGATAAAGGAACTTGATTTCTTTGGAAATACAACAATAGTTGGGTGCCTGACTGCATTAGGCTCTAAAAAAAAAAAAGGTCTCAGGCAAATACCAAAATCACTTTCCTCTTCAGGTATGTGTTTACCTGAAACCAAATGCAGTGGCTCTGTTGTGCTTCCCCGGAGTACTAATCAGGCTATATTTTCCAGATCTGAAGTACCCCTCAATTTGCATAATTTTCAGAATCTCTTTTCTCCTTAACCTTAAAGCAAATAAAATTACTGATGTCTATAAATACTGGAAATTAATGTAAAAAGCAATTTGTGGAAAAAAGAGGTTAAGTGCTGTTAAGGTACTTACATATAATTTTATAAAGTCTGGGGACGTTTTTCCTGTCTGTCATTTGAAGGGTCATGTGTGGAAGTTGATGATACAAAGCATGACTAAACTCAGAAAAAAAAAGCATTAAAATAGGGTAAACTTGCAATAGTTAAAAGCCCTACTTATAAATCAGGAATAATTTTAAAAAACAAAATGTAAGGTGGAGAGAGAAATGAGATAGAAGAGAGACTGGGAGCCAGAAGAGATGTTGATAATGAAAGGGCTTGATTTATTGGAAAGGTGACACACCAGAAATTTGCCTGGCCAAGCCAGGATTTCAGTCTCCCCTTCGACATTCAGAAAAGACAGTTCAATCTGGTGTCATGGTTTAGGAATGGCATTCTCCAATTTAGTACTCACACCAAAGCCAGGCAACTGCTTCCCCTCCCACCCTGCTCCTGATGGAGGCACAAAAGGCAAGGATCATGAGTTGAGATAAGGATGATTTACTGGAAAGAGCAATGAGATGAGAAAATGAACAGTAACAGCACAATATTAATAACAAAAGGTATAAGAAAGGAAGACAATGTACACACAAAGGCCTTGACAATAAACAAAGGCTTCCAGCTGCCACCTTTTCTTGACTGGCAAGAACCCCTTTTCCCTGGAAGTGAATCCCTTTCCTTCCATTCCATGAAATGGTATAGATAGCCCCCAGCAATTCCATGAGGTGGTATACAATGATCTCTGTGTCCCAGCCATGCTCCCTCCTGGCTACTGAAAAAAAATTAACCCTGTCCTGGCCAGAACCAGGATGTCTGGACAGACTCCTGTGTCACAACCTTGCAGCAAATTTTATCATTAATTTTGGATGAACAAGGAAACCATATATTAAGTTTTGCATGCAGAAAAGTTCTTATTGCACAAAGTTCCTTTAGGCACTCTTGGGCTTTAGCTGTACAGGTTATATTTGAACCTCATCTGCAGTCACTCACGGGACTGCATTTGGCCATCAGGCTGGGGGCTTTGCTAATGGTTTATCTGCTCTAGAGTCCATGTGTTGGCAGACTTAAATGCAGCATATTCCACAGCTCATGCCTGATACTGTCCTATAAATAAAACTATGGACATTCATAGCTTCAAGCAAAGTGATGTGTGGCATACAGTGTACAAAGAAAACATCAACTGCTTCAAAAAAAGCTGAAATCTACCTAAATGGCTTTTGCAGAAGAGAAAATAGACATACAATTCCTACAGGGCAAGTTTCTGGTTCATGCTGAAAAAAGACATATAAAATACAAATAAACTATCAAATGATGCAAAAGAGCAATGATTTCAAAACCAAATCAATTACATAATTACTCTTTCAAATTGCAATTAATGATGGAAAATGATCATTAAAAAAAATTACTTTAAGCATACCTCCTTAAAAGGCACACTGGACAACAACCCTGTGGTGCCCAGAATAAACTATTCCAGATAGTTAACAGATAGCATCTCGGGAAATTAACTAAAAGCAAGACATAATGTAGCAATTCTCCATTTTCATCTCTTTACTGTTTAATTACACAGTGGTAATTGTATTTTCTACAACTGTATGTCTATTGTATTTTCATGTTGCTGAAATAGAGCAAGAGTTTTTTGCATTGATGTAAGTACAATTTGCTTTTTTAAACCAAAGGTATCTTTAATATAAATACTAACAAAACCAAAAAAATTAAGAGTGGCAGTTTGTAGGAAATATTAACAGCTCAATGCAGAGAAAGGCAGCAATATATAGAAAACTTGGGCCATTTTTTTTTCACATATAAGATTACAGAGAACACATAATTCTCCTAAATATATAAAGGGTTAAAATTACTCTGCTTTAAGCAGCCTCAGAATTCAGGAGATAAAACCTCAGAAGATGTACAAATAATTGTAAAAGAGTAACATATCAAACCCAACACCATTGCAAAATATTTCATTATAGGAAAAGGCAATATGACATTACAGTTGCATGATACTATATATAACAGCCTAACAGAATGTTGTCCATTTAGAAATGTTCTAGAGGACATACTGAGAGAATGAATGCTCTGTTAATAATGAGAGATTCCAAACATGATTCCTGGAAAAAGCAAATTTAACATGGCCCAAAGCAGCAGAATTAACAAGAGCAATGGAAACAGCAGGGAAAAAACCCCAGATCTGCTCATAGAATGCAAATAGTCAAACTAAAACAAAAGGGGAATCTAGGTGCTAGGGTTCTAAACAGTCCATTTTATTTAACTTTATACAATCAAAATTATTCCGTTTTGATCCCATCCCAAATGATTTACAAAACAAGCCACTCAAATCAGGCAAACAATTAAAAAAAAATCCAAACAGCAAAATCCCAAAGATGAAAAGCTGTCACTAGCCTTGAACAAGCAAAATCTTCAAAAGTATAAAGGAGCCAGTGCTTTGTGGTTAGAGAATAAGTACATTGCAGCAGAAATGGAAGAAAATGGGACTTTCCCACAGCAAACAAGTAATTCAGCAAACAATTAAAAATATTGTCTATGAGCACAAGTCCTCAGCTGAATTAAGCTGTAGCTAATATGAATTAGTTATGACCTTAGCTGTGGTTCTCTAAGATCTAGCAGTTGGCAATCCTGGTGGAGCACCATCACTTTGCACTCACCCTTCCTTACAGAAAACTTGGAGGCCTGAGAGAATATAACAAGTTCTCTTGCATTTATAATCAAAATTAGAAACAGATGTCAAATTATATCCCTGAGCCCTTACACCCCAGGAGACAAGGCACAAGAAATGGGGCCAGGTAAGCAGGGTTTCCCTCTAGTCACTGATTTAGGAACACCACATACTAATGCCAAGAATGTCTACAGGAACTGGAAACCACAGTGAAGAAGATCACCAAGTTAGAAATTAACATGTCCCATGAATAGACAACATTAAGTAAACCTTAACATGACAGGGAGCCAGATATCTTACAATGCCAGAAAAAAGAGAAAAATAAAAATCCAACAAAACTATAAAAAAATGTGCTGCTACAAATGGTCACAAGGGGTCTGTACATCAGGCTGCCATATAGAATATTGTCTGGAGTTTGTCACTTACACTGAAAATTTGTTAAATATTATCCTGCATCTTGGAATCAGAATTGGCAATGGCTTTGCCATTTTGATCTGTGCTAATAAATATCTGCCAATGCAAAGAACACATTTCAAGCACTGGAGGTAGTAGTAGTTTTCAAAGATAAAATACATTTTTCTTATTGCTGCTGGAAAAAACCAAAACTGAGCTAAATGACAGCAAAGGAGGAGATAGTAAGAGAATTAATTGCTTCGATACTGTCAAGGGCCACAGATGGAACAGAAGTGCACATCAGTAGGATGAATGACAACAGTCATCAGGTACAACACAAGAAATCTTGATTTATAAGCAAACATTTTTCACCAGGAGGATGGCACATTATGGGAACACATCTCTTAGAAAGTCAGTGCAGCTCCCATCCAGCAGGTACCAAAAGCCTGGCTGGACAAAGCTTGGACCTACTTTGTGCAGGGTGATGGACTAGAGATGTCTCTAGGTGCTTTGTATCCTGCATGGTTCAGTGATAAGGGACAGAGCTTCAAAGGTGCATGAAAAGCCACTTCAGTTTTCAGCACCTCTTTTCCCATTTTAAGATTTTCCCAGGTGTTTCGTGGTTCTGTCTAAAGGGAAAGAAAGGGTTCCCCAGCAAGAGGAGGGACAAGATGAGATGAAAGTATAGTAACCAAACCAGCTCAGTATATTTGAGGGTCTCTGTTACCACAGACTGCAGTAAGTGAGGGACTGGTTGTTCATCTGCACACAAGAGCATTTTCTGAAGTACTGCTACTAGGAAGCCCAGCTTACAAAGGTATAACAACTACATTTTAAAATTATATTTGTATAACTTTAGTTTTGTGAACTAATTAAGGCTTACTACAGTCCAGCCACATCCAAGCACATATCAGGCAGCTATCCAGCAGTACAGTTGGATTTTGGTGCTGAAACAAAACCCCTAAATTCTGTGATAAATTATTTTTTTAAATTAGTTTTTATGATTTACTGATTCTTAAACTATACCATTTTTGATAATGTATTTTCACTAATTTAAAGATATGCTTTGTAACAGCTCTCCACACACAGTCTCAATAAGACAACCAAAATGAAAAGCAAGAATTAACTTGATAAATATGATGACCTTGCTCCAGGCACTCAGAAGTGTACCTTACACCCCATGCAGCAGCCAGCAGTTGTCTTCCTTAAAGTCCCCGCTATTGATTTTAAATCTGTGGAAAGTAAGCTCTTTATCAATTCTATCCCACGGTTCCTAATGCATTCCTGAAGAGATTGATGTTTTCTGAGTGTTCAGATCTGGACATATTGTGGAAAAAAAATCAACATTTCAGAAACTAACATTGTTTGGCTTGAATATTTTTCTTACTGAGTGTTCAGATCTGGACATATTGGGGGAAAAAATCAACATTTCAGAAACTAACATTGTTTGGCTTGAATATTTTTCTTTTTTTTTTTTATTGTTTCTATCTATCATGCATAGCTATGTGTGATAAGCAATTACAAAAGATCCTTGATGAAATTGCATTATGTTATGCTTTGTGCTGTATATGTGACACAAGACATTTATCTCCAAAAAGTCAAATCAATTAAAATATGGGATGTGTGGAGGATAATAAGCCCTAGTCATGCAACTATTTGACTCATAAACTGTTGGACCTGATATTCAAGGTAATATGAAATACAGTAGAATGTTTCTTTTATATTTATTTTTCTAGTTCACAACCTTATAAAAAATCAATCAAAAAAAAACATGGCAGTGATGTTAATTACATTCATCTAAATCTAGTTTAGAACCAGCCAACTCACACACCAGTTGTACATCAATTTTCTCTGTTTTCCTTGAATTGGCACCCAATTAAATATACTCAATAGGTTTCTTCATTGCTATATCAACCATTGCTGCCTGCACAATGTTGTAACTTGACAGCATTAAGTCAAAGCAGAGAGAAAGGAGGTCAAAAATAATTTCCTTAAGTAAATAACTCCATTCCTGGGATCAAAATGACGTCAAGAATGCCAGTATTTTCCTCAAAAATGTACATAACTTCCCACATTATCCCAGACATTTGAAAACTACAAATTCTACATAGAGTCTACAGTTCTAGGATTCAAGTAGTATAAGCATCAAATAACTCTAAGGAATATTTGACTATTTTGGAGATATTTTTACAAGACTGCTGGGACTGATGCATTTCTATGATACCTTCCTGCCTTAGCAAGAGAGAAATCCGACACTGCTCTTTTTTTTTTTTTTTTTTTTTTTGTAGATGACTTCCCCTGACCTTCCCTCCCCCAATGGCTGTTTTCCAGAAATATCACAGGCTTTTACACAACAAAATATATAAAATATCTTCGTAATAAGCAAGAAACCTCTGAGAATATTTATTCACAAGTATTTAAGGTTTTGTTCATTTAGTCCCATAAGGCTCTCAAATATTACTCACAGCATTCTCCCTAAGCAAACCTTTTCCTCACTGTCATTCTGTTGAGAGACCTATCCTGTGAATTATGTCCCAAGAGTCTCAGCAGTCCTTTGCCTTCCAAAATCTTTTGTGCAATTCTCTTTTTCATTAAAACTGCAAGATATTCCTTCATCATCTCCTCACATAGGCAGAGTAACTTCAGAATTCAATCAACACCTGTAGTGAACTGCCACTGTTTCTGAGGACTGGAAAGCAACGAATATGGTGTTCTAGTTTTTAAAAATTGTGCAAATAATCCATAGAAGTATGGAATTAAATGTGACATATAACACACGTCAGTACTGACATATGAAAGAGAGTTTTACATGTGAGCCTAGTGAACAGGGCTGATTAAGAGAAACAAAGTATCTGGCACATCATGATCAAGTAAGGTACAACCAGTGAAATAGTTTCTGTAACTTTATATTTCTCAGGGCATGAAACACAACATGAAACAGAACCATGTGATCTCCCAGACTGAAGTTTCCAAGAAACCTGTGAGCTGATTGGTTTAATGAGAAAGCTAGTTTTCATTAACCAAGAAAAGAGAATTTTCTTTACAAAACTACCAAGAGCATCACAAGCAGTGATTTAAACTTCCTGACAATAGCTATGTACTCTGGACCCAAAGCAGCCAACGACAACACATCCATTTGGCACATCCTCCCACCAGCTGAAGATGTGTACAGCAGTGATGCTGAAGACCTGCTTTTCTCAAAGGGCCAATTGTTTATCACTTTGAAGTGTCTGATTTGTTTTACTTCAAAGTATCCTTCAGAAAGCTGTCAGCAACGTACTGTGGAGATGGCTGAGAAAGGAGGAATGAGTTCTAGGTGCTGTAAGGTGAAGCGTTGGTGGGCAGTGTCAGCCACTCTCCTGTATGACAACATGAGGTGCAGGTCCCTAAGGGAGCTATCAGCCCAGCCTGCAGCTGGGACAGACAAACTAGGCATCCTGGGGGTGTGAAACTTGCAACACTGAGTCTCTCAAAGGAAAGGTTCAGAGGATCAAAACAGGCTGAAAAGTCTGGGAAGAGCTGCACAGCACCTCGCTAGCCTGGTAGTGCTGCTGGTGAAAAGGCTGGCTAGAAACTCTGCAATGTGGCCAGCTCTCCTGCCAGACCTGCTTTCTACAAAATGTTTTGATGTCATCTCTATAATCTTGAGGAATATTTTAATATCACAGAATCTTCATTTTCCAGGAAAGACCACACAATGGAAATGGAAGTGAAAGCTGCAAGTCCAGAAAGGCAAACCGGGGCAAAAATTTAAATCCATGTTACACCAATTACAATTCTCTTATCACAAAAGCACCACAAGAAAGGGATGGAACTATCATTGCGTACAGCTCTGTGAGAGTTTCTCTCAACAGGTAAAGAAATCATAGAAGAAATGTTAGGTTGCCCCAAGAGTAGGACAGAATGTAATATCAAAACATGCATATCTTTTCATACATCACTGATTTTGTTTCTTCAAATACTGTTCCAGTCATTTTATCTAAGAAAGGTTATTAAAAGTCTGAAGGAGCTCCGAAAATAATCAAAGGTTTGAAAAGACATTCACATAGCAAGACATTAAGTATTTGAAATTATTTCTGATAAAAGGCAAAGGAAGCAGAAGGAGCAATAGTGCATGAGGTTCTTAAAGAAACTTGGATAACTTCTGTCTTCCAGGCCTCACCAAAACCACTCATTAAATTAAATTAAACAGTGTAAATTGTGGTAAGTGGCAGATGACAGAAAAGCAGCCTAAGCAAATAGCACTAGAAGTTTGTTCTTATTATACTTCACTCTCTTCAGACTGAATGTTTTGGGGCTGCTATGGGAGGAATCATTTGGATCTGGGCCACAAATCTAAAATTAAATCTAATCTTAAATAAATAAATGAACCAGCAAGCAAAAATAACCAGCAACAACCAGCAGATTTGGGAGTTAAAACTGTTTTTCAAAATCTCTCGTGCTGCTACTTATTTGAATTATGCCATCTTTTTGTCATTACATGAGCTGTAATTTCCTAAAGTCTAATTCAATAAACAATCCCTAAAAACTGGACCAGTAACAAAAATTGCATGGCCTCTTGAATGCAAGGTAAAATGGAAAAATTCACATGTAATCTTAAATATACATCCAAATCCAATAAGTTATAAAAATAGAAAAGCTGATAAGAAACTAAACTATTATTGGCCAGCTGGAGGAATCCGAGATTGAATACTGACAGTCACTACTGCTGAAAATGATAGTAATAGCAGTCTTTTCAAACTTTCAGTCTAAAAATTTCCTATTTCACCATCTATAGATTATAGAGAATGCTCCAGAGACCATTTAAACTGTATTTTCAGAAGAATTTAGCATGTATGAAAACAGGGAAATAAGTAGTGAAATATGTAAAATACCTCTGTTGCAAGGGATGAAGCATGTCTTGAAATCTGACCTTCCATTTATTTACTGGAATTATGGGACACTGCTTCTGAAAATTTCTTACAGTTTAATTCATTCAACATTTAAAACTTCAAATTAGAGACATTTTGTCCTTTCTCAGTTTTTTACTTACATTGACATCAGTGCCAAAGCTACTACCATGACTACAGTCTGTATATCCAATGTTCTCTTTCATTAAAAATGTTGAAGTATACTATGACCTCTCTTCCAGTTATTGTGCTTACACACAATAAAAGCTGACAGTAGATCAAAGGGGCATAGAGACAGAACTGTGATCCCTGACAGGCTGGGTAGGGACAGTCTGCACCTGGCTGGCATTCAGGGGGGTTGTTGGCTGCTGCCCATGCCCTGTTCCCTGCATGCCAGCCTGCTGTTGGGACCTTACCTCACAGCCAAACCTGCTTCTATGACAAAGAGGACCAGGAAGGGAGACATTTTTCTCTCATGGGTACAGGTACATCTGAGATGGAGGAACTGAACATCCAAGTGTGGCAGTACCCATTCCAAACCTGACAGGATGGTCTTCACCTGACCAGGAACTTCCCAGCATGTACAGCTCACTGAAATGCCCTGTAGAGGACGTTTGTTGTCACCAAAGAGATGAAACACCTGTAAAGTGAGAAATACTGAGTTATATCTAAAAGGTACTAATTCAGCGGTGTGTGTGAGAGGGTGAAATTTACTTATGAACCTTGTAGTATGTGTGATTCTTACTTTTCTTAGGCAATAATCCTCCTCTGAGAAACACTAACTGTAGAAAATACTCCTCAGCTAGCAAACTCAATCCACAAGTGAAAACAGAGACACAAATCCCAAATTATCCTATAGAACAAAGCAGTCACACTCCTCAACACTTTTTCTGTCTTTTTTTCTAGTGGATGGTGTGGGGGACAGGGTTGCAAAAAGTAGGGGAAAAAGCATAGCCAACACTGGAAATAAATCCCATTTATAAGATGACCACTGAAGAAGGCAGAATTTTCAAGCAATAAAGCAGCTGCCAGTTCTATTTGTTACCCCCTTCTGCTTACACACAGATCTTGGTAAAGGATTTGAGAAAATGGAACACTGAATAGCAGCACTGGTATGACTGAAGCAGCCCCAATCTATAGGATGGTCTGCTGACCTTCTCCAGCTGCCACATGGCCACCCAGTCTTTCTATCACTCCCCATTCTCGGTAGGACAGGGAGAAAATGAGATGAAAAACCCTGTGGGTCAGGATAAAGACAGGGAGATATCTTACCAATTACTGTCATGGGCAGAACAGACTTACTTGGGGAAAATTAATTTAGTTAAACAATTAAAATAGATTTGGCTGGTGAGAATCAAAGACCAGAGTTAAAACAGTAGGACTGGCCTGTCTGCTTGGATGCCACAGACAGATCAAGAGTGGAATGCTGCCACAGGGTTAAGTGAAGCTCTTCACACATAAAAGCTCCTAACCTCATCCACCCCCACACATTAAACCGTTTGCTCTTAAACTGCTTGGCAGCTCCTGCCTTTAAAATGAAGAATCTCTGATTTTGTTTCTAAGTAATGAAGTAGTGACTGCTGCCGTCATCCTGTCAGTCTCTTCCCAGGGCCAGGAGTGCCCTGCTGACACCGTTCAATTAACTCATCATCAGAGGGTGCCATCAGAGCCCCATGCAGGCACACACTTTATAAATGGCTCTCATGGATGCTCACTGCACTGCTGCAGAGGTAATAGGCAGCCCTCACGTACTGAGGGCTCGCTAAGTTTTGTTCTTTTCTCTGTGCCTATAACACTCTCTGTAATAGCATTCATTTTGTCCTCTCAGCTCGAGTAATTCCTCTTCAATCAAAACAAGTGACCATAAGAAAGCATATTAGAGCTTTACACAACAGGCAGCAGGCACACACGTTGCTATTGCTTTGAGGAAAATCCTGAAAATGGTCCTGATAACATGAATACAAATTATCTGTGTCCCTCTCTTACCATAAAAACAATGATTGCTAACCACTTTGTTCATATGCAGCTTACGCATAGATTTCTGAATAGTAATGGAATTTGATTTACCCCACTGTGAGGATACAACTTAAGGTAATGGAACATTTGAATTTAGTAATGCATCCAGTATTTTTCTTACTTGCAACTGTGGAAAGGAAGAACTCTGATGAGATCAGATTTTAGGACTATCAACCTTACCAAAGTTATTATTAGCAGCAGTTATCAAAATTATCTACCAGCTAAAGATGGTTCAAACACCATGGGGCCACAGTCATGGCTGGCTCCAGAGATGTTTGTGAGTCTATATTCCTTGCTCCACAAAAGAGATATGAGAGATGATACGACTCAGGCACAATGACCTGCGGGTATTTGTAGCTAAAAACATCACTCACTAAAAGAGCACTTGAAATCTAATTACAGAAAACATCTACATCCTGAATTTGGATAAACATGAATCTGCTTAGCCTGCTGAAAAGACAAGAGCTTTTCTTTCTTCCAAAGACAATACTCAGCCCTGTGTGACAGGAAATATGCTAATATTTAGAAAGCTCCACCAATATCTAAGCAACGCAGAAAACAAGGAATTATATTACTGAGATTTCTTGAACATGTTATTAACATTTTCTCACATAATTGGCTAAGAAAACAACCCCTGCCATGGAGCTCCTCATTTTTTTTTATTGTACACACTCAAAAATACTTAAACTCATCATCCCTTCCTTTAAGAAATGTTTCAACAGAACAACAGAGAGGAACACAAAAATTGATCATGATTTCCAAGTGCACTAATCTGAAATCACAGTTTCCTATTTTGATGATGCTTATCCTTGACTCTGCAGTGCTATATTCACTGCTTTCCTCTAATGATATTCTTTACATTTATTTAAATATCAGCACATTACAGCTGCTTGTCCTTTATTAGAGCACTACAAATCTTGATTTAAGGATGGAGAGCTCTCCTTACTGACCTTATATGAAACTTTCCTTACTGATCTTATATATATATCAGCTGTTCCTATTTGGATTTTACAGGAAGGGAAGGCAAAGAAGAATAAGGAGTCTCATGCAGTCTCTCTCTCTTCCCACAGCTCATGGGAACCAGACCTACAAACTAATCTCTCAGATGATACAGCAAATTTGCTCAATTGCCCTTGAAGGGATACTCTGTGATTGGGGTCCAAATCTTCCTGAAATGTTCACAGAAGGTTTAACAGTCACAGAAGAAAGCTCTGAAGTCACTGTTTCTCATTATGCTTGTCCTCTTTATTTCTCAAGGCAAGATACAAACAATGCTGAAAACTACATTCCCAAAGGACATCATCAGTTTTGCAAAAGCCTCTTGCCTGCTGAAATGGTTTGGCCAGAAAACTCCCACAAGAATAATCCCTTAAAGACTTTTCCCAAAGGAATTATGCTCTACAAGAAAGTTAAAATCCACAGTCTCCTGTGAACTAAACTGAGACTCACTAACTAGGGCCAGTCTTCTGGAGGCCTGCAGGAGCCATGGCAAACAGGTGGGAACATGGAGAAGGGTTTCAGTAACTCACCCCAGCAATATCTTAACATATATCCATTTTTCAGACTGAAGTGCAAAGTTATCATAGATAGAAATTAGAAAGTTACATTAGAACCCAGCCCCACACCCCCTGCCCCCACCACCTTTTAGTAGCTTGGGAAATTAAATTGTTACAGTGAAACAATGAATGAAGATATATCCCCCCCTTTATTTTCATGGGTGTTACATCACTTAATCAGGTTGACTTCTGATACAATCACTTTCCATACACATATGGCCCAAAAAAAAAGTGGTACAATATTGATATATCTTTTATCCCTTCCTATTATATTAAAAAAAGGTTTCATTATTAAAATATCAGTCAGTACATCCTGACTTTTTAATTTGAAAAGCTAGACTTTTAAAAATGTTAAAAATCCATGATTATAAAAACTTTATGTCAGAGAATATTTCCATCTAAATACAATAATTATTCACATAAGAATTATTCTGTTATTCTGTTCTATTATTATAGAGGGGAAAGAAAAAAATCAACCAACCATGGCAAGAAAAAGGCTTGTATTCCATGAAACAAAACCAGCAAGAATGTCCAAACTAATTTCAGACCTTTAATCTACTACTTGAGGATTACTGAAAACCATATTAGGTGACAGATTTCAGGTGAAACAAACTTTGCATTTGATCCACAACTTTTCTGAATGGAATTCATACCAGAAAAAAAGACTCAATAAAACGTATAACAGCAATACAAAATTACACTTCAAATGCAGAACAATGCAAATTTGTCATTTCTACCTCAAAATGCATGAAAACTCTACTTGCTCCTCTCAGGAAGTGACAAACATTAAAGAACAAAGCAGAGAAATTAATGCCAATTAACACTGTCCAAAGTGCAGAAGGATTATTAAGCTCAGATGACACCAGCAGAAATTCACATGTTCAGTGAAAGGGGTACAAGTCTCCAGGCACAACAGGGAACCCACAGACATTGCTCAGTTTTTAACATCAAGCATTTTAATTAGGAAGTGCTGTCTTTGCCATAAATATATCTAATTTCCTCCATAAAAATAAGCACATTTTAGTTATTAATACTCATCCTTTAAATTGAACTGCCTTAATTTGAATTTCATTTCCATAATCCAAGCATTTTTTGGTTTGCATTCAAATTATCAAATATATAGAAAAAAAAGATAGAGTTAATTAGAGAAGAAATTACAATTTTAAGTCCAATTCCTTGCTGTTCCTTGTAAAATCTTCCAACATCTTGTATTTGAGAGCTGCATTTGGATCTTCAGCTTCATATACTAAAATATATTAAGAGCAGCACAGAATTTGTTTCTTTGTCTTTTCTATAGCCTAAATGAACGTAGATATATTAAAATACTAGCAAATCATTTTAAGAAGAGATCAATTTCTTCTTTACAGCTTCAACGTACAAATGCACTTATAGCACATTATAGCCCAAAGGATTTTTTAAAAAATCTATATAGACATAACAACCAACATCACAAGTTCAAATTCAATCCATAAATCACGTTTTTATCTTTGCATGGTATTTTATATTCTATTCTTTAAGTATTTTCTCAGTGACTGCAGATCATTGGAAAAAATTAACACTAATTCACAGCCTCCAGGCTCCAAATGAAAGAACTTCTCCTGCTATCCCTAGATGGTTAATAAATTGTCCTATAGGTCTGCAAAGGTATAGGAAGATACATTAAAATATGTATTGTTAAAAGTTCATAGCTGTGTAAAACTTATCTAGCACAACAGAGATGTGGGATTAACCTGCTCTGAAATTTAGGACGGAGACTCTTCTATGAAAATTACTGAATGATAATGATTGTCAGAAAGTTTTAAACCACTAAACCTGAGACATCAGAAAAGATTTAAGATAAAATCTCAGTACTGCAAACAGCAACTTGTAGAAAGACTGAGCTGACAGGAGCTGCTGAACATTCTTTGAAGGATCAGCAGCAAGAGTGTGGCCAGAAGAACACTCCTGGAAAACCACAACCTTGGATCTCCTCAGTGCTGCACTTCTAATGCCCAGCTTCAGCTGAGATTGTGACCCACTCAAGGGATAATCCCCTTCCCCACATACACACACTAGACTACCTGGCAAGGGTATCTAATCCTCCAATGAATACAAATCAAAGCCTCTGAGATCACAATTGATTTTATATTAGACCAACAATTTGATGGAAATATGGATGCATGTCATTCTCCGAAATCTGTTCTAAAGTAATAACCCTGCAAATGAAATACTGCGATACTGTAGGTGATATGAAGGTGAGCAGACATGAACATGCCATTCCTTTGGTTTTTCCAGGCTCCACAATTTTAGATGTACAGGGGTACATTGTCCTATCCCAACTTTTGTATGGTACAATTTCTCTTTAAAGCATTTCATCTTCCCAGGAAAGACTTCATTGAAGCATATTCTCTGATGCCATCTTCAGATCAATTCTAAAATTTTAAGATTTGGATTACCCCTATAACTGTCCTTTAAAATGTGTTTGCTGCTATGGCAGATTTTATTTCAGAACAACAAGTTCTAAAAATGCCAAAAGATATTTAACAAAATGCTGTTTAAGACTGAGTTAAGACTGAATCCATATGGAAAGTGCCAAGTTCTAATAGCTGAAATATGCCTGTACATTAAACAGCTTGCAGGAAAAATGTACTATATTTTCATTAAATATATACTTTTATTAAATATATACTTCTATTATGTTAGAAAAACAGTCTACTAAAAAATGCAAAAGTTTTTCTAAAGGACATATTCTATAAACTATTTAAGAAATATGGAATTTGTAACAGGGTAGAGACTGTAATATATATGTAAATAACCAACCCCAACGTAGTCATAATTTGAAATAAAAAAACCAAAAAAGATATGGCAGCACTCCCTCTACTAACAATACTTAGGTCCCAAGAAAGTATTTCTCCTGCTTGTGGCTGTGAAACAAGCACACCTGAGGCAGCAGGCTGTGCTCCCTCCTTTCCTTGCTCCACAGCCAAGTGCCTGTGCACACGTGCCATGACCTCCAGAAAGGTGCTCCATTCCCCTGTAACCCAAGGCAGCACTACCTTCTGCTCACGTCAGCACAGGGGCTGGGAGCACCACGCAGGGATCTCCTGTCCTGAGAACAGGGGCTCATCCCTGCCACATCAAGGCACTTTATAAAAGGGGACGTGGAAAGAGGCTGTGAGTGCACCCTGGCTGCTTTCAGGACTCCAAGGAGTGTTTTGACAACAGCATTTGGAGTGAGGCTGATGCCTAGAAAGGTTGATCTGGAACAGAGCTAAATTGACAAAATAAGTATTTATTGAAAAGCCTTGAAGGGATACACCCTGAGCAGCACAAGGGCTGCACACCCAGGTTGAATCTAAGATGGATCCTAGTCACGAATTTTTACACTTTGACAAGTTTTGGTTCATCTACATATTGGGTTCAATTGTCCAATTACAGCTCCAGGTCACAGAGTCTCAAACCCCCGGCTTGCCCCCTTCTCTTTACATTGTTTATGCTTTTTGGGCAATAGTTGTCCTCGATTCTCTGCTGGGAAGGGATTGTTTTAGTTAACTGCCCTATGAAGAGAATCTACTAACACCTAATATGAAGTTTCAGAGTTACATGCCAGGCAGCAGAGAATCTGAAAAATATAAAAGCTAAAGCCCAAGGCATCAAGGCTCCAGGCACTTTGGTGCAGGGGTACAACAGACTCTGCAGCAGCAGTCTGGCAACTTCAACAGGCAATTTCCTGTGTACAGCTTCACCACGGGGATTATTAGCCAGCTAATACAGCTTTGTAATTAAAAATACCTGTTTCCTGGGGAACTGGTATAATTATTTTTGGCCCTTTTCCTGAGTTTTGCTGCAGTTTATGGCTTAGTAGAAGGGAACCGCTTTGTGTTTTTTCTTTTGTTGTTTCTGCCTTTTTTTTTAACATATTAAAAGTCATATCTCTGAATACCATTTACAATCTGAGATTGTTTTTCAGTGCCACCTGCACATCTCTTGTATACAATATACTCATGCAGTCACTACATTGAGCTACACTTGTTTTCAGGACTCACACACTAATGCTCTGGTATATCAGTAGGACCTGCAAGAGCACCTGAGGATAGAAAACATTAGTGAGAGTATAATGACCATTATGTGCAACATTAAAATAATTCTTCACAGTCCAAATCTTGGCCTTTTGTGCTTCACAGTTGTATGAAGTTACAGATTTACATGTTATTGAGGTTTCCTACACCCCCTATATAAAAATTCTTTGTGATAAAGCACAGCTTATTGCAATAGTGTTTGAGGCGAACACTTGATGCCTTTCTCCCCATCCAATAGGACTGACACGTTTCATTCAGGGAAAAGTAGAGGTCAGGGGGTGCTATGAGAGCAGGGCTGGAGACTGACAGAAGAATCGGGGAACCCAAACCAGCTCTGCAACCCTCCTCCTGCATCAAAGAGTGAAAATCTGTTATTAGGCCTCTCTCCGAAGAGAATTAGTAATCAAGTTACAAAGCTGCATATAAAGTTTTCAGCCCAGAGTGCAGTGATGCAGAGGAATCCAATGCAGTAGGAGCAGCATACAGTGATACAGTGTATTACTTTAAAATCTCTCCTACACTCCGCTAATCATGCCAGACTACAGCTCATAATTTAAATTATTCATTGGGGAAGAATAAAAGTTTAATCAATAAAACCAGGGTCAAGTCACCCATACTAGAGGTTCAGGAAAAGAAGATGCCTTGAAACTCAGCTGTAAAATATTGTATATTTTGAAGGAAACCTTAATATCTCCCCTCGTTCCTATATTCATTAATAATAACAACCTACCACCTCACCTGACCTTTGCCTTCACAGGTTTGAAAGACAGTTTATGAAAATCTTTAGCATTACTGCATTTCTTTACCACTACTTCAGTACTAACAGTACATCCAAGAATCCTTAATGTTACAAAGACAGCTCTTGATCTTCCTCCAGAGCTATGAGTAAAACATCAGTTATACGAAAAAAAAGCTTCAAAAGAGAAAGATATTCATAAAGGTGGTCACCACTGTTTACTTTTTGTCTTCTGTTTGATGCTTAAGTGCTACAGCACCAATGCAATGTGCATTGATACTCCATCTTTTCATAATTGGCAGGGCCATAGGCAAGTGTTAAAATATTCTGTGTAGCTGTGATTGTAGTGCTGATCGATCACTCTCCAAGGCTGCAGGAAAAGCTGGCAGTTAAAGTCACTGCATAGAGCAATCATAGCAGCACTGACAGGCTGCTGTCAAGCAGGCAGGGGCATTCTGGAGACAGATAGCAGAAATGCCAAATCTGAGACAAATGCTCTTGGAATATGTAATAAATCATATTAGCTGTCTGATGCTTCTCCTTGGTGTATTGATCGTGATTAAAATAAACTAATTAGAATCATAATCATGATGCAGTGATACAGGAAACAAAGAGGTGAGCTATGCAACACAATCATGAAGTGTTTTGTAGCAGTCAAGCCAGACCACTTTCTATCTTCTCCACTTATCAGCCAATTACAGCAAGCAGTACATTTTGCATCAGGCTATAGAAATGTCAAACAGAAGCCTGGATATATAGCCCTCCCCTCTTAACAACTGCACATAGGTGCTATATAAAGATCTCAATTTGGGCTGCACTCCCAGGGAAGCTACAGGAGCCATTTGAAGGTGAAGCGTAGAAAGTGGATTCCGCTGTAGCCTTCCTGCAGGGCTACAGGGGACATGAACACAGTCACAGCCCCCCTGCAACCCTCAGGCCAGCAGACAGAGGTGAGGACAACCTACAGCCAGGCACATGTGCAGAGCAGGCACACGGGAGTCCTCTGCAGCAGGAGGGGCCTGCAGGAAGGCAGTGCCTTGCAATGGGAGTTTTACTTCTGTGACTTGACCAGGCATGTGTCTGTAGCCATTTTGAGATAGCCAGGATCAAGCAGAACTGATGATGAAGTTGGGTATGCAGGAGTTTGTGCTTTTTTGCATTAAAATTCTAATAATTCATGTAATACTATATTGAGATGCATTTGCCAATTGTGTGACTTCCTATATCTATCCAGCACAACTTGAAATATTTAACACGTTTCCATGCCATGTCATGCAGAAGAAAATAGAGCAGCCATATTAAGCTACAAAGCATAGATGACTAAAGAAATACCCTTATCCATACAAAGAACACCATGATAAGTTTAAACAATCTTTCAGAACTCCTGGGAAAACTTCCAAAAACATCTCTTTTGAATTTCTAGCACTCAAATATTTTCATTTCCCCTGACACGGATATTCAAGATACACAAAATACAAGGATGTCCCAATGGTTGGTTTAAAATGGATCAGAGGAACAACTTTCATCTGGAAGCAGATGCCATGCATCAGTCATGAGAATTTTTACATTTAACGTGGTCTGTATTTTGTTCTGAATCAATGACTCAATATTACATCTTCATCCTCTTTTCATGCCAATTTTACACTGACTTAACTCTATTAACATATCCCTTACCTTTAAATGGCTTGTTTCAGACTCACATTAAAGTAGATGAGACAGAAGTCAGTGTTTCCTGGGGTTGGTTCCTAATACATTGTTGATGCTGTCATCAACAGCTTAGAATAAATATTTTACTACTTTATTTAGCCTGACACTTCATTTTATCTACTAAAGGTATAACATAAAAGACATTCAGATTAACATGCAGATTTGTGAAAACTAGAAGATCTACAGTAAATTTAATCTGTGCTAAATGTATGTGCAAGGCAATGGTAGTATTGATGTTAAATCATTCATACAGCTTCAGTTACGCAATTCTACACAGATTTCTAGAACGTTAATTTCTCAGCAACGGTAATTGCCTGCTTTTAAAAGGTCACAGAATTTCATCTCCCATCTCACTTAATGTAGCAACCAGTGAAGACAATGTAATGTTAGGATTTTATCTGCTTGGCCAAAAAATTCTAACTCACCTGCCTTCAGGAAGGAACATTCTATCTTCCATCTCTACTCAGCCGCTCTGAAAAAGTGCTGATTAGTTAAGTGATTAATGTTAATAGTCACTTCTCTAGGTAGCTAAATTGGATCTAAGTGACTAAGTGAAGGCATTGCTATTTTAACTGATTGGGCCCAAATCTAACTACAAAGTAATTGACAACAGAGTGGAAGGTAGCTGCAACTAAAAAACTGGTCAGCAGCAAAATTAAAATAGAGGTAGCAATTCAAGTAAACCTTTGCAATACATGCAGACAAAATTGAACCTTAAGGGTTCAGTTATGGGTCCTAAAACCACATAACACTAGGCAGGAGTGTGAGTAATCCTACCTGATCTGAAGCACAGAAAGAGCCTGACAACCCTGAAGGAAGGATGTCCTTCCTTTCTCTCCACTACTGATCACAGCCTCCCTGGAATAAAGCCAGTCGGGATCACAGCTCCTCCTCATCCTCTTCTCTCTCTCCAAGCCCTTGCAGTGCAGCACATTTAGGGACCCCAGGCTGCAAGGCTGGATGTCTTTGTGCATGGGGAAACAAAGGGAAAACCAAGGAGTTTCCTATGTAAATATAATTTAGTCCTAAGAATAGTGGTATTGTTTCCATTCTTTCTTTGTGGTGGTTTGTAATCAACTGACATAAGCAACTGTGTGACAAGGCTAATGAGATTGATTAACTCAGAGGAAAATGAGGCTCTATGAGATACACATGGCTTTATCTATATTGCATTTTGTTCATTTAGTTAGAAGATCAAAAAAGGAGCTGTTTCCCACCTCATGGGAAGCAGCACCATAGAAATGCTTTCCACAATTTTTATAATGGCATAACTAGACTTCTATCACAAAAATCAGATTAGTATAGATGACCTATTACGATCAGGGAATTGATTTAATTGAGGTAAAAACCCACATTTTGGCTTTCATCAGTTGTGCCACAAGGAAAGAAAAGTGGAAAGAAAATAAGAAATTTAAAAATGAAATTAAATGCATATCTGCATATTTAGAATTTAAAAGGCACAGTTATTACTGGCATGCTTTCCTGTAGCAATTCCAAATTTTAGATTTTGTTACAGTTTCTTAGGTGTCAAAGTTGAGGTCAATGAATCTCTACTGGTGTTTATCTATCAAACTGGCCAGGATGACCACAAATGCAGAACAACACAAATTATTAAAATGGAAGTTAAACCTTGAACCTTCAAGGTTGGGGGTTTTGGTTTGTTTGTTGTGTCCTGCTCTCCCAAACCTAAAAAGGCCAGCATTCAGCTACTTGACTTCAATTAACAGATCAATTTTCCAAAATACAATAAACTCTCTCACAAGAGCAAAAATCTTCTAATCTGTTTTGGAACTAGACAAACCAAAATGCAAAAGCTATTTCTCTTTATATAATGAAAATTAGTTTTTTCTTCAAGTCGCATTATTATGTAGAAATGGAAAGCTGGAATACTTGTTAATCTTCATTTCTTCCTTCTCTTTGCTTCATATTGGCATAACCTTTTCTGGCAGTAGTGGGAATGCCAATGTTATGTGTTTCTAATAAAAGAAAGAACCTTTTTCAGATTGTACACCAGCTGCTAAGCATCTCTACAAAGTTTCATTTGAGAATTAATGTGCTTTCTTAAACATTTTGTGCAGCTTTTTTTTTTTTGCATGAGAGTTCTTTTAACACAACAAAATGACAGCTTCAAAGAGTCACTTGGAAGATCTCTACAAACTCTGCAAAGGCTTCTCCAATGTCACATTGGACTAGAACTCCTCTTGTGGTGAGGAGGAAAAACACTCCTGTCAGTGAAGCTCAGCAATTTTGTATGCTGACTGAAACATTGGTCACTACAAGAAGCAGAATCATTATACCAAAAAAAACCCCAAGCAAACCCTACCTCTCAAAATGTGTCGCTATCAATGGCTTAAAAACACAAGACCCACACAAGCTAACCGGCTTTAAAAACAGGTCTTGGCAGATGGATTATTTGGGAATGCACAGGCAAACATCAGGTGTCAGAAGTCAGTTAGAAAGAGATACCTATGTACACTAAAATATTGGTTTGATTTCTGACTTCTTATGGCTTTTATTTCCATCTGTGCAACTGTAAACCCACCGTTTCATTTTCTGTTTTGTCTTTTTGGAGTGTGTGAAGTACTGATGTTATAAGCCAGTGAGCGATTAAATTTCCTTTCAACTCAATTATTTTACTTGTTCCTTTTTTTTTTTTTTTCCCCTTTTAGTCCTTCCCTTAGCCCTTCCTTCCTTAACATTTAGTATTCTATTAATACAGAATGTCAAAGAAGACAGTGATGTTTACACTCACCAACTATTTCTTCTGCTCTTATCATTTAGAAAATAGCGGTGTTAGAAATAAGTAGCACCCATCAGCACATGAGAAAATGACACCAGCTGGCAACAACCAGCTCTAAAACAGCTCTGAAATGGTTGTTAAGAGTCTTCTGTGCCAGCTACATATTCCAAATAAATGCAGATACTCCCAACCTCAAAATCACTATGAACTCTATCAGTTGGCTACAGAGACACAGCACTTCAAAGACTGGAGTTGGAGGAGGAAGAGCAAGCACTAAAAAAAGTCATGATACAAACAGCAGAGAGGCAATACAAAAATTTGCCTTCAAGGATCCTTGTTGAGTATGTTTCTAAATACTTAGACTGAAAGCCTGTGACATGTGCATGAGCTCTCAGATCACAGCTCCAGTGGTAGAAACAGCATCCAAATCCAACTGGATTTATTTAAACATCAGCATTTTTGATCCAAAATAATATGTTGCCATTGTGAGGATACTGTACTTACAATGTACAAATATTTTACAAGCGAATTATTACATAGTGAAAATTTAACAAAAGAATTGTGGATTACACATGAAGAAGTTTTTCCCGTCCCTCTCAGAAACTATCAGAGTTTGTAGCAGAGAAGCTGCATCAGTAATCAGACAGTGAATTGGCAAAAAAACCCCCCTACCTCTGAGTGAACTTACTGTCTTCCCACAAAAAATAACCATAGCAGGAAAATCTCAGATCCATGCAACTACAACCACCAGACACTTTAAACTAGAGTGATTATTGCTTTCTTTTGAAAGGCAAACCAGGAATTATGAGTTTATCAACAGGATGTACCAAAATCTATGTAAATATTGGTGGTAAAAAGAAATCTTTATAGGGAAACACCCTTTTTTTTGCTTATTAGTGGGATAATTGCATGGTCAGAGTAATAATGGAACAGGACTGTTCTCAATAAAATATTAATATTTTTTCTGAAAAGTCCATTCACAGTTGAAATAAAATGCAGTGCAGAGAGGAGATGAAAAATACTCCTCACACAGAATATTTCTCTTTCATCTGTGTCAATTGTTAATTAATCTTGATTTTGAAACATTTTAATAACTTTTCAAACAGAAAAAAATTGTGGAACAGGACATAATTTGCATGTAGAGGATGAGTGAAGTATGTCATGTTCTTCAGCCAGTCTCCAACAAGGCTTCATAACAATGACAGTTTGCAAGTATAGATAATTACAGAGGTAAATTTGTGCCAGCAGTGATGCATATGCATGATTTGTGGCATTTAGGTGTCACATACTTCATGTATAAATGACATAAATTGTGTTCAAAATAGTTACAGGTGCCAAATGATTAAAATGGCAAGCAGAAGAGGGAATATCAACTGATAGCTGAGCTCCTGTCTGGGAAGGAGTGGCACTTGCTGGCAGCAACACCTCATTTGAAAAACTTGTTCTGTGTAACATGGAAATTGGATAACAAGTAAAAATACTTGGGTGTTAAGTAAACTTAATCAACTCAGGTGTCTAAATATTTATATCCAAATATTCAATTTGGTGCACATATGAGATCAGCTTCAAAGACAAAGCATTTCAGAATGACCTGGATGTGCAGATACCCACACTGCTCCCTTTGGTTCAATGGCATTCTTTTGCAGACAGTCATAGCAACATCTAGCTTGATTTTTTTAAAGACAGCTTTTGCATAAAAAGGAAGAGAGCAGAGAGAGACAGCACCTACTCTGGCCCCTGGCTGGGAGTGGCAAAGCCAGGTGACCAAGTTTCATTATCATTCCTTAGCAGTAGAGTATCCAGCATCCAGCTGCTCTTTGTGCATTTGAGCCTTGTGCAGAAAAAAGGGAACATTACTTTTACCAAGAGCATAGGTACTTGTTTTAATAAATAAATGTCTGAAGATAATCCTCAAAAAATAAAATTCGTTTGAAATTTCATCAACACAAGCTTAACAAATTAGTCTGTCTTTTATAGACTAATTTATTCATTCACATCATAAGTAACACTATTAAAGAGCATGTATGAAAAACTACGGTAGAACCAGTCATGTGATATTTCTGTTTGCTTTCTTTTCAGCAGTTTCAACTGAGTTTTTAATGAAGTGCCATTCCCATCCATCAGCAGATCAGGAATATACTACTTGTTGTGGCTGCAGTGTTACACCCCCTGCCCTCCAGCCCACAAAACATAGCAGTGATGAAAAAATAAATTAGCAGCACTGCTTTGTTGTATTACACTGATTATCTAAATATAATTTTTATAACCTATGATTTTCTTCTAGTGGTCTCAAAAATACATCATTCTGCACTTTTTGATAGTATAGAGAAATGTTAGCTTGCTACAAGAGAAAAGATCTGGCATTTTCACTCAGCTGTGCAAATGTTACCTGAACAACCAGAAGCGTAAGGTCTGAAAAAAGTAACATATTATGAATACTATGTTGCAATATATCCATAAATAATATACCATAACATGAGTTACTATGGTAACTATTTGGATTCGAGATCATTGGGTTGGGTTTTTTTCTACTACGTTAGAAAAAAAATATTCACATAATTCATGGCATTATCAGGGAGGTTTGATTCCAAGCAGGTTACTATTTTAGATATTGTTCCCTTCTCACAAATGACTCTGGGAGAAAGCCTTTTTGACTTGGCAAGCTTTTCTTAGGTCACTTACTCCACAGTGTTTAAGCAAACAAGTAAAATTTTCAAAAAAAGAAAAAAAAAAAAAAAAAAAAAAAGTCAGATCCTTTACCTGGAAAATGTTCAAGTTGGGCAAGTTTTGTTGAATAAAACATTTCTTCAGGAACCTGTCTTGTTTCCATCCATGGTACATTCTTTCAAATTCTGTAAAATCATTACATATGTGCAAGAATTAAATGCAAGGTGGTTCCTAATGTAGTGGTTGAAGAGGTGGTGCCCAAGTGTTCAAACAGCAACCTGCAAGTGGGCAAAACACAAACAACCTCATGTCACCTATTGCTCTAGCTAAAGAAAAAAAGCAAAAAAAATTCTATTTTGTTTTAGTTTAATAAAAGAAAAGGCAGCAGTAAATGTTAAAAAAACTAATAACCTAAATTTTCTCATTATGCAATTATGGCTTTGTAACGGGCCATATAATTGAAATTTATTTTTAAAGATCAGACATAGGAAGGAAGAGAATCCACAAAAAAGACTTTTGAGAATCATTACTATTTTAAAATTGCATTTTCAAGGTAATATTCAACTGTGTTTGAAAACTTCTCTTGGATAGAACAGTAATTCAGTGAGGTTTTGGTTGCAAAAAACATTTCTGAAACTACTTGCAGAGGGTAGAAACCACTGTATATTTTAAGGAAAGCAATAAAGAAATTGGCCAAAGTTAACAAACAGTACCTGCTCTATACTTGAATGTGTTTGCATATAGCAGGTACACACATATATATGTATGTGTGTACACATAAAATAAAATGGGATTGAAGACAGACAACCCATATCGCTCAGCAAATATTTTATCACATTACTTTTAGACCATTTTATAAAAATCACCTTTTTTTTTCATACATAAAACCCCCCTAACCTTAAAATTAACTCTTGTGAATAGCTTTGGCTTCACCTGCATGCTTTTAAGCTGAGTACATAAAAATATAAGTGACCGAACAAAAAATATAATATTAAAGTAGTATGGCTGGTTTAGAGCTCCTGTATGGATTTAGTCCTTGTGATTTGCCTTTTTGTAAAATAAAGCAAACAGTTAAGCAGGGACTAGCTTGGTGCAAGGTCCACTGGTGATTTTGTAGGAGTATTTTTGGAAGGGTTCCTTTGGTTGGTTGATGGGTTTTTTGGTAGTGCATTTTTCTACAGCTGTGTTTCTCACTCTTCCCTAACAGCCCAGGAATATACAGGACCAAAAGCCACAATCATTGAGTGAACTATAGACATATTTTTCAAGGCAAAATTGACCAGAGCTTTTGTATATGAAAACAATAATTTACAGCTCCACATTCTACAGCCTCACTGGTTTAGGATGTGAGTGGGGTGTCCAACCATCCCTCAGCAGGAGGCAGCAACTTGTGCACACAAAATTTAACATATTTCTGCACTGGATATTGATCAGTGAAACAGTCTGTATTCTGCCTAGTGCAGAATATGCAATGCTTTTTTCACATTTTAATTGATCTTTGATATGCACAATAGAAGGCAGTTACCCCTAAGATATTTTTTTAGGAGAATTATCAGAGAGTGTGATGCCTCATTTGCTGGATAATAAATGTTCCATCATGGTAATAACTGCAGGGAAGGGTATGTTTCTGAAACAGCTTCTCTTGCTGGAGAAATGGATTAGAGAGATTACCATTTCATCAAAGTGGCAGAACAGTTGAGAGGAAATATGGAAGGAAATTTTTGTATAATTTCTGTAGAGTTGCTATTTGTCAAACCCCACTGGCATCAATCATGCTATATCTTCTCCTGATGCAATCACATCAAAAAAAGTTTCTCTTTAATATGCATGTGTTGGAGTAAAAAAAGAGACATATAATTCAAATTTCTTTGAATTCTACTATCATCTAGATAAGAAATGCACAGATGATACTATAATTTTAATTTCAGTTTATAAGTCTTCCCCAACATTAAAGAAGTTTCTTTACCTTGATCATATTTACTATAGCAGATTTTTAAACTAATTGTACCATGATTTCCAGCAAGGTACTCAGTCCTGTGTATAAATAAGGAACACATCGATTCTCAGACATGAAATTCACATATAGAAAACTTGAGAGGTCTGACATTCTTGAAGAATAATGGTGATTAACATGCTTGGACTGCATTCAGTCAAGAACCATGTTAATGGATTTTGGAGAAGGCATTCCTATCGACCCATGCAACCCCCTGTAGTGAAGTCATTAAAGAAAAAGAAATAACCAATAAAAGGATTTGCTGCATGTAAAAAAAGCAGTTGCTGAATTAGAATAGGGAAGCTTAGAAGTCAGATCGTACAGTTTTTGTCAGAAGTGCCTTTTTTATTATATGCTGTTTTCCTTATCTCCCCTCACCCCAAGTTTCAAAGAGAACACATTTTCTTTACAAAATCATATCCAAAAAATATAACTAGTTGTAGTATGATTTCCATATGTTGTTCAAGTGAGATTTGAGAGGCATCCAGAAGCTTAAACTGGTGGAAAAGCTGCCTAGTGCCAGAGGAGCTGTGTCTGCTAGAACATAAAATGTCTGTGGTTGGGATATAACAGAAATGTAGTGAAGATTAGTGTATCAGAGGAGAATACTGAAAAGAAAAAGGAAAATACAGAAAAATCAAATAGCTTATCACTCAAAGTTTTGAAAGTCAGCATATGTATCAGCCTATCTGAATCATCACAGAGGTCATGCATTTTGGATTGGCCATGCAGAAAGCTACATTCTTGCTCCTGAAAAGTGGACATCCGAGAAAAAAGACTGCAGTTCCTTTGAAATTTTCCTAATAATACAAAGGATCTTAAAAATTATAACATAGAGGCATAATCAGTTTTAAATGGTGTTTGTCACAATTTTTATGAGGTATCCTTTGCCTTTAGCTCCTCGTTAAAAGGCTATAGCATGTTTGTATTTTGTTTAGCTATTTGCATAATGTAAAAACATTACCTAGCAATTAATGTATGTAGATTACATCCCAGTGACACTTCCTTGCAGTGAATTCTGTGTTTCCCTGCAGATGTGTTTGTTATTGTGTCCATAATTAAGCAGTTTTTCTTACACACACCCTGGTATCTAGATGTCTCTGTAGAGTGTGTTTAGACCTCTGCTTGCACAGCACACTCCTTACTGTGCAGTTGTAGTTTTCCAATTATCTCTATGGCTTGAAACACAAACCTGGAAAAATATAACCCAAAGGGACCAGGACAGTGTGTTATTCCTGGTCAACACTGTGGGATACTCACTTTGCCACATCCTCAGCAGGATTCCAATGGAGGGGTCACATACCATGCAATATTGTCATGCTGTACACATTTAAGGTTGAGGACTAAGCCTGACAGATGAACAGAACTCAGTCCCATCTTCAATCCATGCATCACCTGCAATGCCAGTTCTGCAGCAGGTACAAAATAGGGGTAGCTTGGAGTGTGATCTGGTTTTGCCTGCTGATAAAGTCAATCATACATTTAATCTGGTTAAAATTCATTCCTACACAAGCTTAGAGGGTTAACAACAAAATTCATACCACTGTACCTGATCCCCCTCAGCATTACCTGAGGATGACAGAGATCAAATCCCACAAACTTTTAGGTCCCCTCTGTGTAATAAGTATATGCCTTCTCACAAAGCACTCAGATGGAGTAAACTCATTAAAGGACATTTATTATTCCTTCCCCAAAAATGGGAAGTTTCACTGGGGTACATTTTTTGATAGTTTCTCAGTACTGCAACTCAACAACTCAAAAAATTTGCACAGATACACACTCAGTGGGTCCCTTTGGTCTATGAGACAAGTGAAAAAACAGGAGCTGTTACTCATTTTTGAAAATTTCAGCCTCAGTTCCTTGTTCCGATGTTTTTTTTGGTGCCTAGGGATCTCAGTCTGGATAAGGGAATTAATTCCTGCTTTTGGACAGTCAGGGCAGACTTTGGTGTGAAATCATTTGTAATGTATCAGTGTTTTAGACTATATTCCATGCCAGGAATAATGTACCTACATCGTTCAATGTTTTGGGGGGCCTTTTTGGTCAAAATGCCCTAAGTTTTGAAACTAAAAACCTCATACAGCATTATATTAAATAAATTTTTAAAAATTATTAGCTGACCATAACATATCATTCAAGAGTTTCATGTTCTGAGAAGGAATATTTTTACATAGCTATGGCAACTTTCACCAGGTTTTCAGATCTTTTTAAAAAGCAGACCACCCTAAAAAAATTGTGATCTATTAGAAAAAAGTAGGTTAAAAATCAAACACTTTAAATAGTTTTGAAACTATAATCCTTCATAGCTTTTGAAAAGTATGTTTCATTATTTAATATTCATAACTTGCCACTTTACACATTTACTATCTTTCATTGATTCTTCTGATGCCATAGACTGACAAAAAATTGTCTAGAAAAAGTAGAAGTTTTGTTCTTAATAAACAAGTGCTGGTTTTAACTGGCATTAAAGTTCAGTTGGAGAAACACATGTCTCCATCAACCAGCTGTTTGTTCTAGTAAGAGAAGTTTCACATGCAGCAAATGCACTGTGCCAGACGCGTACAGAGTTGTTGCACGTGCTTAGCTTTTGGCAAGATAGATTTTCCTGGTTTCTCTGGGGCTTTTCCTCCTCTAATGCTATCCAGAAAACTCAAACTGATTGCAGGCCATACTGAAGGACCTCATGTTTCCATGCTGACTGAGCATCTGCAGATCAGCAGCAGTTCAGAAGTGTGCAACTCGTGCAGCACTACTGCGACACCATTTTATCAGACCATCTTAAGAGGAGCTGTCCATAATTTGGGGCACACAGCAGCACTCAAAGCCTATGCAATCCACAATCACAGTTATGGCTCCAGATATTTTTCCAGGCAAAAGAAAAACTCCTTTGGGAAAATGGTGATGCTAAAACTGCCAGGCTGTCCCTGGGCTCTGTCCACTGTACTCAAGAGCTGCCTCCCTTGAGAGCAGCATATCCACAACTGAACTACCAGAGTGGACTCAAACATTTATCTCATTTTCAAGCATGGCACCTATGCAACATAATTGCAGTGCAGAAAAAAAAACATTTACTGCTGCTACATATCATTAGTCTATCACTGGTCCACTGAGGCATGCAAACACTTTTGAATTCTTTGCCAAGACAACAAAATTGGGATAAATATAACACTGCCAACAGCCTGCATGCTAAAAACAGGAAAAAGAGCAAAGCTTGAAATTCACAATGCATTCCCTGGAAAAGAAATACCACATTTAGAGAGACCAACAGCCCATGTCCTGGTGGTCAGCAGCTCTCTGTCAGGAGAGATCCTGTCAGCTCCACTTCCTCCCTCTTGGCAGAAAATGACACTGCTCAGGGCCTCCTGCTTGTCAGGCAGGGAGACAAAGCTTCAGCTTCTTAATTCAGCCACTCTTAGAGAAAATAGTGTCTTTTCTAAGAAGCTGGGAACTTCTACTTAATTTGGATCTATTGCCAGTAAAGTAGCAATGTGATACGTAAACATGGCCTCTTCTAAAATCCTCTAACACTTTGCTTTCTGTCTGAAAAGAGATTTCCAAGCCCTTGTGAGAAGGTTTATGCTACTCTCCTTGAACTGGAGATGTAAGTGTGTGGTTATGGGACCAGGCATAACAAAGCCACGTAGCACGATTTGTTGAGCTCACACCTGCTACCAGAACAGTAAAATTCAAAGTCAAAAGTTCTCCAATTATTGCCTCTGTAATTATCTTAAAAATTGCTATATATTTATGGCTAGTAACCACTCCTGAATGAACATCAGCCAAAACAATAAAAGGAAAACAAGTTTGCCCAAAAGGATTACGAGGACCTCACTCTCTAACAGAGGCTATGAATAGGATTAAAGGATTAGTTAAGCAAACAAATAGCAGTAGCAACAATGGTTGAACCAGCTTTTAAACAACACCACAAGTAAAGATGAGATAAACTGGTCAGAAATACCACAGGTCTAAGCTAAGGGGCAAAACCCACACTGCTTCAGTCGCCCAGAAGAGAGAGATCTGAAGAGGATGTCTAGGAAAGAATACTACAAATGTTCCAGTCTTACTTTAATGCACCAATAAAAGAGTTGAATGATCAGCTGAGACTGCTTTTATAAAGTGGTGACTGATTGTAATCTCCTGCTGCATATACAGAGAGAGCTAATAAATAGTTAACTACCTCTTTCTCTCTTCTACGGCATATCAGGTCATGGGCATCATGTTATAAAAGCATTGTGAGAAACACCTCGACCTCATTACATGATCAAATGCATGGACTTCACAAAAGAAATCATAATGCATGCTTCTTTCCACAGTACAGCCAGGGAGGCCCACGCTTGCTGTGAAACAGTGTTCCCTAGAGCACCTATGGAATGAGGAAAATGCAAAGGAGCTTGGTATTAGGGCAGCTGGGAAATATTTACAAAACAATTACAAGAATCTGAAATACCATCAAAAAACAAATCATCTTCTTCACAAAAATGTACAAAGATTACAATAATTTTTAACACATGATTTCCTTCCTTACTTCAATATTTAATCGTTGAGAAATGCATCATAAATTCAGAAAATTTTCTGGTAGTCTTTTCATTATGCATTTAAAGCCAAATAACTCTGCCTGTAGTTCCACCCATCTGGATAGTTACACATCAGAATGTGACTCTAAAATACAGTAATAAAAGAGCAAACACAATATACAATAATAAAACCAGCATTCTAGACAGTAAAAAAAAATAATTAAAAATATCACAATTAATACCAATGTTAATTCTTCACAAATTAATGCACTACATTAGTAGCATGACTAGTTATCTAAGGTGTCCTTGTTGTGCCAGCTAACCATACTGTGACCACAGTGCCCTTTGATCCTGTCACTGGCCACTCAAAGCTTGTCAGCCTGTTTTCCGTCTGGCTGATAATGATGGAATGAAATCACACCCATCATGATAAACAGTCATTTGTTTGATTTCAGCTTCTGGCAGACCAAACAGTGCCTTGCTCATCCTCTCTAGGAAAACCTTTAAATTACAGTCATCCTTTAGGTTCCTTTCCTGTTCCTATCTTTCTGCCCCAGTTTAAGGACAAGGACATTTACAGATCAAAATGTCACAGGGCTTTTGCAGAAATAAAACGTAGCCTCTTGAAAGCTCTTGAAAGTTAACAATGCATTCAGCCTGAAATTCAGGCTCCTGACTTTCATTTCACAACAAAGTTGGACAGTCACAAATGTTATGGAAATATCATCAAACAATGCAGCTACAAAGGTCCTGTTCAGTTTTGGAGTTACCAAAGCTGAGAAGATTTCAGTAAGAGATGCAATATCCTTTGTTCCTACACATACTATCCACATCTTGCATAGTATCTCTAGCTGTTAAAATAGTGATGAAAGACCCTTGAAGGATGCAATCTCACTCTTTTCTTTAATCTCATGCTGATTTAATTTTTATTTCCCCAGATATTAATAAAGGAGTTATTACAATGTGAATATACATAGTATATACAGAATATACTAGAGGAGGTCACTGCCAGAAGATTTATACTACTACTCATCTTTGTAATAACCTGAACCTTGCTGTCTAAACATGGCAAGCATGTGAAATCTATACTAGGCTGCATGAATGAGCTTCCTGCAATAAAAATCTATGAAAGCCAATTGCAAAACAAAGTGTAATATGAAAACTTTTTTCTAGATTGTGGTACGGATTTTCCTTAGTCAGTTGAATATCTCCATAAGTCAAACAAAGCATACATAAAAAACATAGCTCTGAAACCTATAGGCAAACATGCAGCAAAAATGAAATCTCCTTGTTTCATACTGATGGCTGATGGTTCAATTTTCCTTCACAATTATTTAAAGTTTCTAAATGCTGTCAAGAACACTCAGCAGTCTGAAGCCAAGTATGAGGAGCTGTAACCAGATCTGACTTATATGAGATTTACTGTCCTGATGTCTGCATGCAAGCACTTTCTGAAAGGAAGAACCATAGGAACAAATGAACATAAAGAAAGAAAGTGGCTCTAATTCCATCTGGTTACTCTGCCTAAAAGATATCTTACTCCTTGTATTTATTATTTCTTCCTTACCACTTTTGATCCAAAAAAATCTAGAAGTGGTTATACTGTAGTTCCAACACATTAAATAGACAATCCAAAAGTTTTAAGAAATTTTAAAAAAAAGTATATTTAATATATGTTCAACTCCAGAAACTAACTTAATTCTTCCAATTTTTCATTGCTCTTTTTCAGTCTCTCTCACACTCTGCAAGTGTGTTAATTGTCCTCAAAGGACAATTAACACACTTGCAGTTTTTTTCAGCTATCCATGCTCTTTTTCAGTCTCTCTCCCGGTAAATCCTCAAAGGACAATTAACACACTTGCAGTTTTTTTCAGCTATCCTTGTTTAACCTTCTAGATGGGAGGAGTTTGGTTCTATCATCAGAATCAGAAACACTGAGAGATACTCTTCCAAGGAAATTTCAATTTTTCAAGATTTTCTTCAAGAGTCAAAAATTAATGTATACAGAAAGCTGTCTATTGAATTTAGCAATAAAAGGTTTAAAGTACAAGTTGGACAATGGATTCAGTTTGTTCTTTATCTGTGGTGATGTAAATCTAGAAAAACCCCAAAATAAACTAACTTTCAGGTTTCATTCATGTATAACTAATGTTCAATCAGCAAAACTTCTAGAAAAATTGAGCCATGTTCTACTTGAAGTATCTTCTCTTCTACTTGAAGATTCTTCTCTTCAGCCTGCACTATTCCATAAGAAAATTCAGGGAAGCCTCTGTATCCACCAGTTTCCTATATATCTGCTTACAGTTAAAGACTAAAACTAGAGAAAAGGTGCTTCAGCCACAGGCTACTGATGCTTTAAGGCTTTATTTTCCTCTTTCTTTGGGATTCAGACTGCTGATAGTTACAGTGCATTTGACCTGAACCAACTTGCTCTAAGCCAATTTAGCTGACACTACAGTTCCTTTATCAGTGAAATCAGAACTTCTGCTACTGACATATAGCAAACACCACCTCAGCTCCATCTCTCCTCCACTAATATCTGGTGCGCAGCACAAAAGTCATAATATGCTTCCTACTAAAAATATAATGAAAAAACCAGTCAAATTTTCTTTTTCTGAAGGACTATATTAAATAACAAGAATATATATTTTGTCTAGCTAAATGAGCTAAGTTCTAATGAGAAATATAGATAAATAACAAAAAAAAATGCTTCCTAGTGCAAACCAGAAATTATTAGACACCTCAAGGATAAAGAAATCTCTAACCTGCATCTGTATGTGATAGCTCTGCTTCTCCAAGGCTCTTATATTAAGTTTACAATTTTTTATAAAATTTAATAGCCTTTTGAGATGAGGTGAGATTTTGGAAGTTCCATTGCTAGTTGATTGTATGACATGACATCACCCCTATCACAACATGCCACGTAAAAACATTTCAAGAAATGGTGAATTGCCTTGCTTGTGGTTTTGAATTTCTCAGACTGGAAGACGACAAAAACATGAAGGGGGAGGGGAGAATATTCTCAATAATTTTCAAATTTTTTGGCTTTGATAAGGTTATATTTTTACATACTTGAAGGACAAGATTCTTGAACACTTGGCACATAAAATCCTGGCCAGATTTTTCTTAGAGTTCAGCATTCAATTGTTCCTATTTACAGAACTTACAAACACATTTTCAGGTTTTGAAATAGCTCACATATTTGTTCATCAGTGAAAGCTCTCCAAATTTCTGATCCTAAAAATTACCAAAATTCTGAATGAAAAATTTATTTGTGGTGTTTGAAAAACAATGGGGGAGGAAAGTTGCAAGCTAGACTAATTTTCTGTTGCCTGGTTATTTACCGAAATTTTGTTTGAGCCAGAAATTTCAAAGCAGATATCATTATTTTTAGTGGGGAAAAATATAACGCTATTCTACTGAGTTTCAAGTGTATTCATTGGCAGTACATTTTGACTGCTGATTCTAAATTATCTTCCCATCTATTTTACTTTACACTGAAAGCATATCTAACTTGAAGAATGCAATATGTTGCCAAAATGCATTTGAATTAATGGACTTTTCACATTTCTCCCTGGGGAGGACAACCTGGGGGCTGGGATGCTGAACATGACCCAGCAAGGTGAGCTTGCAGCCCAGAGAGCCAGCTGCACCCTGGGCTGTATCCAAAGCAGTGTGGGCAGCAGGGCAGGGAAGGGACTCTGCCCCTCTGCTCTGAGACCCAGCCTGCAGTGCTGTGTCCAGCTCTGGGGTTCCCAGTGCAGAGAAGAACATGGACCTGTTGAAGCAAGTCCAGAGGAGGCCACAGGCATGATCAGAGGGCTGGAGCATCTGTCCTACAAAAACAAGCTGAGAGAGCTGGGTCTGTTCAGCCTGGGAAAGAGAAGGCTCTGGAGATACCTTAGAGCACCTTCCAGTACTACCTGGAGAGTGTCAACTACAGAGACTCTTTACAAGGATGTGCATTAATAGAACCAGGGGGAATGGCTTTAAACTGAAAGAGATACAGTAGATTTATAGTAGATATTAGGAAGAAATTCATTATTGTGAGGGTGTTGAGGCATTGGAACAGGTTGCCCAGAGAAGCTGTGGCTGCCCTATCCCTGGCAGTGTTCCTGGCAGTGTTCCAGGCCAGGTCTGAACAACCTGGTCTAGTGGAAGGGGCCTCCGCCCATGGCAGGGGAACTGAAACCAGATGATCTTTACGGTCCCTTCCAACCTAAACCATTTTATGAGATCATAAATATGTGACACATGCATGGCATCATAGACAATAAAGTAATATCACAAGGTAGAGGAACACTCAATATATTCAATTTCTAAGAGCTTCATGAAAAAAATAAGCAACATTGGCTGGAATAATGAAGAGGTGAGAAAAAGAACACTTTATGGTCACTGATATTTATAGGGAATGTTCTCAAATACACAGCATACAGTCCTATATCAAAAATGTTAATTTCACTTCATTGCATTATAAATTAATTTAGCCTCTCTCATTTTTGATCAGTTTAATACCTGAGTCTCATCAGTGAAAAAAAAAAAACCAAAACAACACAATTATCCATGGTTGCTTTGTTAATAAATATGAAAATCATTCTATGATACATGGTGGGGTTTTATGGATTCCATTACCTGTAAAGTAAGGCCTTAGGTCCTGCAAATAGCTGTATCAACTATTAAACTTGCAAGTGTTCCAAATGAATTGAAAAGAGCTCATTCCTTCCTCTGCTAAAGCCAATGCCATATTTTTAAATATCCTGCAGTGAAAGTAAGACCTGAACATGAATAAGAAAAAGGCTTTTGTTAGTTTGTTTTCAAATCAAAGATAATAAACATTTCTATGTACCAAGAAAAGTGAGGTGCCTCTGACAGAAAATTTTGAAGCAGTAGAAAAAAGTATTTTATCTACCAAATGGGTTGGCTGTAAACATTATTGAAGTCTTTTACAGTACCTTTTTCAATGTTCATCTATGCCTACTAAACTTTAATTGTATGGTATTTTCCTCTGAAAAAAATTCATCACTGAGGAATTGAAAAAGCATTTGTTAGAAAAGAGGAAAAAGTGTTAGACACTTCATATTGTTTTGGCTTGCTCACTAATCATTGCATTTGTTTCGATATTTTACTTCTACAGCACAAGCTTTCAGGTGTGAAAAAATCTTTTAAGCCTGTTATTGAATCTAGACAATGCTGGCTATATCTTCCCCTTCTCTTGGGTACCCTGCCATAACCTCTGACTCCACATAGTAAAGTTCATCTTTACTACAAATCCCTTCATCTGGTGAGAAGTCTCAACTGAACCCCAACCCTAATAACCTCTGCTATGTTTCAGATGCTCACCAAGCCCCCTCAGGTACATCATCAGGTATAAAATATACCTTGTGCCTGAGGGAAATGTCTGTTTGCCAACCAAACCCTCGGTATTCCAATAAAATTTACAAACCAGGATGCAGGTATCAGTGAAAGCCATGCATGCTTCCGCAAGACTTTTTTTGCACACAGGTGAATTTCACCTGCTTTTTGTGGGTTTTCCTTACCTCATCCTGGATCTTAGCTATAGCCTGTGTAGCCTACTTATATCTCAGCTTGTACCCAACCACCCTATTCAAAAGCTGCTGCTAAAATTATCCCTTTCATGCTGCTAAGACCCTGAGAGACATTCATATTCAAATCAAACCCTTCATCCTCTGCTTCAAGTTCGCAGTTCTTCTCTCAAATACGAGGCCCAGAAAAACACAACACATACTTGGCTTTCAATTTGCTCTGATTATTCTAAAACTTTCCTTCTCCCCATTATGCTCTTTAGACTTTCATGTCCATTCTATTTTCTGTACTATTCCTAAGTTTAGTGGTCCATTTTGCTGACTGGATATAAACTCATGAGTTCACAAATTTATGTTCTTCCATAAAAAACACATGCTTGGAGTGGGGAGGTCATGTCAGGAGAAGGGGAGTTTTACCGCCACCTCTGTGAGCCACAACAAAATCTAGAAAATGAATCACAGTTGTATTATCACAGTTCATCACACTTCTGAACATTATAACTTGAAAAGAGAGACTTTAAACTCAAATTTTAGGTCATCTTACCTAAAAACATGGAGAAAATCCAAGCAGCTTCAGTCTAAGATGGTGTCAAAGCATAATCTTTTTAAAACAATGCAAAACTGTTTTGTTGTAAGAAAAAAACTAAAACCTGTAAAACAGGTAAATAGTTCATTTTCTTTCAGAGTGTATTCTTGCTTTGTTTTCACTTCTGATTCAAAAAGCTCCTGACTGGCAAGCCAAAAAGAGAGTTGACAAAAATAAAATAATAATACCCATCTTAAGCCTAATTTTATACTCCTCTGATTTCTTCTCCTATATCACTGAATTCAATTAGCTTACATTTATTTTCATTTAATCTATTTAATCTCTCAGTACTCATCTGTGACTGACACAAGGCACTGTTGCCATTACCCTGCAACCGTCGCCTGCTCGCCCACGCTTTTCATCACCAAGAGAGCTCATCCTTTCCATTTCTTACCCATCAACAGCCCAGACACCAAGGCAGAGATGGAAAAAAAACCAAGATGATCAATTAAAAAATCAGTTTTATGGAACTCCCACCTGGTAATGTGTGTTCTCAGACACAGATATGTGTGTCACTGAGGCTCTCCCTGCAGCAGCTTGCCAGGGTTATCAAAACAGCACTGAGCGTCCAGAGATGCTGCCCATCATCATTTTCATGCTGAAAGCTGGGAGGATATCTGTTCCTTCACTATGCTTCACTTTAATTATCAGGTTGCAATTAACACCCTGCCACTCTTTTCTGTTTGCTTTGCTTTGCTCCATTTCCTGCAAACTGATTAAAAAAGAGAGAGAGAGAATAAGGCTTCCAGAACCTTAGTTTATCCAATAACATGATTATATATCTGAAAGAACATTTTCATCTTTTAATTCTCTTTCTAATTATTTTCTGTGCCCTGCATTCAGCATTTCCCAAAATTTGCCTATCAATGACATAAAAAGATTATCTTTTTCATGTTGCTAGCAGAGAGTCAGAGTTAAATCAATCTGAAATTATTCTAAACCTTCAACTCATTTACCCCAGCCTTATTTCATCCTCTTACTTCCTGATTCAGGATTTCGAAGTTACACTGTTGTTATTGAATGCTTAGGGTGAATAGTTCCAGATATTGAGAGAAGTTTAACACTTAAGTAAAATTATGACATATTATTAGGTTTTTACTGTAGAAAACGAGAAAATCTTTAAAGATGTTATGTTGAAATCTTGAAAGTATTAACAAATGTTTTATCTAAGGATCAAACACCTTTTGAAGGATGATAGGTAAAGCACAGCAGCTCTGCTGGGTTCAGCTTGCACAATTTCTCCTTACTTAATGTCTTCTTTTTTTCCCCCCCTATGTAGAAGGCTTGAAAACTCCCAAAATCATAGGCATTGGGGCAATTTAATTCACTAAGTTTCTAGAGTAGGATTCAGTTTTCAGAAGTCTACAAATCCCTGGGAATTTTTCCATAATTCTTAGCTTTATAGATCATAGACAAGATGCAACAGAATTGGAAGAAGGATGTTACACAGCAAAAAAGGCCATATAAAAATCACAAAAGAAACACAAAGGTGTAACTCTGTGTGTGTGTACGGTAAATTAAATAAAAAATATTCTTTTTATATTAAAAAAAAATGTTTACTTAATGTTCTGCCCATATAGAAAAACAGAGTAGAGCTCATAAACCAGCACAGTACACCTGCTGACTCCCAGTATAGCAAGTCCTATTTCTCAGCAAGGAAATGTTTCAGCAGATGAAAAAGCTGTCTGGTTTTGAACTCCCAGAGACTTGCTACATGGGTGAGAGCCTGTCAGGGCACCAGTGACAGGGACCAGGCTGCAGCAGTCCTACTGCAAACAGGTGCCTTTCCAGCTCGAGTTGTGAAGCACAAAGAAGAAAGAGTGGCCCCAATCTCCACAAGTCGCTGTACTGTTAATTGGAAAACACCTTCTTCACTTGACCATTGAACTTTTCCTTCTTCAGAACAATCCTCTGAAGGAGGTCGTCTCTTATAGTGCAAAATTCAATGTCCACATTAAACAGGGAAAAAGCAAGAGTCATTGTGCAGTGGTTGATCTGTAGAGTCAATTCTCTCACGTTACGTGAACTGTACTAATGTGTAATTTAATTTTTGTAGAAGCCCTTCCTCAGTAGTTTATGACCTTTCCACGGTGCATAGTTAAGGTAAAACTTATTTACTATAGTTCATTATCAGTAAGGCTTAAGAACAAAACACTTGTTTTGTTTATCCTCAGTTGAACTTTGAGTAGCACCATCTTCCTCCTGTCTGGAATAAAAAACATAACACTGGGTGGGGAGGTAATAGGCCCTCCCTTCTGCCTTGAATCCCTTCTTGCCACCTACATAAACACATATCCAACTGCAGTCACACTACAAGCTTCCAAAAGCAATTCCACTTGCAGAGCACTCCAGCCAAAGCAAGGTTTCTCCTGTCCATTCTCCTTTCCATGCAGGAATGGCCACCTGTGGCAGTATCCTGTGCTCCTCCAGCCATGTTACCATTTCACAGCAAGCTAATAGGAGCAAGAGGAGGCTAACTGCCTGGAATAAGAGGAAAAAGGTAATGGAGCTGAAACAGAATAGGAAATATGAGACATGTTAATGCTGTTGTAACTGCATGTTTCTAGCAATTTTTGGCCCCGTGATTGTCTCATGTAAGATTCAGACTCTTCTGAGTTAAGCAAGCTGCATAACCCTGCACAGAGTGTTCATGTTCCCTTCCCTCTGGGGAGCACTGTTCTCTTTCTGAGAAAGACAAAGATAACCTTATGTCAGTGTGACAGAAACCTGGGGACTCAGCTGCATTTTAGCAAAACCCCAGGTGAGATTAGGCTGAGTTTGAACCTCAAAGCAAGGGTAAATCTGAATTTGTATCCTCAGTTTATAGTGAAGCTCAATGCAGTCATCCAAAAATCAATGCACTAAAGCTAAAAGCTTAGTATGGAGTCCCCCAACCTGATTGCTCCTGATTTTTTTTTCACTTCTTTTCTTTGACTCTGAGCAGTAACTTTTCAATCAGTAACACACTGGTGTCACAGAAGGCTGTACATTCTCAAAAACAACCCTAAGGACACTCATTAACCTGAGGAATTCATTTTAGATCTTGCCCATTATGCAAATAGGAGGTACAATTTGTTCTCGTTTTCTATGTAGCATTATTGATTTACGTAACTCCAGGTTAGTCTTGACAACATACTTTTTAATCAGGAGAAGAAAACAAAATGAGGCTTCTGAGTTCATACAAAAAGGAAAACTGGACCATAGTTTTTAATAAATTTTTAAAAGTAGTTGAAACTGCAGCTAAAGGTGAGGTATGAAAATTATATTGACCATACAATATCTATTTGATGCCAATCAATGAAGCAAATTGCCTGGAATGGATGACAAAGTATTTATTATCCTAGGATTGATTACATAAGCAAAATATACTTATTTTGATATACCAAAAATTGATTGTTCCCTGGGGATTTGATTCAATGACAGACTTCTAAATACTCCAAACTCTGTGCTTTCTAAAACCTGCAGCAACTGATCCTTCCCAACAGAGTAGGTCTCAGCAGCCTGTTCACAGATCTCAGAGCCAGGTGTGGCTTTGGTGCTGCAGGGCAGAGGGAGTGAGGTCTCCAGCCACCCCCACCACACAATCCTTTGGGACAGCTCCAGGTCCTGCACATGCCCTGGCACCCACCACGCTACTTCTCAGTTTTTATCCCATTTCCTTCAGATAACATGAGTAACAAGCTGAGTAACTTGCTAAAAACACATATATAAAATCAGTTTTCCTTGCAGCTCATGGAAAAGCTCACAGCAAGCCAAGAGCAAGGATAAATCATTTAAACGGAGACACCGGTCGACGCAGTGATTGTAAACCTGCGGCACAAACACCGGCATCTGAACATGGCGCTCCATCAGGGGCACGCACGCGCAAGCTGGGACTTCGCCTTGCTGCTGCCCAAATAACAGCCAGATAGGAACAGGAGGCAGACCAGACAATATGGACAGGGGAGGAAGGAAGGACCCTTGAACATGAAAGTGCTGGGGAGCAGCTCAATGAGAGAACAGGATTCAGTACTTGCAAGAAGCGTGTTTTCCCTCCACTGAACACAAAAAGCACGTTCAAGCTCCCCTTTGAATTTTGTGTCCTCACAGAAATGCAGTTCACAAAAGTGTCCTTTGTATGAGTGAGTACACCGGTGTTACTCTACATTCTCATCAGGATTTTTTACACTTCCTATTAAGCACAGAATGTCCAGGATGACAGTGACTGTGAGCTTTCCTTAGGGACTAGATAGAAAAATAGGAAAATGAGTTCAGACCACCTGCCAAAACAGGCAAAAAGTCATGCACAAGCAAGAGCCTCGAAGGATTTTGTATATTTTTTCTACAAGGTATGACCTCCCCAAAAATACTCTTGCTTTTTTCCCTTCCAATAAAGAGTGGATTTTGACTTTTTTCATGGAGTATTTAGGAATCTTGATGCAGCTATTAGAGATTCAATTTCAGAGGTTTAAGCACGAAAAGTCAAAAGCCTTTTGGGGAACTATATGAAATAAGAAATAATCTGTACTGATATAAGCTCTAATATCCTCCTGAGTCCAGGTTGCAGTCACATTTCAAGGCTCCTTTTTACTCCCTACTAGTTTTCCTGCTCTGCCTGACAGGGAAGGGCACTAGAATGGGTAAATATGGGAATGTTGCACTTTTGTGGTTATGCAGCTGTGGTTTAAATAAAATTTTCACAATAAGATAAGCAAAGGAAAAGACCTGAGGCACTGTGAAATATCCATCTTTGGAGATATTCAGAATCTGACTGGAAAATGAATCAGGTGACCTCCAGAGACCCTTCCATCATAAATTATTCTGTGGTTCTATGAACTTTGGGTTTTTGCAATCTAATAAAACAGTTGATTGAAGGGTTTGTATTTGACTGTAGCTTTGAACAATTACACTTTAAACCAAGCAAACCTGACTGTGACCAACCACAGTGAACCAGGAGCACCTCTGGGACAGCTCAAGGCAGCAGCCCCTCCACCTGCCAGCAAAAGATCTCCAATCACCAAGAGGAGCCGTGCCCAAACACCCAAAGCTGCCACCTGCTCTCCCTCTGCCTGTTTCAGGTTGAAACATCTCTTTAAGCATATGTTTTCACCAGAACAATATAAAAATATTATATTCCCCTTCAGTGCAGCTTTCAAAATGCATAAATTGCTTTTTAACTCATTGGAGCTCTGGAATGTTTTTCAAAGAATTTTCTGCGTAATGTCAGTGGGAGCTCACTCAACCTATCAGTCTAACAGTTCCTTTTAAGAGGGTTCGTATGTTAAGTGGTTGCTGGATCAGTTGGGTAATGAGCATGGCAGCCCAGAACGATGAGGGGGGCAAAACACTGCTAGCACACCCATCTGCCTTCCACGTGTGCCTCCCTCCCTGGCTGGCACAGAGCCCTGTGTCACTGGGGCTGATCTCCAGCAGCAATACCAGACAGAGCCATCAGAGAGGGGGGAAAGGGCCAAGGGCACAGAGCCCTTCCCCTTGGCAGCATCCCCAGAAATGTTTTCCTGACGTTTCATGCACTGAGATGCTGGCAGGCTTGCAAGTGACAGATAGTGAAGGACTCACCATTGTGACACAGTGCAATAGCAAAGAGCTGGACTAATAGGCTCCTAAGCACCATCTGATTGCTTTGGCTACCAGTTAGCTCCATGGACCACAAGGTCTATGAATGCAAATTTCAGCTTCTCAAAATGTGTGTGACACACTTCTTTAAATCAATAAATTTAAAAACAAACTCCTGGAAACCAAGGCTTTCCTAGAATGATGAAAGGGATGAAGGCAGTCTTTGCTGAAGCAGACTGCCTAACTCTTGAGCATTTTTCTTGTCAATGATGTCAGAAATAATGCCTACCTATGTTGAAGGTACACTGTTCTCTAACATGTAAATCTCCTATCACAAGATTCTTACTGGAGAAAGCTATTCAATCACAGCAACAATCTGCTCATGTTTAAAAAAGGGAGCTGAAAGTTCAAAAATAGTTATAAGGTACGTCAAACACAGCCAATGCATTAACCAGCCACTTGCCTTACTCTCGTGAGGTCTGTGAAATATTCAGTTTTACTGCAGGAAAAAAAGGAGACTAGCAGTATGACTTTTTCATCTGCCTGTGCTTTTTGCCTGGGATTTAATCCTGCATATAGATACACAATATTATTCCCACCCAAGCTATCTGTTTTGCATCACAAAATGAACCATTCTCCATTTGAAGGGGCTGTCAGTTATGTGTTTTGTTAATTATAAAGCAATACTTGCTATTCCAAATCCCACACTGCTGACAGTCACTTCTTACAAATTTGAATAAAGTCACTTGAATTATTTAGAATAGTGAATAGAATGCATTATTCCATTGTTCAATTGCTACAATTAAATCAAGATAACAATATCATTTCAGTTAAGTACATGCCAATGTTTGACCCTGATTGAGATTGAGGTAGATTCAACTTGTGCTTCTTTGAGGAGTAAACATGATATCCAAAAAAACAGAGGTGAAAAACAGCATATTCTGAGAATCATTTTAGGAACAAGTGCTGAGACACTCCAAGCAGATGGGACATGTATAAGCAAAATGTAAAACCTCATTAAGGCAGAGTTTTATTGGTATGGACCTGCTGGAGGACACATCTCTTGGATAAAACTGACTATGAACACTAATAACTGCTGCTTACACAGCCTAGAACTAATGTGTTTCCAGAAAGCAATTCAGTTGGCTGATAGATATACTGGATTTTTTAATAAGGTGTTTACCTTTTTCATTCAGAATTTAGGAGGCACAAAATATTCCCATATTCTTCTGCAGCATATTTTCTTGTTAAATTTTTCATTTCCCCAAAAGCGTGGCCAGCTCACAGCAGTACGGCTGCTCTACATGTGCTCCTAGTAATCATTTATGAGATGTTTTTTTTTCCTCAGGCCTTTGAATCTTATTCTTTAGGAACACAATATATTGTGTTTTTTCAGAGAAAAAATTTCCTAGAGACATCTTCCCCATCATAAACATCAGACAGAATTAGTAGTTCAATATAAAAGAGAGATTAAACAAGCTGGAATAATGTATATTCCAGCCCAGACATGCAGAGTAACAAAGGCTGAAGAGAAAACATGGTACTAGAAAATGAAGCTTTAAAGCTTCTCTATCAGCAATCGAGTTTATGTTTAAAAGTGATGATACTGTGAACAAGAAGGCTGCCTACAACCTGTGGTCTATGAAACTGTCAATATTTGAACCACATTTATCGCTAAAGCACTTTTATTTTTTCTGTAAAAGCAAGAAGCAGTTTTGTTTTAAGCGTTATCATCAAAGATGAGGAAAATTTGTATAGAGAATACAGATTTCAAAACCAAACACGGCACCTGAAGTCAAATTTGATAAGGAACTTCTCTCTAATGGTTTTGACATATTCAGAGGATTACACTGATCTATCTCAAGTTTGCTGAAGCCACTTCTATGAAGTAACTTAACTTACAATTGTCCCAAAGCTATTGTGGACGGTGTTACAGCAAAGATCTAGAGAAATACCAAACTATCCAAAAGTTGTCAGATTTTACCATAAATACACCCATTGGACCATCATCTTAAAACACATTTGGAAAGTACCTCTAAAAAAACCAACTGTATTCGGTCGTGTCAGTAACTATGCTCAGTAACAATTACTGGGGTAGCAACGAGGTTACTCAGGGGATAATAGCAGTCCTGGAATAAAATGAAATTCCAGAAAAACAGAGGAAGCAAGCCAGCTCTCTTCTCCAAGCCACCTTTCCTAACACACCCATAAATAGCAAACCTTCACAAACATAAGCAACATCTTGTCACAGAGAAACACTGCAATGTTTATACAATTTTTCCACAAAGAAAACATGACAGAACAAACTATTTGTAACAGATTAGTCACATTACTAAATGATCTCAGGGAGAACACTCTAAGCCACTGGTAGAACTAGAAGGAACAGTCCAGGTTCAATACTTATCTAACAAAATAGAGTCTCATGATTTTTACAACATAATTTTCCTAAATGGAAAAAATATTTGGTTTTAGAAAAAAATAATGAATACAAAGTATTTATAGAGAATGTAAGTAAATACAGCACAATGACAACCAAGAGAAGTAGATCTTTACCACCAGGAAGTGGAGGAGGAAGCTGAGTGGCAATGAATACCAAATTTCCCTAACTTACCTCAGGTACAGAGTTAAAAATAAACTCTACCAGTCCAGAAGACTGCAGTGTGTCCTGTGTTATTATTTTTTGCACACAAGTGTGACAATTTGGAGACTATACCAATGTCAACTCCTCAATTCCACAATTTCGTTTGACTTGGAAAATAATCTTTACTATGGACTGAAGCATTCATTGTCCAGTTATAGCTTGACACTTAGAGAAAGACAATGACTGGAAAACTCTGACAGAGAGATCAGTGCCCACAGTTACTGAATGGCTTAACCCCAAGAAAAGAATGGATTTACTACCAGGGAAGCCATTAGTTTTTCAGTTTCTTCTTGTTGAAGTAAGAGTCTGGGACTCCTGCTGCATATGCAGCAATATAAAAATCACAGTTTCTCTCCCTGCCATTCCAAACCAAATATCAAGACTTAGTTTTAAAGATAATTCCTTTTGAGCTAAGGATTTTGTTTTGCCTCTAAAAGCAAAAGTCCAGCAAAAAGAAATGTGGAGAGACCAGACTCAAAAAGTAGCTTTTGGGCAACCTGCAGCTCTCTTGAGAGGGCAGAAAGCAAAGTGCTCAGCATGAGCCAGGACATCACAACCAAGCAGGCAGGTGTGGCCACTGAGGGATCTACCCCTGCTGCAAGGAAACCCAGAGTGCCGCCAGCCATGTGCCAAAGCCAAGAAAGGAACAGCAGAGAGGAAAAGCTGCTCTGACCATGCACAGCACTTTCCAGACTGGGAGCGGTGACTGGCAGCACGTGCTCCAGTTGTTGTCCAGACAGCAGCATGGCTGCTCTTGTAAAAGACATTCTTACAGTCAGATTTTGGAAGAACTATCTCATGAAGCACTTGCAGGAGGAAGAAGTTGTCTGAAACTCATTCTGACTTGAGCTTTCAACATCTCTCTACGAGTATCTGATTTCAAGCAAAATCAACATTCACCGTAATTTTCTCCATTCTCCTCAATGCAAACCATGTCCTTCTTGGTGTCTCCCAAGGAGATGGGAGTTGCAAAAACAATTTGGTTTTGTTGAATTGGTTAGCCAAAGCAGGAGACGCTGTTTAGCATTTTAGCATGATCTTGCTTTCTTTCTTCTTTTCAGCTGAGGTTAAAAATGATGTGCTTACACTCTTATGCCCTTGATGCATTTCAAACTCCCATTTGAAAAGATATGCAAATCAAGCTTCAGCGTCTGGAGTGGCCAGTCCAAGTGTTCTATTTTATCAATTTCTAAAGTCAATGCTCTATGCTTTCCCACATATTAAGTAAATCTTTCTATATATCCCTTATAAAAATTTAAGCTCATGTTCTTGAAAAGTACAAGTGCTAAGAAAAGAGGGGACACCTACAGGATAAAAAATTGTTAGAGGTGTAAGAGCTCAAGCAATCCTTGTTCTCTCTTGGCTTTTTCAATTATGCCAGGTTTGGGAGGAAGGGATTCAACCATTCCTCCAGCAGTCCATTCTGTATCTAAAGCACACACAGCAAGTCATCAATAACAAGAGGAAGAGATTTTATATCTACAAAACATATGCTGATACACTTGAAAAACAACTATTTTTACTTAATATTTAACCTCCCATGCAACCATGCACTGCTTACAAAAAAAATATCCCAACCTTATTATCAGGGCTGTACAAACACAAAAAGGCTGATCAAGTCCATTGCACAGCCCTGGCTTGGATGTTGATTGTAAAAATGACATAAATAATTATTAAAAAAAAATACATATCTAATAACCACATTTTCCCCTTACCCTAATTTATGAAGTGCAGTTTCCCAGGCAACAGACTAGTCCAGGGAGTCTGTAGACCTCTGAAATTTTTTCATTCAAAATATGAACCATTGTTAACTGAGTCTATGTCAGCTTAACAGAGGTTTGCTTTTCTTAGCCACCTGGTGTGCACTGCTCACAAGCAATCTCTATATATGCTGCAATGGACACTTTATGTGTTCAAACCCAGTAAAATAAATTGATTTTCCAAGGCAGTAGAAGACATTTTCTGGTTAAAAAAAAAGGTATAAAAATGGGTGCACCAAGGTTTGTGATCTCCCCATCACTCCCTCTTTCCCCACTGCTTTCCTAAGCACGCACAGAAAAGAAGAACTTTCACAAACCCCAGATCTGGCATCAGTTTTTGGACCAAATTGTGTAAGATCGTCTGTCCCGTAATGTCAAAACCAACCCATTACACTAGTAAAAGAAAAGCAGTCAACAAAACGGGTATTTCTGCATTCAGAACCTCTTTGCCTATCCTTAAACATCAGAAATATGCTGAAGAAGCACGTTTAATTAAGAACAGGAAATGTCCAAAAGGAAAACATAGCAGTTCTGTTAATTGTTCCATCATTCCTGTAAAACATACCTGAGGACAAAGCAGTCTGTGACTTGTAAACATATGCACAAATGTGTGTCTACTTCCAAGCTGTCCTTTGTGGAGAATCTGAGATGATAAACTAGGTCTACAGTGAGAAATTTCACGGCTATATGCCTGTTCCTCAGCTGAGCTAAATGTGCATCATAAACTAAGAAGCTATGTAAGAGCCAGTTATGTGTTCCTATTTTGGGATTTTTTTTTTTTAACTCACTCAGAGCTTATGCAAACTATGACACTTAAAGCCTAATGTATGTCATAATCTGTTTTTTCTTACATTGGTCATGTATCTTCTTCACAGTCTTGCCAACGATGCAGCACAAGAATCAGCATGTCAGGGACTCCTCAGAGCAGTGAAATTCCCATTTGGCTCTGTAGGCTGCTGTCTGTCTCCATGCACTACACAGATGGAAGACAAGTTCACAAATTGAAGACAACATACCAAGATCTAAGAGTTTAACCAAACACTAAACATGGATTTCTCTTACAGATCAGTCACACATGCAGCCACTGACATCTCTATGGAAAACTGTCAGATATATTGCCTACTCAAAAACAGTGATTTACAATAGAACAGAAATCCAGGAAAAGACAGTATTAAACAAGTGGGAGTTTTTTTCTGATTTGCTCTGTTTGCTATAATAAAAATAAGGCAATTTATTTTTACTGTAATTTTATTTTTCTCCAGATTATTAAAAATACAGGATAAAGTCTAATACCTGGGGCTATATTTGCATTCACCATCCCAGTGTAAAACATTTAAATCTGACCTGAAAATATAATAAGATTCCTGGACCTAAAATAATCTGCGGAAACACTTTGTGCATTTCAAGACAAGACTGTATGATTTCACTGGGAGTAAGTTAGAGCACTACAAATTTATTTTTTTTTTACTTAACATCTCTGACCAACATTTAGCTCTTGTTCTATTTGTTTCCTAGAAGAAAGAAAAAGAATAAGAGAATAAAAATTTTCCCATCTTACCAGCTTCCCCTCAAAGTCAATAACTTGATGTCTATACTGCAGGGGCCTTGTCTAGAAAAGAGGTTTCATAGGGGCACTGTCACTCTTATTAGAAGTTGCTGCTCAACCTAACTGAAAAGCCCCTGTGAGAGAGGTTTTTAAGCAAGGTAACAGCATAACTTTTTTATGTATAGAAAGAGACCAGTAATAAAAGGCAATAAAGTACTTGCCTCACTCCTTTTATACTAAGCAATGGATTTTCCCCATTGTAATAGACACCTAAAAGTAATGGTTGCCAAAGGGTTAAAGGTACAAGAGCAATTAACTGTTCAAATCAGAAGTGTTACCACAACAAAATGGAAAGAGTTCAAACTTCTGCTGTGCATCCTTTGTTTCTACTGCTACAGAGTTCCAGCTTTCCCACTTCTCTTTTCTCACTTTCAGATTTTCACTGCTGAGAATTATAGGAAGAGAATATGTTTTCCAACAGCCATTTTAATTTTAGGAACATCTACTTGGTAACTGAATTTTAAACTCAAATTATGATATGAATTCAACTTTATTGTCAAGAGGCATTTCACAAAAGAGAAAACACAAAAGGATTTGTGGATGAGCTCTTAATTCTGATAATGGCTTCTTTTGGATTACCAGGTAGCCCAGGAGTATAAAGCAATGTTGAAGTGAAAGGGGAGGTAATTGTACCTTCAAGAGTGTAAATGCATATAATATATAATAACCCTCTACAAAAGTAGGAAATGCTGACAAATTCTAACCTTGGAGAAAAGGGCATGAAAGACGTGCAAAAGCAAAGCTTTTGGGAACTAATACAGGGATGGCAAGAGGCAATCTTGGAAGGCCACTGGGGTTAAAGAGCTAATTACAAAGAATGTCAATCAAAAACCGGTTTATGCAGTCAGAAGATCTCAGTGGCCATAGTCTACTGATCTGGGAATTGGAGGAAATGAATCAATGGGAATTGGAGGAAATTAATCAATGGGAAGCATGAAGCAAATCCATGATATGAGCTGCTTAACTGCCAAGTATACAAAAGCTCTTAATAGCCACAAAATTGAAAATTTAGCATTTTTCTTTCCTTCCTATTAGCTGGGGTCACGAGAAGGAGTCTGTGGCCCTCAGCCATCCTCCAAGGAGGAAGTTAACAGCCTCATTAATTACGACGGGCACTCTTTTAACTGCTATGGAGATCAGTGTAACTTTCTGCAGGGTGTGAGATCATGCTAACAGTGGCCACCTCGCCGTGACACCGAGCTGTTAATGCACTACTCCTGTTTCAGCATGTTCACACCCCATGAACAAATGCTAACATAGCAAATGCCATCATGATTGCTCCGTGCACTCAGAGCAACTTCTCAGGCACCCATGCCCTTGGAATTTGGCAGGCAGGGAGGAAATCTGGTGTTTATACTTCATGGCACATGTATGAAACACTTGTCCACTGATGATGAAGCTAGCAAAGAAGGTCCCAGCTGCTAAGCAAACAAGTATCAGCTGTCATATTCATCAACCCCCTGAATGTGTCTGCACCTCCTTGGATGAACATCCTTGGGCACCTTCCTCAGGTGGCCCCAAACCACAGTGGCCTCTCTGAGATGTGACTTCATAAATGCACGCTTTGTCCCCTCATTCTGTAAAGCAGCTGACCACTCTTCTTCAGGGAAATCATGCTGATGGAAGAAGGTAGAGGAACCACAGAAAATGGTTTCGTGATTTCAAGATGAGTACAGATACATAAGCCACTGCAGCAGGGATAGTCCTGACCTCACCACCATGCCTCTGCAATCTGTCAGCCCAAAACTGCTCCTGCTTCCCATCCACTCAGCACAGACCGTGTGGTGTCTGTTTTCACTGCCTCACTCACTTCAGCAGCATAATGATACAAATTGTAGGTCATATCTGACTGTGAGAAATAAAGGTTTTATCCATAAATAATGAAGACTTTTCTTTTTACTGATTCATGTTTCTGTTTAATTCTTCTGATTTAAGAAAGAAAACAAATTTTACAAATTCCTTTGAAAATTCTCTGAACTGTATGTTAGTAGTTGCAATTTCAATTTAAGGTGTCCTAAAAAAAATACTGATGGAGCTATTGGGGTCCTAAATGTATCTCTGAAAGCTATCAGAATGGCAATATATATTGGGCAAGTATGCAGAATATTTCTGATTAAAACCAGAATATTAGAACACTAGGAATTACTTGCCATGTAATGACAAGTAGCTGTGGAGCCCTCTGCAGTTATACAAGACATGAACAATTTAGTTTCAGCCTCCAACTCTCAGTTAAATTTCTAATCTATTGACCAACAAAATTAAGCAAAAATATTACAACAGGGTTACTGAGACAGAGCCCAATGTTAAGGCAAGGTGTATAAGGCCATAGGAGAGACAGAAGAATAATAGAGCAGAGAACTGAACTTGGCTCTTCCATGTCCTAAAAATTAGATGCAGTCATGCAGCAGAGGTCTGTGAAGAAAGCACTGTAGTTCCAAGCCAGTAAATGACATACCTTCACTATGGTAATGTGAATCAAACAATCCTACATCTTTCCAAATAAGTGCACTGCTGGGACATAATACAGGTTCATTTCCTCCATTTTTTAATGGAAGCGGATAGGAAAGGTTAAATTTCAATTTCACAGCAAGGCAAAGAGAAAGAATTTTTTTATCTTGAAGATTTCTAATAAGAAAAATGTTTCATCCATTCTCAATAATCAGCATTGCTGAAGCTAATTCACAATAAGGAACTAAAAGTTGCTAACTTTTCCAAGGCCACTTGGCTTTCTTCACACAAACAAGTATCCAGAAATACAGGGTAATCTGAATTTTGAATTTGCAGTTCACTTACTCTCAGTTGGTTATGCCGTTCATACAACTACTGTATTTCACTGATGATGCATTGTGCTGCTCTAAGCTGGCATATTATCAGGTAAACTGAAGGGCACCTTCACTCTTCTTCAGATTCCTTTTGCCCCTCCAAACATTGTCTCTGCTCCCCTGGCTCCTTAGTCTTTGTCTTACCCTTCCAAAACGTTCACTTTTTGGAGAGTTTACAAAGCAAAAATAATGAGCTACATCCTGCTAGGAGTCTTGGTGTCCCAGCCCTGACAGCCGCTCCTGGCTCTGCTCACACCCGCTCTCCCTGCTGCTCCTGAGATCCAGTGAGTCATTGCTGGGAAACACAGCCTCTTCCTCTAGCACCAGCTGCTCTCAAACTCAACAACAAACTGGAAATAACATTATCTCTCTTTCACAGGATAGAACAGTATCTTCTGGTCAGCCCTACCGGCTTGTTTGGGTTTTTTTCCTCCCATTTTTCTTAAGGCTTGAACTGTGTCATTACATATCACTCACCCTTGAAAACTGAAAAACACAATTAAACCTCATTGTCAACTGCCAGCAAGAAAAAGATCACTTTTAAAGCTTTAGCATGCAAATTTTATAGTTGGAGTAAACAAAAACAAAGAATCCCAACAACCTTATCACTTTCTCCTAAATCCATATATTTTCCTGGATTTCATATTTCCTGCATATCTTCCAAATTTATGTTCTCCATGTTATGGTAGAAATAATTGCTTCTCCACTGACAACTTGTCAGGTTTCAGGATGATGCAATATGAGAAGACAGAGATATAATCTTCCAGATTTATAACAGAAATAGTCCTCACAGACCCTTAACTAGTGCAGTGGTATCGAGTGCCACTGCAATACACAATGATAGTAAAAGTTATTTTATCTGAGGTTATATCTCAGAACTGAAATAATTACTTGTTTAAAATAAAAACCTTTAAGTGCCTCAACCAAATTTTTTCATACTTATTAAAGAAATACAAAGACAACACCTTCTGTTTGGGAAATGCCCATCCCATTGCTGCCAGACTATAGTAGAATATTGAGAACAAATATGTATCTTGCATCTTTTGCCTTTTTTTAAGTGCCTGGTCCTGATCTCTTCTAGAGAGAGATATCTGTTTTGAAAAAGCATTGTCTCAAAAAAGACAGTTGGAACACATTTCTACAAGATTCCAGCCCCAATGTTGACTAAACACAAGTCCAAAAACTTCTAAGGATGAAGAAATACACGACAATCTCTCTTAGTGAGAGATCCTCACAAAGAAGCCTTTTTCTAATGAAAAGATTTGCACTTACACTGATCATCTCCCTAACTTTCTTCATGCTTAGCCCAAGCCAGGCTCCTGTTGCTGGATCAGCATAAGCAACAAGTGAAGCCTATATGCTGCCTGTACTAAAAGCATGGTACACTCACATTCTGCAACTCTCAGCCTGCAGGAAATTCATCACTTGGGTCTGGCAGGAGGCAGAATCCTGCCCTTTGGCTTCTCTGCCAGGAGGAGTCAATGCAGCCCAGACTGAGCTTGAGGGCTTCATGGTTCCACCTCTGATCTGCAGCCCAGCACACACACAGCACGGTGGTGACAAAGAGGGAAACAGCCTTACCTTCCCAATCAAGCTGCACCTGCTAGGGCTTAGTCTCAACAGTAAAATGAATCTCCCATAACTCTAGAGCTGTAGCAGGATGTAAAAATGGTTTCTGTCACATAACACACTTAGTGTTGGGTTTATGTGCAAGTGAGCCAAGAATGGGGTAACTCACAGGCTTATAGTTGAACGCTGTATGAATGCAAGCACTTCTGGACCAGCTCCCAAGTGCCTCCTTCATTATCTCCCTATCTCAAAATTATGACTTCCAATTCAGACTACTCAGTTTCCCCATGCTATTGTACTTCCTGCTATGCCAAACAGAACCCTTTCATATTCATTTTAGCAGATGCTTTAATTTATCCTTTATACTATATTTTATTAATGCCTATTGCACTGGCATCTAGGCAGATGGCCAACTTCAAAACCAAAGTTTTATGGAGGAATTACAAGAATAGTCAGGCAAATGGGTTCTTCACAGCTGGGAAGCTGTTACAGTATGGTATATTTATAGTATATAAAAGATACTTGTGAACAGAACAGATGGTAACTTAAGAAATTACCTGAATTTGGATTTTGTCCTGAATTTCAGTAGGTCCTTGTGAGTTTGACATTCAGCAGTTTTATTCTTTCAATCTCTTTACTTTCTCTTCTAATATCACACACTCAGATTTTCTGAAAAAAATATACTTTCATAAACTAAAAAAAAAAAATTCCAGAAGGGTTAAGCAATAACTTGAAACTGTTAAGGAATCCAGCAGGTCAGCAGATTTCTTACAGTCAAAGTTATGAACAGCTGCAGTGTCTCCCACAGATGTGACACAACACTTCATAAACACATGGCTACCTAAGTACAAGTGTGACAAATATATCAGCTCATCACCTCAATGTTTGTTTCATAAGCTATTTGGAAGTAAACTCTTAATTTTTGAAGTCTAGCTGGGGAACTTTGGAAAATGAGAGAAGCTTTTAGAGCAGTTTCTGTGCCAACTGTACCTGAGATACAGTTTACCCTTCCTCTCTGAGGTGATTAAGAGGTTTATACAGGAACTGAAAGCCTTTTTGGACGCACATCATGATTTTTAGACACAGATAGTATTTACAAGTTCCTTACAGCAAATTATGTACTTTACACTTGCAACATCTAAGTTTATCAGCTGAATTCAAAGGACAGATTTCCAATATCCAAATGACCCATAAGACCCTCACTTCCAGTTGATTTACAAGCAAAAGAATGTTGGTATTTACACATCAAGTTCTGCTTCACAACAATGAATCTATGGCCTGGTAACCATTAACTGGAGTGCTCTGTGCTGCAAGGTCTCTTTTCTCAGCACAGCCACCCTTGCAGATTGATAGGTTACCTGTAGCAGCACTTTCTGTATTACACAACACAACATATACAGTCCTAAGTTGAAAATTAACTTTAAACAAAAAAAAAAAAAAAAAAAAAAAGGTTAACCTATTAACAAAAATTGTCTTGTTTACACAGAAAATTTTAAGTCTATCATCTTTGGTCAATTCAGTAGTTAAAGATTACTGCTCAACATCCTAAGTGAGCCTTGGCCTTTTACACAAGCCTAAATAGAGATCAGAGTATCAGATATTGCACATTTGCTTGTTCTGTGTATAGTCACAATCCTTTGTATTAATAAACTAAAACAGTCATTATAAATTCTCTCCAGAGGGACCTGTGAGCCTTTTCTGTGGAGCCACAGAATCTGATTAAATGTAAGAAAATAGACTGTTATTTATCTCTTGATTCTCAGATGGCTACGCATCCAGCAGGCTTCCCCAACAGGACAATTGTGAACTCTTCTAATTCAGCTCTTGCTTGTTTGGATCAACAACATATATGCTCAGCTGGTTGCATACCTCAATCAACTAACCTGCACAAGGAAGCTACTATCCAGATAATTTATACAAAACTAGCTTTCACTAGGCCTGTTTTGGGGGTTGTTTTGCCATAAAATCCAATCATGTATTAGGATTTAAGGAAAAAACTATTAGTTTTTTGTAATATAATTACTTGAAGGTATTTTTCCACAATGACAAATAATGTTTTTCTTGTACTGGGGAGCCAGGTCTGGGTTGTATGCTGCACACAGCAAGTTCTCTTTGAGACATATACTTCTTCCCAAAACTTTACAAGGAGCCTATGGAGCCTTGTCTTCGTAGTCTCTAAAGTAACACATTTACCTTCCAGTTAAATATGCATTCTACAAGACTTGACTATACTGCACTGAACTGAATATTAAATATAACTGAATAAATAACTGAATGTTAAAGCAGTTGAATGCTTTTTCATTCCCGGAAAGTTTTCTTGACATTTATATATGCTAGATTTATGGATCCTTCTGGAAACATCTTGTTTGCTGCTAAGGTTGCTAGTAAGTGTAAGCAGTCAAATTTGGTTTAAATATACAGCAGTTGAAATATAGGGTTTTATCATGAAACATCTCATATATGTTAACAAGAGCAAGAATGCAAAGCAAACAAAGACATAATGTATGTTTAAGTTTAGCATTATTTAAACTAAATTAATTTCAGATTTTTTCCTTTATATCAAAAATTAGCCTTCTAAATTCTAATGTTTCTAGAATTAACCTATTGTACTTTATAGAACAGGAAATTGCTATCTGGAAAAAACTGTGAAACCATCCCAATCCTTCTGCTTCCCTGGCTCGCTTATGGAAGCTGGCTTTGGTTCTCTGGGTTTTTTTTAGCATCCATGGAAAACAAATTCTACTTAGCACTAATGAAAATTTTTAGAAAAGAAAAAAATCCACCCAACAAACAAACCAACGTGAGAGGGAAAGAAAAAAAAAAAAGGCAATTAAAAAAAAATTAAAAAAAAAAAAAAAAAAAAAAAAAAAAAAAAAAAAAAAAAAAACAAAAACAGAAGCCAAAACAAAAGAAACCAACAACAAACATCTCTTATTTCCACCGAAATCACTTAGGTCCAAATTCAACAAAGGACTGAAGGACTTGAGGACTTGAAAGGCAGTTGCTTCAGGGCTTGTCTTTTCAATGCCTGGAGATGATGTCAAGACAGCAGGTCCCAGGATGGGCTGTGCAATGCTGTGCAGAGCAGGAGTCTCACACGTGGTTTGCAGCAGCCAGGCTGTGGGAGGGAGCTGTCCAAAACCCAGCACTCGTCGCTGGGAAACAGCATTGCTCTTTCACCCCTTCAGCTGATCTACTCAGGACCAGAACAACAGCAACGAGCTTCTCTTCCAGACTTCGGAGCAGTGAAAGAACTGGGATTTTGCCTGTGACAGCATCTCTGCCTCGGCCAGCACCCTGCATCCCAGCCGTGCCTCGGAGCGGACAGAGCCGAGCAGGGATGCAGAGACAGGCTGGGGTACCAGCCTGGAGGGGCTGTGGCTCGGCCACCACAGTGAGCACTGCAGCCTCCTCTGGCACTGCAGCCCCCCGGAGCTCAGTGTAGGCTGCAGCTCAGCCTGCAAGCCCCGCCAGGACAGGGCTGCCCTGGGTTACACACACACGATGAACCATGGCTCAGCCAGGAGAGCTCGGGGAAGTGCAGGGGTTGCAGAACAGGGAGCAGCTAGAGACTAACTCAAAGTGAGAATGCTGAAAACCCCTCTGCAGCTACTTCCTTATCTCCAAGTTCAGTTCAAGGATTGGTGGCTCAACTCTTTTCTAACACAGGTCCCAAAGTCCAGAGTCTGACTGCCTTTACTCACCTTGGCCATATTTTTTACAAGGGGAGTACACTAATATTTAGGCTCTCTGCAGTAGAATATATTGCTCAAAGTGACAATAGCGGCAGAATCTATTCCAGGGGAAGGGGGAAAAAAAGAAAAGAAAAAAAAAGAGCAATTGCAAACACTGTGGAAAACTTAACGTGGACATTTTTTAGTATCAGAAAATTCTGGAGGCTTCTAAATAAACTCATAATTCAGAAGCACTTGAGAGACAGCAGTGCATCAATAATAGATTTTTAGTAGGTTATATCCTTGAAAGAAGGTAGATGGTAGAGCAGACAAAATAAAGTTGTTGGTGGCCTAATACATTGCAAGTGGTTTGTCACCTACAAGACTGCATTCTTTCAAGATATCTAACACACACATACAAAAAAAAATATCTCAAGTGAATTTATTGACCAAAACCAGTTCCACAGAACCAATTAGTATCTTACACAGGCTGCCCTGCAAGGCTTATGAGGCCATCCATCACTTGTCCATTTAACTATTTAGCATTTGTTCCAGCAATTTGTCACACTGTCAGAACGGTAGCATTTCAGAATAGGAGTTTTGGTTGAAAGAAATCTAACTCAGATAGTGCAGATATTTCTTTTCTAATAAGACTTACACAAGATTTATGTTTCTATTATTTTTAACCTTAAGCATCTTGTCTGGAAGGTGAGGTTAATTATTTGTATTTCAAAGTTTCCACATTTAAAGCAATTGTGTTAGATGAGAATTTAAAAATATTATGCAAAATAGAATTACTTCAAACTTCATCAACAATTCACAGTTCTGACAACAGGGAGTACGTTATCTTACAGCTGCAGTGCTTACATTTTTATCACTTTTGCCATCTAGTCGTTTGCTTTTATGTTTATTTTTGGCAACTTTCTTAATTTCACTGTACCAAAAGAATCACAAAAAAATTACCTTTTCCTTGAATGAGAGGCAAAGTTTCAACACAACATTAGCATGCCTACTCACAAGGCATTTCAGATTTTTCAGGCTCTATATATCTAAAGGGAAAGAAAAAGGATTGCTGAGGAGTTTCAATTACTCACCTCCAGATATTTATAAATATAAATTTAAATGAATGCATAAAAACTAAAATGGAAAAGAAATATTTCAAGCTCTGATATCTCTAAAGGAATATTTGATGTCTATAACGCAGGTACTGGAAACTGTTTCAAAAGACTGGCACTTGCTTTTAAACACATCCAGAACATTTTACCTGAACAACATGTAGGAATTAGACTAATGCAATTCCTACATGAAATGGAAGTAGCTGCAATGAGTATGTCAGGCAACCTGTTAACACCTTGTCAGAGAACTCTTGTGGTCCTACCATGCATGGTGGTGCACCCACACTCCTGCAATTCTACTTCACAGACTCCACCAAAATAAACAGGGGATATTCCAAAACAACATTTAGATTTGTTTATTGTTTCAGATGCTGGACTCTGCTTTTTAATGGCGCTAGCTCACAGATCAGAGGTCTGCTTTCCTGATACCCTGTAGAGTTTCCTGATTTAGATTTCTTATAAAGCGGCTGCAGCAAAGAAGGCTGGGAATCAAATGCCATCTCTGCATCTGAATGCTGTTAAGTAGCTCCCATGGCATTTCTCCCTGACTCTCAGTGTGTGTCTGTCACTAAGCTCACTCCCAGAGATAAAACAGCAAATGTGAACTCCTGCGGGAAAGCACGTCAAGTAAAAACCTTTCTTGAAGCCTTGAGAATGCTCCAGCTCAGTCAATCTTCAGGCCTTCAATCAGCACACCCATCTCACCTTGTATACAGAAGGTTTTACAGTGTACCAGCATTAGGTAGGGATAACCAAATGTTTACTAAATAAAGAGAAAAGTGAATATCTCTGTGTAAAAGGCTTAGCAAATAGATAAAACAGCAACTAGATAATACAGATTAGCCTTGCTCAAACACCCCAAAACATTCCCCACTCTGCTTTGCTGAGTAATCTTAGTGTTAAGCATGCTTGACAGATTTGAGAATATATTTTATTTGTCTCTTCTTATTTCTGTCTATAATTAGTTGCATCAGTCAATTATCTTGGTATCTGTTAAATACCACTGTTGTATTACTCTGCCTGTAGAGGATGCATCTACCTTAGATGTAGGTTACTCTGCCCTCAAAATAAATAGTATTTCCAGTTACACTCAGAATAGCAATTCTTGCAATACTGGAGAGGCAAAGTGGGAGAAGGAAAGAACCTGCAGGACAGACCACCAGTTCACAAGAGCCAAGGAGCTGGTTCCAGGCAGACACAGCCAGAAGGCCCAGTTAGAAGAGAGGAAGGTGCTCACACCCATAGCGGTGCTGAGCCTAGCAAGCAAGAATACCCAGCTGCAGATCTTGGGGCTCTGGAAGACCTGTTTACTTACCTTTGGAAGAGGGTTTGCTTGTTTGCTCTCTTAGATATGTGTCCAACATTAAAAAAACAAAATATACATGGAAAATTATTCCAGCTGCAATGAGTGACATGGGAAAAAAATAAACACAAACAAGCAAACAAACCCCTGAAAACAAGTTTACTGTGCTAAACACAAGCCTGAAGGGAAAACTGCCCACAACCAGCAAACTGTCAGTTCATCTAACCTGTCTTTAGGGAGAACTTGAAAACCTACCAGTAATAGGACAGACAAAGAAAGCCAACAGTAAATATCATGGACATAGCGACAGTAGCCAGTCCTGCCAGAAACCTGAGGAAATAAAAAATAAACCAGAAGAAAGGATATTCTGATATTTACATACTGCACTCCCCTCTACTCATACTCCTCCTGCTAAAAAAAAAAAAAAAATTTGAAAAGCCAGAAAAGTCCTCCGCGGCTTCTGATTTTCTTTTCATTCCATTTTGTAAAGGAAGTTCCAGGTCAGCTCCCAGAAGCTACAGAAAAGCTTTTGGGGGTTTAATAAACCAGAGTTAATAGCCATTCATTTGGCAGGTTTGGTACAGAAGGCGGGGCAGAATTAATTTCTTGCTTAACCAAGGCTGAAATTCACATTTAAAGTGTAAAAAGATATAGCTGTTACTGAAGTCTCATTCAGCAAGAGACATTCAGAGTGAGATGATCGCAGCAAGAACTTGTACTGAATATAAAAATCATCTGGGAACAGGTACAGTCTCAAACAAAAAGATGAAAGTTGAAAGAGAAAAATAAGAAATAACCCAAATTCATCATGAAGGGCCAAACCAGCCTCTGCCTGCCAGTGTGTAGCTGCTGTCAATGACATGAGAATTGACCTCTAAACCATGGCTACTCCATCAGCTGGCACTCTGGGCAGTTCAGTGCAGAACTGATTGGAATCACATAATCAGTTCAAAAGGTTTCACAATGGCCCTAAATGTGGTGGCTATCAGAAAGGGGGCTCACAGGTATAAAGATCAATTACTATTTAAGTAACATTCAGAGAGATACATTTCTACTTCCATCAAGATGGGAAGAGGAAAGTCTGAAGAAGCAGGATTTCAAAAGGAGTACAGCAGCACTTTCCATTATAAACCCTTCCAGAGAAAGAAAATGCGTGAAATGAAATAAAAGATCATCTGTAAATAATCACATTAAGCATTAAAATTTCCTGCAAACAGAATCTGGAACTAGAAAAGCTTATATAAACAAAGCAAAACAAAACTATTGGACACAAGATACCTTGTTCTAGGATGCCTTTCCACATTTTCTTCTTACTGTTCCATCTACCTCTTTCCATCTGGTTTTCTTGTCCCACTGGTAAATTTTTAAGGCTGCTAGGAGGAAGAGGACAGTTTTTTTTCACTGTGTGTATCATGCCAAATGTAAAAAAAAAAGACAAGTGTCCAAAGTAGACACGTTGATTAGACACCACCATTTAGAAAATGCAATCTTAGAAGGTGTCAGGTACATGATATAGACATGCTGCTTTGAGTTTCAAATTCTCTAGGTATTTTATTTATCTAATACTCATTTGGATTAAATATTTTACCCCACTTAATATTCTTGGAGTGCACTTGCTACAAATTTAGGTATGTATAAATAGCTTTTTTGTTGATTCAGGCAATTATTTGTACCTTCACACCTTTCAGGTATGGAAAAGTTAAGTTGAAAATCTGATTCTGAAGCCAACAGTGGTGTATTTACATTCATATATCACATAAACAGGTCCAAAAGCTTGGGTTCAGAGGAAAGTCTAGAAAGGAGCAAATGCAAAAGAAATGCTCCTTGTTGCAAGCATTAAGAAGTTAAGAATGTTCTGTTACACCATGGAGATGAGGAGAGAAGCTCTGATGAAGGAAATGCCAGGGGCCATGTAACCAGACCTCTGTTTTCTTGCCCAGTTCTTCCTTGCACATTTGCTCTCTACTCCCAAAATACCTATAGATGATTGCCTTTTTGAGGTAAGACGGAAGGCAAAATTCCAGGTTCAACAGTAAAAGCCACAAAACTGATCTTTGAGGCAGCAATAAAAGCTAGTAACTGGAGTTCACACTGCTTCCAAGGCTTGCTAAAGAACTCTGCATAGTTAGAAGTAGATAGACTATATGATAATGTGGCTATAAGTCACGTTCATTTAGAAAGCAGAACATACTGCTAAAGGCATTCTTAGAGTGGCTTAATTACATCCCTACTCAGAAGTGTATTGATTAAAAAAAAAACCAAAACAACAAAACAAAGACCCTGTGCTGGCATCACTTCAGAACAAATCACCCCTCTGTAAATGTACCTGGCAGCTCATTGATGGGAAAAGATTGTCCTGTACTGAAAGATCACTGGATGCCAGCAGAGATCTCAAAGCTGCCAAGCCCTGTGCTACCATTTCTCTCCATGCTGTTGTTCTACTCTCAGGGCACCAGATGCATTGTTAGCATCAGTTTGATCTTTCTGACTACACCTGCTACTGAATTTTCTGACCTTTAATGTTTGCCTTTACAACAGAGGAGTGGGTAGTTTGTAAAATAATGCTAGAATTCATAATATATTCTACCATTAATAAAAATCTCACACACATGTATCCAGTAAACACAAAAAGAGACCACCAAATGAGTCCCTAACATAGTTATACAAAAAACAAGTGATATGCATAGAAAAATCAAGACTGCCTTATCATTTGAATTAAAATTCCAATAAAATAAGTGGCATTACTCCAAACTCATCACAGCTTACCAGATAAGCAGATGGTTGCACAACACAACACAGGATGAGGAATTTACTGAAGATGTATATTGTTCTCAAAGAAAAACTTGAAGAAAGTACAAAATATTATAAAATGCTTTTTCTTTTAAAGTAGTTTTTGCTTTTACAGCTAATCTGGCAGGAAAAAAGTGGATGAAGTCATGTGATAGGGCAGTTATATCTTTTATCATATCAGAAAAATTATTCTTGTCTCTTACACTCTTCCTAGAAAACTCAAGAGAGGCAATCCAATTATAATAGCCAGCATAACATGAGATTAGTTAAAATTTCAAAATAGTGTTGAAATTGTCGAAAGTGCTTAGATTTTTATTCGACAGTTCTTTAACTGAAAATCAAACATGTTATTCAAAGAACGAGTCTTTTTTTTTTTAAAGAGATTAATCATCCTTGTTTCTCATTTAAAGTCTGGGGCCATAGCCAATCTTTTCTCTGTGTTCTCAGAGAGAGATATTTCATTTTTAAAGGAAAAAAACAAAATTGTTCTCATCTCTTTTATATGTTGTCATAGTAGACAAACCATCACAAGAAAAAAATTCCTGTTTCACATTTATTTGGGTCACTTTTCAGCAAAAACAACAATGCTAAATTTTTTTCTGGAATTAATACAGAATCTGATCTTTTGATGCTGTATCTGTGGAAAATGTTACCTGAAAAAATGCTTTTCTTATGCTATTTAGGGAGAGGGAAGAAGTGGAAAAGTAATTGTAACCAAATGAGAAAAAAATTAAAACTATTTTATTACTCCTGCATTTTAGGATTTCCTTTGCAGTGTAACAACTCTGTTTAAACTCGTTGAAAATTTGGAAGCCTAGTAAATGCAGGAATTTGCTAGTAAAGTGTCTATCAAAGCTCCAATGTTCCATGACTCTAAATTTAATAATTTCCTTCAATAGCCTATGTAGTTAGAAGTATTTTTGCCAATCTGACTGATTTAGCCTGAGAACCTCCCTTCAGGCCTCACTTTGAGCTCATGATTAGTTGATGCTGGTAGCAATAAGTGTTCTCCATGGATTCATGAAATACAACATTTTACACATTTCAACTTTACATCTGATTGGTATTGTATCTTCTCTTACATAAACAAATTGAATTTTTAAGACTATTTTCCCAATTAAGGGACTTGAGAAGGAAAAAAAAAAAGAAGAAAAAATTCTCATTAGATACAAAGAATTCTGTGAATTGGGCATGGATTTGCTGCTTATTACAAGGGCTGCCTGACACATTTCGTTTGTCTGTAGACACAATGTAGGAATATAGGTTCAGAAAACAGATATATTTTCTATGCATTATTGTTATGTATTTGTAAAAGTCATGGAGAAATTATTCTTGCTGGACATTTGTACGGTGCCCTGTTCAAAGCAGTGCTGATCAATGACCAATGGCCCCAATCCACAGGTATTTGTATTGGTTCTGTTTCCTTGTCTGCAGAAGAAACTCTCATGAAGAAAATGGTAGGAGGATTTACTTGGTAGCCAAGTTCTTTTTTCTAACATTAAGAACAGTTAGATGGCTAGGATGATGAGAAGTGAAAATTTTCCTCAGGAAACCTAACTAAATCAAATGTTGCCACAACCTAATATACCTAAGATACTACCATGACAAGAACTTCTGTCTTAAATGTAGTTTTCAACCATTACATTCACATGTACTGTGCATGTAAAGTGCACCACCAAAACATTATATTTAACAGAGGCTACACTCAGGCACTAGAAAGAATTTTGTAGGCTCTTTGACAGGAAAGAGACAATAATCCAATAGCTTCATTTCTTTGAACTGTGTAACTAGGGATTTGGGGAAAGTACGTAATAGAGCTGAAAAATAAAGGACTAAGACTGCAAGTTAAAAATACATTTACTGACAGCACTTCTCTCCAGCTAATATCTTTTCCCAAAATATTATAAATTAACAGTACCTTTGTGCAATTACTGCTCAGAAAAGATTCTCAAAATAATGAGTCTTTGGTCTTATATCACAAATCTGCTTCTTCTTTTTTTTTTTTTTTTTTTTTTTTTTTTTGTCTTGCAGCCGTGCCTTGAAACCAGAGCTTGCAATAAGGAATAGATAGCTGTAAGGAGGGAGAGGAAACTAAGCACCAGCCCCATGTGCACTTACAGCTCATTGACACAGAGGAACAAAGACCTGGCCAAAACAGCTCCATTTGTCACCATATGGCACTGCTTGTGCCAGCTCCTGATGACATGTCAGGCCACCTTCTTAGACTGCTTTGCATACTGGGAATGGGCAGAGCTGTCACAGGACAATTGTACCAGCCATCCTATCAAATAATTCCTGTCACTTCAAGCACTCAGCTGGCCTGTCTCTCCTGTCTCTGGCTTGGACAGTCACCGAGCACTCACACATCGTGGCGAGCACTGTCCTACTCCAGCTTCTGGCAGATGAGAGTGGAGCAGCAGAATGGGATTTCCTTTCAATCTATTCCTGTGGAATTTCCACTCTCCTAAAAGAAAATATTTCCATAGCCAGTCCACAGTTTGATATAAGGCGCATAATAAAAGGACACAGCAAAGATTTTTTTTCCCTAGAATTTTTCTCCTTGTTTTAAAAAAAGTCATATGCATTAAACGAGCAACATAGCAAAAAACAGGAAGCTACATGTATACACAAGTACATTTTTCTAATGTAACACATGTATTCTGTCTGCACTCAGCTTTAATAATTTTAGCAAGTATTACAATAAACTTTAACTAGCAATACTGAAGCTCAGCAACTGAATTGCCAGTTCACTTCGGCATCTAGGGGCATGGATAGGAAATTATTCAGGAACACAAGATCAACCTCAGCTGACCAAGACAGCCATAATCTCTCTTATTCCCATAAAACATGCCTGGCTTTGCCAAGCTTGTTCTCTACCTATAAAACATCAGAGAAATCCCTAAAGAAAGGAGAGCTACTAGCACCCTGTGGAGACTTGCAGTTAGTTTTCTCCCACTCCTGATAAGCACAAAACCAACTAATTAACTTCTGAGGTCTATTCCACTAGTGCAGGAAGATGCTGTACAAGTGAATCAGTAGCTATTTCATTTCTGCAGAAAACAAATGAAGTACCACCACATCAATATTATTTTATTTCCAAAAGCTGCTTCTTAAATGCTGAAATACCTTTCATCATACAATATTTAAAACATAATTTAGTCCTTATGAAATGCCACTAAGGCTGCTGGGAGACCTAAACTCTCTCATCAGGTAGTGTTCTGTTTATCTGCTTCTCCTTCCTCTTCACTCTTTTCTTTTATCCTTTATCTTCATTTCTATTTCTCCCCTCATATCACCATTTGTTAAAATCTATCTTTCCTTACCAAGGCCACAGCTGAAATTCAAAGACAGTTGGTTGCAGTCCTTTCTATTAAAAAGGTTTGACTATGAGTCCAAAACATTGCTCCTACAAATATTCGCTGTGTGTATTTACATGAGCACATATAGACCACTCAAAAATGCAGTTAGTAATTTGCCAAAATATTTTTTGTTTTCTGCACTGTCGTAGGTACATTTCAAAAACTAAAATAAACCTGAGCAGAATTTATGGGATCATAAAACAGAAAAAAGCCATCATAAACTAGGGCATCAATGTACAAAAGATTTCCTTTAAGAAGTACAAATATTAATGTTAATATTGTTAACAGTAGTTCCTCTGAGGCAAAAGAAACTTCAATATGACATTACTAAAATGGAGGTTTTTACGTTACACAGACCTCCAAAAGCTGCTGTCTAATAGCAAATGCTAGACACTTCAATACTTTCTCTTTCAAGTTCCCCAGGCGTGGAACCAGTCTATGTCAGTGTCATTGCTCTCCCCACATCCTGGCAGGCTCTACATAATGTTTTTCCAAGAAGCCTATGTCACTATCATAGCTTCTCCCTTCTCCTAAAAGCACAGCTCCAGTCAAAGAAAGACAACCAAACAAATTGTCCCCTTAAACAGAATCTCTCTTCCCCCTTTGGCCATGTAAGGGAGGCAATCCATCTTTGTCTGCCAGAAAACTAAAAAGCAAATCTGCTTTCCTATGTAGACCCCAGAGTTTTGGAACAAGCTGGCTGACAAAATGCACATGGTTCATTGCCAGCTTCTTCGTCAAGATCCCAAAAGTTTAAAAGTGCTTGACTCTACTCTGATTTCCAGGATTTGCTTAAGTACAAACAGGAAAAGAAATATTCCTTAAAAACAAACAGAAAATACCACTGGCTTCCTATGCTGCTTTAAAAGGCTTTACCTAGCATAATCTAATCCAAACTTCCTTGATGCACCTCCTCCTTGCCAGCATCCTTTTCTTTCCATTAATTTGCTCTGACTGTGTTTTAGAATCTATGCCAAGCACACATACCAATTCATGCGTGAAAATTTTAAAACAGCTTTCCATTGATTTTTAGCCATTCCTCCTTATTACAGAAGTCATCACACACAGCCAGGAGTCAAAGAAATAGTAAATTCATATTGAGAACTACACAAGTAAGACATCAAGTTTTCTATTAAGCAGCAGTTTAGCATCTTGGAGCAAGCAGGTGTTCTGCACCATATAATTCTAACTTGTCCCTGCCTAGACACTCAAAGGAAGGCTCACAGCCAGCAGGGAGATCCAGACATAAGCACAAACAAAAAATTATTTTTTGGCTGTGAGCAAAATGAAATAGTTGCTGTCTTTGTTGATAAGTTCTCCTAGGAAGCATGTCTCCAAAGAAAATTAAACCGTGAAAATAAAAGCCTGATATTTGCCTACCTGGCTGATTCCTGTGCTGACTTCATGTGCCCCTTATTTTTCACAGAATTCTACAGTAATTTTAAAAGTCAGTTCATTGAATAATTAGAATTATTTGCTCAGCACCATCCCATCAGACTTCATTTCCCTGTCACCACTACCCTTTCCATATTGCTTCTCTAGCCAGCCTTCTGCCAGTAACTTCAGGCTCGATGCTAAAATACCTGGGACATCTGAGCTTTCAGCTCAGCTTGAGTGATGCCAACTAACAATGCATGCTCAGTCAGGAAACACTGATTCCTGAAATGTGTTTCTTTCAACAAACTTCTAACTCCTCATAGAAAATCTGCTTCATTTTTTAATGGACCATAGAGCAAAACCTGAATTTCTGGTCTTTCAGGGGCTATGACATGCTACTTCTTTGTTGAGGGAATCATCACTCACCCCCCACCCCAAGCTACCTCTGTCCTTGTTTTCTGTCCTCACTGATGGGCACTCAAACATCAGAGTCCAAGACTCAGCTTGATTAAAATTTGCAAAGGAAAAATTCAAAATTATTATAAATATTTCAAAGATAATAATATGAGCTCTCCATATCAAAATCACCACTTTTACCTCAACAGAATAGATATTTTTTCATAGCCAGAATCTTCAACTTTTAGTAGCTTTAGCTCAGTTCAGCATGACTGGTACCTCAGGGCAATGGCTTTCACAATGTAGTCCACCAAGCACTCAAGGTCTGGGGATATCTGTAAGGATAACTTGAAAAAAAAACATTAAAAATTCAAGCTGATTGTCAGTGGGGCTTTAACTCACTATACAGAGATCTGTATCTTCTGTGGAAAAGGTTGAGAGGTTCACAGATCAAAAAAGGTTGAAAACGACAAGCCTATAGAGTAAAATACAAGGAGGTTGAAATGACTTGATAATTTTAGAGCAAGGTCTAAATATATCACTCTGCAAATGCAATGAACTTCTCTCTCTTATTCCCTCAGCAAGCTTCACAAACATCTGCCCTCCAACAAAGGGATGCCTGCAGTCCATATTCCACTAAAAATGCCCCATAAGGACTTGGGCCTGGGAGCAGTGCCATGGAAACACCTTGATCTGATGGGGTTACCCCATCCCTCAGCATACCTTTGGTTTTGCACTCTCTTGCTGCTTTTGTATAGAAAGACAAATAACATGAGAGAAGCTGAAATCATTGTTCTCTCTTTCAGGACTGTTGATGCCACCAGCAAGGGCTCAGCAGACCATTCTCTCTAACTGTAATTGTTATGCTAATTAATACATCAAGAGGGGAAGCTCACCCCACCATTTCACACCCCCTGAGCCTCACACCCTCGATAAACCTCTGCCTGTTCCTGGAAACAAAGTACTTATAGCCCAGGTGTGCACTACATCTCTCCAGGTAACTTAATCCCAAGTGTGTATTTCTGTGTAATAAACTATACACAGAGGTAAAGGAAAAAAGGGAATTGGGGGGAAAATTCTATTGCACCATTAAAATGAAAAATGCCTTCCCCTCATTAACAACTCTCATTAAGGCACCCTCTGCCCCCTTCACTGCTGTGTTTATCTCCTTCCCTTGATGGCAGGAATGCTGAATCATGACAAGCCATGAGGGCTCAAGCCCAGCACCAGGCTGTCATCCTGATTTAAGTGACAGGACTGTAGTATCTGGCCCCACAACTCACACAAAAATGGCACTGACAGCAAAGCAGCATTTGGGGACCAGTGTATAGGGACAGCAGCATGAGGTATGGATTTTAATAAATCCATTAGAGATGGGGAAAGATACTTTTGCCAACAAATAAAAATGGAATATTTTGGAATAATTTAAAGGAAAACCAAGAAGTCTGCAAAGAATCAGAATGTACAAATTACATATATAGTTGAAATAAATATCACAGAAGTTGATAGAATGCAATTCACAAGTATCCCCCTGATAACATTATTGTTCTCTATAATCCAAATAGGACTCTTTTTTGGTATTGCAGGACTGGTAGCACAGAGTCTGTGGAGCAAACATTCTGCTGGAATGTTGTTTTGTGTCACTATACTCAATAACATAACATTAAATTGCAATAAATATTCAAGTGAATTTTGAACATATAGGGAAGTCAGCCTGCAGCAAGAACTGTAAGACATTTCTCTAACATGCAGATATAACAGAGATTTAACAAATGTTTCTCTTCCCCCCTGCACACACTTACCTGGAATAGTGAAATATTTTGTGGTTTATTACTTTCCACTTCCCCCAGTCATCTTTTTAATACACCAAGTAAACAGTAATGACAGCCACTAGAGAACTGGGCTATCTGGGACTAAGCCACACCGTGATTTGGCACTGTCACCTCCCCGGGTCATCACCTTTCTTCCAGTGACTGGCATACGTGCTCCAACACATCTCTGCTCCTCTCCTTGATGGCCCTTGCCTCACCCAGCCCTCCCAAAGGCAAAGCCCAGGACTCTGCGCTTTGTCCGACACCGGCGCTCCTCAGCAGTGGCAAAGCATTTTCATGAGGAGAGGACAAAGAGGTGAAAGAACATGTCAGTCATCACCAGAAATAATGCACTTCCAGCTGCACTGATGATGAAGGAAGAATATTATTTATGTGACTTCTGCATAAATACTTTCATTTTCTGCTTGCAATTTTGGGGGAGAAATAAAAGAAATGCAGAAGGTTTTGGACATGTCCGGCCATTATATGCACAAAGTTTACTCACTGCTCCAGTGATCCAATTTTCCAGTATTTAACATATTGAAAAAACCCAAATGCAATTTCTCAAAAACAATACAGCACACAGAAAACAGATATATGTAATGCATTATCAACTTGGAAATATACTTCACACTCTTCATATTAGCATCTCATCTTTATATTTTTAAGTGTTCAAGAAAAACTGCAGGAAATTCTCTTGACATAAAAATCTTTTTTCTTCTGAACCCAAGGTATATATTATGCACTGTATTCCCTGCCAGTCAAATCAGACAAAGGAGCATTCCCAAGACCACAGGAAGCAACAGCAGAGCTTTTCTGAGGGGAATATTTCAGTCAAAAAGAGAGAAAAGGAGAGATGTAGAGAAGCGATCCCTGCCCAGATCCTTTATTTTGCATATGAGCAGACACAAGAGACAAAAAATGCTCTGAGCAACTGGATGCTGCCAACAAAATGACATCTACAAAATTTCTCTCCCTCTTCTGCGACTATGCAGTTGTTCTGCCAAAAGGACATTCTCTAATGGACAGGAAAGAGTTTTCCACTTAAGACCCCTGTTAGGTCCTTCAAATTTCAGTGGTATCAAAGAGAAATGACTGAAAACATCTCTCTGCATACACAAGAAGATTTAATTCCTATGTGGCAGAGCAATCAGCTCTATGTGCACCAACTTGCAATGACAATGCCACTTGTTCTGCCTCACCACTGTATTCATTGCCTACTAGAAGCTTGCTGTGTTTTGTGAAATGGCTTCATCCTAGGCTAACTCACTGTACTATGAATTACCTTCATTTTTTAATCAATGCTAACAGATTAGGAAGCAACTCAGGGAAGAGAAGGAAACACATTTTATATTTACTGCATGTTTCCAAATGTTGTTGCTTGTCTATGTTATTTTCAGCATTACCTATTTAAAGAAGTTGAATGATATATAGAAGACAGCAGGTAGAGTGATTGACTGAGAGTCAGATGTTAAATTGCCACAGAGCTGTGGAAAGGATAAAAATACTTCTCTACCTCAATTCATTCCATAGAAAAAAAATCCTCTCAGATCTTGCATCCTTATCATTCTTACACTAAAAGGTTTCAAAGTGAAAAGAAGGAATAAAGGGTAATGTATAAAAGTGAAATAAAGCCACATATTCACAGCTTCGTTTTCCTCTTATTTTTCTAAAGAGTATAATATTGAAGGAGAAACAGCCTGCTTGCTCTCAGTTAGGTTTACTAAATCAGTCATGAAGGCAGCTGATCTAAAATGCATCAGCTGTCACCTGCTCAGTCTCAGTTTGACAGTTCAATACCTCCTCATCTTCTGAGAATGGCAGTGCTGAGACCTGAGTAAACCATGTCTGTATGCAAACTGTCACTGATTTTGTGGCATATCATCAGGCCTGATCTCCACGGCTGCAGTGACAACAGGGAACACTACAGCCAATCATCATCAGAGTTAAAATTAATGTACGGGTCCCCACATTCAGCAGTAGGCGAGGCAAGCCCCACGAGCAGTGGCCAGTTGATGAACTATGTAATTACAGCAAGATAATCTTACCCCTGCAGAGAATGTAAACGTATATCATAAATTCAAGGTATATTTCTACACATCTATATTTTTCCCCTCAGCATTTCTCCAGAACACATAAGACATATAAATGCCAGTATAGCCTAGTTAAATTCAGGTAGTAAAACAAAATATTATTCAGGGCCATGAAAGGACAATCAGGCACATCCTCAAGTGGTGACAGTCAGGGTGGTTAATAAAGTTGCAGGTGACCATTGCTGCAGTAAGCTAAGCCCAGCCCAGCAGCCCGTGCCACTCTGGAACATGACCAGCCAGCCCAGCCATAGCACAGAGCTCCCAGCAGCGCAGGGCCCAGGGCAGCCAGCAATGTTCCCCAGGTCCCCTGAACTAAACTCTTATGCACTCTCAGAGCAGTTCAACACCTCAAAAAAATGCTCTAAATAAATATAAAAGGGACTAAAACTAATGATTATTCAGACTCCTTCTCATTTTTTGTGGTACTACTTATAACATGAACTATGTCTGGGCAGTCCAGTATAGTTTGTCAGGTTTGCAGTTCCCAATAAACCTCACATACATTCTGCATGACTTTATTCAAGTTGAAACCTGTTAGCCTGTTTTAAGTTGCTAAATCTAAAAGTGCTAAAAACCCAATTCTCCACTACTGTCAGAGTGCCTATAACCTTTCACTAACCTACCAAGGGGCAGACTTGCTGTTCTTAGAGGTGTTTGCCAACCAAACCAGGCGTCAGATACAAATAAATTCTCTGAACAGACTAATTTTAGAGGGTTTTTAGTTAAAGTAATCTTGAAACGCAACACGACATCAAGACCTTAATTTCTGTTCTGGAAAAACCTGGACTGAGGACCAGTATCTCTACTGGCATATCCCAAATACTCAAGAGCCACCAGTGAAGTATGAGGTATTCAACAGGACCATAACACTTAGCTTTAGGGCCTACTGTTAATCATTTTATTTTCTTCTCACCATGATAAAAAAAAACCCTTAGACAGTGTCATAAGTTGTACAACCTTTGTCATTCTTTTTCCAGCCATCAATGGTATTGGGAATGTCCAGCCTGAAAGCAGTTTGAACTGTTATCTATATAAAAAATGCTGGTGCTCCTCTAGCTCTCTGTATTGAGGTTTTTGTGAAAAAAGTGTGCATCTCATTAATTTATCCAAGGCAGCAAATAATTTCAAATAAAACATTGCGTATTTCTAGACTAAATTTCAAAAAAACTTTCATTGTCTTTATCGTGAGGGAAAGCTATACTTGTAAATCAGTTTTCCTTTACACTGCATCTCTTGGTACATGTCTTGTAAAAGTAAAATTTTGCTGTGAAATTACAGCAGTTCTTCCAGTTTACCTGGAGGGATTTGAAATAGTCATGTCAGGATCTACTCCAAGCTTCAAATTAAGCAAGTTTTGCTTACTTTATGTTTCCTTCCCATGGTGGAAGTATTTTGCTAGTGACATTTAAAATTACATTTAACCTTTTCATTCCTACAGCCTTTTGAAGGGGAAATTTTGAGCATCACTCAAACTGACTAGTTGTGTGAGTTAATAAAAGTGACAGGTAACATAGCCTCCTTATGTCACCATGATGAAGAGAACTGTAATAAAGGTCAGATTTTATGAAATTACTTCTTTTACATAAGCAGTTTCAAGGTACTTACATCCATCTCAGTGTAAGAACCATGTTGCAGAGACCTGACAGAGCAGTACAAGTGTTGTACTCTTCAGAATAAAATAAATAGAATAAAAAAAAAAATTGCAGATTATTTGAGTAAGTTGTCACTAATATTTTTTATATTTTATGTCCACTAGTCTTGTGACTTGTATATAAACAGCCCTTAAGGTCTCTTGCAGAAGCTAAACCTTAGCTAAGCAATCTTTTGCCTAAGACAATGATTTGTGAATGACTCTTATTGACTTAATCAGTCTATGAAAATATAATTGTAAAAAAAACATCAGGAGTAAATATAGATGTACTGAAAACCCCAAGCCTTATCTGCAGGAAATGAACATATGTTTTAGAGCCTGTTATGATCTAAAGTTACAGCAAGGACAAAAAGTGCATGGTCTTGAACACTGCCATGGTTAAACATTTGAATGCCATGGTTGTATTCAGCTCCATTTGCCAAATATCATTATCATAGACAAATTAAGCTGGCTATAGCTCCAAAGCTTGCTCAGTTTTGTCTTTCATATGGTGAATTGTGATAGGAAATGCATTACTCATAAGGTTAGAAATTCTGTAGTGGCTAGAACTTGATCCAAAACAACTCCTACTTATTAGGATGTCCCCACATAATTCATTTGGAGTACCACTTCATACCGCCATTTGGGAATTACGAGGTCACTTCTAACAGAAAAAATATTTCATCTCATGTCATCTCACTGCCATATTTCTCTACAGTAGCCTTCTCCACTGGCCAATCAATAATAAAAGCAGGCACAGAGTCCAGCACTTGAGCAGATACGAGCTTTGCTAAATCTCCATTCCCTTACGGGTTGGGTCAGTTTCCATTGGAGGCAGCGCAAGGAACCGGAGCTCCCAGCAGGGACCACTCTGAGCCCCACAGAAGCTGCTGCTCTTCTGGCTTCCCCATCCCTCCAACCTCCCCACCCCACTCCACATCTCATTTTTACTGGATTTCCAGCCAAATTACCCCAGACATGATGCTTTCTTCACCACATGGGCTGTGCACATTGGGCAGCAAACAAAGAAACAGACTGAGGGCAGTGGAAAATACTTCTAAGGAAAGGAAAAGGAACATTTATGTGCATGTCTCAAAAGAGGTAGGTTAAGATAAAGGTGGTTAATCTTTTAACTTGGGTTTCATTCACAATTAAGTAGGTTGGGAGAACACAAACTGGTTAGAAGCACATATAGGTAAGTGTCTGTATTTTGGAAGTGTTTTTATCCTGTTCCTAGGGGAAATAACTGCCAAGGCAATTGCTCTCTGAGAACTACAATATCCATTTCTGGTTGAGTTACTGCCCTTTGGCTGTTAGCTGTTCTTGACTTACGTACCCATACACTGATACATCTTCTCTCTTTCCTTGTTTTTTTTGTCAAAAAAGAAACATGATTTTTTCATAATATAGTAAGACAATTGATGGAGCCTACAAAAGTACTAAACCTACCTGTAATAATGACTACAAAAGAAGCCAAATCTGCAGGTTTAATATCTCTTTCCTCTATTAAAGTATCCTTCTCAATATTTGGGAGAGGGAAGGAAGAAAACAACCCACAAACTACAATAAATCATATTTTACACCAACATGATGAGACTCAGACATGTTTCTCATTAATTCTATATCAGTTCTTAAAAGATTAATAATTGCTTAATAATTGGCTTACTATAAAGCAAAACAGTGGTCTGTTCAACACACTGCTTGCAGACTCAGTAGTCTTAAATTATTTTAACACACTTTATTGCCTTTGATGAGCACTATTTATCACACAATACTTCTGTATGTTTGTAACATATATATCGTTGTTGATAATTTGTAATTCTTTTCTCAAACAGTAAAGTAATATTTAGTAATGCACCATTTTTACAGAATTCAAGCACCTCACAAATACTACTAAAATTGCTTTTGTTTTTTCCACCTTTTATCTGCTGTTCAGGTTCCTTCTACTACGCTAGATCCCTTTGTGCTTTTTCATATCTCCTTCAAATGAACAAATACTCTTCTGACACAAAAATGTTAGTTTCCCTATCTTCTTAAAGATTACTGAAAACAACAGGCCTAGAACACAACTTCACCTTTTGCTTTCTACAACAGCTACAAGAATCACAAATGCAACTATAGTATAGAGAAAAAAGACAGTATTATCACAACTAGAAAAAAGATAAAAGAGTCAGTGGCTGCAAATTTTATCAGGACTAAAGTACAGTGTCTCTGTCACAGCTGTTTTGGATAACTTGTGATGACTGGGCACTGCATAGGCAGCTTTTACTGTTGTGAACATTTACCAGAGCTAAATAGTTTAGGTCACTGAAGTAAGACTGTTCCAGGCATGTCACAACTTCACTTAATTTTCAGACACAAACAGCTTTGGAAATTATCACACCATCTATAGAATGAAAAGATAATTACATGGTAATGAAAAGAAGTTAAATGCAGTAACATAAAGGTATGTAACAAGGAATTATTTTTCTTATGCTTCATCTGATTAGAAAATTACCACTTGCAGCAGCCGTACAATTGTGACAGACATCATCTCCATGGTGTTCAGACAGAGAAATCCAAAAAGCGTTCAGCTGAATTTCTGGCATATGACAGTTTCTACTGCAAAGCCTGTGTAATATTTTCAGTTTCAAGACTTTCAGTAGAAGGAATCCCATACAATAAAAAAATAGGTGCACATACAGAGTTATCGACACTTGGCATTCACAGTGCAATGTTCTCTGCTACAAAGGGACATCACATCTCCCAGCTCTTCACACCAGTTCTTTCTGGAGCCTGGGAGGTGGACCTGCTGTAGGAAAACTCATGTACCACCCCAGACCCACAGAGCCCAGCTACAGCTCTGCTTCTCAGGAGCAAGAATACTTCTTCCTTTTTTAAAAAATTTCAAACCAGATTTATCAAGCTACTGCACTGTACTGATGCTGCTTACACCTCTTTTTTATATCAATATCTTATTTCATTTCTGCATGTTTTTCCTGGGATTTATTAGTAGCCAGCCACTGACTAAACACTTCTCATTTTGCAGATGCTTTAGTGAATTTATTCTACTTCCATTCAAAGAGCCTACTCAAAGTTTTAGGAATAATGAGTAAATAAATTGTAGCATGTGCATTTATGTACTTGAAAAGGCAGTTTAAAAATACATATTAGAAAATATGTTTGGAATATAGCTTCCAGTTCCGTGGGAGAACTTAACACTGGAAAATATTTTAGAGAAGAACAGGCCTTAAGGAAAAAAAATAAAATAAAAAGGGAATGAAGTACACAATAGCAACATAACATTCTTCAGTGGCCTGATAGGTTTTATTCAAAGCAATGCTCTTCTCATTGAGAACTCTACAGGGATATTTTTGACCACATTATGAATATCACTGCCTGCTTTCAGCTGAATGCAAATGTTTATGTTGTTATTAGTGCCAATAAAAAAATTTCACCATAGAACTGTTAACAAATGGATCTATTTCTTTATAATTATGCACTGTCATTTTCTGTTTTGTCTTTAATTTTTTATAAGAGAAGTAGCAGGGAGTCTATCTGCAGTTTTTTCTCTACATATTTCTCAGTGGATCTAGATTTCAACCTTCACAAAACAATTGTTTGGAATACCAATTGCCTTGCTCTTCAAATAATTATTGAACAATTGCAGGTACCATTCACAGACAGGTAGCCAATTGTAAAATTTAGATTTTAAGTAGACTTTGAAACCAGCTTATTAAATAATTAATATATACAAACAAATCAAAAGATGCTCAAGAACGTTGTGATGGAAAACATAACCATGATTATAACTGGAGCCACAGTTCAGGTCACTGTGTGGGAGTGGACAGGACTGAATGTGAGACCCTGCCAGGGGAAGGGTCTCACAGGAAGGAGTGAGAAGCAACAGCTTGCATGTTTCTCATCAGCCATCATTCTACTTACATAGAGCAGGAAGACACAGGGGTCTTTTGCACAAAAAACCCAGGAAAGTCAGAGATCCACTGCCAACCTCTGTGCTCCAAGTCCATGAGGAACAGCACAGCACTTTGTTTTAACAAGCTACTACAGTGTCAGAAGTCTTTAAAGCTACAATTAATTGAAACCAATTGCAACACTAGGATCAGTTACATCTTTGTCCAGATCCATCTTCTCCCAAACTTCATGTAATAAATGAAGACTATGTCTGCAGTGTTTTTGTTCATCTATCACCATGTCAATGATTATTACAGCGTTACAAAACAAAACAACAGAAAAGCTTAATTTCAAGGAAAATTTATGGTGAGGGAAACACATTTAAACTTGACTAGATGAGAGTAACCAAATAAATCTGATGTTTGCTCAAACAAAAATTTTTGGAACAAAAATAGGTTTAAAATGTCACTGCTGAAGTATTGAAGTATAATTACCAGTGTAGGAAAGAATAAACACTGGTTAGTAAGACCAGAATCAGATACATAAGCTAGATAAAAAGACTATCATGCAGACTACCCAGCTGTCATTGTAATTTAGTTCTCTGTAGTTTGACCTTCAATACTGTCCAAGCTAATTCTAAATGTCTACAATGTCTTAAATACTCTGCAATTTAATAGCAATAAGCTTAAAATAACCTGCAGTTTAAGAATAGTTGGCGGGGGGGGGGGGGGGGAAAAAAACCACACCACAAACAATCTGAAAGCTAATACTGAATCAAGCAGGCTCACTGTCCTTTAAAGACAGGAAATTCACAACAATAAAAGTAAATTTTTTTCTTTAGTTGATGTTTCTGATTGATCTTTTCCTGCTTTAATACTAAGCTAAAATGAACTATCAGCACAATGAGGAGTGCCAAACACCAGAGAAGACCTGAAAAGGGCATCTGTGCCCTCAGAGTGCAGAGGATGCCCACTCCACTACCACAGTTCAGCATCTCCACCTGTTTGAGCCCACTCCTGTGTGCGTGAACCTGGTCATTCACACACCCTGCCTGCACCCTCCCTTTGCTCCAGCAAGAACACAGGCAAAGCTGTGTGAGTGCTAATATTTTCTGTAATTTCATCTAAACAGACTCTCCCAAAAGCAAGAGGCATGACAGGATCAGGGACGGGCCCCATCACACAGGACAACCACACACCACAGACCTTTGCAATGGAGGATGAGCACCTGGCATGGACCATCTGTGCCAATAAACAGACTTCTCAGTCATTGCATGAGCTGCCAAACAACTACGTGCCATTATAGCAGGTACCATAATGCAGTGAAAAATAAGACGAATTTGTATCAGAATTAATTAATATATGTTATCAGCTATTAACCTAATGGAGAGGCATTTATCCTTATTTAAATTATGACAAATACACAGTCATAAGTTGGACAAAGAAGGTTTAGGAAGCAATGTGGGGAAAAAAGAAAGAATGCAACAGCTGCCAGGATGTCCAAGTGCAGCAACACATTCACTGCTGTCATCTGTGTAAGATTTAATCTGCAGCCTTGCTTTAAGTTTGATAATTTGTCAACTATTTACCAGAATTGAGCAATGTCTCAGTCAGGATCTTGAGTCTCTACAGACTAAGCAATTACAGAAATACCTTTGTGCAAGGACTAAGAAAACATTGTATCATCTTTGCAATCAATGAACCTACCTAGCTTAATATTTTGTTTTAGGAAGTCTTAAATCTAACTGCAAATGCTCTTGAGCAGGAAATCTCTGAGGGCCGAGGAACAAAGAAAAACACTTCAGCCCACCAGGGTTTTCTTTGTAAGGTCTCTATAGCATAAAATGAAAGGCAGAAAAGTGAGTGGGAGAAGTCTGTTAGAGAGCTTGAGAACCACATTATTTATTTTTCTTCTGTGCTGTCCAGACACTGACCTGCCTCAGGCACACAGTGCAATGGGAAAGCACAGAAAAGCTGTGGGCTGTAGGAGATCCTGTATGGCCTCAGCAAGACTGATACTTACAGGGCTCTAAAAAGCACAGAGTAATTTTAGATATATACAAATTGTAGAAAATGCTCTTCTCTATTGTCCTACATTGTGCGAACATGAAAAAGTCAACCTAAACCTTGCTCCATTTTGAAAATTCTTACTGTTCTTGAAATTTTATAAGACTTGCTTTACTTGCACATAAGTCTTTGCTGAGTGAAGTGAGGTTGAAGAGGCAGGCGTAAGGGATGTTCCAATCCAGAAAAATGTCATTTTGAAAAGAAAAATTCTTATTTCAAAGCCTGAGTTATTTGCAACTACTTATTAGACTGTCACTGAGCTTTGAAGGTTGATGATCCATATATTAAAACTTTAAGGTCTTAATATATTAAATGATAATGGATCCAAAGGGACAATAATGTACTCTTGAACAGAAACTACACATTTATAATGGCCAGTAATGGGGATTACAGTCTATGATATGGACTATTAGGCCTATTCTGAAATTTATAGAATAGATTTTAACAAAGAACACAATGGGTTCATGCTACATTCAGTTTCCACAAGGGAGCAAGACAACACAGTGGACATAAGTGACACCATCATCACCCTCACAGCTGTCCTCCTTTTTGCAGCACCCACAACAGCCCTTTCAGAGGTCTATCAGCAGATAAGAACAAAATTCAGCAGTGCCCAGGATCATTGCTCCCAAACCTTCCCACAAGTAATTAAATAATGATGCATCATGTAACATATTTCATTCAAACATAACCCCACTAAGAGAAATATCCTGTGAATCACAAGATTCACTATTTTCTACAAAAGACATATTCCTCAAAACTTCCGTACTTGGAAATGCCATAGGTAAATTTACCAAATCTCCATTTCAGGAGGTCACAATGTTTAATAAAGCTTGCCTTACTTTCCCTTCTGTTATGTAGTAATATAGCAAAGGAATGTTTCAAACACATGAAATAATATTCAACCCTCATCACAGAACTGACCTCAACGTGTAAGATGCAGTCCAGCTCCACTTTATTGCATCTCTAAAAGGGGGAAAACAGACAAACATAAGAAAATCTAGACATTATATACTAATGTCATCTGTCATTCATAGAAATTGCCCTCCTATATTTATCTGGTTTCTTTCCTGTGAACAGAAGAAAATAGAAAATTCATAGAAAAGATCAAACATAGAGAAACACAGGCTCTTTTTTCAACTATAGAAAAAAACAGCCACATAGTGAAGGACAAAAAAGGCATCTTATTTATGACAAGCGCCCATACTAAACAAGGTTAGCTGATAGGACAAACTCAAACAAGTAAATGTTGTAACACAGTTGCTGCATGTGTTTCATGTACATAATATATTAGTGAGAAGATAAAGACAGCCTGATTTTAAAACCTTATTTATATATATAAAATTATTTTTGCATCTCTGTTTGTAAAGAAAGAATCAACAGCAGTTTTCTATCATCTTAGAATTAATCACACTGCTATATAAATCCTCTATATTTTAAGAGCACCAAAAGTGCCATTTCAGAAAAGCTAAATAATGTATGAAATTGAAAAATGTCATTCCTTTAATATCTCTCCTTGTGAAAAAAAAATTGCAATTACAACTATGATAACTGATTGTAGCCTTCTTTTAAAGCATTACAGAAGTTGTCATTGTTTAGTTAAGCAATTCAGATTCAGAAAACGTGACCTACCATATCCTGAGGGAGAGACCTATCGTAGCAGTAAGCAATACATCTCTACACACTTGTAATTCAGAGGCACTGAGGCAAAAACTGTCAAAACATTACGGAAGTCGACAAGGATGTATGGTTCATTAGTCTAGGAACTGATGTGTTATGGACCTCTTTGTGATCAGCCTGATAATTTAAATCAAGTTACAAGTTTATGTAAACCTACTAGAACTCTATTATTAAATTTCAGATCATGCCTTCAACAAAGGCACTCATAATTGCAGAGATTTATCACAAGGCTATAACTAGCCCCCTATCATGCCAACTAAATCAATAATCAATTTATAAAATATCATTACTTCAACAGAAAATCTGTAGTTCTTTTTCTTGCATTGACTTTGAGGATCAAACTGCAACATAACAGCAGTAAGCCAGTCTTGTTCACTAACACAGAATTAGGCTGCAAAGGCTTCAATATTTCCAAGCAGTTCCATGGACAGAGCAGAGTGAGCTGCAGCAGCAGTTCTCTGCCCCCTTCCCTGTGCTGCCCTAAGCCTGTTCAAGGTATCTGATGCTCACAGTGGTGTGCACCTGACAGTACTGGAGCACACTACCTGAGCACAAAGCTTCTTCATTTCCCCCAGCTTTACAGCCATGAGAAAGATATTTAAAATATGCAGCCACTCCCACAGACTCCCAGTCTACAGCCCATCTTGTTGTGTGAACAGGATAAAGATTGGTGCAATTAGAGTGAAGAGACCACAGAAGCTGGATTTGCAATCCATGTCTCCACATTTCATTCACTGTAACAGGTCTCTGCAAAATAGATCAAGTTCAACTGTAATGGCATTGCTTACATGTGGTGTGATTCTTGGGACTGTTCTGTGCAGGGCCAGTAGCTGGACTTAGATGATCCTTGTGGATTCCTTCCACTCAGGATATCCTACAGTTCTGGGATTTCAAGTGTTAAGACTTTGCTTAAGAGACAATCTTCTTTTTCCAATGGTAATACATGCTGATACCTGTTTTTACAACATGAGCTTTCTCTCTAGAGAAAAGAAAAATAACCTGGAGATAACAGTGCTCAAGGACTACACAGGATCAGTGGAACCAAATGATCAGTGCTACCATGTGACAACTTTGATCCAGGATAAAGCTGCAGTAGTCCTATAGTTAACTGCTTGATTATCATTTGGTAATTTTTTTCTGAATATCAAGAATTAGTCTAATAATATCACATTCCATATTTTGGGCACAGAGAACCATAATTTAAAAGTTTGGCTTATGAAATTTGGACACTCTAGTGAAAGTAGTAATTCCTTCCACTCTGCAGTCCTGAGATACAAAAAGGAAGGGATAAGTATTGAACCCTGTAAAACCTTGCCTAATTCATAATACACCAGAATCCATTTTATTAATCACAAGTTTCTGAGTTTATGCAGCTTTTTATTCACTTGTGAAAATTAGTGCATGAAATATGAAGAAAGCTTAACCCAAAAATATGTTTACCCTCCAAAGGATTTTTTTCCAAACAATTAATACTGAAGTACTGCATAAAGCCACAGCAAATTCAGTATTTTATATTTGTGTGATTTCTCCAAGTCATCATTAATTTAAGCTTTTATTTCCAGAAGTGCCAGAACAAACATTTCACAAGTACTGCCATTCCGTATTGCTCCGTAACTTAGTACTCTTTATCACAAAACCAATTTCTGCAGATCAGAGCGTGCCTAATGAAAGCATCCATGGCAGGTACGTGTTACTTCTGCTGCAGAACTGCAGTTTCCTTCCCTTTCCTTCAAATACGCAGAGCTTCTGGAAGCATTTTATCAAGAAATTCAGAATGTGATAAACCAGATGAAGCCATATGTTTAAATTAAATACCTCAGCTAGATTTCACCCCTGCTAAACTGCAGAGAGGGGAGGAGCCCGAGCTCCCTTTGTGGGCTGGGTGGCAGCTGAGCTCTGTGTGCAGAGCCATGGGGACAGAGGAGGGACACCCTGCAGACAAGCAATTAAGGACTGGCAGCACGTTCCAGCCTTTCAGAACAAAAAACTTGCTTCAGGACACACATTTGTCAGACTACAACTCCAAAGGGCTATTGGTGCATAAACACAACGTCCCAAATTCCAAAAGGCTTTTTTCTATGCCATGTAATATTGAAGTATCACTTAATAAATAAAAACAAAAACTCCCAAGACAAGAAAAGCAAAAATTATGTTTCTACTCAATAAAAAAATTGTGCAATAAGAAAATAGTGGACTTAGGACAGGCATAATGTGAAAAGCTCAGGGGACAATGTTGCTTTTCCAGGTGCAAGGTCCATTAGCTGCAGCTCAGACACAGCTGATATCTGAGAGCTTGTCAGAATGTCCCAAAAATGCCCTGGGAACAAACTGGATATTGTCTGGAATGTCTCATTTTGCTGAGGGATGAAACTGTCTCCCTTTAACAGCACCACTTCACAGTATTATTGCACAAATTGCAAGAAGGGTGTTTCCCTGCAGGCCATGATCAGAAATCACTGATGCAGAAGGACTTCCAGAAGACTCCAGAGAAAGCAAGAATGTAAAACACCTGCTCTCTCTGAAGCGTTTCCCTCTATTAACACCATTTGCATTTCTGTCTGTTTCTAGCAAATTACTTACTATTCCTGATCAGCATTAATGCCAGCACTTGTCTACTTCCAGAGATGCTATTTTGAATGTCAGTTACCGTGGAAAACAGAGACATGCACGCACAGAACTTGAGGCTACTTGGGATTTGTTTTGAGAGGTATCATCATTTCAGAAGACAACCAAAAACAGCTTGACTTCCCTAAAGTTGTGTTTAAAGTCTGTGTACTCATATTGTTCTTTGATGTAAATCCCTAGAAGTAGTGCACAAGGAAATGCTAAGTATAACAATGAAAGAGTTCATGGCATGCCTAAATCTCTTCCATGACACAGTAACAAGGCTACAGCAATACAGACTCAAGCAAAATACATCTCTGCATTGAATCACAGCAGTACAAGGAAGGTATTATTTAATGACTCTGCTTGAAAAAAACCCCAAAATATGTTTCTTTATGAGGATGTCTATATCTTACAATGGATTAAAGTTTTTAACTTGGAAATTCTTGACAAAATCTCTTGGAACATGCAGCTACAAGCTTTTATATCAGATTTCCTTTTGAGCTCAGGGTTAAAATGAAATAAGCTTTCAAAGCAGAACAGCTTAAGTTTCTCCTCTCTCGTGAAATCAGATGACACAATGAATGGTGAAAGAAAGCTTGTCTTGGTTTGTCTTGGTTTCCCCAGACGATATGCGATTTCTTGCATGAGCTCCTGTTTTTCAGAAAGAGTCAAGATCACGGCAATGCCATGTACTTACAGAACTATAGTTGCTTACTGATTTTGAAGCAAAATTTTTACATGGATCAAACTTTAACTTTTCATATGAATACTGGTAGATAAACACTAAAGGAGCCTATATTATATTATTAAACAGGTCACATTGCATGCTATCTTAATAATTAAACATCACTTTCTTGGAGAGAATTCCTGGCTGAAATTTAAATGTAGGTACTCCAAACAGAAATATGCATGAGTAAACATTTGCTGTAATTAACTGAAGACCACAAAATCACCACTAAAGATTTTCTTTTAATATAATGTTTTCTGCTGCTTAGATAAAATCCATAATTTTTTCTAATTGATCAAGGCAGAATACCAGAGAAATGAAATCTTAGCAAGGAGCAATGTGTAACTTGGGGTTTAAACTATAGGTTTTCCGTGTTTTTTTTTTTTATCCAGGTCTACTCTCCTCTTTCTGCCTTCCCTCTCAGAGAACAATGCTTTTAAAAAAGGATGAAGATTACAGTTTTTATAAGGCTCCATTTGAAAATAGATGGGATTTCTGACTCAAAATCCCTTTCAGAGCTCTTACGATTTCCTGCTAATTTGATTATTTGCGTTATCTTTCGCACAAACCACAATTTAGTAACTATAGATACACCAATTAAAATTATCAACCTGTCTGCTATATATAATCACAAAAAAGTTCACAGAAGTCTTATTTTTCTCACCAGCAAGCAGAGTCATGCTTGAAATAAATAACACATCCAAATTAGTATTACTTACTGTCTCTATGAAGTCATCATAATTTTCATTCAAAAATCAAAGGGAAAAAACCCCTTAGTTTTTTACCATGAAAACATGGTTTTCATACCGTGAAAACAAATGGATTTCCAATTCTAATCTTCTCTGGGACTAGGTCTTGGTGGCTTTGATTCCTAGAGATACCTCCAAGATTAAATAAACAGTTTGTGCCCCAATACACCAGTTATAATACTGGCATTGAGAGAGACCTTACTTATACCTCTCCTTTGTCTAACTTCTCTCAGTTGGCACATTCATTTCTAATCATTATGGTGCCTTATTTGTCTTATAGCACAAATAATCACTGAGCAAAGGTGTTTGTTGGAAGCTGAGTGATGGTGTGTAAGGCATGGGTGAACACAGCAATCACTCACACATTTATAGGAAGGGGCCCTCAGACAAGCCTCACTTACTCTTTCTGTGCTTCTGTAGGAACCAGTCCCATGGCAAGCAGCAGGAGAAGGATCATTCTCAGTCAGTCAGCTCTCCAGTGCCCCGGTCTTGCCATCACAGAAACCACTCAGAGCTTAGGAAATCAGAAACTCAAACTTAAAATGAACATTCAGTTTGAAAAGTGAGAAATATCCTAGACTTGGTATAAGCCAAGCTGAGGCAAAAGGCTAAGCTTCAGTGCCTGGCAGGCGCCTGAAGGAAGGAAGGTTTATGTCTCGGCTACAGGATTAATATTAGCTATTTCCACTCAAGGGATACAGTTAAATACAGCATAGTTCCAATGATCATTCACACACTGAAAGAGAATATGAACTGCACAAAAGCAGCAGTGAATTTTAAGTCTCTTTTCAAGAACACATTTAGCATCAGAGATTTTTATTTGCAACACTAGGACATACGACAAAGAGATGCTTTTTCCAGGCTGAACACCAACATAACTGAGGCTCCCCAGAGCCCTGACATGGGGCCAGCCAGGAGAGAGACTGCATAATGAAAACGTGATGAAAAGTTGCAAGGGTTCGCACTAAGTTGTCGTGAGGTTTTAAATCAAATTGTTTTGATGGTGAAAAGGTCAGGACACCACTTCTCACCTGCCTCTCACCAACACTCCCACTACCAATGGAGAACTAGTTCACAGTCCTGGAAAGAGGGACCAGGGGCACTTGTCCTGCTACGGAGCCACAGAGATAATGGCCTTTGCCCTGAATGCAGCAATGCCCACTGCCACATCATGCCAGAGGATGCCTGCAGACGCCAGCAGTTTTCCTTCCACATGAACCCAGCCTGCCTTGTTACACATAAGGAGGAAAGCACACACTGGATGTAAGGCCAATAAACTTTGATTACAATAGCTGGAATCTTCAAGGTGTGGTCAAAGGGTTCAGTCCAGTTCAGCAGTTACAGAAAAGGAACGTGCAATAAGAAAATAATTTACCATTAAATAGTACATTACAGTTAAAGGTGGTATATATATGCACACTTCCTAGTGTTGATTCCTTTCTCTGACAGAGAGGAGTGGACTGTTGCTTGGGCTCCCAAGACCAAGAGCTCCCACCTGGCAGGAGCAAACGAGTCAATGCCACCCATACAGCAATTCCTCCACTGCAAGCAGCATGATGTTGACAGTGATTTCTCCAGAATGTCTTTAAGACCATTTTTATGTGTCTTCTAATATTCTTTTAACCTTACTCTTCCTTTAGTGATTCAAACTTACTGTATATAGTAGCTTTGCACACAAGCTATTTGTTCTTTACTCTTTCCTGTCCCGACATAATTTTTACCCAGCTCCTAAGTCTGCATTTCTCTAACTGACCACTGGTGAGTGATTTAAAACTGGGAGGTCTCTGGTGGCCACTTGTGTGCCACCTCTCATCATTCCATGCTTGTACTCCTCCATGGGGCATCCTGTGTCCTTACCTTCAAGGCCTGTTCCACCAGGCTCTCTCCACACTACACCCCTTTGTTAAAACTACTAATACTTTGTTCTATGCAAAATTACTATTTGTCACTGCTATCTTTCTGAAAACACTGCTGTTGTGTGATATAGATATTACAAATACGTAGGCTACTAGCAGAGTTGCTCTTACAGCAAAATCAAGAATAAAAAAGGCTCAAGGCATTGTCACAAGCTGATTCAAAGCATTGTTCAAAGACAACAAGGTACTTCTATGAACCCCTTGAGAGACACTTAGTTTGTCATTTATAAAATTTTAAAAAACCCAACAAAGCCCCCCTCCAAAACCCCCCCAAACAAAAAAAAAAAAACCACACCATCCCAAATAATAAATTACTTAGTACATATAATTAATAATTAAGTAGTAATACTTAGCACTGAAGGTTTTAGAATACAATCTGTATTATATGGGGAAAAAAGCAGGAAATATGGGTTCCCTTGTAAAAGACCTCTTGTGCAATAAGAACTGCAAATCATAGTGTGTAAGGGAAACACCTACACTGAAAACTATAACTTTTAATATATGATTTTCCTGAAATGATTATTTGAGATTTCAGAATTTTTGTCTTGATGGCAGTATTTCTAAAAACCAATTACAATTAAATATATAAATATATACAGTGCAGATAGATACACTTCATCCAGTTTCAGATACATTCATTCATTTAACCTGCTTCATCAGAGAAAAAGAACAGAGCAGAAATAAAGGAATGTATCTGTAACTAATTTAAGGTGGCTTGAGAATTGTTAGAATTGTGTGTGAATTTTAAACTGCTTGTTACTTTTTTACTAACACGTGCTTTCTAGTTAGGGCTGTAGTGCAGTATATGAAAGGGTAATGAGCTATTCAATGTCTATTCTGACTGAGCTATTTGTGTCTAGTTAATGCATTTCAAATGTAATAGACAAATTAATATCTCAAACTTTTCCCATTAACAGCATTAAATAAGGAAATTGCTGTTCCAGAATTGTAACCTTATTATTTATTATACCAAACTCCTCTTGTAACATATTAGTTGGTCTAAGTTTTCTTCCAATAAATCAAAGTGAAAGAAAACAAACTTCTTCCTTCTATTTATGATCTTCCATTTCTTCCTAATTCTTAAGGTAGACAATGAAAATTAATAAAATTAATTCCACTGTTTATATTCAGGTTCTCAAGGCTGCAGTGTTCAGTTTATCAATTGTAAAAGTTAAGTATGCAGTTAAAGAGTCTGAAGCAAAAAAAAAAATTACAGCGTGGAGCACTGTTGCTTGCTTTGTTGATTTCAAGAATGTCTTCCGGTATTAAAGGACCATGTTTTAAACACTCTTTTTTAACTACACCTTTTCCAGAAAACAAGAGAAAAAATAGCCTCTACACTAATAAATATCATTATGGCACCCTGACTACCAAGGTGTTCCATGTCCTCACAGAGATAACCAATAATAGGTCAGGTTTTGCTCCATTTCTAATACCTGAGTATCTCAAATAGCAAGACAAGATCAGGTCCCTTCTCTCACTCAAATCCTGCTCCTACCAATGGTCACAGATGAGATTTTTGTCTATTTCTGTTGGACACACATTTCCACATGGTTGTTCCTGCTGGTCAGCTGCTCAACTCAAAGGGTGGGGCAAAATGAGGGTTTTGACACCCCTTTACATACTGGGTATTTCTAACTTCATGCAATTCAAGGCTGCTCACTTTCAGGGCACTAGAGAATTAGAAGACTGGCACCTTAGCAGTGCACATCAACAATCCTACTGTATTTGTATACTACAAAGCTTGGATTATTAGGGATACTTTTAAGACTCATTCCTATTTTACAGCACTGATATGAAGCAAATCCCACCCTGTGCTTCTGGTGGAGAAATTAACTTTAGGTTCCTCCTAAGCTCACAACAAAGTACATCTCACAACACTTACAGTCCTGACTGCTACTTCAGAGCTATGAGCTTGCACATTTGACGATACCATTTACACCTTTAGCTGTTTACTGACAATAACTAACTAAAGAGCCTAGATAATCCACAGGTCAGTTGGCTAACTATTCCTCTGATAAACATAGCCATGCCACAATCATTTTGGAGACAATCATAATTAAACAAACCCAAACCCAAGTTACGTTAATTTATACAAAGTATTCATAATGTGAGTAATTTCATAGAGAAGAAATAACCTACAGCTCAAAGTACAACTGTGAATTGATTTTAAAGATGTGAATTACACAGCATGCAGCTAAATTAAAAAGGCTGATTTCAGAGGAGTTGATATCCTCTATAGAAATATGTCACATATACAAAAAAATTTGTTAGATGAAAGGCAAATAATGTTATGCGATATGTACTTTTGCTCATGCTCTTCAGGTAAAAGGAGAAGAGATTGTAATTTAAGAATCTAGAAGCACATTTCTTTTACCTACAATCAAAAATATTCACAGACGGTCAAAAGTACTACTTGCACTTCTGACTATTGATAAAAAAGTTTTAGCCTGCCCTGCAACAATGCACAACAACTGGAAGAATCCTGTGCCTTTGATAAGTGAACCTTCTTATTAATAAAATATAATTCCTTAACCTGGAAATGCTCATCTTCCAATCGTACAGATCAGCAAATGCAATATGACAGAGCTACTCAGGTACTTTCTATGAATTCCAAGTCAAGCATACGGAGACAGGAATGTAAACACATCATCTCTGTAGATGAAACGCACAGAAAAGACTTTGGCACTGTGATCCCTATATGCTTTGTCCTAAGAAGGAGCTCTGTGCTCTGTTAGGTGTGTCAGTTTAAGAAGCAAAACTGTTGTTTATACCTCATTTCCCAAAGTCACTGAAACATATTTTTGTGGCACCAGGCAGACAAATTGGAATAGCAGACACGAACGTATTTAAGCAAACCAAATAAGCAGCATAATTTCAAACTTCCCCTGTGCCACAGATGTTGCTTTGTTAAGTGATAGTTCAGTATGTCTGCTTTAAAATGCTTGAACCAGCACAAGTGCCACTTCATTCCTATGTGATGTTTTCATTTGGCTGGACAGGTGCTCTTGCAGCAGAATATCCAAAAAAAGAACATCTAAAATATGCATTCACCAACATCTGTCTTGCTTTGACTTAAAGAAGCTACTAGAGTATGAATTTAAGTCTGAGCAAAAAGTTTTTCAATCACTTTGACCTTCTAAAGAAGCTTCATGAGGTCATATGCCAAAACCCTCTTTTATAGAAAAGTAACCTTCACTACCCACAGTGTGAGCATTAGCACTTGGGTTGAGAGTGGGGGCATGGAAAAAACCAAAATTCCCAACAAAAAGAAACCTCTAAAGCACCTCTAAAAATATAGAGCTTAAAGCAATATATTTTTCAACTGACACATTCTGCAAGCTTTCTAAAAAGGAGGTATAACCAATATGTTGAATATATAATTTTTCAATTATAGATATAGAGACATAAAGATAATATTCTATTTCTAGGCTATGATAGAAATGCCAATTGCTTCATTTGAGAAAAATTAATTTGAATTTGGATTATGGACATTTTTGTATTTGTTCTTCTTCCCCATCTATCTATAGCTGAACCTGTGTAGCAGCATTTCACATTAGACATAAAAGGTATTATTGATGTAGTAGTAGTAACCTGCCACTTATCTGTCAAATTTTTCTGTCATGTGTAACAATATCCAGCCCAAAATGGTTTACAAATAACACACATAAAGATTCCATCATCAGTAAGATGAAGAAAAAAGAACTGCATGGGTAAACACAAAACTACACTCAAACATGGAAGAGAAGTGAGGAAAGGCTGTTTGAAACTGAAGAGGATGTTATTACCATAGATGTCTGTATACTAAAATTACACACTGTTTTTGTAATTGGAAACTTGGGATTATAAAACTTGGGTTTGCTTTACATCTTAGAAAATACATTGCTATTGCAAGGAATCTTATGTAGAGTATGTATTTATACATTCTTCTGTATGTGTTCCTGGAAGACTTTACCTGTGTATCCCTCAATGTGACACACTCACAGACACAGGCTTACAGGGAAAAGCACAGCCTAGCCCTGTTTTGTATCTTCAGCCTGGCAGCAACAAAACAGTTGCAACACCTTCACGTGACTAGAAGTGCCAAGTCATTAACCAAAAATCTAGAATCCCAAGTAACAAGCTCATTTTCTACAGAATAAATTTATCTCTCTATGCCAATTGAAAGTAAAGAGTATTTATCAAAATCCATGCTTTCTTTGGAGTTTTTTTAAGTTGTTTTATCAAGGTAAGCACAAAAAAATAGTATGGCAGAGCCATTATTTTCTAACACAGGATTAGTTTTTATATTTCCATTTATTGTTAAACCTCAATATTGACATGAGAGAGAGGAATTGTATCTGAGTATCAGTGTGAGGCAACTCTTCATTAAATTGTTAAAATAAAAAAGGCATTTTGCCATGAAAGTCCCAGTGGAAATACAATTACTCCCACAATTTACTTCAAGTTCTGCAGAAATGCATCGTCATCATACCACTAACACAATGGAAGGAGCATCATAAAGCAGAAAAAGAATTAAAGTCAAATTGCTGATACTTAATTTAAGTTGAAAAAATTAATCAGCTATAATAGTCTTCCTCAATCCATTAAAGTGATGTTCAGGAAATTTTTAGTGGTAGGATGTTGTAATGCAGAATGGAAAAGCCAAACTGCTGATGGTACCTACCATTGCATGAAGAACTGGAAATGCAAGGAGCCTGGGCTCGCAGGATGCTTGCTGGGAGATACAGCTTTGTTTGTATTATTTGATTATTCTTCTTTACAGTGGAAAATGAGGGTTAATATATCTGTGAAGTTGCTACATTTTTAGCAGCAAAAGTTAAGACTTTTCTCAGAGCGCAACACCAAAATTCAATCTGAGAGTTAGGAATGATATCCAGAGTTCAAACAATTTGCTTAAAATACTACAAGATATTAACAATCAATTAGTCTAACCTAGATGCAGCTCAGAATTACAGGAAATTTCCTGTAATTTTGAGTTGCATTCCTAGTTGCATCTAGTTGCATCTAGGAATGTTTAGGAATTATGAACATTCCTAAATGTTCATAATTTATTTAATGAACATAAAGGCTACTGGCCTTGTTCGATAATCTTAATTATTTTGGAGCAAGTGAAATAAATACATTGGAAATTTCAAAATCCTTTTCTATTAAAAAGTGATTACAGAAATTGCAATGTGTAGTGATAACTGACTTCTGTCCGAAATGACCGAAATAAGGACAAAACACAAATTCAGAAATTTGAGATGTGGATAGAAAATTACAAGGGGTATTCAATGAGGAAAAACCTGAGGTAGAACTTCTAATGGAAAGCCAGGCATACTACATGAAAAAATATTTCAGTGATTTTACTGGAAGATGTTAAGAAAAAAATCAGGAATAGAACACAGACATGTTCTGAATAAACTGGGACACTAACAGAGGCCTACATAAAATTGAGTGGATTTTTTTTTTTAATCACACAATTAAGCATATATGAAATTATACTGTTAAAGTCTACATAGCTGAAAACAACTCCAAAAAGACTGGAAATATTTCTATTATTGCACTGGTAACTTGGATAAATTAAAATTAGTTTAGGCAGAGCACTAAAACCTGCACATGATTGTAAAACCCTATTTTGGAAGGAGAATCAGAAAATCTAAGCTGTCTTTATCCCTAACTAAATTTTGAATAAATTATTCAAACCATACTATCAATTCTACAAGAAAAAAAATCTACCTATACAAGTACTTCCCTTCACACAATCAGTTATTTTAAATCTACCTTCTACAAAAAAATTTAGTAAGTATTCGTACATGGTATATAGATTACTTTTTAATACTGCTGTGGATGTTTGAATATTTAAGAACACTTTCATTAATGACTACAACAATGAAACAATTTCTTTCAGACCAATCCTTCAACATTTCATCCTGTTACTTGATCCCTCAATCTCCAATTTGAATAAAAATAGATATTACATAAAGGGCTTTCTCATTAAAATGCTTTTCTGACATGCTCATATGCATTATCATCAATTCCCTGAGCCAGTGTGTTATCATAGGAAAGAAAGTCAACGGCTTTTGTAATATAAACAAGGCAATATTTGTTGTTGGTTTCACTTGACTCGTTTTTGTCACCAGCATTGCTTTTGGGATCAGTGTATTTTAGTGAGCCTTGTTCACATCCAGAATTAGGTTTGTTATGAGTAGGGCAGGCACTTCTTCAGGGTAGACTTTTTCATACCAGTCAGAAAATTCCCTTTGTGACTTATGTGGGCCAGGCTTTCAAAGGACATGAAATTTGCAGGTATTTATGCAGATACACATCTAAGTGTAAAATGGCCATAGTTGAATCACCACTTATCAGTGTTTTCCCCAAGACCTAAAAATTTCCAAAAGAACAGCCTCAGAACACTGCAAGCAAAATATAATCCCATAAAATCATAGGATCCATCAGGTTCAAAAAGACCATTTAAGATCAAGTCCAGTCACCAACCTAACACTACCAGGTCCACACTAACCTGTGCCCTTAAATGCAAATACCTTCATTTTTCTCACTGTTTTCTACAAAAGATATTAAAAAAAAAAAAAAATTAATGAAAGCCACCCAGAGTCTTCCAGTGACTCTAATGCCCATAGGAGACACTTGATATTTTCACACACACTACACAATTCCTTTCTGTCTTCCTTTTAATAGTCATATATGAGCAAAAGCAAACAATTCCTATAGCAATCCTAACCAAGTAAACATTTTAAATTGAAAAGTAATACTACTAGGATTATAATGTGATAGGCCATTTATCTGAACAACAAATATAAATTCTTCTCTGAAGCAAACCAGTCTTGTACTATAAAGGCCCCATCCTAGATTTGTTATAAAGTCTTGATAGCAATGGGATTAGTGGATGCTATTAAAAATAGGAGCTCCTTTCCTGTGCTTTTTCCACTCCAGGACAGATGCTTTTTGGAAATGCTTGGATTGCAGAATTTGAACCCACTTATCCCTCTCCTGAAAGCTGTTGTGAAAGGCAGGGGGGGCAAGTCCTCATGTTGTTCAGCTGATATTCCAACTCTCTAGAAGTCTTCTGACTGCATCAATATTTCAATCAGCACCTGGGCATGAGCCATTTGATAATTTGTTGGTGAGCAGCTTCCCACCCCCTTGTTCTCCTAATGGCAATTGAGCTCATATTAGGAATGCATTTGCTACCAGGAAATGGAAAAGGTCCTGGGGAATATGGACTTTACAAGAGAAAGGACTTTTAAAGGTCTCGTATAAAGGCATAATAAATGAGACCTGTTAGATATTATCTATAATGCACCACCATGTATAGTGTGCCAATACCCTCTAGTGGATACACTTGCCTGTGTTTATGGCACCTTTCTCTAGCTAGCATACCAAGTCCCAGAGAGTCCCTTAAGCCTTCTTATAAAAGATTCTCCTGGCTCACGTGGCAAATTAGGGCAGTTTTAGAGCAAAAGTCTCCCTAATTGGTGTTCTGCAGTCTATTGAGCATGAAAGTTTAACATGGTCCCTACAACAGCTTCTCCCTCTCCCAAAAGACACAACTTGATTAAAATACTGATGGAGTTTTATGAAGCACCGTGTGCATTCATGTGGGATAATAAATAGATATAACTGAAGGCAGCTTGACACTTGTATATTTATTCCTTTCTGTTTACCAGCCTAACAGTATCTTCTGTTACCATAAAATGATTTATACAACTTTGTCAAGCTCAGAACGTGTTGAAGAGGAGTTCGCGTGAGCCAGACAGAGGGTGAGACAGAAGCTTCCATTATCAGCAGAAAGGCAGAGTTAAAATTGATTGCCATACATAGAGAGCTTTCTGAATTGGTAATGTTTTTTTTTCATCTGCAAGACAAAGTCCTTGTGAATAAATGGATATCCCTACAGCTTATCTGTAATCATTTGCTATCAAACAGCAGCGAGGAAAACAACCCCATCTTACTGGCTTGCAAGTGGGTTCTTACTTGTCAGCTAATGATGTAAAGTAAAGATTCTAGGTAGCATTTCCTGGAACTGTTGTCTATATTTCTAAATTTAGCAACTGTTTCTGCATAAAGGCAAGAGTCTGTGCTCAGCTTAAGGAATTTATGGTTTTCAGACTGAAATTCAAGTTCAAGGTTTTAGAAGGGCAACTAGACTGCATACATGTGTGTTAAGCACCAAAAGGAAAGATCTTTGGTTTGCAGAGTGTTCCAGCAAACTTAAAAATAATTCTACACTTAAAACAGTCACTTGCAACTTATTTGTATGAAAACATTACTGGAATAACGGGTGGTGTTGTACTTGAAAACATTACTAGAATTAATGGTGTCTTGGTATTTTGCAAAACCATGATTAAAAAAAGCAGACATGCTCACAAACCACACACATCTAAGTAACATCCAAACCTCCACTAGCATTTTCTAGCAAAATACACAGATGAAAATGTTCTCTATTACACTAATAGGTCTTCATAAAACACCTTGATTTCTTAAGGAAATAGATCTTATGCTTTCATCTTATAAAACCATTGTTACACACACTGTTGCAAACCGTTATTCATATTGCATCAGCTTTTCTGCAGCAACTAAAACCTAGAAGCCCTTTCCTGATTACCTTATAGCCTAATGATTACCTTATAGCCTAAGTGGGCTGAATTCAGATAAAGATTCGGCTATCATGGTGTGGGGAAGGAATTAAAACATTGAACAGTAAAATTAAAAACAATACTGCATACTCTGGATCTTGACAGACCTACTCAAATAAGCTGCAATTTGGAATTGTGTGTGTTGTTCTTCTATAAGGAGCTAACACCCTCCACAAACAAACAGGGACAATTTCTGGTGATTCAACCCAAAATCAGATACTTTTCCATCTCAGGGTTAAAGTCAAGCCAAAGAGAATCTGAGTAGGTCCTGGAGGGAGAGCTAAGGAAAAAGAATAAGCAAAGGATTTGACTTCTACTGTGCTTCAGAACAGACATGCTTTAGCACTTTTGACAGAATATGTAAATAAATGGCTTTTTTACTCTTCAATCACTATCACACAGAAATAGATGGAGAATCTGAAAAAAACATTCCAATTAATCACTAGGAATAAGGCAAAATTAAAAGCATTTAATATTTTAGAAGTTATAGTATCCTGGATTGGGGTTTTGTTTTCTTGATTATAATTGTTTCCCAATCAGATATGTGGTCAGAACTGAGGTAGGAGAGAGTGAAAATAAAGCAGCAGCAAATAAAATTTCAGGACAAACAGCTGTCTGTTCCACAAGACAGCACAAAAATTGAAGACTTAACAGAACTGACCTCAATCAATGCTGAGATTTAATCTGCTGTTTCAATGATCACAACTAATTGATTTAAAAATTACCCATAATTAAAGGGCCAAATTCCCCAAAGAATATTTTCATTCTATCTCCTTGGAAATAAGCAGTGTTCAGACCCACCCTCCATAGGAATAATCTGTCAAACACATAATAGAATGAATTTAAGTAGGCTTCGCAACATGAGAGAAAAGTACTGACATAGATAAACAGGGCTGAAATAGCATGGGAGATTTAATTCATCTATTACACTTGAACAGCACTCTTCTGTTTTAGTGCTTGTTTCTCTAACAATTCTGCAGCCTCAATTTGCAGCGTGCAGGTATATAAATTTTAAACAAAAGACATCCTTAGCTAAGTGTGTATCATACATGCAATAGAATGAAGACATTTTTCTATGAGATTAATTTTCTCTGCTAAAGAAGTGCATTAATAACAATACATTAGGATCTAATGTAAGTCACGAGGAAGGATTTGATATGAGGTCAGTCTCTGTCCTCTATTATAAAGCAGACTGCAGCTCACTATTTTTCACACAAGTTCTTCTCTTGCCAGAAATTTCCCTTTACTAATCTTTCTCTTAGTAAGTAGGAAAATAAACTCATTGCACATAGTTTAACTGAGCACTCATAAATACAGAAGAGAAACTGGCACCCCTCCTTTGTAGGAGAAAAAAGAAGAGAAGCATCACTAAGTACTAAGCTATTCCTCTTCCAGGTTGCCATTTCAAGTGAGACCCAAGAACAAGAGCTGCTACCTTGGCCTGATAACTGCTCCATGGCCCATTTTTAGCCCCCACTCTATTTTCACCAGAACAGATAACACAGAAACACTAATAACAGCTGTATGGATCAGTACCTGGATCAGACTTTGGCCAGAAATTAAAGGCAGCTTGACTCCTTAGAGTTTCTTCCTACACTGCTGTGATATTTGCCCCTGGCTCTTTGCAGGAGCCCCACAGCACTCTGAGCAACCCCAGGGGAGAGCTGAGCCCTCACAGCTCTGGCTGCTGCTGCACAGGGAGCAAACACAGGGCTCTCCATTTGAGCAACCAAAACTACTAAAAATTCACTCAAACTTCATTCAGAGAGTTAAAAAAAAAAAAAAATTGCCACAACTATGTGTTGAATTCTGAATTTGCCTTTTAGCACAGCCTTACAGGAGACACAAGAGGGAAAGATGAGAAAAGGCCAGGCCAGAAATCTGAAGGTCAATTCAAAAGATTTTACCCCAAGTAAAGTCAGTCATGACAGCACACAGACACTCTCAACCATACATCCCAGAGCTGGACACACTGCTTTGCATCCATGAATATGGACACAGGAAAAAAAAGAAAAAGAAAGAAAAAAAAGAAAAAAAAATCTTTTCCTTCCTACAACCTGGCAGCAGACCAAAAATCAATACCAGTTGCCTAAGTAAAATCTCACCCTGACAGGGCCTCCCTGCTGGCTACGCAGCAATACTAATGGTCTTGTAGTGGTCTTTAGACAACACAGGGATGTCAATATAATTTTGTTCCACTTTTCTTGCTTGCCATCTCCCATCTGCAACCAATTCATAACTTCAGTTACTCATACCTTTGCACAAATGGACTGACTCTCCACCTACACATTTAGCTGTCCCTTTCCTCACTCCAGTGCCTCTCTGATCACTGTGACAGCCTTTGCAGTGTGTCCCTCCAAATCTGCTTTGCCTTTAATATTTCACTAAAATGCCAATGAAAACTGCCTTTGCCTCCTGGGAGCAGAAAAATCTTCTTTTCTTCTTCAAGCACAGTAGACAAAGCCTATTCCCATCAGCCTAAACAAATAAGCAATGGAATCAGAAAACCAGGGACATATATTGAAGGTTTTTCAAATCTTAACCTTAGAAAGATTCAGAGATATTAGTTAACTCCTTAGAGAAAATATTGCATTTTCATAGAAAAATAAAAGTTATATACGCATTTAGCAAAAGTGTTGAAAACATACGGTGTGTACTTTTT